>NC_138888.1:85871697-86471697 GCF_965194825.1 Balaenoptera physalus | reverse complement strand
AACAAAATACTAGCAAACAGAATCCAACAACACATTAAAAGGATCATACACCACGATCAAGTGGGATTTATCCCAGGGATGCAAGGATTCTTCAATATACGCAAATCAATCAATGTGATACACCATATTAACAAACTGAAGAATAAAAACCATATGATCATCTCAATAGATGCAGAAAAAGCTTTTGACAAAATTCAACACCCATTTCTGATAAAAACTCTCCAGAAAGTGGGCATAGAGGGAACCTACCTCAACATAATAAAGGCCATATATGACAAACCCACAGCAAACATCATTCTCAATGGTGAAAAACTGAAAGCATTTCCTCTAAGATCAGGAACGAGACAAGGATGTCCACTCTCACCACTATTATTCAACATAGTTCTGGAAGTCCTAGCCACGGCAATCAGAGAAGAAAAAGAAATAAAAGGAATACAAATTGGAAAAGAGGAAGTAAAACTGTCACTGTTTGCGGATGACATGATACTATACATAGAGAATCCTAAAACTGCCACCAGAAAACTGCTAGAGCTAATTAATGAATATGGTAAAGTTGCAGGATACAAAATTAATGCACAGAAATCTCTTGCATTCCTATACACTAATGATGAAAAATCTGAAAGAGAAATTATGGAAACACTCCCATTTACCATTGCAACAGAAAGAATAAAATACCTAGGAATAAACCTACCTAGGGAGACAAAAGACCTGTATGCAGAAAACTATAAGACACTGATGAAAGAAATTAAAGATGATACCAACAGATGGAGAGATATACCATGTTCTTGGATTGGAAGAATCAACATTGTGAAAATGAGTATACTACCCAAAGCAATCTACAGATTCAATGCAATCCCTATCAAATTACCAATGGCATTTTTTACGGAGCTAGAACAAATCATCTTAAAATTTGTATGGAGACACAAAAGACCCCGAATAGCCAAAGCAGTCTTGAGGCAAAAAAATGGAGCTGGAGGAATCAGACTCCCTGACTTCAGACTATACTACAAAGCTACAGTAATCAAGACAATATGGTACTGGCACAAAAACAGAAACATAGATCAATGGAACAAGATAGAAAGCCCAGAGATTAACCCACGCACCTATGGTCAACTAATCTATGACAAAGGAGGCAAAGATATACAATGGAGAAAAGACAGTCTCTTCAATAAGTGGTGCTGGGAAAAGTGGACAGCTACATGTAAAAGAATGAAATTAGAATACTCCCTAACACCATACACAAAAATAAACTCAAAATGGATTAGAGACCTAAATATAAGACTGGACACTATAAAACTCTTAGAGGAAAACATAGGAAGAGCACTCTTTGACATAAATCACAGCAAGATCTTTTTTGATCCACCTCCTAGAGTAATGGAAATAAAAACAAAAATAAACAAGTGGGACCTCATGAAACTTCAAAGCTTTTGCACAGCAAAGGAAACCATAAACAAGACGAAAAGACAACCCTCAGAATGGGAGAAAATATTTGCAAATGAATCAACGGACAAAGGATTAATTTCCAAAATATATAAACAGCTCATTCAGCTCAATATCAAAGAAACAAACACCCCAATCCAAAAATGGGAAGAAGACCTAAATAGACATTTCTTCAAAGAAGACATACAGACGGCCACGAAGCACATGAAAAGCTGCTCAACATCACTAATTATTGGAGAAATGCAAATCAAAACTACAATGAGGTATCACCTCACTCCTGTTAGAATGGGCATCATCAGAAAATCTACAAACAACAAATGCTGGAGAGGGTGTGGAGAAAAGGGAACCCTCTTGCACTGTTGGTGGGAATGTAAATTGATACAGCCACTATGGAGAACAATATGGAGGTTCCTTAAAAAACTAAAAATAGAATTACCATATGACCCAGCAATCCCACTACTGGGCATATACCCAGAGAAAACCGTAATTCAAAAAGACACATGCACCCGAATGTTCAATGCAGCACTATTTACAATAGCCAGGTCATGGAAGCAACCTAAATGCCCATCAACAGACGAATGGATAAAGAAGATGTGGTACATATATACAATGGAATATTACTCAGCCATAAAAAGGAACGAAATTGAGTCATTTGTTGAGACGTGGATGGATCTAGAGACTGTCATACAGAGTGAAGTAAGTCAGAAAGAGAAAAACAAATATCATATGTTAATGCATGTATGTGGAACCTAGAAAAATGGTACAGATGAGCCAGTTTGCAGGGCAGAAGTTGAGACACAGATGTAGAGAATGGACATATGGACACCAAGGGGGGAAAACTGCGGTGAGGTGGGGATGGTGGTGTGCTGAATTGGGCGATTGGGATTGACATGTATACACTGATATGTATAAAATTGATGCCTAATAAGAACCTGCAGTATAAAAAAACAAACAAAACAAAACAAAAAAAAAAAAAAGAAATGACCACTTAGAACCAGAGTAAATGAAAGAGAACACAAAATTATGTTTATGTTGATTTTTAAAGACCTCAGGTGAGTGCTGATTATTTAAAAATGCATGATGTCTTTCACTGCAAAGTAAAGGAGCTGTTACAGTGGAGGATTACTGGACTGAATGTCAATATTATGACATAGTATGAGTGTGTTTCGTGTTTGGTAATTGCAATCATTGTTGCTTTTGTTGTGGTCATCCATTGACAGTGCTTGGTGTCAGTTGATTTATCTCTTGTAAAAATAAAATACAGTCTGTGTGTGTGTGTGTGTGTGTGAAAAAAAAATACATGATGTCTTGACTAAAGTTGTATGGAATTTGAGATCTGGAAAAAAGTATTTCTTTTCTGTTATGCTAGGATGATAATTGGACATTTTTGCAAGAAAGAGATTTCAGGATGCAAATCTCGTGTCTCTAAGGTGGGAAGTCAGTTCATGGTGGAACATTCTATTAAACTTGTGTGAGTGGAGAAATATTTCTTTGGAAGGAAGAGGTCACGAATCCCTTTTTAAGAGTTAATGGTTTATAGCATACCAAATGAGCAAAATGGCTATTTCTGAACTTTAGAAAAAAATAATATAGTTTTTCTGCATTTATAACATGAGGCTGATGTAAAATATCAAAAATTCTTTATTTTGAAAAGCAATGTAATCAATTTGACATAATTCATATATATTGAACCTGTGGTACATACACACACAGTAAAACTTACATTCAGAAAATTGTTTGCACTTAAGAAATATTTTCAAGTGTAGTTGATTTACAATGTTGTGGGTTTTTTAAATACATGTTTATTGGAGTATACTTACTTTATAACACTGTATTAGTTTCTGCTTTACAACAAAGTGAATCAGCTATATGTATACATATATTCCCCATATCCCCCCCCATTGAGCCTCCCTCCCACACTCCCTATCCCACCCCTCTGGGGGACATAAAGCACCGAGCTGATCTCCCTGTGCTATGCGGCAGCTTACCACTAGCTATTTTACATTTGGTAGTGTATATATGTCAGTGCTACTCTCTCACTATGTCCCTGTCTCCCCTTGCCCCCTGTGTCCTTAAGTCCGTTCTCTACATCTGTGTCTTTATTCCTGCCCTGTCACTAGGCTCGTCAGTACCATTTTTCTAAATTCCATATATATATGTGTTAGCGTACGGTATTTGATTTTCTCTTTCTGACTTACTTCACTCTGTATGACAGACTCTAGGTCCAACCACCTCACTGCAAATAACTCAATTTTGTTCCTTTTTATGGCTGAGTAATACTCCATTGTATAGATGTGCCACATCTTCTTTATATATTCATCTGTCGGTGGACATTTAGGTTGCTGCTATGTCCTGGCTATTGTAAATAGTGCTACAGTGAACATTGGGGTACATGTATCTTTTTGAATTATGGTTTTCTCCGGGTATATGCCCAGTAGTGGGATTGCTGGGTCATATGGTAGTTCTATTTTTTAGCTTTTAAGGGATCTCCATACTGTTCTCCATAGTGGCTGTATCAGTTTACATTCCCACCAACAGTTCAGGAGGGTTCCCTTTTCTCCACACCCTCTGCAGCCTTTATACATTGTTGTATTAATTTCTGCTGTTCAGCAAAGTGATTCAGTTTTATATATATCTATCTATATATCTATCTATATCTATATATCTATATCTATATATCTATATATATTCTTTTCCATTATGGTTTATCACAGGATATTGAATATTGCTTCCTGTGCTATACAGTAGGTCTTGGTGGGTTGTCTATCCTATGTAGAAAAGTTTGCTTCTGCTATTCCAAAACTCCCAATCTTTCCTTCACTCTCTCCTTGGCAACCACAACTCTCTTTTCTATATCTGTGTGTTTGTTTCTGTTTCGCTGACATGCTCATTTGTGTCCTGTTTTCGATTCCACATATAAGTGATATTATATGGTATTTGTCTTTCTCTCTCTGACTTACTTCACTTAGTATCATTATTTCTAGGTCCATCCATGTTGCTGCAAATGGCATTATTTCATTCTTTTTTATGTCTGAGTAATATCTTTTGTATACGTATACCACACCTTCTTTATACACTCAGTTTTCAATGAACATTTAGGTTGTTTCCATGTCTTGGCTGTTATAAATAGTGCTGCTATGAACATAGGTTTTCATGTATCTTTTTGAATTATAGTTTTGTCTAGATATATGTCCACAAGTGGGATTGCTAGATCATATGGCAACCCTATAGTTGTTTTGAGGAACCTCCATACTGTTTTCCATAGTGGCTGCACCAACTTACATGGCCACCGACAGTGTAGAAGGGTTCCCTTTTCTCCATACCCCCTCCAGCATTTGTTAATTGTAGATTTTTTTTAATGATGGCCATTCTGATCAGTGTGAAGTGATACCTCATTGTAATTTGGATTTGCATTTATCTAATAATTAGTGATGATGAGCATCTTTTCATGTGCCTATTGGCTCTCTGTATGTCTTCTTTGGAGAAATGTTTATTTAGGTCTTCTACCCATTTTTCCATTGAGTTATTTGTTATTTTGTTATTGAGTTGTATGAGCTGTTTGTATAGTTTGGAAATTAAGCCCTTGTCAGTCTCATCATTTGCTAATATTTTCTCCCAGTGCATAGGTTGTATTTTCATTTTGATTATGGTTTCCTTTTCTGTGCAAAAGCTTATAAGTTTGATTAGTTCCTGTTTCTTTTTTGCTTTTACAGTAAGTCCCCTACATATGAACAAGTTCTGTTCCCAGAGTGCGTTTGTAAGTTCAATTTGTTTGTAAGTCCAACAAAGTTCGCCTAGGTACCCAACTTACACAGTCGGCTATATGGTATTGTACCGTAATAGGTTTATAATACTTTTCACGCAAACAATACATAAAAAACAAGCACAAAAACAAAGAAAGCATTTTTAATCTTACAGTACAGTAACTTGAAAAGTACAGTAATACAGTACAACAGCTGGGATACTCGGGCTGACATCGAGGGAACAGGCGAGCAGAGTTAGTGATTGGAGGAGGGAGGGGAGGTGGGAGATGGTAGGGGTGAAGGATTATCAGCAGTAGGAGACAGAGGGCAAGCTGCAATTTCACTCATACCTGACGTTGATGGCAAAGGTTCTGGTTCCTTGCTGGATTTAATTCTATCTACCCTCTTGAAAGAATGATCCATTGATGTCTGGGTAGTAGCTCTTTTTTTCTCATCATAGATGACAAGGTAACACTGGATTGCAATCTGAATGGCTGCTGCCACCTTTGGGTCCCATTCTAGGTTCGGGTCCTGTCCCTCAAAAACTAACAGTGCTTCCTCAAATAACGAAGATTCCCTTGCCATTTTCTGTGTCGTGAATCTCTTCAGTTCTTCAGTTACTTTTTCTTCCTCCTGTCCCTCTTCATCCTTTCTCTGGGCCTCCAATTCCATCAGTAAGCTCCTCATGTTGCACAGCAAGGAGGTCAGCAAAATCGTCCTCTTGCAGATCTAGCTCCAGCTTCTCGCTGAGGGTCACTACGTTGCTGAAGACCTCTTCGGACTTCTGATCTACCTTCTCAAATCCACAAAAATCATGAACAAACTGTGGGCAAAGGTTCTTCCAAACCCCATTCATCGTGACCGCCATACCCTCACACCATGCAAAGTCAATGTTTTTTATGGTCCTGTAGATGTTATAGTCCTCCCAAAGTTGTCCCTAGGTTGTTCCTGATTTGTCACTTACCTTTACTGCCTGACAAAAAGTGTGACATAAATGATATTTCTTGAAAGTCGCTATAACGCCCTGGTCCATAGGTTGGATGAGCAACGTAGTATTTGGTGACAGATGCAGTACTTTGACGTTGGGATGAAAGTCATCCATGAATGGGGGGTGGCCCAGAGCATAGTCGAGCAGCAAAAGAATGTTTTGCTGGAACGTCCTTCTCCAAGCAATATTTCTCTACATCTGGGATAAAGTGGTGGCAAAACCAGTCCTGGAACGTGGCCTGTGTAATCCGGGATTTGGGGTTACGCTTCCACACAACAGGAAGAGAGCCCTTGGCTATGTTTTTAAGGGTTCTTGGGTTCTGTGAATGATAAACTAAGAGAGGTTTCAGCTTCAATTCACCGGAAGCATTGCCACCAAACAACAGTTAGCCTATCCTTTGCTGCTTTACAGCCCGGCATCAACTTTTCCTCCTTACTGACGTAACTTCGGTCTGGCATCCTCTTCCAGTACAGTTGTGTCTTATCCACATTAAAAACCTGGTTGGGTAAATACACACCATCATCAATAATTTCTCAACGTGTTTCTGGAAGTTCCTGGACAGCTACCCTATCTGCACTTGCTGTCTCTCCACTTACTTTTACATTGTGAAGGCTGGCTCTAGCCTTGAACCGATGAAAGCAGCCATGGCTGGCATTAAAAGATGTGCCCTCTGATTCTTTGCCGTGTTTCTTCTTCAAGTCTTCATAAAGGCTTTTAGCTTTCTCTTGAATCAGCGTTAAGTTGAGCAGGACTCAGCGCTGATGTTGACCCTGCATCCGCACACTGAGAAGTTTCTCCATCTCCTCCATCACTTTTCCATGCTTCTTGGATATTGTGTCAACATCGTCGGCACAGCAGACTTCACATGTTCCATGATCTTGTCCTTGTTCTTTAGATTTGTGCCAATGATTGAATGATTCATATTATAAGAATGAGCGATGTCTAACATCTTTTTGCCTCGCTCCACTCTCTCAATTACTTTCACTTTTGTTTCCGTCATTATCGCTTGGCGCTTCTTAACAGTACCAGCTACATCACGTCTGCTTTTACGCTTGCTTCCAGACATCTTGGGCTTGAAATAAAGGTACTGTACTACTGTACTCTATACAGTACTGTAAAGTACACAAAAGCACAACCACATATAGAGGAAGCACGCACGTGACAATGTATGTCAGACACGTGAACTAACTTACATGATTGGACACGCGAATGGACGTTTGCATATTTGAAAGTTTGCAACTTGAAGGTTCGTATGTAGGTGACTTACTGTATTTGTACTGCCTAGGGAGAACTACCTAGGAAAATTTTGGTATGACTTATGTCAGAGAATGTTTTGCTTATGTTCTCTTCTAGGAGTTATAAGGTGTCCTATCTTATATTTAAGCATATAAGCCGTTTTGAGTTTATTTTTGTGTATGGTGTGAGGGTATGTTCTGACTTCACTGATTTGCATACGGCTCTCCAACTTTCAAAACACCACTTGCTGAAGAGACTGTCTTTTCCCCATTGTATATTCTTGCCTCCTTTGTCAAAGGTTAATTGACCATAGGTGTGTGGGTTTATTTCTTAGCTCTCTATTCTATTCCATTGATCCATGTATCTCTTTCTGTGCCAATACAATGCGGCTTTGATTACTGTAACTTTGTAGTATTTTCTGAAGTTTAGGAGGGTTATGCCTCCTGCTTTGTTCTTTTTCCTGGGGATTGTGTTCACATTTCTGACTTTTTTATGGTTCCAGATACATTTTAGGATTATTTGTTCTAGTTCTGGGGAAAATGTCATGGGTAATTTGATAGGGATCACATTAAATCTGTAGATTGCTTTGGGTAGTATAGCCATTTTAACAGTATGAATTCCTCCCATCCAAGAGCGTGGGATGTCTTTCCATTTCTTTGAATCATCTTCAGCTTCCTTTACTAATGTTTTGTAGTTCTCAGTATATAAGTCTTTCACCTCCTTGGTGAGGTTTAATCCTAAGCATTTTATTTTTTTGATGCCATTAAAAAAAAGATTGCTTGTTTACATTTCCTTTCTGATATTTCATTGTTAGTGTAAAGAAATGCAACCAGGGACTTCCCTGGTGGCTCCGTGGTTGAGAATCCGCCTGCCAATACAGGGGACACGGGTTTGAGCCCTGATGCAGGAAGATCTCACATGCCGTGGAGCAACTAAACCTGTGTGCCACAACTACTTAGCCTGCACTCTAGAGCCAGTGAGCCACAAATACTGAGCCCATGTGCCACAACTACTTAAGCCTGCATGCCTAGAGCCCGTGCTCCACAACAAGAGAAGCCACTGCAATGAGAAGCCTGTGCACCACAAGAAAGTCTAGTCCCCACTGGCCACAACTAGAGAAAGCCCGTGCACAGCAATGAAGACCCAATGCAGCCAAAATAAATTAAAAAAAAAAAAGAAAGAAAAACCAGGAAATGCAACCAATTTATATATGTTAATCTTGTATCCTGCTACTTTTCTGAATTTGTTTATCAGTTCTAGTAGTGTTTGTGTGGAATTTTTAGGGTTTCCTTTATATGTATTATCATGTCATCTGCATATAATGGCAACTTTACCTCTTCCCTTCCAATTTGGTTAGATTTTATTTCTTTTTCTTGTCTGATTGTCGTGGCTAGGACTTCCAATACTATGTTGAAGAGAAGACGTGAGAGTGGGCATCCTTGTCTTGTTCCAGATTTTAGCGGGAAGGCTTTCAGCTTATGAACGTTGAGTATTATATTGGCTGTGGGTTTGTCATAAATAGCTTTTATTATGTTGAGATATGTTTCCTCTGTACCCACGTTGGTAAGTGTTTTTACCATGAATGGATGTTGAAGCTTTTCAAATGCTTTTTCGCCATCTATTGAGATGATCGTTTGTTTCTTGTTTTTCCTTTGTCGATGGGGTGTATCATGTTGATTGATTTGCATATGTTGAAACAGCTTTGTGAAACTGGGGTGAATCAAATTTGGTCATGGTGTATGATCCTCTTATGTGTTGTCGGATTCGGTTTTCTAATATTCAGTTGAAAATTTTTGCATCTATATTTATCAACGATATTGGCCTGCAGTTTTCTTTTTCGGTAGTGTCTTTCTCTGTGTTTTTTTTTTAAAGTCTTTATTGAATTTGTTCCAATATTGCTTCTGTTTTATGTTTTGGTTTCTTGTTTGTGAGGCATGTGGGATCTTAGCTCCAAAACCAGGGATCGAACCCTCACCCCCTGCACTGGAAGGCGAAATCTTAACTGCTGGACCACGAGAAAAGTCCCCATCTGTTTTATTTGGTTTTTTTTTAAGTAAATTTCTTTCTTTATTTATTTTTGGATGCACTGGACATTCGTTGCTGTGCTCGGGCTCTCTCTAGCTGCGGTGAGCGGGGGCTACTCTTCGTTGTGGTGTGCAGGCTGTTCATTGTGGTGGCTTCTTTTGTTGCAGATCATGGGCTCTAGGTGCGTGGGCTTCAGCAGTTGTGGCTATCAGGCTCAGTAGTTGTGGCTCGTGGGCTGTAGAACGCAGGCTCAGTAGTTGTGGCACACAGGCTTAGTTGCTCCATGGCATGTGGGATCTTTCCAGACCAGGTCTCGAACCTATGTCCCCTGCAGTGGCAGACAGATTCTTAACCACTGTGCCACCAGGGAAGTCCCCCCTCCCCATCTGTTTTTGATATCAGCGTGATAGTGGCTTCATAGAATGTCTTTGGAAGTATTCCTTACTCTTCAATCTTTTCAAAGAGTTTGAGAAGAATCAGTGTAAGTTCTGCTTTTTATATTTGGTAGAATTTGCCTGTGAAACCATCTGATCCTGGACTTCTGTTGCTAGGGAGTTTTTTTAAATTACAGATTCTATTTTTTTTTTTAATTCTATTTATTTATTTATTTATTTTGGCTGTGTTGGGTCTTCGTTTCTGTGCGAGGGCTTTCTCTAGTTGCAGCGAGCGGGGGCCACTCTTCATCACGGTGCATGGGCCTCTCACTATCGTGACCTCTCTTGTTGTGGAGCACGGGCTCCAGACGCTCAGGCTCAGTAGTTGTGGCTCACGGGCCCAGTTGCTCCACGGCATGTGGGATCTTCCTAGACCAGGGCTCGAACCCGTGTCCCCTGTATTGGCAGGCAGAGTCTCAACCACCGCACCACCAGGGAAGCCCTCTATTTTGCTTTTAGTGATCAGTATGTTCAAGTTATCTATTTCTTCTTGATTCAGTTTTGTTCGGCTGTAAAAAAACAAAATATATTTTTAAGTTATGTTAGCAGCTAAATACTTACCATGTATTAGACCACAAAAGAGAGAAGAAAAAATATTAAAATATTTTTTCAAATACAACAAGTATTGAAATGTTTTAAAGAAATTGGTATAATAATAGTAATTACAATAATGACAAATTGTTCTGAACTTAAAGACTACTTATATCTAAGATGCATATTATATGCTTATTGTTTTATTGTTTTTAAATACATGGAATGTTTTCTCCTTTCTAATGTAATTCTTTTATTTTACCTGTATATTGTGAAAAAAATTTAGTTCCACATAGTATAAAAAATTACACTTTAATAGGAGATATTAATCCATTTACATTTACTATAGTACTGAAAATACTTAGGTTTAGCGTTCCATGTCATGGAGTGCTCTTTTTTATTTATTTATTTTTAAAAAAGATTTGATTTGGAGAGGGGGCCATAAATTATTCATTTATTTATTTATTTAATTTTAACATCTTTATTGGACTATAATTGCTTTACAATGGTGTGTTAGTCTCTGCTTTAGAACAAAGTGAATCAGCTATACATATCCATATATCCCCATATCTCCTCCCTGTTGCGTCTCCCTCCCGCCCTCCCTATCCCACCCCTCTAAGTGGTCATAAAGCACTGAGCTGATCTCCCTCTTCTATGCAGCTGTTTCCTACTAGCTAGCTGTTTTACATTTGGTAGTATATATAAGTCCATGCCACTCTCTCACTTCGTCCCAGCTTACCCTTCCCCCTCCCCATGTCCTCAAGTCCATTCTCTATGTCTGCGTCTTTATTCCTGTCCTGTCCCTAGGTTCTTCCCAACCGTTTCTTTTCCTTTTCTTTTTAGATTCCACATATATGTGTTAGCATACAGTATTTGTTTTTCTCTTTCTGACTTACTTTACTCTGTATGACAGACTCTAGGTCCATCCATCTCACTACAAATAACTCAATTTCATTTCTTTTTATGGCTGAGTAATATTCCATTTTATATTGAAGATGTGCAACATATTTTTTACCCATTCATATGTCGATGTACACTTAGGTTGCTTCCATGTCCTGGCTATTGCAAATAGAGCTGCAATGAACATTGTGGAACATGACTCTTTTTGAATTATGGTTTTCTCCAGGTATATGCCCAGTAGTGGGATTGCTGTGTCATATGGTAGTTCTATTTTTAGTTTTTTAAGGAACCTCGATACCATTCTCGATAGTGGCTGTATCAATTTACACTCCCACCAAAGGTGCAAGAGGGCTCCCTTTTTTCCACACCTCTGCAGCATTTATTATTTGTAGATTTTTTTGATGATGGCCATTCTTACCTGTGTGTGGTGATACCTCATTGTAATTTCGACTTGCATTTCTCTAATGATCAGTGATGTTGAGCATTCTTTCATGTGTTTGTTGGCAATCTGTATATCTTCCTTGGAGAAATGTCTATTTAGGTCTTCTGCCCATTTATGGATTGGGTTGTTTGTGTTTTTTTTTTTTTTTGATATTGAGCTGCATGGGCTGCTTGTAAAGTTTGGAGATTAATCCTTTGTCAGCTGCTTCATTGGCAAATATTTTCTCCCATTCTGAGGGTGGCCTTTTCGTCTTGTTTACGTTTTCCTTTGCTGTGCAAAAGCTTTTAAGTCTCCATAGGTCTCATTTGTTTATGTTTCTTTTTAATTTCCGTTTTCTAGGAGGTGGGTCAAAAAGGATCTTGCTGTGATTGATGTCATAGAGTGTTCTGCCTATGTTTTCCTCTAAGAGTTTGATAGTGTCTGGCCTTACATTTAGGTCTTTAATCCATTTTGAGTTTATTTTTGTGTATGGTGTTAGGGAGTCTTCTAATATCATTCTTTTACTGGTAGCTGTCCAGTTTTCCCATCACCACTTATTGAAGAGGCTGTGATTTCTCCACTGTATATTCTTGCCTCCTTTATCAAAATTAAGGTGACCATATGTGTATGGGTTTATGTCTGGGCTTTGTCTTCTGTTCCATTGCTCTATATTTCTGTTTTTGTGCCAGTACCATACTGTCTTGACTACTTTAGCTTTGTAGTATTGTCTGAAGTCAGGGATCCTGATTCCTCCAGCTCTGTTTTTCTTCTCAAGATTGCTTTGGCTGTTCGGGGTCTTTTATGTTTCCATACAAATTGTGAAATTTTTTTGTTCTAGTTCTCTGAAAAATTCCATTGGTAGTTTGATAGGGATTGCATTGAATCTGTAGATTGCTTTGGGTAGTAGAGTCATTTTCACAATGTTGATTCTTCCAATCCAAGAACATGGTATATCTCTGTATCTGTTTGTGTCGTCTTTGATTTCTTTCATCAGTGTCTTATAGTTTGTTGAGTAAACGTCTTTTGTCTCCTTAGGTAGGTTTATTCCTAGGTATTTTATTCTTTGTGTTGCAGTGGTAAATGGGAGTGTTTCCCTAATTTCTCTTTCAGAATTTTCATCTTTAGTGTATAGGAATGAAAGAGATATCTGTACATTAATTTTGTATCCTGCAACCTTACCAGTTCATTGATTAACTCTAGTAGGTTTCTGGTAGCATCTTTAGGATTCTCTATGTATAGTATCATGTCATCTGCAAACAGTGAGAGCTTAAATTCTTCTTTTCCGATTTGGATTCCTTTTATTTCTTTTTCTTCTCTGATTGCTGTAGCTAAAAATTCCAAAAGTGTGTGGAATAATAGTGGTGAGAGTGGGCAACCTTGTCTTGTTCCTGATCTTGGTGGAAATGGTTTCACTTTTTCACCATTGAGAACGATGCTGGCTGTGGGTTTGTCATATATGGCCTTTATTATGTTGAGGAAAGTTCCCTCTATGCCTACTTTCTGGAGGGTTTTTAGGATAAATGGGTGTTTAATATTGTCGAAAGCATTTTCTGCATCTATTGAGATGACCATATTGTTTTTATCCTTCAGTTTTTTAATATGGTGTATCACATTGATTTGCATGTATTGAAGAATCCTTGCATCCCTGGGATAAACCCCACTTGATCATGGTGTATGATCCTTTTAAGGCGCTGTTGGATTCTGTTTGCTACTATTGTGCAGTGGATTTTTGCAGCTATGTTCATCAGTGATATTGACCTGTAGTTTTCTTTCTTTGTGACATCTTTGTCTGGTTTTGGTGTCAGGGAGATGGTGGTCTCATAAAATAAGTTTGGGAGAGTTCCTCCCTCTGCTATATTTTGGAAGAGTTTGAGAAGGATAGGTGTTAACTCTTCTCTAAATGTTTGATAGAATTTGCCTGTGAAGCCATCTGGTCCTGGGCTTTTGTTTGTTGGAAGATTTTTAATCACAGTCTCAAGTTCAGTGCTTGGGATTGGTTTGTTTGTAGTTTCTATTTCTTCCTGGTTCAGTCTTGGAAGGTTGTGCTTTTCTAAGAATTTGTCCATTTCTTCCAGGTTGTCCATTTTATTGGCATATAGTTGCTTGCAGTAATCTCTCATGATCCTTTGTATGTCTGCAGTGTCAGTTGTTACTTCTCCTTTTTCATTTGTAATTCTATTGATTTGAGTCGTCTCCCTTTTTTTCTTGATGAGTCTGGCTAATGGTTTATCAATTTTGTTTATCCTCTCAAGGAACCAGCTTTTAGTTTTTTTGATCTTTGCTGTTGTTTCCTTCATTTCTTTTTCATTTATTTCTGGTCTGATCTTTATGATGTCTTTCCTCTGCTGACTTTGTTTTTTTTTTTTTTTTTCTTTCTTTCTCTAATTGCTTTAGGTGTAAGGTTAACTTGTTTATTTGAGATATTTCTTGTTTCTTGAGGTAGGATTGTATTGCTCTAAACTTCTCTCTTAGAACTGCTCTTGCTGCATCCCATAGGTTTGGGGTCTTCATGTTTTCATTGTCATTTTTTTCTAGGTATTTTTTTAATTTCCTCTTTGATTTCTTCAGTGATGTCTTGGTTATTAAGTAGTGTATTGTTGAGCGTCCATGTGTTTTTAAGTTTTACAGATTTTTTTCCTGTAATTGATATCTAGTCTGATAGCATTGTGGTCGGAAAAGATACTTGATACGATTTCAATTTTCTTATATTTACCAAGGCTTGATTTGTGACCCAAGATATGATCTATATCCTGGAGAATGTTCCAGGAGCACTTGAGAAAAAGTGTATTCTGTTGTTTTTGGATGGAATGTCCTATAAATATCAATTAAGTCCATCTTGTTTGATGTATCATTTAAAGCTTGTGTTTCCTTATTTATTTTCATTGTGGATGATCTGTTCATTGGTGAAAGAGGGGTGCTAAAGTCCCCTACTATGATTGTGTTACTGTCGATTTCCCCTTTTATGGCTGTTAGCATTTGCCTTATGTTTTGAGGTGCTCCTATGTTGGGTGCATAAAATTATACAATTGTTATATCTTCTTCTTGGATTGATCCCTTGATCATTATGTAGTGTCCTTCTTTGTCTCCTGTAATAGTCTTTATTTTAAAGTCTTTTTTGTCTGATAGGAGAATTGCTACTCTAGCTTTCTTTTGATTTCCATTTGCATGGAATATCTTATTCCATCCCCTCACTTTCCATCTGTATGTGTCCCTATGTCTGAAGTGGGTCTCTTGTAGACCACATACATACCGGTCGTGTTTTCGGATCCATTCAGCCAGTCTATGTCTTTTGGTTGGAGCATTTAATCCATTTACATTTAAGGTAATTATTGATATGTATGTTCTTATTACCATTTTCTTAATTGTTTTGGGTTTCTTATTGTAGGTCTTTTCCTTCTCTTGTGTTTCCTGCCTAGAGAAGTTCCTTTAGCATTTGTTGTAAAGCGGGTTTGGTGGTGCTGAATTCTCTTAGCTTTTGCTTGTCTGTAAAGGTTTTAATTTCTCTGTCGAATCTGAACGAGATCCTTGGTGGGTCGAGTAATCTTGGTTGTAGCTTTTCCCCTTTCATTACTTTAAATATGTCCTGCCAGTCCCTTCTGGCTTGCAGAGTTTCTGCTGAAAGTTCAGCTGTTAACCTTACGAGGATTCCCTTGTATGTTATTTGTTGTTTTTCCCTTGCTGCTTTTAATATTTTTTCTTTGTATTTAATTTTTGATAGTTTGATTAATATATGTTTTGGCATGTTTCTCCTTGGGTTTATCTTGTATGGGACTCCCTGCGCTTCCTGGACTTGATTAACGATTTCCTTTCCCATATTAGGGAAGTTTTCAACTATAATCTCTTTAAATATTTTCTCAGGGTCTTTCTTTTTCTCTTCTACTTCTGGGAACCCTATATTCGAACGTTGGTGCGTTTAATGTTTTCCCAGAGATGTCTCAGATTGTCCTCAATTCTTTTCATTCTTTTTTCTTTATTTTGCTTTGCAGTAGTTATTTCCACTATTTTATCTTCCAGGTCATTTATCCATTCTTCTGCCTCAGTTATTCTGCTATTGTTTCCTTCTAGAGAATTTTTAATTCCATTTATTGTGTTGTTCATCATTGTTTGTTTGCTCTTTAGTTCTTCTAGGTCCTTGTTAAACGTTTCTTGTCTCTTCTCCATTCCAGTACCAAGATTTGGGATCAACTTTGCTATCATTACTCTGAATTCATTTTCAGGTAGACTGCCTATTTCCTCCACATTTGTTTGGTCTGGTGGGTTTTTACCTTGCTCCTTCATCTGCTGTGTGTTTCTGTGTCTTCTCATTTGGCTTTGGGGACTGTGTTTGGGGTCTCCTTTTCAGAGGCTGCAGATTCGTAGTTCCCGTTGTATTTGGTGTCTGCCCCCAGTGGCTAAGGTTGGTTCAGTGTGTTGTGTAGGCTTTCTGATGGAGGGGACTGGTGCCTGTGTTCTGGTGGGTGTGTCTGGATCTTGTCTTTCTGGTGGACAGATCCGCATCTGGTGGTGTGTTTTGGGGTGTCTGTGACCTTATTGTGCTTTTCGGCAGCCTCTCTGCTAATGGGTGGGCCTGCATTCCTGTCTTGCTAGTTGTTTGGCATGGGATGTCCAGCACTGGATCTTGCTGGTCTCTGAGTGGAGCTGTGTCTTAGCGTTGAGACGGATATCTCTGGAAGAGCTTTCACCATTTGATATTACAAGGTGCCAGAGGTCTCTGGTAGACCAATGTCCTGAACTCGGCTCTCCCACCGCAGAGGCACAGGCTTGACACCCGGCTGGAGCACCAAGACCCTGTCAGCCACACAGCTGAGGGTGAGAGCAAGAGGTAGCTTTGGTACATCTCAAAGACCACCAATGAGGTTCACTGACCATTTTTCTCTCCAGAAGTGAAGAAAACAAAATTCAGACTTTGGCTAGTCAGCCACTTTGGTAGCCAGCCTCCAAGATGGACCTAATTATCCCCTAATTATCTCCCAGTCTCCATGTACCAGTGTGGCTCCTCACACTTGAAAAGGGTTGACTGTTTAACTAATAAGAAATTGCAGAAATGACAAAGTGCAGCTTCCAAAGTTATAAAAGACATTGCAGCTTCTGCTTTGGTTTCTGCTAGATCACTCATCCTGGGGTAAGCCAGCTGCCATGTCATGAGGACACTCAAGCAGCCCTAAGGAGAGATCCATGTGGCAAGGAACTGAGGCCTCTTACCTACAGCCACGTGAGTGAGTCATCTCAGAAGTCAAAAGATTTAATCTTTTAAATTTTTGGTTGTGTTGGGTCTTCGTTGCTGCACAGGGTTTCTCCAGTTGTTACTAGAGAAGCAGGGGTCACTCATCGTTGTGGTGCACGGGCTTCTCCTTGCGGTGGTTTCTCTTGTTGTGGAGTATGGGCTCTAGGTGCATGGGCTTCAGTAGTTGTGTCATGCAAGCTCAATAGCTGCTGCTTGCAGGCTCTAGAGCACAGGCTCAGTACTTGTGGCACACGGGCTTAGTTGCTCTGCGGCATGTGGGATCTTCCCAGACCAGGGATGGAACCCCTGTTCCCTGCATTGGCAGGCAAATTCTTACCCACTGTGCCACCAGGGAAGTCCAGTGTGCTCTTTTTTAAACCTAGTCTGTTTTCATTATTTTGTATCTTAACGATTCTGTATTAAAGAAAAAAAATAATACTCCTTTCTACCTCTCCTCTTTGAGGATTATGTATGAAGAAGTATGTCATTTATTAACCTCAAATTTTCACCTTACTTTTAAGAAGTAATCACAATGTCAAGTATTTAATACTTTTCACTTCCACCTTGAAAAGCATGGATATTAAAGTGCTAATACAATTACCTTCCCTGGTCTATCTTTTTTAGTTTTTGTTATGTATAAAAAACAACAAAAAACATGCATGGTTTGTAAGGAAATGACAAATTTCAGAAAATTCAGCATCTGAATACACTCTAAACATAGCTTCTAGATAAAGACACAGAAAATTGCCAGATACTCAGAGGCCCCCTGGTCCCATTCTAGTGACTCCCCTTAAGGTTTAATATTGTTCTGGTATCTAACAAAAAGATAACTTTACCTGTATTTTGTATTTTATATAAATGTTATGGCACAGTAAAATCACTTTTGGAGTGGGCTTTTTTATTTTATGTTGTTTGTGAATATGCCTACATGGTTGCCTGTTGTTGTGATCATGCATTGCCACTGTTGCATAGGATTCCATAATGTAAATATTTAACTATTAATTAATTTATTCCAATGTGTATTACAATATGAGTGATTTTCAGTTTGTGTCTATTGAGAACAGCACTGGTATATAAATTCTAGAACTTGAGCTTTGGTGGTGTGTGTATAAATTATTGTTCAGTATACACGTAGTAGTAAAATTTTCGAGTCATATCTTTCTTGTGTTTAACTTTTTAGATATTTCTAAATATTTTCAAAACATTTGTATGATTTTTCATCTTCAGCAGCAGTGAATGAGATTCAAGGATTATACACATTCTTGTCAAACTTGATAATACCTGTCATTTTCATTTGAACTTTCTGTTTGGTGAGTGATAATTCCAGGTATCACGCTTTTGCATTTAATTGACTACTAAGAAGCCAAGCATCTTTTGATATGTTTACTTAACATTCTGTACTCTCTTTTTTGAAATATCTTTTGGTATATTTCCCCCATTTTGCTATTCCATTATCTTCTTATTGAAGACTTCCTTTTTTTTTTTTTAATATCTGAAGACTTCTTATTTAGGAGTTTTTAATACATGCTTGAGATGAGTTCTTCTCTCTTTCTGTCTCTCCTTCTCTTTCTTTAGATGAGTGTCAGTTTTTAATGTTAATAACATCTAATTTGTTATTTTCCTCTTTATTTATTTAGTCTTATTTCTATTTATTTATGTAGTCTTTTTACCTGTAGCAGAACACATTATTTATTGTAAACCACAAATATGTTTTCATTTCTTCAATAAATGTAATTATTAAGCTTTAAATTTAAGTTAACTTTCTAAACTAAATATGTTGTATGATAGTGAGTATTATTTTTTCTATGACAGCTGAAAGGTTACATTTATTCAGAAAATGTTGTATCAGCTTTCTTTTCATTTGCTCCTACTTCTCATTGATTCACAGTGGTAAACATCACTTCATCCATGGATCTGACTTTTCTCTGATTTCTCATGGTCATTCTCACTAATTCGTCTTGCCTCCTGAAATCTTTAGCAATCCCCTTATTCCACAGAAGCAAAAACCTTCCTTGGGCCTTTTTCCTCAGAAGATTGATTATTCCCACATTTTAAATGGGAGATTGCAATAAGTTAGGAGAAAATGCCACAAGGGTCTCTCATTTTTTTTTCACATCCTGTATCAGCCTCTGCTTGCACTCTCTGTTCAAAGATATTTGTGCAACACATTGATGGAAGATGCCACTTGTTTCTCTCCTTGGGGAAAAGACAGATTAATTACCTAACAAATAAAATAAAGAGAGTGTCTTGCTCTTTTCAAATGTTGGACAGGATTGCTTGCATCCTAATTTAAATGTTTCAGGTGACTGAAGCTTAAGATTCCTAAGCTTTAATCCATACTTGCACCATGCACAGTACCCAACAGGAGAGCTTTACATAACCCCATGAGACACTTGTGTGCAAGTGGAACAGATAAAAATATAAAACTATTGCTGTCTTCTTGTGTCATAAAAATGATTTTTTGTCTCATTTAAAATATTTTTTTTCTAAAATCCAAAAACGTGTCAGGCTAAAATATTGTTATTTCAAGTATGGTAAAATCGAAGACCCTTCAAATTTCTTTCCAGTTTTGTTGATGATGGGATGCCGTCAGAGATATGACTTCATTAATAAACACAATAGGTAAGATTCCTTCATAGGCCTGATTGGGGAATATGAAAATAAACCCCAGAAAAATCTGGACATTTTCTAGTTCTCAAATACTGGTTAAGATGGTAGAAAGGGCCCTTCATTGTCCTATATGTTAATGCAGATCAATTGTGAGAGGTGGGGATAAAACAAGCAGCCTAAATATCCTTTATGTTTGTTGTACTACTAGTAGAAAGAGGAAGGGTCAACATGTCACCATGGTTGATATAGCAAATAAGCTGCTTGAAACTACACAGAAATGTACCTGCTTGTATTTTCTGTGCAGTTACCCTCTCTTTTAGTGTGTCCTGATACCTCCCTCAACTTATGTACCAACTCCAGCAGCATTAAGCAGAAATCCAAAGAAACCTATTCTTTGGAATTATGAGGAAGGGAAGAGTCAAACATTTTATAACACGCTCTATACAAGGATACACGTCACCATCCTTATCTATGTCGTGCCATGCATGGAGGGTCAGTAGGTTCAGGGGATTCTGGAAACACCAAGTTCTGTGGGGTTAATCACAGTTCCATTCATGGGCAGTAAAAGAGAAGGGCCTTATCTTGGTCACTTTCTCAATGCTAGTAGCTACAAAAAGAAGAGGATAGCAGACATCTTAGGGAGAAGAACCAACATTAAATGAAATGTCCTAATTACTCTAGGCAACCTCTCATGGTGGCCTCCCATAGCTCCTCAAATCCCTACATACTTGCACAAGGGATAGTGTAATATTACTGGAGTGTCTGACTGCAGATTAACATTATTTTTGTTGAAAAAAATAAAAATAGGTTCAAGTGATAGGGTTTGAAAAGGGTTCACAGTGTGAAGGAAACTATTTTAACAATGTGGACAGAACCCTTTGGATGGATTTATCATGTTTTTCTTTTTTTTTTTTTGCTGCTTCAGAATCTGTAGTAGCGATTGGTGTGTTCCATGATACATCCCTGCTTCTTATAAGTTTTAGATGGAATAACCCATTAGGAAGAAGTGCACGTAAGGAAGATTAGTGAGTCAAACTCCTCTGCCCTCTGTCAGCAGTGGGTGCAAAGGGATTTAGACCAAGTGCTTTCATCCTTTGATTTGCAAAGTTTTCACTATATGAATGATGTTTTGTTTGTTTGCAGGTCAGGAGCCTTGGTCTCAATATCCGTTTAAAAAGTGTTATCACGTGTCTGCCAGAAAGAATTGCTGACGATACTGGGAAAAATTGAGAGTTATCCTTAACAATTAAGGGTTTTGTAGCAACATGGATGGACCTAGAGATTGTTATACTGAGTGAAGCAAGTCAGACACAGAAAGACAGATATCATATGATATTGCTTATATGAGGAATCTATAAAAGAAAAAAAAAGGTACAAATGAATTTATTTACACAACAGAACTAGAATCATGGATATAGAAAACAAACTTATGGTTACCAGGGAATAAGTGGGGAAGGGATAAATTGGGAGATTGGGACTGACTTATACACACTACTATATATAAAATAGATAAAGACCTGCTTTATAGCACAGGGAACTCTACTCAGTGTTCTGTACTGGCGTATACGGAAAAAGAATCTTATAAAAAAAAACAAGGATTTTGGTATTATATAATAAATATAAATGTGCAAACCTTTAACATGAAAGGAAAAATCAGTTAACTCTGTGGTCCCTGTTATGGTGTAAATATTTTGTACCTCTAATTTTAAAATTTTGAAACCCAGCTCCCATGTTGATGGTATTAGGAGGTGGGGCTTTTGGGAGGTGATTAGGTTATGAGGCCAGAGACCTCAAACATGGGATTAGTGACCTAAAAAATGTAGCACACAGAAGATCTTATGCCCATTCCATGATTTCATTGCCGAGCGAGAAGACCCACATTATGAACCAGAAATTGGTCCCTCGCCAGACACTAAGTCAGCTGGCAACTTGTTCTTTTTTAAAAAAAATAATTAGATAATTAATTAATTAATTTTTTGGCTGTGTTGGGTCTTTGGTGCGGTGTGCGGGCTTCTCATTGAGTGGCTTCTCTTGTTGCGGAGCACCGGCTCTAGGCGTGTGGGTTTCAGTGGTTGTGGCTCACGGGCTCAGTAGTTGTGGCCTGTGGACTCTAGAGCACAGGCTCAGTATTTGTGGTGCACGGGCTTAGTTGTTCCATGGTATGTGGGATCTTCCTGGACCAGGGCTCGAACCCTTGTCCCCTTTATTGGTAGGCAGATTCTTAACCACTGCACCTCCAGGGAAGCCCCTGGGTACTTGTTCTTGAACTTTTCAGCCTCAGCAATTATGAGAAAACAAAAATATTCTGTTGTTTATAAAATACCAAGTCTCTTGTATTTTGTTTTAGCAGTCAAAGAGCTGGCTGAGGAGAAATATCTGTGAGCTTGAAGACATATCAGGAGAAACCTTTAAATCTCAAAAGAAAAGAGAAAATGGGCAGGAAAGGAATCAACAGAACAGAGTAATCAATAATTGTGGAAAAATGAAAAATGCTGTGACCTATACATAATGGGTATAGCAGGAGGAGAATAAAGATAATAAAGAACAGAAAATATTTTTAAAAAATGACTGAGAATCTCCTCAAATGAATGTCTGACACTAAATCCACAGCATCCAAACTTAGAAGAACATATGAATAGTAAAGAAAACTGACCAATATCTCTCAGGAACATCAATGCAAAAATCCTCAACAAAATATTACCAAATCGAATCCAACAATATTTTGAGAGAATTTTATATCATGAATGAGAGGAAATAATCCCAGGTATGAAAGGCTGGTTCCACATTCTAGAATCAAATAATTATATCCATCATATCAACACCTTAAAGACAATCATTAGCATATCAATAGATTCAGAAGACCTTTGAAAAAATCTAACACCCATTCTTCATAAAAACTCTCAGTTAAAGAAATAGACTGGAGCTTTCTCAAGTTGATAACAAAGATTTACAGGAAACTTTTATCTGACATCATGATTAATGGTCAAAACCATGAAGCTTTTCCACTAAGTTCAGGTAAAAGCAAGGATGTCCCCTTTCATGACTCTTTTTCCATATTTTACTCCAAGTCCTTGCTAATGCAATAAGGCACGAAAATAAATAAAACAAATACAGATTGGGTAGAAAAAAATGAAAGCAACCTAGGTAAAATGTGGACCAATATACTTTATGGACACCTCACCAAAGAAAATAGACACTATGCATATAAGTATACAGAAGAATAATCCAGATTACATGCTGCCATGAAAAAGCAAATTAAAAATACAATTCCATACCACTATGTAACACTTAGAATGGCTAAAATGTGAACAATGACAAGAACAAATTCTGTAGGAGATGTGGAACAATAGGAAATGTCATTTGTCATTGGTGGAAATGAAAAATAATACAGCTACTTTGGTAGTCTGATTGACACTTGCTAGAATATTGAGCATTCCCTTACTGTACAATCCGTCAAGTGTTCTCATGGATATTTACTGAAAGTAGTTTAAAACATACTTCCAGAGGAAAACCTGCGTATGGATATTTATAGCACCTAATTCAATATTGCCAAAATGTGAATGAAACTAAGGTGTCCTCCAATAGGTGAATGAAATGATATAGTATTAATATATTCTGGGAATGGGATAATATTGAGCACTAAAAAAGTAAGCTATCAAGCCATATAAAGAGATGGGAATTCTTTTTTTTTCTTTTGAAATATAGGTGATTTTCTTTATTTTGAATTTAAATTTTATTGGAGTATAGTTGATTTACAATGTTGTGTTCATTTCAGCTGCACAGCAAGTGCTTCAGTTACACATATGCATATATTCATTCTTTATCAGATTCTTTTCTGATAACGGTATTCCCACAATACTGAGTAGAGCTCCCTGTGCTATACAGTAGGTCCTTGTTGCTTATCTGTTATATATAGTAGTATTCGTATGTTTACCCCAAGCTCCTGATTTATCCCTACCCCCCACCTCTCCCCTTTGGTAACCATAAGTTTGTTTTCCAACTCTGTGAGTCTGCCTCTGTTTTGTAAGTTAGTTCATTTGTATCAATTTTTAGCTTCCACCTAGAAGTGATATCATCCAATATTTGTCTTACTCTGTCTGACTTACTTCACTTAGTACAATCATCTCTAGGTCCATCCATGTTACTGCAACTGGCATTATTTTCTTCTATTTTATGGCTGAGTCATATTCCATTATATATATGTATCACATATTCTTTACCTATATTCATATGTTGATGGACATTTTGGTTGCTTCCATGTCTTCGTTATTGTAAAGAGTGTTGCAGTGAACATTGGGGAAGATGTGTCTTTTCGATTTATGCTTTCCTCCAGATATGCACACAGGAGTGAACTTGCTGGACCATCTGGTAGCTCTATTTTATTTTATTTTACTTCATTTCATTTCAATTTCAATTTTTTTGGAATAGAGTTGATTTACAATGTTGTGTTACTTTCTGCTGCACAGCACAGTGAAGCAGTTATACATATATCCAATCCTTTTTGGATTCCTTTCCCATACAGGTCATTACAGAGTATTGAGTAGAGTTCCCTGTGCTATACAGTAAGCCCTTATTTGTTATCTCTTTTATATATAGTGGTGTGTATATGTCAATCCCAATTTCCAATTTATCCCTCCCACCTCCCCTTACTCTGGTAACCTCCATTCTGTGATCCATAGTGGCTGTTACCAATTGGCATTGCCACCGATAGCATAGAATTGGTGGTGCAGTGGTTAAGAATCTGCCTGCCAGTTCAGGGGACACAGGTTGGAGCCCTGGCCAGGGAAGATCTCACATGCCACAGAACAAGTAAGCCCGTGCACCACAACTACTCAGTCTGTGCTCTAGAGCCCACGAGCCACAACTACTGAAGCCTGTGTGCCTACAGCATGTGCTCCACAACAAGAGAAGCCACCACAAAGAGAAGGCTTCGTACCACAATGATGAGTAGCCCCCGCTTGCTGCAACTAAAGAAAAGCTGTGCACAGCAACGAAGACCCAACGCAGATTAAAAAAAAATAAGTAGTAGGTTTCTCTTTTTTCCACACCTTCTGAAGCATTTCTTGTTTGTAGACATTGTGATGGTGGCTATTCTGAGTGGTTCCAGATGATACTTCTTTGTACATCTGATTTGCATTTGTCTAACATAAAGCAATGGTGAGTATCTTCATATGTGCTTTTTTTTTTGAACAGTGTCAGTAAGATTTACCCCTTGAAAAAGGGTTATTGAAAGGTTGCCTTGTTTTGAAGTCTACTTCGATTACCTACCCCAAGACATTTTTTGAGGGCTGTTGTCATTTACAGCTCCCCAGGCATTGTGAATATGAAGTGCGTATAAGGTCCAGTTTTAGAATTGTTGTTGTGGGAAACAGAAGGCGGCAGGGTTTCTACTGTCCCTCTCTGGTTACTGACACAACCTTAGGTGTAGGGCAAGTCCTGTTCTTGGGTATTAAATTAGAGTGGAATGTGCCTGTCCAAACATGTAAGGGCTTCTGTCCCATTCCTTCTTCCCCCTTACCCTTCATCCCCCGAACAAGTATAAACCCCTGCAAAATCACCTGTTGAGGGTGCTGGCTTGTAGAGTGCGATGACCCTTACGAAGGAGTCGGGAGGTCGGAACCCAAACACCAGGATATGTTGAGAGCAGGTGATTTTCCAAATGTCATCCAGCCCAGAGAGTCCACCATCCTTTGGGTGTCAGAGGGTTGGTTTAGTAGTATGAGGGCACACTTAGATCTGGAGATAGTGATCCCATGCAGAGGGGACCAGGTTGCACATGTTCAAGGGGGGCGAATTAGCTGGCATATCCTCCCGAGGTCCTCAGGCCTACAACAGTCCAGCCTTGGGACCAAATTGTGTCTGTGTCCAGGGATGTGACACTAGTACGTTCACTGCGACTAAACAAATTTAGTGATCATTTTTCTTTTCTTTAACTTAATCTTAAATTTATAATGGAGTATATAGTTGATTTATCATGTTGTGTTCATTTTTGACATACACCAACATGATTCATTTATACAGAGATAACTATATATTCTTTTTAGAATTATTTTCCCATTGAGGTTACTAAAGGGTGTTGAGAAGAGTTCCAAGTGCTCTACAGCAGGTCCATGTTGATTACAAGTTTTCTCTTTGTAAATATGTATATACTAACTCCAACCTCATGATTTATGCCTCCAACACACCTTTCCACTTTGGTAAACATAAGTTTGTGTTCTAAGTCTGGGACTCTGTTTCTGTGTTGTAAGATAGTACCTTTCTATCAATTTTTAGATTCCACCGATAAGTAATATCATATGATATTTTTCATTGCCTGATTTATGACACTTAATATGAATGAATGTAGGTCCTTCTGAGTGGCCCTAAATGGCCTTATTTCATTCACTTCATGGCTGAGTAATATTCCATTGTACATATCTACCATAATTTCTTTATCCATTCTTCCCTCCAAGGACTTTTAGGTAGCTTCTGAGTAGAGGCTTTTGTAAACAGGGCTGCATAAATTTTAGAGTGCCTGGGTCCTGTCAATTTACGTTTTTTCCAAGATACAGGCCCAGGAGTGGAAGCGCCACATGCTCTGAAGCTCTGGTTTTTAGATTTTTGAGGAATCACCACCCACTTCTCCAGAGTGGCTGTTAGCAATTTACATTCCCACCATCATCTGGTCAGGGTTCCCTTTTCTCCACACCCTGTCCTGCATTTCAGGTTTTACAGTTTGTGAGGTTGGCCATTCTGACTGGTGCGAAGTGATATCTCTTTGTAGTATTAATTTACATTGCCCGCCTGTTTTGTTGGCCAAAAATGGAGTAAGGGTTTTTCCTGAATATATTAAGGAATAACGCATACGGCCTTTTTGGCAAACTGCATCATTGGCGATGTTCAGCAGCTTTGCATGTGCTTTGATGACGAGTGCAAACTACCCCTTGAAATCCCTTTCCTGCAATTCTGCCTTGCTTACAAGGCCTTTACGAATACTTGGCTCAAGAAATGACTCCATTAGAGGTGTCAATTACAACCCTGCATGTTTGTGAATTGCAGTGCCCCTGAGCACCGGTTTTCAACTTGTTTAGGGAAGCAGACACAAAGGGGCAGGATTTCTACAGACCCATTCCAGTTACTGGGGCACCTGAAGGATAGGGAAATTCTTCTTCCAGGTAGGAAACTAGAGTGGAATATGCCTGTCCAAACATCTAAGGCTTGTGTCTCATTCCATCCCGCCATTCCCCTTCTTCACCGGAAAATTCCAAGCCGTGCAAAACCGGCTGTTGAGTGTGCTGCCTTCCCAAAGTGGGGAGACTCTAAGGAAAGGAGCTGGGGAACCCGAATACCAGGAGACGTGGAGATGAGGTGACTTCTCCAAACTCTTCCCGATCAGACGGTGTACCATCCTCTGTATGTGCCATGCATGTTTTAGCTGTAGGAAGGGTCCCCTGCACCTGGAGATATGGAACCCATGGAATGGGGGCCAGGCAGTATTACTCTAAAAGTGCTGCATTTGCTGTCCCATCCTCACGAAGCCTCTCAGACCAACGAGTGTAGAGCCTTAGGTCCCATCCAGCTCTGTGTCTAGATATGGTCAGTCCAGGTTGCATCACAGCCCTTGAACAAATTTTGTAAGAATTTCTCTCTCTCTCACTGTCTTTATTTTGTTCTTGTTATTTAATTTTATAATGGGGTATAGCTGATTTTCAATACTGTGTTTCTTGCTGCTCTACATCTATCCACTTGATTCACTTAAAGAGAGACATCAATAAATTCTTTTACAGATTCTTACCAGTCTTATATATCCTTTTCTGGTGACAACAGTGTGCTGAGTCCAGCTCTTTGAGCTATAGAGTAGGTCCTGTCGAATACCTATTTTGTTTATGGAACCATATCTGTGCTAATTTCAACCTCCTGGTTTATGCATCACCCCGCCCCACCTTTCTCCTTTAGCAGCCATAAGTGTGTTTTCTAAATGTGTGACTCCGTTTCTGTTTTGTAATTGCGTTCATGTGAAGGCATTTTTAGATACTATCTATAAGTGATACCTTATGATAAGTCTCTTTTTATGTCTGACTTATGTCACTTAGAATGATCGTACCTCAGTCTCCACGAGTTGCTGCCACTGGCCTTATTTCATTGATTTAATTGCTGAGTAATATTCCATTGTACATAAGTACCACATCTTCTTTCTCCATTTTTTCCTTCCAAGGACATGTAAGTTGTACCCAAATCGAGGTATTTCTAAACAGAGCAGCCCTAAACTTTGGGGTGCCTGTGTTGTCGATTTTTTGGTTTTCCCAAGATATACGCCCATGAGGGGAAGTGCTGTATGCTCTGTAGCTCTGTTTTTTAGAAGTTTTAAGATACAGCATACAATTCTCAAGAGTGGCCGGTGGCAAATTACATCCCGCCGATCAGCATAACAAGGCCCCGTTTTCTCCATGGCCTGTCCTGCATTTCTGGGTTTTACACTTTTTCAGCATGGGCCTTTTGACCAATGCGAAGTGAGACATTTTTGTAATGCTGATTTGCATTGCCCGCTTGCTTAGTTGGCCAAAAAGAGCATCTGCGTTTTTTCCAAAATTTATTCAGGAAACAACGCAGACGCCCTTTTTGGCCAACTGCATCATTGTCGAAGTTCTACGGAATTTCATGTGCTTTAAAGGCGAGTCCAATCTACCTGTGAAAAACTGTTTCCTGCAATTCTGTCTTGCTTTGAAATCCTCTTCGTTGCCTTACCTCAATACATTTTTAGACGAGGGTTATCATTTATAACTCTGCAGATTTGTGAATTGCCGTGCTCCTGAGCTCCATTTTCCAAATCGCTTTTTTGGGAGCTGGCCGCAAACCCGCACGATTGCTTCAGGCCCTATTCTGGTTCTGGGGCGCAGGATGGGCCTGTGGTTAATTCTTCTTCCTGATGGGAAATTAGGGTTACCAGTGCCTGTCCCAACAGCTACAGCTAGCCTCTCATGGGTCCCCCCTCTTCCCATTCATCCTCAGGAAAAATTACAACCTGTACGGAACAGGAGGATAAAGGTGCTAATTCCCCAAGTGGGGAGATTGTTAGTAAAGCGGCTGGAATGGCGAACACGAGCACCAGGAGATAAGGAAGGAGGTGCGTTTCAGAATCCTTTCTAGATCACACTGTATACCATCCACCGGGTTTCCCAAGCATTTTTTCTCTGTAGGAAGATTCCATTGAAACTGGAGATTTGGGATCCATAGAATGGGTACCACGCAGTATTACTTTAAAGGGACTGCGTTTGCTCACCCAACCTCACCAAACCTCTCAGCCCCAAGAGTGTCCACCCTTATGTCTCAATCAGCTGTGGGTCTAGATATGGTCAATCCAGGTGGCATCACAGCCCCTGAACGAATTTTGTAAGTATTTCTCTCTCTTTCACTGTCTTTGTTTCACGGGTTTTTAAAAGTAATTGATTTTTATAATGGGGTTTAGCTGCTTTTTACTGCTGTGTTTATGCCGCTTTACACCCACTTGACTCACTTACAGAGAGATATCAATACAAAGGTTTTAAGATTCTTACTAGTCAGATATATTCTCGGGCGGTGAATAGGGGGTGTTGAGTCCAATTCACTGAGCAAGGAGTAGGTCTTGTGTATTACCTATTGGGTTTATGGAACGGTATCTGAGCTAATTTCAAACCCTTGTTTTATGCATCACCCCACCTCACCTTTCCCGTTAAGCAGCCATAGTGTGTTTTCTAAACGTGTCACTGTGTTCTGCTTTGTAATTCAGTTCAAGGGTATCGGTTTTTACATTCCCTCTATAAGTGATATCTTATGATAAGTGTCTTTTTTCTGTGTGACTTATTTCACATAGAATCGTTGTACCAAAATCCACTCATCATGCTGCTACTAGACTTATGACGTTGATTTCATGGCTGAGTGATATTCTATTGTACATAAGGACCACAACTTCTTTATCCATTTTTCTCTTTCCTGGGATATATAAGGTGTAACGAAGTGGAGCTTCTTGTCAACAGAGCAGCCCTAAACATTGTGGTGCCTGTGTCTTGCTGATTTTTAGTTTTCCCAGTTTATACGCCCATGAGTGGAAGTGCCCTATGCTCTCTAAGCTGAGTTTTTTATATGTTTCAGGACACACCCTACATTTCTCCAGAGTGTCTGTTGCCAATTTACATCCCGCCCATCACCGTAGAAAGGCTCCCGTTTCTCCATGGCCTGTCCTGCATTTCTGCTTTTGACACTTTTTCAGCATGGCCCTTTTGACCGATGGGGAGCGAGACTTCTTTGTAGCGCTGATTTGCCTTTCCAGGTTGCTTGGTTGGCCAAAAAGGGCGTATGCGTTTTTTCCTGAATATATTCAGGAAAAAACGCATACGCCCTTTTTGGCCAAGGGCATCATTGTCGAGGTTTTGCCGCTTTTCCTGTGCTTTAAAGGCGATTCGAATCTCCCTCCTGAAATCTGTTTCCTGCAATTCTGCCTTGCTTTCCAATCCTCTTCGTTGCCTGCCCTCAATATATTTGTGGAAGAGAGCTATCATTTATAAGTCTGCAGGTTTGTGAATTGCAGTGCCCCTGAGCTCCATTTTTCAACTCGCTTTCTTGGGAGCTGGCCGCAAATGCGCAGGATTGCTTCAGGCCCTATTCTGGTTCCGGGCGGCAGGCTGAGCCTGTGGTTAATTCTTCTTCCTGATGGGAAAATAGAGTGACCTGTGCCTGTCCCAACACCTAGAGCTAGTCTCTCATTGGCTCCCCCTCTTCCTGTTCATGCTCAGGACAAATTGCAACCTGTACGGAACAGGAGGTTAAAGGTGCTGATTCTCCAAGGAGGGAGATTGCTAGTAAAGCGGCTGGAATGGCGAACCCGAGCACAAGGAGATGAGAAATGAGGTGCGTTTTAGAAACCTTTCCCGATCACACGGTGTACCATCTTCTGGGTTTCTCATGCATGTTTTCGATGTAGGACGATGCCCTTGAACCTGGAGATTTGGGACCCATGTGATGGGAACCACGCAGTATTACTTTAAAGGGTCTGCGTTTGCTCACCCAACCTGACCAAACCTCTCAGCACCAAGAGTGTCCACCCTTATGTCTCAGTCAGCTGTGAGTCTATATGTGGTCAATCAAGGTGGCATCACAGCCCCTGGACAAATTTTGTAAGAATTTCTCTCTCTTTCACTGTCTTTGTTTCACGGGTTTTTAAAAGTAATTGATTTTTATAAAGGGGTTTAGCTGCTTTTCACTGCTGTGCTTATGCCGCTTTACACCCACTTGACTCACTTACAAAGAGATATCAATACATAGGTTTTAAGATTCTTACTAGTCAGATATATTCTTGGGCGGTGAATAGTGGGTGTTGTGTCCAATTCACTGAGCAAGGAGTAGGTCTTGTCTTTTATCTATTGGGTTTATGGAACGGTATCTGAGCTAATTTGAAACCCTTGTTTTATGCATCACCCCACCTCACCTTTCCCGTTAAGCAGCCATAGTGTGTTTTCTAAACGTGTGACTCTGCTCTGTTTTGTAATTCAGTTCAAGGGTAGCGGTTTTTACATTCCCTCTATAAGTGATATCTTATGATAAGTGTCATTTTCTGTGTGACTTATTTCACTTAGAATCGTCATACCTAAATCCACTCATCATGCTGCTACTAACCTTATGACGTTGATTTCATGGCTGAGTGATATTCCATTGTACATAAGGACAACAACTTCTTTATCCATTTTTCTCTTTCCTGGGATATTTAAGGTGTAACGAAGTGGAGGTTCTTGTCAACAGAGCAGCCCTAAACTTTGGGGTGCCTGTGTCTTGCTGATTTTTAGTTTTCCCAATTTATACGCCCATGAGTGGAAGTGCCCTATGCTCTCTAAGCTGAGTTTTTTAGATGTTTCAGGACACACCGTCCACTTCTCCAGAGTGGCTGTTGGCAATTTTAATCCCGCCCATCAGCGTAGCCAGGCTCCCGTTTCTCCATGGCCTGTCCTGCATTTCTGGTTTTGACACTTTATTCAGCATGGCCCTTTTGACCGATGGGAAGCGAGACTTCTTTGTAGCACTGATTTGCCTTTCCAGGTTGCTTGGTTGGCCAAAAAGGGCGAATGCGTTTTTTCCTGAATATATTCAGGAAAAAACGCATTCGTCCTTTTTGGCCAAGGGCATCATTGTCGAGGTTTTGCGCTTTTCCTGTGCTTTAAAGGTGATTCGAATCTCCCTCCTGAAATCTGTTTCCTGCAATTCTGCCTTGCTTTCAAATCCTCTTCGTTGCCTTCCCTCAATATATTTGTGGACGAGAGTTATCATTTATAAGTCTGCAGGTTTGTGAATTGCAGTGCCCCTGAGCTCCATTTTTCAACTCGCTTTCTTGGGAGCTGGCCGCAAAAGCGCAGGATTGCTTCAGGCCGTATTCTGGTACGGGGTGGCAGGCTGAGCCTGTGGTTAATTCTTCTTCCTGATGGGAAAATAGAGTGACCTGTGCCTGTCCCAACACCTAGAGCTAGTCTCTCATTGGTTCCCCCTCTTCCCATTTATCCTTAGGACAAATTGCAACCTTTACGAAACAGGAGGTTAAAGGTGCTGATTCTCCAAGGAGGGAGATTGCTGGTAAAGCGGCTGGAATGGCGAACCCGACCACAAGGAGATGAGAAATGAGGTGCGTTTTGGAAACCTTTCCCGATCACACGGTGTACCATCTTCTGGGTTTCTCATGCATGTTTTCGATGTAGGAAGATGCCCTTGAACCTGGAGATTTGGGACCCATGTGATGGGAACCACGCAGTATTACTTTAAAGGGTCTGCGTTTGCTCACCCAACCTGACCAAACCTCTCAGCCCCAAGAGTGTCCACCCTTATGTCTCAGTCAGCTGTGAGTCTATATGTGGTCAATCAAGGTGGCATCACAGCCCCTGAGCAAATTTTGTAAGAATTTCTCTCTCTTTCACTGTCTTTGTTTCACGGGTTTTTAAAAGTAATTGATTTTTATAATGGGGTTTAGCTGCTTTTTACTGATGTGTTTATGCCGCTTTACACCCACTTGACTCACTTACAGAGAGATATCAATACATAGGTTTTAAGATTCTTACTAGTCAGATATATTCTCGGGCGGTGAATAGGGGGTGTTGAGTCCAATTCACTGAGCAAGGAGTAGGTCTTGTCTATTACATATTGGGTTTATGGAACGGTACCTGAGCTAATTTGAAACCCTTGTTTTATGCATCACCCCACCTCACCTTTCCCGTTAAGCAGCCATAGTGTGTTTTCTAAACGTGTGACTCTGTTCTGCTTTGTAATTCAGTTCAAGGGTAGCGGTTTTTACATTCCCTCTATAAGTGATATCTTATGATAAGTGTCTTTTTTCTGTGTGACTTATTTCACATGGAATCGTTGTACCAAAATCCACTCATCATGCTGCTACTAGCCTTATGACGTTGATTTCATGGCTGAGTGATATTCTATTGTACATAAGGACCACAACTTCTTTATCCATTTTTCTCTTTCCTGGGATATTTAAGGTGTAACGAAGTGGAGGTTCTTGTCAACAGAGCAGCCCTAAACTTTAGGGTGCCTGTGTCTTGCTGATTTTTAGTTTTCCCAATTTATACGCCCATGAGTGGAAGTGCCCTATGCTCTCTAAGCTGAGTTTCTAAGATGTTTCAGGACACACCGTACACTTCTCCAGAGTGGCTGTTGGCAATTTACATCCCGCCCATTAGCGTAGCCAGGCTCCCGTTTCTCCATGGCCTGTCCTGCATTTCTGGTTTTGACACTTTATTCACCATGGCCCTTTTGACCGATGGGAAGCGAGACGTCTTTGTAGCGCTGATTTGCCTTTCCAGGTTGCTTGGTTGGCCAAAAAGGGCGAATGCGTTTTTTCCTGAATATATTCAGGAAAAAACGCATTCGCCCTTTTTGGCCAAGGGCATCATTGTCGAGGTTTTGCGCTTTTCCTGTGCTTTAAAGGTGATTCGAATCTCCCTCCTGAAATCTGTTTCCTGCAATTCTGCCTTGCTTTCAAATCCTCTTCGTTGCCTTCCCTCAATATATTTGTAGACGAGAGTTATCATTTATAAGTCTGCAGGTTTGTGAATTGCAGTGCCCCTGAGCTCCATTTTTCAACTCGCTTTCTTGGGAGCTGGCCGCAAAAGCGCAGGATTGCTTCAGGCCCTATTCTGGTACGGGGTGGCAGGCTGAGCCTGTGGTTAATTCTTCTTCCTGATGGGAAAATAGAGTGACCTGTGCCTGTCCCAACACCTAGAGCTAGTCTCTCATTGGTTCCCCCTCTTCCCATTTATCCTTAGGACAAATTGCAACCTGTAGGAAACAGGAGGTTAAAGGTGCTGATTCTCCAAGGAGGGAGATTGCTGGTAAAGCGGCTGGAATGGCGAACCCGAGCACAAGGAGATGAGAAATGAGGTGCGTTTTAGAAACCATTCCCGATCACACGGTGTACCATCTTCTGGGTTTCTCATTCATGTTTTCGATGTAGGAAGATGCCCTTGAACCTGGAGATTTGGGACCCATGTGATGGGAACCACGCAGTATTACTTTAAAGGGTCTGCGTTTGCTCACCCAACGTGACCAAACCTCTCAGCCCCAAGAGTGTCCACCCTTATGTCTCAGTCAGCTGTGAGTCTATATGTGGTCAATCAAGGTGGCATCATAGCCCCTGAACAAATTTTGTAAGAATTTCTCTCTCTTTCCCTTTCTTTGTTTCACGGGTTTTTAAAAGTAATTGATTTTTATAAAGGGGTTTAGCTGCTTTTCACTGCTGTGCTTATGCCGCTTTACACCCACTTGACTCACTTACAGAGAGATATCAATACATAGGTTTTAAGATTCTTACTAGTCAGATATATTCTTGGGCGGTGAATAATGGGTGTTGTGTCCAATTCACTGAGCAAGGAGTAGGTCTTGTCTTTTACCTATTGGGTTTATGGAGCGGTACCTGAGATAATTTGAAACCCTTGTTTTATGCATCACCCCACCTCACCTTTCCCGTTAAGCAGCCATAGTGTGTTTTCTAAACGTGTGACTCTGCTCTCTTTTGTAATTCAGTTCAAGGGTAGCGGTTTTTACATTCCCTCTATAAGTGATATCTTATGATAAGTGTCATTTTCTGTGTGACTTATTTCACGTAGAATCGTCGTACCTAAATCCACTCATCATGCTGCTACTAACCTTATGACGTTGATTTCATGGCTGAGTGATATTCCATTGTACATAAGGACCACAACTTCTTTATCCATGTTTATCTTTCCTGGGATATTTAAGGTGTAACGAAGTGGAGGTTCTTGTCAACAGAGCAGCCCTAAACTTTGGGGTGCCTATGTCTTGCTGATTTTTAGTTTTCCCAATTTATATGCCCATGAGTGGAAGTGCCCTATGCTCTCTAAGCTGAGTTTTTTAGATGTTTCAGGACACACCGTACACTTCTCCAGAGTGGCTGTTGGCAATTTACATCCCGCCCATCAGCATAGCCAGGCTCCCTTTTCTCCATGGCCTGTCCTGCATTTCTGGTTTTGACACCTTATTCAGCATGGCCCTTTTGACCGATGGGAAGCGAGACTTCTTTGTAGCGCTGATTTGCCTTTCCAGGTTGCTTGGTTGGCCAAAAAGGGCGTACGCGTTTTTTCCTGAATATATTCAGGAAAAAACGCGTACGCCCTTTTTGGCCAAGGGCATCATTGTCGAGGTTTTGCCGCTTTTCCTGTGCTTTAAAGGCGATTCGAATCTCCCTCCTGTAATCTGTTTCCTGCAATTCCGCCTTGTTTTCAAATCTTCGCCGTTGCCTTTCCTCAATATATTTGTGGACGAGAATTATAATTTATAAGTCTGCAGGTTTGTGAATTGCAGTGCCCCTGAGCTCCATTTTTCACCTCGCTTTCTTGGGAGCTGGCCGCAAAAGCCCAGGATTGCTTCAGGCCCTATTCTGGTCCCGGGGGGAAGGCTGAGCCTCTTGGTTAATTCTTCTTCTTGATGGGAAAATAGAGTGACCTGTGCCTGTCCCAACACCTAGAGCTAGTCTCTCATTGGTTCCCCATCTTCCCGTTCATCTTCAAGACAAATTGCAACCTGTACGGAACAGGGGGTTAAAGGTGCTGATTCTCCAAGGAGGGAGATTGCTAGTAAAGCAGCTGGAATGGCGAACCCGAGCACAAGGACATGAGAAATGAGGTGCGTTTTGGAAACCTTTCCCGATCACACGGTGTACCATCTTCTGGGTTTCTCATGCATGTTTTCGATGTAGGAAGATGCCCTTGAACCTGGAGATTTGGGACCCATTGGATGGGTACCACGCAGTATTCCTTTAAAGGGTCTGCGTTTCCTCACCCAAACTCACCAAACCTCTCAGCGCCAAGAGTGTCCACCCTTATGTCTCAATCAGCTGGGGGTCTAGATATGGTCAATCCACGTGGCCTCACAGCCCCTGAACTAATTTTGTAAGAATTTCTCTCTCTTTCACTGTCTTTGTTTCACGGGTTTTTAAAAGTAATTGATTTTTATAATGGGGTTTAGCTGCTTTTTACTGCTGTGTTTATGCCGCTTTACACCCACTTGACTCACTTACAGAGAGATATCAATACATAGGTTTTAAGATTCTTACTAGTCAGATATATTCTCGGGTGGTGAATAGGGGGTGTTGAGTCCAATTCACTGAGCAAGGAGTAGGTCTTGTCTATTACATATTGGGTTTATGGAACGGTACCTGAGCTAATTTGAAACCCTTGTTTTATGCATCACCCCACCTCACCTTTCCCGTTAAGCAGCCATAGTGTGTTTTCTAAACGTGTGACTCTGTTCTGCTTTGTAATTCAGTTCAAGGGTAGCGGTTTTTACATTCCCTCTATAAGTGATATCTTATGATAAGTGTCTTTTTTATGTGTGACTTATTTCACATAGAATCGTTGTACCAAAATCCACTCATCATGCTGCTACTAGCCTTATGACGTTGATTTCATGGCTGAGTGATATTCTATTGTACATAAGGACCACAACTTCTTTATCCATTTTTCTCTTTCCTGGGATATTTAAGGTGTAACGAAGTGGAGGTTCTTGTCAACAGAGCAGCCCTAAACTTTGTGGTGCCTGTGTCTTGCTGATTTTTAGTTTTCCCAATTTATACGCCCATGAGTGGAAGTGCCCTATGCTCTCTAAGCTGAGTTTTTTAGATGTTTCAGGACACACCGTACATTTCTCCAGAGTGGCTGTTGGCAATTTACATCCCGCCCATCACCGTAGAAAGGCTCCCATTTCTCCATGGCCTGTCCTGCATTTCTGGTTTTGACACTTTTTCAGCATGGCCCTTTTGACCGATGGGAAGCGAGACTTCTTTGTAGCGCTGATTTGCCTTTCCAGGTTGCTTGGTTGGCCAAAAAGGGCGTATGCGTTTTTTCCTGAATATATTCAGGAAAAAACGCATACGCCCTTTTTGGCCAAGGGCATCATTGTCGAGGTTTTGCCGCTTTTCCTGTGCTTTAAAGGCGATTCGAATCGCCCTCCTGAAATCTGTTTCCTGCAATTCTGCCTTGCTTTCAAATCCTCTTCGTTGCCTTCCCTCAATATATTTGTGGAAGAGAGCTATCATTTATAAGTCTGCAGGTTTGTGAATTGCAGTGCCCCTGAGCTCCATTTTTCAACTCGCTTTCTTGGGAGCTGTCCGCAAAAGCGCAGGATTGCTTCAGGCCCTATTCTGGTTCCGGGCGGCAGGCTGAGCCTGTGGTTAATTCTTCTTCCTGATGGGAAAATAGAGTGACCTGTGCCTGTCCCAACACCTGGAGCTAGTCTCTCATTGGCTCCCCCTCTTCCTGTTCATCCTCAGGACAAATTGCAAACTGTACGGATCAGGAGGTTAAAGGTGTTGATTCTCCAAGGAGGGAGATTGCTAGTAAAGCGGCTGGAATGGCGAACCCGAGCACAAGGAGATGAGAAATGAGGTGCGTTTTGGAAACCTTTCCCGATCACACGGTGTACCATCTTCTGGGTTTCTCATGCATGTTTTCGATGTAGGAAGATGCCCTTGAACCTGGAGATTTGGGACCCATGTGATGGGAACCACGCAGTATTACTTTAAAGGGTCTGAGTTTGCTCACCCAACCTGACCAAACCTCTCAGCCCCAAGAGTGTCCACCCTTATGTCTCAGTCAGCTGTGAGTCTATATGTGGTCAATCAAGGTGGCATCACAGCCCCTGAACAAATTTTGTAAGAATTTCTCTCTCTTTCACTGTCTTTGTTTCACGGGTTTTTAAAAGTAATTGATTTTTATAATGGGGTTTAGCTGCTTTTTACTGCTGTGTTTATGCCGCTTTACACCCACTTGACTCACTTACAGAGAGATATCAATACATAGGTTTTAAGATTCTTACTAGTCAGATATATTCTCGGGTGGTGAATAGGGGGTGTTGAGTCCAATTCACTGAGCAAGGAGTAGGTCTTGTCTATTACATATTGGGTTTATGGAACGGTACCTGAGCTAATTTGAAACCCTTGTTTTATGCATCACCCCACCTCACCTTTCCCGTTAAGCAGCCATAGTGTGTTTTCTAAACGTGTGACTCTGTTCTGCTTTGTAATTCAGTTCAAGGGTAGCGGTTTTTACATTCCCTCTATAAGTGATATCTTATGATAAGTGTCTTTTTTATGTGTGACTTATTTCACATAGAATCGTTGTACCAAAATCCACTCATCATGCTGCTACTAGCCTTATGACGTTGATTTCATGGCTGAGTGATATTCTATTGTACATAAGGACCACAAATTCTTTATCCATTTTTCTCTTTCCTGGGATATTTAAGGTGTAACGAAGTGGAGGTTCTTGTCAACAGAGCAGCCCTAAACTTTAGGGTGCCTGTGTCTTGCTGATTTTTAGTTTTCCCAATTTATACGCCCATGAGTGGAAGTGCCCTAAGCTCTCTAAGCTGAGTTTCTAAGATGTTTCAGGACACACCGTACACTTCTCCAGAGTGGCTGTTGGCAATTTACATCCCGCCCATTAGCGTAGCCAGGCTCCCGTTTCTCCATGGCCTGTCCTGCATTTCTGGTTTTGACACTTTATTCACCATGGCCCTTTTGACCGATGGGAAGCGAGACGTCTTTGTAGCGCTGATTTGCCTTTCCAGGTTGCTTGGTTGGCCAAAAAGGGCGAATGCGTTTTTTCCTGAATATATTCAGGAAAAAACGCATTCGCCCTTTTTGGCCAAGGGCATCATTGTCGAGGTTTTGCGCTTTTCCTGTGCTTTAAAGGTGATTCGAATCTCCCTCCTGAAATCTGTTTCCTGCAATTCTGCCTTGCTTTCAAATCCTCTTCGTTGCCTTCCCTCAATATATTTGTGGACGAGAGTTATCATTTATAAGTCTGCAGGTTTGTGAATTGCAGTGCCCCTGAGCTCCATTTTTCAACTCGCTTTCTTGGGAGCTGGCCGCAAAAGCGCAGGATTGCTTCAGGCCCTATTCTGGTACGGGGTGGCAGGCTGAGCCTGTGGTTAATTCTTCTTCCAGATGGGAAAATAGAGTGACCTGTGCCTGTCCCAACACCTAGAGCTAGTCTCTCATTGGTTCCCCCTCTTCCCATTTATCCTTAGGACAAATTGCAACCTGTACGAAACAGGAGGTTAAAGGTGCTGATTCTCCAAGGAGGGAGATTGCTGGTAAAGCGGCTGGAATGGCGAACCCGAGCACAAGGAGATGAGAAATGAGGTGCGTTTTAGAAACCTTTCCCCATCACACGGTGTACCATCTTCTGGGTTTCTCATGCATGTTTTCGATGTAGGAAGATGCCCTTGAACCTGGAGATTTGGGACCCATGTGATGGGAACCACGCAGTATTACTTTAAAGGGTCTGCGTTTGCTCACCCAACGTGACCAAACCTCTCAGCCCCAAGAGTGTCCACCCTTATGTCTCAGTCAGCTGTGAGTCTATATGTGGTCAATCAAGGTGGCATCACAGCCCCTGAACAAATTTTGTAAGAATTTCTCTCTCTTTCCCTTTCTTTGTTTCACGGGTTTTTAAAAGTAATTGATTTTTATAAAGGGGGTTAGCTGCTTTTCACTGCTGTGCTTATGCCGCTTTACACCCACTTGACTCACTTACAGAGAGATATCAATACATAGGTTTTAAGATTCTTACTAGTCAGATATATTCTTGGGCGGTGAATAATGGGTGTTGTGTCCAATTCACTGAGCAAGGAGTAGGTCTTGTCTTTTACCTATTGGGTTTATGGAGCGGTATCTGAGATAATTTGAAACCCTTGTTTTATGCATCACCCCACCTCACCTTTCCCGTTAAGCAGCCATAGTGTGTTTTCTAAACGTGTGACTCTGCTCTCTTTTGTAATTCAGTTCAAGGGTAGCGGTTTTTACATTCCCTCTATAAGTGATATCTTATGATAAGTGTCATTTTCTGTGTGACTTATTTCACGTAGAATCGTCGTACCTAAATCCACTCATCATGCTGCTACTAACCTTATGACGTTGATTTCATGGCTGAGTGATATTCCATTGTACATAAGGACCACAACTTCTTTTTCCATGTTTATCTTTCCTGGGATATTTAAGGTGTAACGAAGTGGAGGTTCTTGTCAACAGAGCAGCCCTAAACTTTGGGGTGCCTATGTCTTGCTGATTTTTAGTTTTCCCAATTTATATGCCCATGAGTGGAAGTGCCCTATGCTCTCTAAGCTGAGTTTTTTAGATGTTTCAGGACACACCGTATACTTCTCCAGAGTGGCTGTTGGCAATTTACATCCCGCCCATCAGCATAGCCAGGCTCCCTTTTCTCCATGGCCTGTCCTGCATTTCTGGTTTTGACACCTTATTCAGCATGGCCCTTTTGACCGATGGGAAGCGAGACTTCTTTGTAGCGCTGATTTGCCTTTCCAGGTTGCTTGGTTGGCCAAAAAGGGCGTACGCGTTTTTTCCTGAATATATTCAGGAAAAAACGCGTACGCCCTTTTTGGCCAAGGGCATCATTGTCGAGGTTTTGCCGCTTTTCCTGTGCTTTAAAGGCGATTCGAATCTCCCTCCTGTAATCTGTTTCCTGCAATTCCGCCTTGTTTTCAAATCTTCGCCGTTGCCTTTCCTCAATATATTTGTGGACGAGAATTATAATTTATAAGTCTGCAGGTTTGTGAATTGCAGTGCCCCTGAGCTCCATTTTTCACCTCGCTTTCTTGGGAGCTGGCCGCAAAAGCCCAGGATTGCTTCAGGCCCTATTCTGGTCCCGGGGGGAAGGCTGAGCCTCTTGGTTAATTCTTCTTCTTGATGGGAAAATAGAGTGACCTGTGCCTGTCCCAACACCTAGAGCTAGTCTCTCATTGGTTCCCCATCTTCCCGTTCATCTTCAAGACAAATTGCAACCTGTACGGAACAGGGGGTTAAAGGTGCTGATTCTCCAAGGAGGGAGATTGCTAGTAAAGCAGCTGGAATGGCGAACCCGAGCACAAGGACATGAGAAATGAGGTGCGTTTTGGAAACCTTTCCCGATCACACGGTGTACCATTTTCTGGGTTTCTCATGCATGTTTTCGATGTAGGAAGATGCCCTTGAACCTGGAGATTTGGGACCCATTGGATGGGTACCACGCAGTATTCCTTTAAAGGGTCTGCGTTTCCTCACCCAAACTCACCAAACCTCTCAGCGCCAAGAGTGTCCACCCTTATGTCTCAATCAGCTGGGGGTCTAGATATGGTCAATCCACGTGGCCTCACAGCCCCTGAACTAATTTTGTAAGAATTTCTCTCTCTTTCACTGTCTTTGTTTCACGGGTTTTTAAAAGTAATTGATTTTTATAATGGGGTTTAGCTGCTTTTTACTGCTGTGTTTATGCCGCTTTACACCCACTTGACTCACTTACAGAGAGATATCAATACATAGGTTTTAAGATTCTTACTAGTCAGATATATTCTCGGGTGGTGAATAGGGGGTGTTGAGTCCAATTCACTGAGCAAGGAGTAGGTCTTGTCTATTACATGTTGGGTTTATGGAACGGTACCTGAGCTAATTTGAAACCCTTGTTTTATGCATCACCCCACCTCACCTTTCCCGTTAAGCAGCCATAGTGTGTTTTCTAAACGTGTGACTCTGTTCTGCTTTGTAATTCAGTTCAAGGGTAGCGGTTTTTACATTCCCTCTATAAGTGATATCTTATGATAAGTGTCTTTTTTCTGTGTGACTTATTTCACATAGAATCGTTGTACCAAAATCCACTCATCATGCTGCTACTAGCCTTATGACGTTGATTTCATGGCTGAGTGATATTCTATTGTACATAAGGACCACAACTTCTTTATCCATTTTTCTCTTTCCTGGGATATTTAAGGTGTAACGAAGTGGAGGTTCTTGTCAACAGAGCAGCCCTAAACTTTGGGGTGCCTGTGTCTTGCTGATTTTTAGTTTTCCCAATTTATACGCCCATGAGTGGAAGTGCCCTATGCTCTCTAAGCTGAGTTTCTAAGATGTTTCAGGACACACCGTACACTTCTCCAGAGTGGCTGTTGGCAATTTACATCCCGCCCATTAGCGTAGCCAGGCTCCCGTTTCTCCATGGCCTGTCCTGCATTTCTGGTTTTGACACTTTATTCACCATGGCCCTTTTGACCGATGGGAAGCGAGACGTCTTTGTAGCGCTGATTTGCCTTTCCAGGTTGCTTGGTTGGCCAAAAAGGGCGAATGCGTTTTTTCCTGAATATATTCAGGAAAAAACGCATTCGCCCTTTTTGGCCAAGGGCATCATTGCCGAGGTTTTGCGCTTTTCCTGTGCTTTAAAGGTGATTCGAATCTCCCTCCTGAAATCTGTTTCCTGCAATTCTGCCTTGCTTTCCAATCCTCTTCGTTGCCTTCCCTCAATATATTTGTGGACGAGAGTTATCATTTATAAGTCTGCAGGTTTGTGAATTGCAGTGCCCCTGAGCTCCATTTTTCAACTCGCTTTCTTGGGAGCTGGCCGCAAAAGCGCAGGATTGCTTCAGGCCCTATTCTGGTCCCGGGCGGCAGGCTGAGCCTGTGGTTAATTCTTCTTCCTGATGGGGAAATAGAGTGACCTGTGCCTGTCCCAACACCTAGAGCTAGTCTCTCATTGGTTCCCACTCTTCCCGTTCATCGTCAGGACAAATTGCAACCTGTACGGAACAGGAGGTTAAAGGTGCTGATTCTCCAAGGAGGGAGATTGCTAGTAAAGCGGCTGGAATGGCGAACCCGAGCACAAGGAGATGAGAAATGAGGTGCGTTGTGGAAACCTTTCCCGATCACACGGTGTACCATCTCCTTGGTTTCTCATGCATATTTTCGATGTAGGAAGATGCCCTTGAACCTGGAGATTTGGGACCCATGGGATGGGTACCACGCAGTATTACTTTAAAGGGTCTGCGTTTCCTCACCCAACCTCACCAAACCTCTCAGCCCCAAGAGTGTCCACGCTTATGTCTCAATCAGCTGTGGGTCTAGATATGTTCAATCCAGGTGGCATCACAGCCCCTGAACGAATTTTGTAAGAATTTCTCTCTCTTTCACTGTCTTTGTTTCACGGGTTTTTAAAAGTAATTGATTTTTATAATGGGGTTTAGCTGCTTTTTACTGCTGTGTTTATGCCGCTTTACACCCATTTGACTCACTTACAGAGAGATATCAATACATAGGTTTTAAGATTCTTACTAGTCAGATGTATTCTTGGGCGGTGAATAGGGGGTGTTGAGTCCAAATCACTGAGCAAGGAGTAGGTCTTGTCTATTACATATTGGCTTTATGGAACGGTATCTGAGCTAATTTGAAACCCTTGTTTAATGCATCACCCCACCTCACCTTTCCCGTTAAGCAGCCATAGTGTGTTTTCTAAACGTGGGACTCTGTTCTGTTTTGTAATTCAGTTCAAGGGTAGCGGTTTTTACATTCCCTCTATAAGTGATATCTTATGATAAGTGTCTTTTTCTGTGTGACTTATTTCACTTAGAATCGTCGTACCTAAATCCACTCATCATGCTGCTACTAGCCTTATGACGTTGGTTTCATGGCTGAGTGATATTCCATTGTACATAAGGACCACAACTTATTTCTCCATTTTTCTCTTTCCTGGTATATTTAAGGTGTAACGAAGTGGAGGTTCTTGTCAACAGAGCAGCCCTAAACTTTGGGGTGCCTGTGTCTTGCTGATTTTTAGTTTTCCCAATTTATACGCCCATGAGTGGAAGTGCCCTGTGCTCTCTAAGCTGAGTATTTTAGATGTTTCAGGACACACCGTACACTTCTCCAGAGTGGCTGTTGGCAATTTACATCCCGCCCATTAGCGTAGCCAGGCTCCCGTTTCTCCATGGCCTGTCCTGCATTTCTGGTTTTGACACTTTATTCAGCATGGCCCTTTTGACCGATGGGAAGCGAGACTTCTTTGTAGCGCTGATTTGCCTTTCCAGGTTGCTTGGTTGGCCAAAAAGGGCGTATGCGTTTTTTCCTGAATATATTCAGGAAAAAACGCATACGCCCTTTTTGGCCAAGGGCATCATTGTCGAGGTTTTGCCGCTTTTCCTGTGCTTTAAAGGCGATTCGAATCTCCCTCCTGAAATCTGTTTTCTGCAATTCTTCTTTGCTTTCCAATCCTCTTCGTTGCCTTCCCTCAATATATTTGTGGACGAGAGTTATCATTTATAAGTCTGCAGGTTTGTGAATTGCAGTGCCCCTGAGCTCCATTTTTCAACTCGCTTTCTTGGGAGCTCTCCGCAAAAGCGCAGGATTGCTTCAGGCCCTATTCTGGTCCCGGGCGGCAGGCTGAGCCTGTGGTTAATTCTTCTTCCTGATGGGAAAGTAGAGTGACCTGTGCCTGTCGCAACACCTAGAGCTAGTCTCTCATTGCTTCCCACTCTTCCCGTTCATCGTCAGGACAAATTGCAACCTGTACGGAACAGGAGGTTAAAGGTGCTGATTCTCCAAGGAGGGAGATTGCTAGTAAAGCGGCTGGAATGGGGAACCCGAGCACAAGGAGATGAGAAATGAGGTGCGTTTTGGAAACATTTCCCGATCACACGGTGTACCATCTTCTGGGTTTCTCATGCATGTTTTCGATGTAGGAAGATGCCCTTGAACCTGCAGATTTGGGACCCATGGGATGGGTACCACGCAGTATTACTTTAAAGGGTCTGCGTTTCCTCACCCAACCTCACCAAACCTCTCTGCCCCAAGAGTGTCCACGCTTATGTCTCAATCAGTTGTGGGTCTAGATATGGTCAATCCAGGTGGCATCACAGCCCCTGAACGAATTTTGTAAGAATTTCTCTCTCTTTCACTGTCTTTGTTTCACAGGTTTTTAAAAATAATTGATTTTTATAATGGGGTTTAGCTGCTTTTCACTGCTGTGTTTCTGCCGCTTTACACCCACTTGACTCACTTACAGAGAGATATCAATACATAGGTTTTAAGATTCTTACTAGTCAGATATATTCCTGGGCGGTGAATAGGGGGTGTTGAGTCCAAATCACTGAGCAAGGAGTAGGTCTTGTCTATTACATATTGGGTTTATGGAACGGTATCTGAGCTAATTTGAAACCCTTGTTTTATGCATCACCCCACCTCATCTTTCCCGTTAATCAGCCATAGTGTGTTTTCTAAACGTGGGATTCTGTTCTGTTTTGTAATTCAGTTCAAGGGTAGCGGTTTTTACATTCCCTCTATAAGTGATATCTTATGATAAGGGTCTTTTTCTGTGTGACTTATTTCACTTAGAATCGTCGTACCTAAATCCACTCATCATGCTGCTACTAGCCTTATGACGTTGGTTTCATGGCTGAGTGATATTCCATTGTACATAAGGACCACAACTTATTTCTCCATTTTTCTCTTTCCTGGTATATTTAAGGTGTAACGAAGTGGAGGTTCTTGTCAACAGAGCAGCCCTAAACTTTGGGGTGCCTGTGTCTTGCTGATTTTTAGTTTTCCCAATTTATACGCCCATGAGTGGAAGTGCCCTATGCTCTCTAAGCTGAGTTTTTTAGATGTTTCAGGACACACCGTACACTTCTCCAGAGTGGCTGTTGGCAATTTACATCCCGCCCATCAGCGTAGCCAGGCTCCCGTTTCTCCATGGCCTGTCCTGCATTTCTGGTTTTGACACTTTATTCAGCATGGCCCTTTTGACCGTTGGGAAGCGAGACTTCTTTGTAGCGCTGATTTGCCTTTCCAGGTTGCTTGGTTGGCCAAAAAGGGCGTATGCGTTTTTTCCTGAATATATTCAGGAAAAAACGCATACGCCCTTTTTGGCCAAGGGCATCATTGTCGAGGTTTTGCCGCTTTTCCTGTGCTTTAAAGGCGATTCGAATCTCCCTCCTGAAATCTGTTTCCTGCAATTCTGCCTTGCTTTCCAATCCTCTTCGTTGCCTTCCCTCAATATATTTGTGGACGAGAGTTATCATTTATAAGTCTGCAGGTTTGTGAATTGCAGTGCCCCTGAGCTCCATTTTTCAACTCGCTTTCTTGGGAACTGGCCGCAAAAGCGCAGGATTGCTTCAGGCACTATTCTGGTCCCGGGCGGCAGGCTGAGCCTGTGGTTAATTCTTCTTCCTGATGGGAAAATAGAGTGACCTGTGCCTGTCCCAAAACCTAGAGGTAGTCTCTCATCGGTTCCCACTCTTCCCGTTCATCCTCAGGACAAATTGCAACCTGTACGGAACAGGAGGTTAAAGGTGCTGATTCTCCAAGGAGGGAGATTGCTAGTAAAGCGGCTGGAATGGCGAACCCGAGCACAAGGAGATGAGAAATGAGGTGCGTTATGGAAACCTTTCCCGATCACACGGTGTACCATCTCCTGGGTTTCTCATGCATATTTTCGATGTAGGAAGATGCCCTTGAACCTGGAGATTTGGGACCCATGGGATGGGTACCACGCAGTATTACTTTAAAGGGTCTGCGTTTCCTCACCCAACCTCACCAAACCTCTCAGCCCCAAGAGTGTCCACGCTTATGTCTCAATCAGCTGTGGGTCTAGATATGTTCAATCCAGGTGGCATCACAGCCCCTGAACGAATTTTGTAAGAATTTCTCTCTCTTTCACTGTCTTTGTTTCACGGGTTTTTAAAAGTAATTGATTTTTATAATGGGGTTTAGCTGCGTTTTACTGCTGTGTTTATGTCGCTTTACACCCATTTGACTCACTTACAGAGAGATATCAATACATAGGTTTTAAGATTCTTACTAGTCAGATGTATTCTTGGGCGGTGAATAGGGGGTGTTGAGTCCAAATCACTGAGCAAGGAGTAGGTCTTGTCTATTACATATTGGCTTTATGGAACGGTATCTGAGCTAATTTGAAACCCTTGTTTAATGCATCACCCCACCTCACCTTTCCCGTTAAGCAGCCATAGTGTGTTTTCTAAACGTGGGACTCTGTTCTGTTTTGTAATTCAGTTCAAGGGTAGCGGTTTTTACATTCCCTCTATAAGTGATATCTTATGATAAGTGTCTTTTTCTGTGTGACTTATTTCACTTAGAATCCTCGTACCTATATCCACTCATCATGCTGCTACTAGCCTTATGACGTTGATTTCATGGCTGAGTGATATTCCATTGTACAAAAGGACCACAACTTCTTTATCCATTTTTCTCTTTCCTGGGATATTTAAGGTGTAACGAAGTGGAGGTTCTTGTCAACAGAGCAGCCCTAAACTTTGGGGTGCCTGTGTCTTGCTGATTTTTAGTTTTCCCAATTTATACGCCCATGAGTGGAAGTGCCCTGTGCTCTCTAAGCTGAGTTTTTTAGATGTTTCAGGACACACCGTACACTTCTCCAGAGTGGCTGTTGGAAATTTACATCCCGCCCATCAGCGTAGCCAGGCTCCCGTTTCTCCATGGCCTGTCCTGCATTTCTGGTTTTGACACTTTATTCAGCATGGCCCTTTTGACCGATGGGAAGCGAGACTTCTTTGTAGCGCTGATTTGCCTTTCCAGGTTGCTTGGTTGGCCAAAAAGGGCGTATGCGTTTTTTCCTGAATATATTCAGGAAAAAACGCATACGCCCTTTTTGGCCAAGGGCATCATTGTCGAGGTTTTCCCGCTTTTCCTGTGCTTTAAAGGCGATTCGAATCTCCCTCCTGAAATCTGTTTCCTGCAATTCTTCCTTGCTTTCCAATCCTCTTCGTTGCCTTCCCTCAATATATTTGTGGACGAGAGTTATCATTTATAAGTCTGCAGGTTTGTGAATTGCAGTGCCCCTGAGCTCCATTTTTCAACTCGCTTTCTTGGGAGCTGGCCGCAAAAGCGCAGGATTGCTTCAGGCCCTATTCTGGTCCCGGGAGGCAGGCTGAGTCTGTGGTTAATTCTTCTTCCTGATGGGAAAGTAGAGTGACCTGTGCCTGTCGCAACACCTAGAGCTAGTCTCTCATTGCTTCCCACTCTTCCCGTTCATCGTCAGGACAAATTGCAACCTGTACGGAACAGGAGGTTAAAGGTGCTGATTCTCCAAGGAGGGAGATTGCTAGTAAAGCGGCTGGAATGGCGAACCCGAGCACAAGGAGATGAGAAATGAGGTGCGTTTTGGAAACATTTCCCGATCACACGGTGTACCATCTTCTGGGTTTCTCATGCATGTTTTTGATGTAGGAAGATGCCCTTGAACCTGGAGATTTGGGACCCATGGGATGGGTACCACGCAGTATTACTTTAAAGGGTCTGCGTTTCCTCACTCAACCTCACCATACGTCTCAGCCCCAAGAGTGTCCACGCTTATGTCTCCATCAGCTGTGGGTCTAGATATGGTCAATCCAGGTGGCATCACAGCCCCTGAACGAATTTTGTAAGAATTTCTCTCTCTTTCACTGTCTTTGTTTCACGGGTTTTTAAAAGTAATTGATTTTTATAATGGGGTTTAGCTGCTTTTTACTGCAGTGTTTATGCCGCTTTACACCCACTTGACTCACTTACAGAGAGATATCAATACATAGGTTTTAAGATTCTTACTAGTCAGATATATTCTTGGGCGGTGAATAGGGGGTGTTGAGTCCAAATCACTGAGCAAGGAGTAGGTCTTGTCTATTACATATTGGGTTTATGGAACGGTATCTGAGCTAATTTGAAACCCTTGTTTTATGCATCACCCCACCTCACCTTTCCCGTTAAGCAGCCATAGTGTGTTTTCTAAACGTGGGATTCTGTTCTGTTTTGTAATTCAGTTCAAGGGTAGCGGTTTTTACATTCCCTCTATAAGTGATATCTTATGATAAGGGTCTTTTTCTGTGTGACTTATTTCACTTAGAATCGTCGTACCTAAATCCACTCATCATGCTGCTACTAGCCTTATGACGTTGGTTTCATGGCTGAGTGATATTCCATTGTACATAAGGACCACAACTTATTTCTCCATTTTTCTCTTTCCTGGTATATTTAAGGTGTAACGAAGTGGAGGTTCTTGTCAACAGAGCAGCCCTAAACTTTGGGGTGCCTGTGTCTTGCTGATTTTTAGTTTTCCCATTTTATACGCCCATGAGTGGAAGTGCCCTATGCTCTCTAAGCTGAGTTTTTTAGATGTTTCAGGACACACCGTACACTTCTCCAGAGTGGCTGTTGGCAATTTACATCCCGCCCATCAGCGTAGCCAGGCTCCCGTTTCTCCATGGCCTGTCCTCCATTTCTGGTTTTGACACTTTATTCAGCATGGCCCTTTTGACCGTTGGGAAGCGAGACTTCTTTGTAGCGCTGATTTGCCTTTCCAGGTTGCTTGGTTGGCCAAAAAGGGCGTATGCGTTTTTTCCTGAATATATTCAGGAAAAAACGCATACGCCCTTTTTGGCCAAGGGCATCATTGTCGAGGTTTTCCCGCTTTTCCTGTGCTTTAAAGGCGATTCGAATCTCCCTCCTGAAATCTGTTTCCTGCAATTCTGCCTTGCTTTCCAATCCTCTTCGTTGCCTTCCCTCAATATATTTGTGGACGAGAGTTATCATTTATAAGTCTGCAGGTTTGTGAATTGCAGTGCCCCTGAGCTCCATTTTTCAACTCGCTTTCTTGGGAACTGGCCGCAAAAGCGCAGGATTGCTTCAGGCACTATTCTGGTCCCGGGCGGCAGGCTGAGCGTGTGGTTAATTCTTCTTCCTGATGGGAAAATAGAGTGACCTGTGCCTGTCCCAAAACCTAGAGGTAGTCTCTCATTGGTTCCCACTCTTCCCGTTCATCCTCAGGACAAATTGCAACCTGTACGGAACAGGAGGTTAAAGGTGCTGATTCTCCAAGGAGGGAGATTGCTAGTAAAGCGGCTGGAATGGCGAACCCGAGCACAAGGAGATGAGAAATGAGGTGCGTTATGGAAACCTTTCCCGATCACACGGTGTACCATCTCCTGGGTTTCTCATGCATATTTTCGATGTAGGAAGATGCCCTTGAACCTGGAGATTTGGGACCCATGGGATGGGTACCACGCAGTATTACTTTAAAGGGTCTGCGTTTCCTCACCCAACCTCACCAAACCTCTCAGCCCCAAGAGTGTCCACGCTTATGTCTCAATCAGCTCTGGGTCTAGATATGTTCAATCCAGGTGGCATCACAGCCCCTGAACGAATTTTGTAAGAATTTCTCTCTCTTTCACTGTCTTTGTTTCACGGGTTTTTAAAAGTAATTGATTTTTATAATGGGGTTTAGCTGCTTTTTACTGCTGTGTTTATGTCGCTTTACACCCATTTGACTCACTTACAGAGAGATATCAATACATAGGTTTTAAGATTCTTACTAGTCAGATATATTCTTGGGCGGTGAATAGGGGGTGTTGAGTCCAAATCACTGAGCAAGGAGTAGGTCTTGTCTATTACATATTGGGTTTATGGAACGGTATCTGACCTAATTTGAAACCCTTGTTTTATGCATCACCCCACCTCACCTTTCCCGTTAAGCAGCCATAGTGTGTTTTCTAAACGTGGGACTCTGTTCTGTTTTGTAATTCAGTTCAAGGGTAGCGGTTTTTACATTCCCTCTATAAGTGATATCTTATGATAAGTGTCTTTTTCTGTGTGACTTATTTCACTTAGAATCGTCGTACCTAAATCCACTCATCATGCTGCTACTAGCCTTATGACGTTGGTTTCATGGCTGAGTGATATTCCATTGTACATAAGGACCACAACTTATTTCTCCATTTTTCTCTTTCCTGGTATATTTAAGGTGTAACGAAGTGGAGGTTCTTGTCAACAGAGCAGCCCTAAACTTTGGGGTGCCTGTGTCTTGCTGATTTTTAGTTTTCCCAATTTATACGGCCATGAGTGGAAGTGCCCTATGCTCTCTAAGCTGAGTTTTTTAGATGTTTCAGGACACACCGTACACTTCTCCAGAGTGGCTGTTGGCAATTTACATCCCGCCCATCAGCGTAGCCAGGCTCCCGTTTCTCCATGGCCTGTCCTGCATTTCTGGTTTTGACACTTTATTCAGCATGGCCCTTTTGACCGTTGGGAAGCGAGACTTCTTTGTAGCGCTGATTTGCCTTTCCAGGTTGCTTGGTTGGCCAAAAAGGGCGTATGCGTTTTTTCCTGAATATATTCAGGAAAAAACGTATACGCCCTTTTTGGCCAAGGGCATCATTGTCGAGGTTTTTCCGCTTTTCCTGTGCTTTAAAGGCGATTCGAATCTCCCTCCTGAAATCTGTTTCCTGCAATTCTGCCTTGCTTTCCAATCCTCTTCGTTGCCTTCCCTCAATATATTTGTGGACGAGAGTTATCATTTATAAGTCTGCAGGTTTGTGAATTGCAGTGCCCCTGAGCTCCATTTTTCAACTCGCTTTCTTGGGAACTGGCCGCAAAAGCGCAGGATTGCTTCAGGCACTATTCTGGTCCCGGGCGGCAGGCTGAGCCTGTGGTTAATTCTTCTTCCTGATGGGAAAATAGAGTGACCTGTGCCTGCCCCAACACCTAGAGGTAGTCTCTCATTTTTCCCCCTTTCCCGTTCATCCTCAGGACAAATTGCAACCTGTACGGAACAGGAGGTTAAAGGTGCTGATTCTCCAAGGAGGGAGATTGCTAGTAAAGCGGCTGGAATGGCGAACCCGAGCACAAGGAGATGAGAAAAGAGGTGCGTTTTGGAAACCTTTCCCGATCACACGGTGTACCATCTTCTGGGTTTCTCATGCATGTTTTCGATGTAGGAAGATGCCCTTGAACCTGGAGATTTGGGACCCATGGGATGGGTACCATGCAGTATTACTTTAAAGGGTCTGTGTTTCCTCAGCCAACCTCACCAAACCTCTCAGCCCCAAGAGTGTCCACCCTTATGTCTCAATCAGCTGTGGGTCTAGATATGGTCAATCCAGGTGGCATCGCAGACCCTGAACGAATTTTGTAAGAATTTCTCTCTCTTTCACTGTCTTTGTTTCACGGGTTTTTAAAAGTAATTGATTTTTATAATGTGGTTTAGCTGCTTTCCTCTGCTGTGTTTCTGCCGCTTTACACCCACTTGACTCACTTACAGAGAGATATCAAAACATATGTTTTAAGATTCTTACTAGTCAGATATATTCTTGGGCGGTGAATAGGGGGTGTTGAGTCCAATTCACTGATCAAGGAGTAGGTCTTGTCTATTACATATTGGGTTTATGGAACGGTATCTGACCTAATTTGAAACCCTTGTTTTATGCATCACCCCACCTCACCTTTCCCGTGAAGCAGCCATAGTGTGTTTTCTAAACGTGGGACTCTGTTCTTTTTTGTAATTCAGTTCAAGGGTAGCGGTTTTTACATTCCCTCTATAGGTGATATCTTATGATAAGTGTCTTTTTCTGTGTGACTTATTTCACTTAGAATCGTCGTACCTAAATCCACTCATCATGCTGCTACTAGCCTTATGACGTTGATTTCATGGCTGAGTGATATTCCATTGTACATAAGGACCACAACTTCTTTATCCATTTTTCTCTTTCCTGGGATATTTAAGGTGTAACGAAGTGCAGGTTCTTGTCAACAGAGCAGCCCTAAACTTTGGGGTGCCTTTGTCTTGCTGATTTTTAGTTTTCACAATTTATACGCCCATGAGTGGAAGTGCCCTATGCTCTCTAAGCTGAGTTTTTTAGATGTTTCAGGACACACCGTACACTTCTCCAGAGTGGCTGTTGGCAATTTACATCCCGCCCATCAGCGTAGCTAGGCTCCCGTTTCTCCATGGTCTGTCCTGCATTTCTGGTTTTGACACTTTATTCACCATGGCCCTTTTGACCGATGGGAAGCGAGACTTCTTTGTAGCGCTGATTTGCCTTTCCAGGTTGCTTGGTTGGCCAAAAAGGGCGTATGCGTTTTTTCCTGAATATATTCAGGAAAAAACGCATACGCCCTTTTTGGCCAAGGGCATCATTGTCGAGGTTTTGCCGCTTTTCCTGTGCTTTAAAGGCGATTCGAATCTCCCTCCTGAAACCTGTTTCCTGCAATTCTACCTTGCTTTCCAATCCTCCTCGTTGCCTTCCCTCAATATATTTGTGGACGAGAGTTATCATTTATAAGTCTGCAGGTTTGTGAATTGCAGTGCCCCTGAGCTCCATTTTTCAACTCGCTTTCTTGGGAGCTCTCCGCAAAAGCGCAGGATTGCTTCAGGCCCTATTCTGGTCCCGGGCGGCAGGCTGAGCCTGTGGTTAATTCTTCTTCCTGATGGGAAAGTAGAGTGACCTGTGCCTGTCGCAACACCTAGAGCTAGTCGCTCATTGCTTCCCACTCTTCCCGTTCATCGTCAGGACAAATTGCAACCTGTACGGAACAGGAGGTTAAAGGTGCTGATTGTCCAAGGAGGGAGATTGCTAGTAAAGCGGCTGAAATGGGGAACCCGAGCACAAGGAGATGAGAAATGAGGTGCGTTTTGGAAACATTTCCCGATCACACGGTGTACCATCTTCTGGGTTTCTCATGCATGTTTTCGATGTAGGAAGATGCCCTTGAACCTGCAGATTTGGGACCCATGGGATGGGTACCACGCAGTATTACTTTAAAGGGTCTGCGTTTCCTCACCCAACCTCACCAAACCTCTCTGCCCCAAGAGTGTCCACGCTTATGTCTCAATCAGTTGTGGGTCTAGATATGGTCAATCCAGGTGGCATCACAGCCCCTGAACGAATTTTGTAAGAATTTCTCTCTCTTTCACTGTCTTTGTTTCACAGGTTTTTAAAAATAATTGATTTTTATAATGGGGTTTAGCTGCTTTTCACTGCTGTGTTTATGCCGCTTTACACCCACTTGACTCACTTACAGAGAGATATCAATACATAGGTTTTAAGATTCTTACTAGTCAGATATATTCTTGGGCGGTGAATAGGGGGTGTTGAGTCCAAATCACTGAGCAAGGAGTAGGTCTTGTCTATTACATATTGGGTTTATGGAACGGTATCTGAGCTAATTTGAAACCCTTGTTTTATGCATCACCCCACCTCATCTTTCCCGTTAATCAGCCATAGTGTGTTTTCTAAACGTGGGACTCTGTTCTGTTTTGTAATTCAGTTCAAGGGTAGCGGTTTTTACATTCCCTCTATAAGTGATATCTTATGATAAGTGTCTTTTTCTGTGTGACTTATTTCACTTAGAATCGTCGTACCTAAATCCACTCATCATGCTGCTACTAGCCTTATGACGTTGATTTCATGGCTGAGTGATATTCCATTGTACAAAAGGACCACAACTTCTTTTTCCGTTTTACTCTTTCCTGGGATATTTAAGGTGTAATGAAGTGGAAGTTCTTGTCAACAGAGCAGCCCTAAACTTTGGGGTGCCTGTGTCTTGCTGATTTTTAGTTTTCCCAATTTATACGCCCATGAGTGGAAGTGCCCTGTGCTCTCTAAGCTGAGTTTTTTAGATGTTTCAGGACACACCGTACACTTCTCCAGAGTGGCTGTTGGCAATTTACAGCCCGCCCATCAGCGTAGCCAGGCTCCCGTTTCTCCATGGCCTGTCCTGCATTTCTGGTTTTGACACTTTATTCAGCATGGCCCTTTTGACCGATGGGAAGCGAGACTTCTTTGTAGCGCTGATTTGCCTTTCCAGGTTGCTTGGTTGGCCAAAAAGGGCGTATGCGTTTTTTCCTGAATATATTCAGGAAAAAACGCATACGCCCTTTTTGGCCAAGGGCATCATTGTCGAGGTTTTCCCGCTTTTCCTGTGCTTTAAAGGCGATTCGAATCTCCCTCCTGAAATCTGTTTCCTGCAATTCTGCCTTGCTTTCCAATCCTCTTCGTTGCCTTCCCTCAATATATTTGTGGACGAGAGTTATCATTTATAAGTCTGCAGGTTTGTGAATTGCAGTGCCCCTGAGCTCCATTTTTCAACTCGCTTTCTTGGGAACTGGCCGCAAAAGCGCAGGATTGCTTCAGGCACTATTCTGGTTCCGGGCGGCAGGCTGAGCCTGTGGTTAATTCTTCTTCCTGATGGGAAAATAGAGTGACCTGTGCCTGTCCCAACACCTAGAGGTAGTCTCTCATTTTTCCCCCTTTCCCGTTCATCCTCAGGACAAATTGCAACCTGTACGGAACAGGAGGTTAAAGGTGCTGATTCTCCAAGGAGGGAGATTGCTAGTAAAGCGGCTGGAATGGCGAACCCGAGCACAAGGAGATGAGAAAAGAGGTGCGTTTTGGAAACCTTTCCCGATCACACGGTGTACCGTCTTCAGGGTTTCTCATGCATGTTTTCGATGTAGGAAGATGCCCTTGAACCTGGAGATTTGGGACCCATGGGATGGGTACCATGCAGTATTACTTTAAAGGGTCTGTGTTTCCTCACCCAACCTCACCAAACCTCTCAGCCCCAAGAGTATCCACCCTTATGTCTCAATCAGCTGTGGGTCTAGATATGGTCAATCCAGGTGGCATCACAGACCCTGAACGAATTTTGTAAGAATTTCTCTCTCTTTCACTGTCTTTGTTTCACGGGTTTTTAAAAGTAATTGATTTTTATAATGTGGTTTAGCTGCTTTCCTCTGCTGTGTTTCTGCCGCTTTACACCCACTTGACTCACTTACAGAGAGATATCAAAACATATGTTTTAAGATTCTTACTAGTCAGATATATTCTTGGGCGGTGAATAGGGGGTGTTGAGTCCAATTCACTGATCAAGGAGTAGGTCTTGTCTATTACATATTGGGTTTATGGAACGGTATCTGACCTAATTTGAAACCCTTGTTTTATGCATCACCCCACCTCACCTTTCCCGTGAAGTAGCCATAGTGTGTTTTCTAAACGTGGGACTCTGTTCTGTTTTGTAATTCAGTTCAAGGGTAGCGGTTTTTACATTCCCTCTATAGGTGATATCTTATGATAAGTGTCTTTTTCTGTGTGACTTATTTCACTTAGAATCGTCGTACCTAAATCCACTCATCATGCTGCTACTAGCCTTATGACGTTGATTTCATGGCTGAGTGATATTCCATTGTACATAAGGACCACAACTTCTTTATCCATTTTTCTCTTTCCTGGGATATTTAAGGTGTAACGAAGTGCAGGTTCTTGTCAACAGAGCAGCCCTAAACTTTGGGGTGCCTGTGTCTTGCTGATTTTTAGTTTTCCCAATTTATACACCCATGAGTGGAAGTGCCCTGTGCTCTCTAAGCTGAGTTTTTCAGATGTTTCAGGACACACCGTACACTTCTCTAGAGTGGCTGTTGGCAATTTACATCCCGCCCATCAGCGTAGCCAGGCTCCCGTTTCTCCATGGCCTGTCCTGCATTTCTGGTTTTGACACTTTATTCACCATGGCCCTTTTGACCGATGGGAAGCGAGACGTCTTTGTAGCGCTGATTTGCCTTTCCAGGTTGCTTGGTTGGCCAAAAAGGGCGTATGCGTTTTTTCCTGAATATATTCAGGAAAAAACGCATACGCCCTTTTTGGCCAAGGGCATCATTGTCGAGGTTTTGCCGCTTTTCCTGTGCTTTAAAGGCGATTCGAATCTCCCTCCTGAAATCTGTTTCCTGCAATTCTGCCTTGCTTTCCAATCCTCCTCGTTGCCTTCCCTCAATATATTTGTGGACGAGAGTTATCTTTTATAAGTCTGCAGGTTTGTGAATTGCAGTGCCCCTGAGCTCCATTTTTCAACTCGCTTTCTTGGGAGCTGGCCGCAAAAGCGCAGGATTGCTTCAGGCCCTATTCTGGTCCCGGGAGGCAGGCTGAGTCTGTGGTTAATTCTTCTTCCTGATGGGAAAGTAGAGTGACCTGTGCCTGTCCCAACACCTAGAGCTAGTCTCTCATTGGTTCCCACTCTTCCCGTTCATCCTCAGGACAAATTGCAACCTGTACGGAACAGGAGGTTAAAGGTGCTGATTCTCCAAGGAGGGAGATTGCTAGTAAAGCGGCTGGAATGGTGAACCCGAGCACAAGGAGATGAGAAATGAGGTGCGTTGTGGAAACCTTTCCCGATCACACGGTGTACCATCTCCTGGGTTTCTCATGCATATTTTCGATGTAGGAAGATGCCCTTGAACCTGGAGATTTGGGACCCATGGGATGGGTACCACGCAGTATTACTTTAAAGGGTCTGCGTTTCCTCACCCAACCTCACCAAACCTCTCAGCCCCAAGAGTGTCCACGCTTATGTCTCAATCAGCTGTGGGTCTAGATATGTTCAATCCAGGTGGCATCACAGCCCCTGAACGAATTTTGTAAGAATTTCTCTCTCTTTCACTGTCTTTGTTTCACGGGTTTTTAAAAGTAATTGATTTTTATAATGGGGTTTAGCTGCTTTTTACTGCTGTGTTTATGCCGCTTTACACCCATTTGACTCACTTACAGAGAGATATCAATACATAGGTTTTAAGATTCTAACTAGTCAGATGTATTCTTGGGCGGTGAATAGGGGGTGTTGAGTCCAAATCACTGAGCAAGGAGTAGGTCTTGTCTATTACATATTGGCTTTATGGAACGGTATCTGAGCTAATTTGAAACCCTTGTTTAATGCATCACCCCACCTCACCTTTCCCGTTAAGCAGCCAGAGTGTGTTTTCTAAACGTGGGACTCTGTTCTGTTTTGTAATTCAGTTCAAGGGTAGCGGTTTTTACATTCCCTCTATAAGTGATATCTTATGATAAGTGTCTTTTTCTGTGTGACTTATTTCACTTAGAATCGTCGTACCTAAATCCACTCATCATGCTGCTACTAGCCTTATGACGTTGGTTTCATGGCTGAGTGATATTCCATTGTACATAAGGACCACAACTTATTTCTCCATTTTTCTCTTTCCTGGGATATTTAAGGTGTAACGATGTGGAGGTTCTTGTAAACAGAGCAGCCCTAAACTTTGGGGTGCCTGTGTCTTGCTGATTTTTAGTTTTCCCAATTTATACGCCCATGAGTGGAAGTGCCCTATGCTCTCTAAGCTGAGTTTTTTAGATGTTTCAGGACACACCGTACACTTCTCCAGAGTGGCTGTTGGCAATTTACATCCCGCCCATCAGCGTAGCCAGGCTCCCGTTTCTCCGTGGCCTGTCCTGCATTTCTGGTTTTGACACTTTATTCAGCATGGCCCTTTTGTCCGTTGGGAAGCGAGACTTCTTTGTAGCGCTGATTTGCCTTTCCAGGTTGCTTGGTTGGCCAAAAAGGGCGTATGCGTTTTTTCCTGAATATATTCAGGAAAAAACGCATACGCCCTTTTTGGCCAAGGGCATCATTGTCGAGGTTTTGCCGCTTTTCCTGTGCTTTAAAGGCGATTCGAATCTCCCTCCTGAAATCTGTTTCCTGCAATTCTGCCTTGCTTTCCAATCCTCCTCGTTGCCTTCCCTCAATATATTTGTGGACGAGAGTTATCATTTATAAGTCTGCAGGTTTGTGAATTGCAGTGCCCCTGAGCTCCATTTTTCAACTCGCTTTCTTGGGAGCTGGCCGCAAAAGCGCAGGATTGCTTCAGGCCCTATTCTGGTCCCGGGAGGCAGGCTGAGTCTGTGGTTAATTCTTCTTCCTGATGGGAAAGTAGAGTGACCTGTGCCTGTCCCAACACCTAGAGCTAGTCTCTCATTGGTTCCCACTCTTCCCGTTCATCCTCAGGACAAATTGCAACCTGTACGGAACAGGAGGTTAAAGGTGCTGATTCTCCAAGGAGGGAGATTGCTAGTAAAGCGGCTGGAATGGCGAACCCGAGCACAAGGAGATGAGAAATGAGGTGCGTTGTGGAAACCTTTCCCCATCACACGGTGTACCATCTCCTGGGTTTCTCATGCATATTTTCGATGTAGGAAGATGCCCTTGAACCTGGAGATTTGGGACCCATGGGATGGGTACCACGCAGTATTACTTTAAAGGGTCTGCGTTTCCTCACCCAACCTCACCAAACCTCTCAGCCCCAAGAGTGTCCACGCTTATGTCTCAATCAGCTGTGGGTCTAGATATGTTCAATCCAGGTGGCATCACAGCCCCTGAACGAATTTTGTAAGAATTTCTCTCTCTTTCACTGTCTTTGTTTCACGGGTTTTTAAAAGTAATTGATTTTTATAATGGGGTTTAGCTGCTTTTTACTGCTGTGTTTATGCGCTTTACACACATTTGACTCACTTACAGAGAGATATCAATACATAGGTTTTAAGATTCTTACTAGTCAGATGTATTCTTGGGCGGTGAATAGGGGGTGTTGAGTCCAAATCACTGAGCAAGGAGTAGGTCTTGTCTATTACATATTGGCTTTATGGAACGGTATCTGAGCTAATTTGAAACCCTTGTTTAATGCATCACCCCACCTCACCTTTCCCGTTAAGCAGCCATAGTGTGTTTTCTAAACGTGGGACTCTGTTCTGTTTTGTAATTCAGTTCAAGGGTAGCGGTTTTTACATTCCCTCTATAAGTGATATCTTATGATAAGTGTCTTTTTCTGTGTGACTTATTTCACTTAGAATCGTCGTACCTAAATCCACTCATCATGCTGCTACTAGCCTTATGACGTTGGTTTCATGGCTGAGTGATATTCCATTGTACATAAGGACCACAACTTATTTCTCCATTTTTCTCTTTCCTGGTATATTTAAGGTGTAACGAAGTGGAGGTTCTTGTCAACAGAGCAGCCCTAAACTTTGGGGTGCCTGTGTCTTGCTGATTTTTAGTTTTCCCAATTTATACGCCCATGAGTGGAAGTGCCCTATGCTCTCTAAGCTGAGTTTTTTAGATGTTTCAGGACACACCGTACACTTCTCCAGAGTGGCTGTTGGCAATTTACATCCCGCCCATCAGCGTAGCCAGGCTCCCGTTTCTCCATGGCCTGTCCTGCATTTCTGGTTTTGACACTTTATTCAGCATGGCCCTTTTGACCGTTGGGAAGCGAGACTTCTTTGTAGCGCTGATTTGCCTTTCCAGGTTGCTTGGTTGGCCAAAAAGGGCGTATGCGTTTTTTCCTGAATATATTCAGGAAAAAACGCATACGCCCTTTTTGGCCAAGGGCATCATTGTCGAGGTTTTCCCGCTTTTCCTGTGCCTTAAAGGCGATTCGAATCTCCCTCCTGAAATCTGTTTCCTGCAATTCTGCCTTGCTTTCCAATCCTCTTCGTTGCCTTCCCTCAATATATTTGTGGACGAGAGTTATCATTTATAAGTCTGCAGGTTTGTGAATTGCAGTGCCCCTGAGCTCCATTTTTCAACTCGCTTTCTTGGGAACTGGCCGCAAAAGCGCAGGATTGCTTCAGGCCCTATTCTGGTCCTGGGCGGCAGGCTGAGCCTGTGGTTAATTCTTCTTCCTGATGGGAAAATAGAGAGACCTGTGCCTGTCCCAAAACCTAGAGGTAGTCTCTCATTGGTTCCCACTCTTCCCGTTCATCCTCAGGACAAATTGCAACCTGTACGGAACAGGAGGTTAAAGGTGCTGATTTTCCAAGGAGGGAGATTGCTAGTAAAGCGGCTGGAATGGCGAACCCGAGCACAAGGAGATGAGAAATGAGGTGCGTTATGGAAACCTTTCCCGATCACACGGTGTACCATCTCCTGGGTTTCTCATGCATATTTTCGATGTAGGAAGATGCCCTTGAACCTGGAGATTTGGGACCCATGGGATGGGTACCACGCAGTATTACTTTAAAGGGTCTGCGTTTCCTCACCCAACCTCACCAAACCTCTCAGCCCCAAGAGTGTCCACGCTTATGTCTCAATCAGCTGTGGGTCTAGATATGTTCAATCCAGGTGGCATCACAGCCCCTGAACGAATTTTGTAAGAATTTCTCTCTCTTTCACTGTCTTTGTTTCACGGGTTTTTAAAAGTAATTGATTTTTATAATGGGGTTTAGCTGCTTTTTACTGCTGTGTTTATGTCGCTTTACACCCATTTGACTCACTTACAGAGAGATATCAATACATAGGTTTTAAGATTCTTACTAGTCAGATATATTCTTGGGCGGTGAATAGGGGGTGTTGAGTCCAAATCACTGAGCAAGGAGTAGGTCTTGTCTATTACATATTGGGTTTATGGAACGGTATCTGACCTAATTTGAAACCCTTGTTTTATGCATCACCCCACCTCACCTTTCCCGTTAAGCAGCCATAGTGTGTTTTCTAAACGTGGGACTCTGTTCTGTTTTGTAATTCAGTTCAAGGGTAGCGGTTTTTACATTCCCTCTATAAGTGATATCTTATGATAAGTGTCTTTTTCTGTGTGACTTATTTCACTTAGAATCGTCGTACCTAAATCCACTCATCATGCTGCTACTAGCCTTATGACGTTGGTTTCATGGCTGAGTGATATTCCATTGTACATAAGGACCACAACTTATTTCTCCATTTTTCTCTTTCCTGGTATATTTAAGGTGTAACAGAGTGGAGGTTCTTGTCAACAGAGCAGCCCTAAACTTTGGGGTGCCTGTGTCTTGCTGATTTTTAGTTTTCCCAATTTATACGGCCATGAGTGGAAGTGCCCTATGCTCTCTAAGCTGAGTTTTTTAGATGTTTCAGGACACACCGTACACTTCTCCAGAGTGGCTGTTGGCAATTTACATCCCGCCCATCAGCGTAGCCAGGCTCCCGTTTCTCCATGGCCTGTCCTGCATTTCTGGTTTTGACACTTTATTCAGCATGGCCCTTTTGACCGTTGGGAAGCAAGACTTCTTTGTAGCGCTGATTTGCCTTTCCAGGTTGCTTGGTTGGCCAAAAAGGGCGTATGCGTTTTTTCCTGAATATATTCAGGAAAAAACGCATACGCCCTTTTTGGCCAAGGGCATCATTGTCGAGGTTTTCCCGCTTTTCCTGTGCTTTAAAGGCGATTCGAATCTCCCTCCTGAAATCTGTTTCCTGCAATTCTGCCTTGCTTTCCAATCCTCTTCGTTGCCTTCCCTCAATATATTTGTGGACGAGAGTTATCATTTATAAGTCTGCAGGTTTGTGAATTGCAGTGCCCCTGAGCTCCATTTTTCAACTCGCTTTCTTGGGAACTGGCCGCAAAAGCGCAGGATTGCTTCAGGCACTATTCTGGTCCCGGGCGGCAGGCTGAGCCTGTGGTTAATTCTTCTTCCTGATGGGAAAATAGAGTGACCTGTGCCTGCCCCAACACCTAGAGGTAGTCTCTCATTTTTCCCCCTTTCCCGTTCATCCTCAGGACAAATTGCAACCTGTACGGAACAGGAGGTTAAAGGTGCTGATTCTCCAAGGAGGGAGATTGCTAGTAAAGCGGCTGGAATGGCGAACCCGAGCACAAGGAGATGAGAAAAGAGGTGCGTTTTGGAAACCTTTCCCGATCACACGGTGTACCATCTTCTGGGTTTCTCATGCATGTTTTCGATGTAGGAAGATGCCCTTGAACCTGGAGATTTGGGACCCATGGGATGGGTACCATGCAGTATTACTTTAAAGGGTCTGTGTTTCCTCAGCCAACCTCACCAAACCTCTCAGCCCCAAGAGTGTCCACCCTTATGTCTCAATCAGCTGTGGGTCTAGATATGGTCAATCCAGGTGGCATCGCAGACCCTGAACGAATTTTGTAAGAATTTCTCTCTCTTTCACTGTCTTTGTTTCACGGGTTTTTAAAAGTAATTGATTTTTATAATGTGGTTTAGCTGCTTTCCTCTGCTGTGTTTCTGCCGCTTTACACCCACTTGACTCACTTACAGAGAGATATCAAAACATATGTTTTAAGATTCTTACTAGTCAGATATATTCTTGGGCGGTGAATAGGGGGTGTTGAGTCCAATTCACTGATCAAGGAGTAGGTCTTGTCTATTACATATTGGGTTTATGGAACGGTATCTGACCTAATTTGAAACCCTTGTTTTATGCATCACCCCACCTCACCTTTCCCGTGAAGCAGCCATAGTGTGTTTTCTAAACGTGGGACTCTGTTCTGTTTTGTAATTCAGTTCAAGGGTAGCGGTTTTTACATTCCCTCTATAGGTGATATCTTATGATAAGTGTCTTTTTCTGTGTGACTTATTTCACTTAGAATCGTCGTACCTAAATCCACTCATCATGCTGCTACTAGCCTTATGACGTTGATTTCATGGCTGAGTGATATTCCATTGTACATAAGGACCACAACTTCTTTATCCATTTTTCTCTTTCCTGGGATATTTAAGGTGTAACGAAGTGCAGGTTCTTGTCAACAGAGCAGCCCTAAACTTTGGGGTGCCTGTGTCTTGCTGATTTTTAGTTTTCCCAATTTATACGCCCATGAGTGGAAGTGCCCTATGCTCTCTAAGCTGAGTTTTTTAGATGTTTCAGGACACACCGTACACTTCTCCAGAGTGGCTGTTGGCAATTTACATCCCGCCCATCAGCGTAGCCAGGCTCCCGTTTCTCCATGGTCTGTCCTGCATTTCTGGTTTTGACACTTTATTCACCATGGCCCTTTTGACCGATGGGAAGCGAGACTTCTTTGTAGCGCTGATTTGCCTTTCCAGGTTGCTTGGTTGGCCAAAAAGGGCGTATGCGTTTTTTCCTGAATATATTCAGGAAAAAACGCATACGCCCTTTTTGGCCAAGGGCATCATTGTCGAGGTTTTGCCGCTTTTCCTGTGCTTTAAAGGCGATTCGAATCTCCCTCCTGAAACCTGTTTCCTGCAATTCTACCTTGCTTTCCAATCCTCCTCGTTGCCTTCCCTCAATATATTTGTGGACGAGAGTTATCATTTATAAGTCTGCAGGTTTGTGAATTGCAGTGCCCCTGAGCTCCATTTTTCAACTCGCTTTCTTGGGAGCTGGCCGCAAAAGCGCAGGATTGCTTCAGGCCCTATTCTGGTCCCGGGAGGCAGGCTGAGTCTGTGGTTAATTATTCTTCCTGATGGGAAAGTAGAGTGACCTGTGCCTGTCCCAACACCTAGAGCTAGTCTCTCATTGGTTCCCACTCTTCCCGTTCATCCTCAGGACAGATTGCAACCTGTACGGAACAGGAGGTTAAAGGTGCTGATTCTCCAAGGAGGGAGATTGCTAGTAAAGCGGCTGGAATGGCGAACCCGAGCACAAGGAGATGAGAAATGAGGTGCGTTGTGGAAACCTTTCCCGATCACACGGTGTACCATCTCCTGGGTTTCTCTTGCATATTTTCGATGTAGGAAGATGCCCTTGAACCTGGAGATTTGGGACCCATGGGATGGGTACCACCCAGTATTACTTTAAAGGGTCTGCGTTTCCTCACCCAACCTCACCAAACCTCTCAGCCCCAAGAGTGTCCACGCTTATGTCTCAATCAGCTGTGGGTCTAGATATGTTCAATCCAGGTGGCATCACAGCCCCTGAACGAATTTTGTAAGAATTTCTCTCTCTTTCACTGTCTTTGTTTCACGGGTTTTTAAAAGTAATTGATTTTTATAATGGGGTTTAGCTGCTTTTTACTGCTGTGTTTATGCCGCTTTACACCCATTTGACTCACTTACAGAGAGATATCAATACATAGGTTTTAAGATTCTTACTAGTCAGATGTATTCTTGGGCGGTGAATAGGGGGTGTTGAGTCCAAATCACTGAGCAAGGAGTAGGTCTTGTCTATTACATATTGGCTTTATGGAACGGTATCTGAGCTAATTTGAAACCCTTGTTTAATGCATCACCCCACCTCACCTTTCCCGTTAAGCAGCCATAGTGTGTTTTCTAAACGTGGGACTCTGTTCTGTTTTGTAATTCAGTTCAAGGGTAGCGGTTTTTACATTCCCTCTATAAGTGATATCTTATGATAAGTGTCTTTTTCTGTGTGACTTATTTCACTTAGAATCGTCGTACCTAAATCCACTCATCATGCTGCTACTAGCCTTATGACGTTGGTTTCATGGCTGAGTGATATTCCATTGTACATAAGGACCAAAACTTATTTCTCCATTTTTCTCTTTCCTGGTATATTTAAGGTGTAACGAAGTGGAGGTTCTTGTCAACAGAGCAGCCCTAAACTTTGGGGTGCCTGTGTCTTGCTGATTTTTAGTTTTCCCAATTTATACGCCCATGAGTGGAAGTGCCCTGTGCTCTCTAAGCTGAGTTTTTTAGATGTTTCAGGACACACCGTACACTTCTCCAGAGTGGCTGTTGGCAATTTACATCCCGCCCATCAGCGTAGCCAGGCTCCCGTTTCTCCATGGCCTGTCCTGCATTTCTGGTTTTGACACTTTATTCAGCATGGCCCTTTTGACCGATGGGAAGCGAGACTTCTTTGTAGCGCTGATTTGCCTTTCCAGGTTGCTTGGTTGGCCAAAAAGGGCGTATGCGTTTTTTCCTGAATATATTCAGGAAAAAACGCATACGCCCTTTTTGGCCAAGGGCATCGTTGTCGAGGTTTTGCCGCTTTTCCTGTGCTTTAAAGGCGATTCGAATCTCCCTCCTGAAATCTGTTTCCTGCAATTCTTCCTTGCTTTCCAATCCTCTTCGTTGCCTTCCCTCAATATATTTGTGGACGAGAGTTATCATTTATAAGTCTGCAGGTTTGTGAATTGCAGTGCCCCTGAGCTCCATTTTTCAACTCGCTTTCTTGGGAGCTCTCCGCAAAAGCGCAGGATTGCTTCAGGCCCTATTCTGGTCCCGGGCGGCAGGCTGAGCCTGTGGTTAATTCTTCTTCCTGATGGGAAAGTAGAGTGACCTGTGCCTGTCGCAACACCTAGAGCTAGTCTCTCATTGCTTCCCACTCTTCCCGTTCATCGTCAGGACAAATTGCAACCTGTACGGAACAGGAGGTTAAAGGTGCTGATTCTCCAAGGAGGGAGATTGCTAGTAAAGCGGCTGGAATGGGGAACCCGAGCACAAGGAGATGAGAAATGAGGTGCGTTTTGGAAACATTTCCCGATCACACGGTGTACCATCTTCTGGGTTTCTCATGCATGTTTTCGATGTAGGAAGATGCCCTTGAACCTGCAGATTTGGGACCCATGGGATGGGTAGCACGCAGTATTACTTTAAAGGGTCTGCGTTTCCTCACCCAACCTCACCAAACCTCTCTGCCCCAAGAGTGTCCACGCTTATGTCTCAATCAGTTGTGGGTCTAGATATGGTCAATCCAGGTGGCATCACAGCCCCTGAACGAATTTTGTAAGAATTTCTCTCTCTTTCACTGTCTTTGTTTCACAGGTTTTTAAAAATAATTGATTTTTATAATGGGGTTTAGCTGCTTTTCACTGCTGTGTTTCTGCCGCTTTACACCCACTTGACTCACTTACAGAGAGATATCAATACATAGGTTTTAAGATTCTTACTAGTCAGATATATTCTTGGGCGGTGAATAGGGGGTGTTGAGTCCAAATCACTGAGCAAGGAGTAGGTCTTGTCTATTACATATTGGGTTTATGGAACGGTATCTGAGCTAATTTGAAACCCTTGTTTTATGCATCACCCCTCCTCATCTTTCCCGTTAATCAGCCATAGTGTGTTTTCTAAACGTGGGACTCTGTTCTGTTTTGTAATTCAGTTCAAGGGTAGCGGTTTTTACATTCCCTCTATAAGTGATATCTTATGATAAGTGTCTTTTTCTGTGTGACTTATTTCACTTAGAATCGTCGTACCTAAATCCACTCATCATGCTGCTACTAGCCTTATGACGTTGATTTCATGGCTGAGTGATATTCCATTGTACAAAAGGACCACAACTTCTTTTTCCGTTTTACTCTTTCCTGGGATATTTAAGGTGTAATGAAGTGGAAGTTCTTGTCAACAGAGCAGCCGTAAACTTTGGGGTGCCTGTGTCTTGCTGATTTTTAGTTTTCCCAATTTATACGCCCATGAGTGGAAGTGCCCTGTGCTCTCTAAGCTGAGTTTTTTAGATGTTTCAGGACACACCGTACACTTCTCCAGAGTGGCTGTTGGCAATTTACATCCCGCCCATCAGCGTAGCCAGGCTCCCGTTTCTCCATGGCCTGTCCTGCATTTCTGGTTTTGACACTTTATTCAGCATGGCCCTTTTGACCGATGGGAAGCGAGACTTCTTTGTAGCGCTGATTTGCCTTTCCAGGTTGCTTGGTTGGCCAAAAAGGGCGTATGCGTTTTTTCCTGAATATATTCAGGAAAAAACGCATACGCCCTTTTTGGCCAAGGGCATCATTGTCGAGGTTTTCCCGCTTTTCCTGTGCTTTAAAGGCGATTCGAATCTCCCTCCTGAAATCTGTTTCCTGCAATTCTGCCTTGCTTTCCAATCCTCTTCGTTGCCTTCCCTCAATATATTTGTGGACGAGAGTTATCATTTATAAGTCTGCAGGTTTGTGAATTGCAGTGCCCCTGAGCTCCATTTTTCAACTCGCTTTCTTGGGAACTGGCCGCAAAAGCGCAGGATTGCTTCAGGCACTATTCTGGTTCCGGGCGGCAGGCTGAGCCTGTGGTTAATTCTTCTTCCTGATGGGAAAATAGAGTGACCTGTGCCTGTCCCAACACCTAGAGGTAGTCTCTCATTTTTCCCCCTTTCCCGTTCATCCTCAGGACAAATTGCAACCTGTACGGAACAGGAGGTTAAAGGTGCTGATTCTCCAAGGAGGGAGATTGCTAGTAAAGCGGCTGGAATGGCGAACCCGAGCACAAGGAGATGAGAAAAGAGGTGCGTTTTGGAAACCTTTCCCGATCACACGGTGTACCATCTTCAGGGTTTCTCATGCATGTTTTCGATGTAGGAAGATGCCCTTGAACCTGGAGATTTGGGACCCATGGGATGGGTACCATGCAGTATTACTTTAAAGGGTCTGTGTTTCCTCACCCAACCTCACCAAACCTCTCAGCCCCAAGAGTATCCACCCTTATATCTCAAACAGCTGTGGGTCTAGATATGGTCAATCCAGGTGGCATCACAGACCCTGAACGAATTTTGTAAGAATTTCTCTCTCTTTCACTGTCTTTGTTTCACGGGTTTTTAAAAGTAATTGATTTTTATAATGTGGTTTAGCTGCTTTCCTCTGCTGTGTTTCTGCCGCTTTACACCCACTTGACTCACTTACAGAGAGATATCAAAACATATGTTTTAAGATTCTTACTAGTCAGATATATTCTTGGGCGGTGAATAGGGGGTGTTGAGTCCAATTCACTGATCAAGGAGTAGGTCTTGTCTATTACATATTGGGTTTATGGAACGGTATCTGACCTAATTTGAAACCCTTGTTTTATGCATCACCCCACCTCACCTTTCCCGTGAAGCAGCCATAGTGTGTTTTCTAAACGTGGGACTCTGTTCTGTTTTGTAATTCAGTTCAAGGGTAGCGGTTTTTACATTCCCTCTATAGGTGATATCTTATGATAAGTGTCTTTTTCTGTGTGACTTATTTCACTTAGAATCGTCGTACCTAAATCCACTCATCATGCTGCTACTAGCCTTATGACGTTGATTTCATGGCTGAGTGATATTCCATTGTACATAAGGACCACAACTTCTTTATCCATTTTTCTCTTTCCTGGGATATTTAAGGTGTAACGAAGTGCAGGTTCTTGTCAACAGAGCAGCCCTAAACTTTGGGGTGCCTGTGTCTTGCTGATTTTTAGTTTTCCCAATTTATACACCCATGAGTGGAAGTGCCCTATGCTCTCTAAGCTGAGTTTTTCAGATGTTTCAGGACACACCGTACACTTCTCCAGAGTGGCTGTTGGCAATTTACATCCCGCCCATCAGCGTAGCCAGGCTCCCGTTTCTCCATGGCCTGTCCTGCATTTCTGGTTTTGACACTTTATTCACCATGGCCCTTTTGACCGATGAGAAGCGAGACTTCTTTGTAGCGCTGATTTGCCTTTCCAGGTTGCTTGGTTGGCCAAAAAGGGCGTATGCGTTTTTTCCTGAATATATTCAGGAAAAAACGCATACGCCCTTTTTGGCCAAGGGCATCATTGTCGAGGTTTTGCCGCTTTTCCTGTGCTTTAAAGGCGATTCGAATCTCCCTCCTGAAATCTGTTTCCTGCAATTCTGCCTTGCTTTCCAATCCTCCCCGTTGCCTTCCCTCAATATATTTGTGGACGAGAGTTATCTTTTATAAGTCTGCAGGTCTGTGAATTGCAGTGCCCCTGAGCTCCATTTTTCAACTCGCTTTCTTGGGAGCTGGCCGCAAAAGCGCAGGATTGCTTCAGGCCCTATTCTGGTCCCGGGCGGCAGGCTGAGCCTGTGGTTAATTCTTCTTCCTGATGGGAAAGTAGAGTGACCTGTGCCTGTCCCAACACCTAGAGCTAGTCTCTCATTGGTTCCCACTCTTCCCGTTCATCGTCAGGACAAATTGCAACCTGTACGGAACAGGAGGTTAAAGGTGCTGATTCTCCAAGGAGGGAGATTGCTAGTAAAGCGGCTGGAATGGGGAACCCGAGCACAAGGAGATGAGAAATGAGGTGCGTTTTGGAAACATTTCCCGATCACACGGTGTACCATCTTCTGGGTTTCTCATGCATGTTTTCGATGTAGGAAGATGCCCTTGAACCTGCAGATGTGGGACCCATGGGATGGGTACCACGCAGTATTACTTTAAAGGGTCTGCGTTTCCTCACCCAACCTCACCAAACCTCTCTGCCCCAAGAGTGTCCACGCTTATGTCTCAATCAGTTGTGGGTCTAGATATGGTCAATCCAGGTGGCATCACAGCCCCTGAACGAATTTTGTAAGAATTTCTCTCTCTTTCACTGTCTTTGTTTCACAGGTTTTTAAAAATAATTGATTTTTATAATGGGGTTTAGCTGCTTTTCACTGCTGTGTTTCTGCCGCTTTACACCCACTTGACTCACTTACAGAGAGATATCAATACATAGGTTTTAAGATTCTTACTAGTCAGATATATTCTTGGGCGGTGAATAGGGGGTGTTGAGTCCAAATCACTGAGCAAGGAGTAGGTCTTGTCTATTACATATTGGGTTTATGGAACGGTATCTGAGCTAATTTGAAACCCTTGTTTTATGCATCACCCCACCTCATCTTTCCCGTTAATCAGCCATAGTGTGTTTTCTAAACGTGGGACTCTGTTCTGTTTTGTAATTCAGTTCAAGGGTAGCGGTTTTTACATTCCCTCTATAAGTGATATCTTATGATAAGTGTCTTTTTCTGTGTGACTTATTTCACTTAGAATCGTCGTACCTAAATCCACTCATCATGCTGCTACTAGCCTTATGACGTTGATTTCATGGCTGAGTGATATTCCATTGTACAAAAGGACCACAACTTCTTTTTCCGTTTTACTCTTTCCTGGGATATTTAAGGTGTAATGAAGTGGAAGTTCTTGTCAACAGAGCAGCCGTAAACTTTGGGGTGCCTGTGTCTTGCTGATTTTTAGTTTTCCCAATTTATACGCCCATGAGTGGAAGTGCCCTGTGCTCTCTAAGCTGAGTTTTTTAGATGTTTCAGGACACACCGTACACTTCTCCAGAGTGGCTGTTGGCAATTTACATCCCGCCCATCAGCGTAGCCAGGCTCCCGTTTCTCCATGGCCTGTCCTGCATTTCTGGTTTTGACACTTTATTCAGCATGGCCCTTTTGACCGATGGGAAGCGAGACTTCTTTGTAGCGCTGATTTGCCTTTCCAGGTTGCTTGGTTGGCCAAAAAGGGCGTATGCGTTTTTTCCTGAATATATTCAGGAAAAAACGCATACGCCCTTTTTGGCCAAGGGCATCATTGTCGAGGTTTTCCCGCTTTTCCTGTGCTTTAAAGGCGATTCGAATCTCCCTCCTGAAATCTGTTTCCTGCAATTCTGCCTTGCTTTCCAATCCTCTTCGTTGCCTTCCCTCAATATATTTGTGGACGAGAGTTATCATTTATAAGTCTGCAGGTTTGTGAATTGCAGTGCCCCTGAGCTCCATTTTTCAACTCGCTTTCTTGGGAACTGGCCGCAAAAGCGCAGGATTGCTTCAGGCACTATTCTGGTTCCGGGCGGCAGGCTGAGCCTGTGGTTAATTCTTCTTCCTGATGGGAAAATAGAGTGACCTGTGCCTGTCCCAACACCTAGAGGTAGTCTCTCATTTTTCCCCCTTTCCCGTTCATCCTCAGGACAAATTGCAACCTGTACGGAACAGGAGGTTAAAGGTGCTGATTCTCCAAGGAGGGAGATTGCTAGTAAAGCGGCTGGAATGGCGAACCCGAGCACAAGGAGATGAGAAAAGAGGTGCGTTTTGGAAACCTTTCCCGATCACACGGTGTACCATCTTCAGGGTTTCTCATGCATGTTTTCGATGTAGGAAGATGCCCTTGAACCTGGAGATTTGGGACCCATGGGATGGGTACCATGCAGTATTACTTTAAAGGGTCTGTGTTTCCTCACCCAACCTCACCAAACCTCTCAGCCCCAAGAGTATCCACCCTTATATCTCAATCAGCTGTGGGTCTAGATATGGTCAATCCAGGTGGCATCACAGACCCTGAACGAATTTTGTAAGAATTTCTCTCTCTTTCACTGTCTTTGTTTCACGGGTTTTTAAAAGTAATTGATTTTTATAATGTGGTTTAGCTGCTTTCCTCTGCTGTGTTTCTGCCGCTTTACACCCACTTGACTCACTTACAGAGAGATATCAAAACATATGTTTTAAGATTCTTACTAGTCAGATATATTCTTGGGCGGTGAATAGGGGGTGTTGAGTCCAATTCACTGATCAAGGAGTAGGTCTTGTCTATTACATATTGGGTTTATGGAACGGTATCTGACCTAATTTGAAACCCTTGTTTTATGCATCACCCCACCTCACCTTTCCCGTGAAGCAGCCATAGTGTGTTTTCTAAACGTGGGACTCTGTTCTGTTTTGTAATTCAGTTCAAGGGTAGCGGTTTTTACATTCCCTCTATAGGTGATATCTTATGATAAGTGTCTTTTTCTGTGTGACTTATTTCACTTAGAATCGTCGTACCTAAATCCACTCATCATGCTGCTACTAGCCTTATGACGTTGATTTCATGGCTGAGTGATATTCCATTGTACATAAGGACCACAACTTCTTTATCCATTTTTCTCTTTCCTGGGATATTTAAGGTGTAACGAAGTGCAGGTTCTTGTCAACAGAGCAGCCCTAAACTTTGGGGTGCCTGTGTCTTGCTGATTTTTAGTTTTCCCAATTTATACACCCATGAGTGGAAGTGCCCTATGCTCTCTAAGCTGAGTTTTTCAGATGTTTCAGGACACACCGTACACTTCTCCAGAGTGGCTGTTGGCAATTTACATCCCGCCCATCAGCGTAGCCAGGCTCCCGTTTCTCCATGGCCTGTCCTGCATTTCTGGTTTTGACACTTTATTCACCATGGCCCTTTTGACCGATGGGAAGCGAGACTTCTTTGTAGCGCTGATTTGCCTTTCCAGGTTGCTTGGTTGGCCAAAAAGGGCGTATGCGTTTTTTCCTGAATATATTCAGGAAAAAACGCATACGCCCTTTTTGGCCAAGGGCATCATTGTCGAGGTTTTGCCGCTTTTCCTGTGCTTTAAAGGCGATTCGAATCTCCCTCCTGAAATCTGTTTCCTGCAATTCTGCCTTGCTTTCCAATCCTCCTCGTTGCCTTCCCTCAATATATTTGTGGACGAGAGTTATCTTTTATAAGTCTGCAGGTTTGTGAATTGCAGTGCCCCTGAGCTCCATTTTTCAACTCGCTTTCTTGGGAGCTGGCCGCAAAAGCGCAGGATTGCTTCAGGCCCTATTCTGGTCCCGGGAGGCAGGCTGAGTCTGTGGTTAATTCTTCTTCCTGATGGGAAAGTAGAGTGACCTGTGCCTGTCCCAACACCTAGAGCTAGTCTCTCATTGGTTCCCACTCTTCCCGTTCATCCTCAGGACAAATTGCAACCTGTACGGAACAGGAGGTTAAAGGTGCTGATTCTCCAAGGAGGGAGATTGCTAGTAAAGCGGCTGGAATGGCGAACCCGAGCACAAGGAGATGAGAAAAGAGGTGCGTTTTGGAAACCTTTCCCGATCACACGGTGTACCATCTTCAGGGTTTCTCATGCATGTTTTCGATGTAGGAAGATGCCCTTGAACCTGGAGATTTGGGACCCATGGGATGGGTACCATGCAGTATTACTTTAAAGGGTCTGTGTTTCCTCACCCAACCTCACCAAACCTCTCAGCCCCAAGAGTATCCACCCTTATATCTCAAACAGCTGTGGGTCTAGATATGGTCAATCCAGGTGGCATCACAGACCCTGAACGAATTTTGTAAGAATTTCTCTCTCTTTCACTGTCTTTGTTTCACGGGTTTTTAAAAGTAATTGATTTTTATAATGTGGTTTAGCTGCTTTCCTCTGCTGTGTTTCTGCCGCTTTACACCCACTTGACTCACTTACAGAGAGATATCAAAACATATGTTTTAAGATTCTTACTAGTCAGATATATTCTTGGGCGGTGAATAGGGGGTGTTGAGTCCAATTCACTGATCAAGGAGTAGGTCTTGTCTATTACATATTGGGTTTATGGAACGGTATCTGACCTAATTTGAAACCCTTGTTTTATGCATCACCCCACCTCACCTTTCCCGTGAAGCAGCCATAGTGTGTTTTCTAAACGTGGGACTCTGTTCTGTTTTGTAATTCAGTTCAAGGGTAGCGGTTTTTACATTCCCTCTATAGGTGATATCTTATGATAAGTGTCTTTTTCTGTGTGACTTATTTCACTTAGAATCGTCGTACCTAAATCCACTCATCATGCTGCTACTAGCCTTATGACGTTGATTTCATGGCTGAGTGATATTCCATTGTACATAAGGACCACAACTTCTTTATCCATTTTTCTCTTTCCTGGGATATTTAAGGTGTAACGAAGTGCAGGTTCTTGTCATCAGAGCAGCCCTAAACTTTGGGGTGCCTGTGTCTTGCTGATTTTTAGTTTTCCCAATTTATACACCCATGAGTGGAAGTGCCCTATGCTCTCTAAGCTGAGTTTTTCAGATGTTTCAGGACACACCGTACACTTCTCCAGAGTGGCTGTTGGCAATTTACATCCCGCCCATCAGCGTAGCCAGGCTCCCGTTTCTCCATGGCCTGTCCTGCATTTCTGGTTTTGACACTTTATTCACCATGGCCCTTTTGACCGATGAGAAGCGAGACTTCTTTGTAGCGCTGATTTGCCTTTCCAGGTTGCTTGGTTGGCCAAAAAGGGCGTATGCGTTTTTTCCTGAATATATTCAGGAAAAAACGCATACGCCCTTTTTGGCCAAGGGCATCATTGTCGAGGTTTTGCCGCTTTTCCTGTGCTTTAAAGGCGATTCGAATCTCCCTCCTGAAATCTGTTTCCTGCAATTCTGCCTTGCTTTCCAATCCTCCCCGTTGCCTTCCCTCAATATATTTGTGGACGAGAGTTATCTTTTATAAGTCTGCAGGTTTGTGAATTGCAGTGCCCCTGAGCTCCATTTTTCAACTCGCTTTCTTGGGAGCTGGCCGCAAAAGCGCAGGATTGCTTCAGGCCCTATTTTGGTCCCGGGAGGCAGGCTGAGTCTGTGGTTAATTCTTCTTCCTGATGGGAAAGTAGAGTGACCTGTGCCTGTCCCAACACCTAGAGCTAGTCTCTCATTGGTTCCCACTCTTCCCGTTCATCGTCAGGACAAATTGCAACCTGTACGGAACAGGAGGTTAAAGGTGCTGATTCTCCAAGGAGGGAGATTGCTAGTAAAGCGGCTGGAATGGGGAACCCGAGCACAAGGAGATGAGAAATGAGGTGCGTTTTGGAAACATTTCCCGATCACACGGTGTACCATCTTCTGGGTTTCTCATGCATGTTTTCGATGTAGGAAGATGCCCTTGAACCTGCAGATGTGGGACCCATGGGATGGGTACCACGCAGTATTACTTTAAAGGGTCTGCGTTTCCTCACCCAACCTCACCAAACCTCTCTGCCCCAAGAGTGTCCACGCTTATGTCTCAATCAGTTGTGGGTCTAGATATGGTCAATCCAGGTGGCATCACAGCCCCTGAACGAATTTTGTAAGAATTTCTCTCTCTTTCACTGTCTTTGTTTCACAGGTTTTTAAAAATAATTGATTTTTATAATGGGGTTTAGCTGCTTTTCACTGCTGTGTTTCTGCCGCTTTACACCCACTTGACTCACTTACAGAGAGATATCAATACATAGGTTTTAAGATTCTTACTAGTCAGATATATTCTTGGGCGGTGAATAGGGGGTGTTGAGTCCAAATCACTGAGCAAGGAGTAGGTCTTGTCTATTACATATTGGGTTTATGGAACGGTATCTGAGCTAATTTGAAACCCTTGTTTTATGCATCACCCCACCTCATCTTTCCCGTTAATCAGCCATAGTGTGTTTTCTAAACGTGGGACTCTGTTCTGTTTTGTAATTCAGTTCAAGGGTAGCGGTTTTTACATTCCCTCTATAAGTGATATCTTATGATAAGTGTCTTTTTCTGTGTGACTTATTTCACTTAGAATCGTCGTACCTAAATCCACTCATCATGCTGCTACTAGCCTTATGACGTTGATTTCATGGCTGAGTGATATTCCATTGTACAAAAGGACCACAACTTCTTTTTCCGTTTTACTCTTTCCTGGGATATTTAAGGTGTAATGAAGTGGAAGTTCTTGTCAACAGAGCAGCCGTAAACTTTGGGGTGCCTGTGTCTTGCTGATTTTTAGTTTTCCCAATTTATACGCCCATGAGTGGAAGTGCCCTGTGCTCTCTAAGCTGAGTTTTTTAGATGTTTCAGGACACACCGTACACTTCTCCAGAGTGGCTGTTGGCAATTTACATCCCGCCCATCAGCGTAGCCAGGCTCCCGTTTCTCCATGGCCTGTCCTGCATTTCTGGTTTTGACACTTTATTCAGCATGGCCCTTTTGACCGATGGGAAGCGAGACTTCTTTGTAGCGCTGATTTGCCTTTCCAGGTTGCTTGGTTGGCCAAAAAGGGCGTATGCGTTTTTTCCTGAATATATTCAGGAAAAAACGCATACGCCCTTTTTGGCCAAGGGCATCATTGTCGAGGTTTTCCCGCTTTTCCTGTACTTTAAAGGCGATTCGAATCTCCCTCCTGAAATCTGTTTCCTGCAATTCTGCCTTGCTTTCCAATCCTCTTCGTTGCCTTCCCTCAATATATTTGTGGACGAGAGTTATCATTTATAAGTCTGCAGGTTTGTGAATTGCAGTGCCCCTGAGCTCCATTTTTCAACTCGCTTTCTTGGGAACTGGCCGCAAAAGCGCAGGATTGCTTCAGGCACTATTCTGGTTCCGGGCGGCAGGCTGAGCCTGTGGTTAATTCTTCTTCCTGATGGGAAAATAGAGTGACCTGTGCCTGTCCCAACACCTAGAGGTAGTCTCTCATTTTTCCCCCTTTCCCGTTCATCCTCAGGACAAATTGCAACCTGTACGGAACAGGAGGTTAAAGGTGCTGATTCTCCAAGGAGGGAGATTGCTAGTAAAGCGGCTGGAATGGCGAACCCGAGCACAAGGAGATGAGAAAAGAGGTGCGTTTTGGAAACCTTTCCCGATCACACGGTGTACCATCTTCAGGGTTTCTCATGCATGTTTTCGATGTAGGAAGATGCCCTTGAACCTGGAGATTTGGGACCCATGGGATGGGTACCATGCAGTATTACTTTAAAGGGTCTGTGTTTCCTCACCCAACCTCACCAAACCTCTCAGCCCCAAGAGTATCCACCCTTATATCTCAATCAGCTGTGGGTCTAGATATGGTCAATCCAGGTGGCATCACAGACCCTGAACGAATTTTGTAAGAATTTCTCTCTCTTTCACTGTCTTTGTTTCACGGGTTTTTAAAAGTAATTGATTTTTATAATGTGGTTTAGCTGCTTTCCTCTGCTGTGTTTCTGCCGCTTTACACCCACTTGACTCACTTACAGAGAGATATCAAAACATATGTTTTAAGATTCTTACTAGTCAGATATATTCTTGGGCGGTGAATAGGGGGTGTTGAGTCCAATTCACTGATCAAGGAGTAGGTCTTGTCTATTACATATTGGGTTTATGGAACGGTATCTGACCTAATTTGAAACCCTTGTTTTATGCATCACCCCACCTCACCTTTCCCGTGAAGCAGCCATAGTGTGTTTTCTAAACGTGGGACTCTGTTCTGTTTTGTAATTCAGTTCAAGGGTAGCGGTTTTTACATTCCCTCTATAGGTGATATCTTATGATAAGTGTCTTTTTCTGTGTGACTTATTTCACTTAGAATCGTCGTACCTAAATCCACTCATCATGCTGCTACTAGCCTTATGACGTTGATTTCATGGCTGAGTGATATTCCATTGTACATAAGGACCACAACTTCTTTATCCATTTTTCTCTTTCCTGGGATATTTAAGGTGTAACGAAGTGCAGGTTCTTGTCAACAGAGCAGCCCTAAACTTTGGGGTGCCTGTGTCTTGCTGATTTTTAGTTTTCCCAATTTATACACCCATGAGTGGAAGTGCCCTATGCTCTCTAAGCTGAGTTTTTCAGATGTTTCAGGACACACCGTACACTTCTCCAGAGTGGCTGTTGGCAATTTACATCCCGCCCATCAGCGCAGCCAGGCTCCCGTTTCTCCATGGCCTGTCCTGCATTTCTGGTTTTGACACTTTATTCACCATGGCCCTTTTGACCGATGGGAAGCGAGACTTCTTTGTAGCGCTGATTTGCCTTTCCAGGTTGCTTGGTTGGCCAAAAAGGGCGTATGCGTTTTTTCCTGAATATATTCAGGAAAAAACGCATACGCCCTTTTTGGCCAAGGGCATCATTGTCGAGGTTTTGCCGCTTTTCCTGTGCTTTAAAGGCGATTCGAATCTCCCTCCTGAAATCTGTTTCCTGCAATTCTGCCTTGCTTTCCAATCCTCCTCGTTGCCTTCCCTCAATATATTTGTGGACGAGAGTTATCTTTTATAAGTCTGCAGGTTTGTGAATTGCAGTGCCCCTGAGCTCCATTTTTCAACTCGCTTTCTTGGGAGCTGGCCGCAAAAGCGCAGGATTGCTTCAGGCCCTATTCTGGTCCCGGGAGGCAGGCTGAGTCTGTGGTTAATTCTTCTTCCTGATGGGAAAGTAGAGTGACCTGTGCCTGTCCCAACACCTAGAGCTAGTCTCTCATTGGTTCCCACTCTTCCCGTTCATCCTCAGGACAAATTGCAACCTGTACGGAACAGGAGGTTAAAGGTGCTGATTCTCCAAGGAGGGAGATTGCTAGTAAAGCGGCTGGAATGGCGAACCCGAGCACAAGGAGATGAGAAATGAGGTGCGTTGTGGAAACCTTTCCCGATCACACGGTGTACCATCTCCTGGGTTTCTCATGCATATTTTCGATGTAGGAAGATGCCCTTGAACCTGGAGATTTGGGACCCATGGGATGGGTACCACGCAGTATTACTTTAAAGGGTCTGCGTTTCCTCACCCAACCTCACCAAACCTCTCAGCCCCAAGAGTGTCCACGCTTATGTCTCAATCAGCTGTGGGTCTAGATATGTTCAATCCAGGTGGCATCACAGCCCCTGAACGAATTTTGTAAGAATTTCTCTCTCTTTCACTGTCTTTGTTTCACGGGTTTTTAAAAGTAATTGATTTTTATAATGGGGTTTAGCTGCTTTTTACTGCTGTGTTTATGCCGCTTTACACCCATTTGACTCACTTACAGAGAGATATCAATACATAGGTTTTAAGATTCTAACTAGTCAGATGTATTCTTGGGCGGTGAATAGGGGGTGTTGAGTCCAAATCACTGAGCAAGGAGTAGGTCTTGTCTATTACATATTGGCTTTATGGAACGGTATCTGAGCTAATTTGAAACCCTTGTTTAATGCATCACCCCACCTCACCTTTCCCGTTAAGCAGCCAGAGTGTGTTTTCTAAACGTGGGACTCTGTTCTGTTTTGTAATTCAGTTCAAGGGTAGCGGTTTTTACATTCCCTCTATAAGTGATATCTTATGATAAGTGTCTTTTTCTGTGTGACTTATTTCACTTAGAATCGTCGTACCTAAATCCACTCATCATGCTGCTACTAGCCTTATGACGTTGGTTTCATGGCTGAGTGATATTCCATTGTACATAAGGACCACAACTTATTTCTCCATTTTTCTCTTTCCTGGTATATTTAAGGTGTAACGAAGTGGAGGTTCTTGTCAACAGAGCAGCCCTAAACTTTGGGGTGCCTGTGTCTTGCTGATTTTTAGTTTTCCCAATTTATACGCCCATGAGTGGAAGTGCCCTATGCTCTCTAAGCTGAGTTTTTTAGATGTTTCAGGACACACCGTACACTTCTCCCGAGTGGCTGTTGGCAATTTACATCCCGCCCATCAGCGTAGCCAGGCTCCCGTTTCTCCGTGGCCTGTCCTGCATTTCTGGTTTTGACACTTTATTCAGCATGGCCCTTTTGTCCGTTGGGAAGCGAGACTTCTTTGTAGCGCTGATTTGCCTTTCCAGGTTGCTTGGTTGGCAAAAAAGGGCGTATGCGTTTTTTCCTGAATATATTCAGGAAAAAACGCATACGCCCTTTTTGGCCAAGGGCATCATTGTCGAGGTTTTGCCGCTTTTCCTGTGCTTTAAAGGCGATTCGAATCTCCCTCCTGAAATCTGTTTCCTGCAATTCTGCCTTGCTTTCCAATCCTCTTCGTTGCCTTCCCTCAATATATTTGTGGATGAGAGTTATCATTTATAAGTCTGCAGGTCTGTGAATTGCAGTGCCCCTGAGCTCCATTTTTCAACTCGCTTTCTTGGGAGCTGGCCGCAAAAGCGCAGGATTGCTTCAGGCCCTATTCTGGTCCCGGGCGGCAGGCTGAGTCTGTGGTTAATTCTTCTTCCTGATGGGAAAATAGAGTGACCTGTGCCTGTCCCAACACCTAGAGGTAGTCTCTCATTTTTACCCCTTTCCCGTTCATCCTCAGGACAAATTGCAACCTGTACGGAACAGGAGGTTAAAGGTGCTGATTCTCCAAGGAGGGAGATTGCTAGTAAAGCGGCTGGAATGGCGAACCCGAGCACAAGGAGATGAGAAATGAGGTGCGTTTTGGAAACCTTTCCCGATCACACGGTGTACCATCTTCTGGGTTTCTCATGCATGTTTTCGATGTAGGAAGATGCCCTTGAACCTGGAGATTTGGGACCCATGGGATGGGTACCACGCAGTATTACTTTAAAGGGTCTGCGTTTCCTCACCCAACCTCACCATACCTCTCAGCCCCAAGAGTGTCCACGCTTATGTCTCAATCAGCTGTGGGTCTAGATATGGTCAATCCAGGTGGCATCACAGCCCCTGAACGAATTTTGTAAGAATTTCTCTCTCTTTCACTGTCTTTGTTTCACGGGTTTTTAAAAGTAATTGATTTTTATAATGGGGTTTAGCTGCTTTTTACTGCTGTGTTTACGCCGCTTTACACTCACTTGACTCACTTACAGAGAGATATCAATACATAGGTTTTAACATTCTTACTAGTCAGATATATTCTTGGGCGGTGAATAGGGGGTGTTGAGTCCAAATCACTGAGCAAGGAGTAGGTCTTGTCTATTACATATTGGGTTTATGGAACGGTATCTGAGCTAATTTGAAACCCTGGTTTTATGCATCACCCCACCTCACCTTTCCCGTTAAGCAGCCATAGTGTGTTTTCTAAACGTGGGACTCTGTTCTGTTTTGTAATTCAGTTCAAGGGTAGCGGTTTTTACATTCCCTCTATAAGTGATATCTTATGATAAGTGTCTTTTTCTGTGTGACTTATTTCACTTAGAATCCTCATACCTATATCCACTCATCATGCTGCTACTAGCCTTATGACGTTGATTTCATGGCTGAGTGATATTCCATTGTACAAAAGGACCACAACTTCTTTATCCATTTTTCTCTTTCCTGGGATATTTAAGGTGTAACGAAGTGGAGGTTCTTGTCAACAGAGCAGCCCTAAACTTTGGGGTGCCTGTGTCTTGCTGATTTTTAGTTTTCCCAATTTATACGCCCATGAGTGGAAGTGCCCTGTGCTCTCTAAGCTGAGTTTTTTAGATGTTTCAGGACACACCGTACACTTCTCCAGAGTGGCTGTTGGCAATTTACATCCCGCCCATCAGCGTAGCCAGGCTCCCGTTTCTCCATGGCCTGTCCTGCATTTCTGGTTTTGACACTTTATTCAGCGTGGCCCTTTTGACCGATGGGAAGCGAGACTTCTTTGTAGCGCTGATTTGCCTTTCCAGGTTGCTTGGTTGGCCAAAAAGGGCGTATGCGTTTTTTCCTGAATATATTCAGGAAAAAACGCATACGCCCTTTTTGGCCAAGGGCATCATTGTCGAGGTTTTGCCGCTTTTCCTGTGCTTTAAAGGCGATTCGAATCTCCCTCCTGAAATCTGTTTCCTGCAATTCTTCCTTGCTTTCCAATCCTCTTCGTTGCCTTCCCTCAATATATTTGTGGACGAGAGTTATCATTTATAAGTCTGCAGGTTTGTGAATTGCAGTGCCCCTGAGCTCCATTTTTCAACTCGCTTTCTTGGGAGCTGGCCGCAAAAGCGCAGGATTGCTTCAGGCCCTATTCTGGTCCCGGGAGGCAGGCTGAGTCTGTGGTTAATTCTTCTTCCTGATGGGAAAGTAGAGTGACCTGTGCCTGTCCCAACACCTAGAGCTAGTCTCTCATTTTTCCCCCTTTCCCGTTCATCCTCAGGAGAAATTGCAACCTGTACGGAACAGGAGGTTAAAGGTGCTGATTCTCCAAGGAGGGAGATTGCTAGTAAAGCGGCTGGAATGGCGAACCCGAGCACAAGGAGATGAGAAAAGAGGTGCGTTTTGGAAACCTTTCCCGATCACACGGTGTACCATCTTCAGGGTTTCTCATGCATGTTTTCGATGTAGGAAGATGCCCTTGAACCTGGAGATTTGGGACCCATGGGATGGGTACCATGCAGTATTACTTTAAAGGGTCTGTGTTTCCTCACCCAACCTCACCAAACCTCTCAGCCCCAAGAGTATCCACCCTTATATCTCAATCAGCTGTGGGTCTAGATATGGTCAATCCAGGTGGCATCACAGACCCTGAACGAATTTTGTAAGAATTTCTCTCTCTTTCACTGTCTTTGTTTCACGGGTTTTTAAAAGTAATTGATTTTTATAATGTGGTTTAGCTGCTTTCCTCTGCTGTGTTTCTGCCGCTTTACACCCACTTGACTCACTTACAGAGAGATATCAAAACATATGTTTTAAGATTCTTACTAGTCAGATATATTCTTGGGCGGTGAATAGGGGGTGTTGAGTCCAATTCACTGATCAAGGAGTAGGTCTTGTCTATTACATATTGGGTTTATGGAACGGTATCTGACCTAATTTGAAACCCTTGTTTTATGCATCACCCCACCTCACCTTTCCCGTGAAGCAGCCATAGTGTGTTTTCTAAACGTGGGACTCTGTTCTGTTTTGTAATTCAGTTCAAGGGTAGCGGTTTTTACATTCCCTCTATAGGTGATATCTTATGATAAGTGTCTTTTTCTGTGTGACTTATTTCACTTAGAATCGTCGTACCTAAATCCACTCATCATGCTGCTACTAGCCTTATGACGTTGATTTCATGGCTGAGTGATATTCCATTGTACATAAGGACCACAACTTCTTTATCCATTTTTCTCTTTCCTGGGATATTTAAGGTGTAACGAAGTGCAGGTTCTTGTCAACAGAGCAGCCCTAAACTTTGGGGTGCCTGTGTCTTGCTGATTTTTAGTTTTCCCAATTTATACACCCATGAGTGGAAGTGCCCTATGCTCTCTAAGCTGAGTTTTTCAGATGTTTCAGGACACACCGTACACTTCTCCAGAGTGGCTGTTGGCAATTTACATCCCGCCCATCAGCGTAGCCAGGCTCCCGTTTCTCCATGGCCTGTCCTGCATTTCTGGTTTTGACACTTTATTCACCATGGCCCTTTTGACCGATGGGAAGCGAGACTTCTTTGTAGCGCTGATTTGCCTTTCCAGGTTGCTTGGTTGGCCAAAAAGGGCGTATGCGTTTTTTCCTGAATATATTCAGGAAAAAACGCATACGCCCTTTTTGGCCAAGGGCATCATTGTCGAGGTTTTGCCGCTTTTCCTGTGCTTTAAAGGCGATTCGAATCTCCCTCCTGAAATCTGTTTCCTGCAATTCTGCCTTGCTTTCCAATCCTCCTCGTTGCCTTCCCTCAATATATTTGTGGACGAGAGTTATCTTTTATAAGTCTGCAGGTTTGTGAATTGCAGTGCCCCTGAGCTCCATTTTTCAACTCGCTTTCTTGGGAGCTGGCCGCAAAAGCGCAGGATTGCTTCAGGCCCTATTCTGGTCCCGGGAGGCAGGCTGAGTCTGTGGTTAATTCTTCTTCCTGATGGGAAAGTAGAGTGACCTGTGCCTGTCCCAACACCTAGAGCTAGTCTCTCATTGGTTCCCACTCTTCCCGTTCATCCTCAGGACAAATTGCAACCTGTACGGAACAGGAGGTTAAAGGTGCTGATTCTCCAAGGAGGGAGATTGCTAGTAAAGCGGCTGGAATGGCGAACCCGAGCACAAGGAGATGAGAAATGAGGTGCGTTGTGGAAACCTTTCCCGATCACACGGTGTACCATCTCCTGGGTTTCTCATGCATATTTTCGATGTAGGAAGATGCCCTTGAACCTGGAGATTTGGGACCCATGGGATGGGTACCACGCAGTATTACTTTAAAGGGTCTGCGTTTCCTCACCCAACCTCACCAAACCTCTCAGCCCCAAGAGTGTCCACGCTTATGTCTCAATCAGCTGTGGGTCTAGATATGTTCAATCCAGGTGGCATCACAGCCCCTGAACGAATTTTGTAAGAATTTCTCTCTCTTTCACTGTCTTTGTTTCACGGGTTTTTAAAAGTAATTGATTTTTATAATGGGGTTTAGCTGCTTTTTACTGCTGTGTTTATGCCGCTTTACACCCATTTGACTCACTTACAGAGAGATATCAATACATAGGTTTTAAGATTCTAACTAGTCAGATGTATTCTTGGGCGGTGAATAGGGGGTGTTGAGTCCAAATCACTGAGCAAGGAGTAGGTCTTGTCTATTACATATTGGCTTTATGGAACGGTATCTGAGCTAATTTGAAACCCTTGTTTAATGCATCACCCCACCTCACCTTTCCCGTTAAGCAGCCAGAGTGTGTTTTCTAAACGTGGGACTCTGTTCTGTTTTGTAATTCAGTTCAAGGGTAGCGGTTTTTACATTCCCTCTATAAGTGATATCTTATGATAAGTGTCTTTTTCTGTGTGACTTATTTCACTTAGAATCGTCGTACCTAAATCCACTCATCATGCTGCTACTAGCCTTATGACGTTGGTTTCATGGCTGAGTGATATTCCATTGTACATAAGGACCACAACTTATTTCTCCATTTTTCTCTTTCCTGGTATATTTAAGGTGTAACGAAGTGGAGGTTCTTGTCAACAGAGCAGCCCTAAACTTTGGGGTGCCTGTGTCTTGCTGATTTTTAGTTTTCCCAATTTATACGCCCATGAGTGGAAGTGCCCTATGCTCTCTAAGCTGAGTTTTTTAGATGTTTCAGGACACACCGTACACTTCTCCCGAGTGGCTGTTGGCAATTTACATCCCGCCCATCAGCGTAGCCAGGCTCCCGTTTCTCCGTGGCCTGTCCTGCATTTCTGGTTTTGACACTTTATTCAGCATGGCCCTTTTGTCCGTTGGGAAGCGAGACTTCTTTGTAGCGCTGATTTGCCTTTCCAGGTTGCTTGGTTGGCAAAAAAGGGCGTATGCGTTTTTTCCTGAATATATTCAGGAAAAAACGCATACGCCCTTTTTGGCCAAGGGCATCATTGTCGAGGTTTTGCCGCTTTTCCTGTGCTTTAAAGGCGATTCGAATCTCCCTCCTGAAATCTGTTTCCTGCAATTCTGCCTTGCTTTCCAATCCTCTTCGTTGCCTTCCCTCAATATATTTGTGGATGAGAGTTATCATTTATAAGTCTGCAGGTCTGTGAATTGCAGTGCCCCTGAGCTCCATTTTTCAACTCGCTTTCTTGGGAGCTGGCCGCAAAAGCGCAGGATTGCTTCAGGCCCTATTCTGGTCCCGGGCGGCAGGCTGAGTCTGTGGTTAATTCTTCTTCCTGATGGGAAAATAGAGTGACCTGTGCCTGTCCCAACACCTAGAGGTAGTCTCTCATTTTTACCCCTTTCCCGTTCATCCTCAGGACAAATTGCAACCTGTACGGAACAGGAGGTTAAAGGTGCTGATTCTCCAAGGAGGGAGATTGCTAGTAAAGCGGCTGGAATGGCGAACCCGAGCACAAGGAGATGAGAAATGAGGTGCGTTTTGGAAACCTTTCCCGATCACACGGTGTACCATCTTCTGGGTTTCTCATGCATGTTTTCGATGTAGGAAGATGCCCTTGAACCTGGAGATTTGGGACCCATGGGATGGGTACCACGCAGTATTACTTTAAAGGGTCTGCGTTTCCTCACCCAACCTCACCATACCTCTCAGCCCCAAGAGTGTCCACGCTTATGTCTCAATCAGCTGTGGGTCTAGATATGGTCAATCCAGGTGGCATCACAGCCCCTGAACGAATTTTGTAAGAATTTCTCTCTCTTTCACTGTCTTTGTTTCACGGGTTTTTAAAAGTAATTGATTTTTATAATGGGGTTTAGCTGCTTTTTACTGCTGTGTTTACGCCGCTTTACACTCACTTGACTCACTTACAGAGAGATATCAATACATAGGTTTTAACATTCTTACTAGTCAGATATATTCTTGGGCGGTGAATAGGGGGTGTTGAGTCCAAATCACTGAGCAAGGAGTAGGTCTTGTCTATTACATATTGGGTTTATGGAACGGTATCTGAGCTAATTTGAAACCCTGGTTTTATGCATCACCCCACCTCACCTTTCCCGTTAAGCAGCCATAGTGTGTTTTCTAAACGTGGGACTCTGTTCTGTTTTGTAATTCAGTTCAAGGGTAGCGGTTTTTACATTCCCTCTATAAGTGATATCTTATGATAAGTGTCTTTTTCTGTGTGACTTATTTCACTTAGAATCCTCATACCTATATCCACTCATCATGCTGCTACTAGCCTTATGACGTTGATTTCATGGCTGAGTGATATTCCATTGTACAAAAGGACCACAACTTCTTTATCCATTTTTCTCTTTCCTGGGATATTTAAGGTGTAACGAAGTGGAGGTTCTTGTCAACAGAGCAGCCCTAAACTTTGGGGTGCCTGTGTCTTGCTGATTTTTAGTTTTCCCAATTTATACGCCCATGAGTGGAAGTGCCCTGTGCTCTCTAAGCTGAGTTTTTTAGATGTTTCAGGACACACCGTACACTTCTCCAGAGTGGCTGTTGGCAATTTACATCCCGCCCATCAGCGTAGCCAGGCTCCCGTTTCTCCATGGCCTGTCCTGCATTTCTGGTTTTGACACTTTATTCAGCGTGGCCCTTTTGACCGATGGGAAGCGAGACTTCTTTGTAGCGCTGATTTGCCTTTCCAGGTTGCTTGGTTGGCCAAAAAGGGCGTATGCGTTTTTTCCTGAATATATTCAGGAAAAAACGCATACGCCCTTTTTGGCCAAGGGCATCATTGTCGAGGTTTTGCCGCTTTTCCTGTGCTTTAAAGGCGATTCGAATCTCCCTCCTGAAATCTGTTTCCTGCAATTCTTCCTTGCTTTCCAATCCTCTTCGTTGCCTTCCCTCAATATATTTGTGGACGAGAGTTATCATTTATAAGTCTGCAGGTTTGTGAATTGCAGTGCCCCTGAGCTCCATTTTTCAACTCGCTTTCTTGGGAGCTGGCCGCAAAAGCGCAGGATTGCTTCAGGCCCTATTCTGGTCCCGGGAGGCAGGCTGAGTCTGTGGTTAATTCTTCTTCCTGATGGGAAAGTAGAGTGACCTGTGCCTGTCCCAACACCTAGAGCTAGTCTCTCATTGGTTCCCACTCTTCCCGTTCATCCTCAGGACAAATTGCAACCTGTACGGAACAGGAGGTTAAAGGTGCTGATTCTCCAAGGAGGGAGATTGCTAGTAAAGCGGCTGGAATGGCGAACCCGAGCACAAGGAGATGAGAAAAGAGGTGCGTTTTGGAAACCTTTCCCGATCACACGGTGTACCATCTTCTGGGTTTCTCATGCATGTTTTCGATGTAGGAAGATGCCCTTGAACCTGGAGATTTGGGACCCATGGGATGGGTACCATGCAGTATTACTTTAAAGGGTCTGTGTTTCCTCACCCAACCTCACCAAACCTCTCAGCCCCAAGAGTGTCCACCCTTATGTCTCAATCAGCTGTGGGTCTAGATATGGTCAATCCAGGTGGCATCACAGAACCTGAACGAATTTTGTAAGAATTTCTCTCTCTTTCACTGTCTTTGTTTCACGGGTTTTTAAAAGTAATTGATTTTTATAATGTGGTTTAGCTGCTTTCCTCTGCTGTGTTTCTGCCGCTTTACACCCACTTGACTCAGTTACAGAGAGATATCAAAACATATGTTTTAAGATTCTTACTAGTCAGATATATTCTTGGGCGGTGAATAGGGGGTGTTGAGTCCAATTCACTGATCAAGGAGTAGGTCTTGTCTATTACATATTGGCTTTATGGAACGGTATCTGAGCTAATTTGAAATCCTTGTTTAATGCATCACCCCACCTCACCTTTCCCGTTAAGCAGCCATAGTGTGTTTTCTAAACGTGGGACTCTGTTCTGTTTTGTAATTCAGTTCAAGGGTAGCGGTTTTTACATTCCCTCTATAAGTGATATCTTATGATAAGTGTCTTTTTCTGTGTGACTTATTTCACTTAGAATCGTCGTACCTAAATCCACTCATCATGCTGCTACTAGCCTTATGACGTTGGTTTCATGGCTGAGGGATATTCCATTGTACATAAGGACCACAACTTATTTCTCCATTTTTCTCTTTCCTGGGATATTTAAGGTGTAACGAAGTGGAGGTTCTTGTCAACAGAGCAGCCCTAAACTTTGGGGTGCCTGTGTCTTGCTGATTTTTAGTTTTCCCAATTTATACGCCCATGAGTGGAAGTGCCCTATGTTCTCTAAGCTGAGTTTTTTAGATGTTTCAGGACACACCGTACACTTCTCCAGAGTGGCTGTTGGCAATTTACATCCCTCCCATCAGCGTAGCCAGGCTCCCGTTTCTCCATGGCCTGTCCTGCATTTCTGGTTTTGACACTTTATTCAGCATGGCCCTTTTGTCCGTTGGGAAGCGAGACTTCTTTGTAGCGCTGATTTGCCTTTCCAGGTTGCTTGGTTGGCCAAAAAGGGCGTATGCGTTTTTTCCTGAATATATTCAGGAAAAAACGCATACGCCCTTTTTGGCCAAGGGCATCATTGTCGAGGTTTTGCCGCTTTTCCTGTGCTTTAAAGGCGATTCGAATCTCCCTCCTGAAATCTGTTTCCTGCAATTCTGCCTTGCTTTCCAATCCTCTTCGTTGCCTTCCCTCAATATATTTGTGGACGAGAGTTATCATTTATAAGTCTGCAGGTTTGTGAATTGCAGTGCCCCTGAGCTCCATTTTTCAACTCGCTTTCTTGGGAGCTGGCCGCAAAAGCGCAGGATTGCTTCAGGCCCTATTCTGGTCCCGGGCGGCAGGCTGAGCATGTGGTTAATTCTTCTTCCTGATGGGAAAGTAGAGTGACCTGTGCCTGTCGCAACACCTAGAGCTAGTCTCTCATTGCTTCCCACTCTTCCCGTTCATCGTCAGGACAAATTGCAACCTGTACGGAACAGGAGGTTAAAGGTGCTGATTCTCCAAGGAGGGAGATTGCTAGTAAAGCGGCTGGAATGGCGAACCCGAGCACAAGGAGATGAGAAATGAGGTGCGTTTTGGAAACCTTTCCCGATCACACGGTGTACCAACTTCTGGGTTTCTCATGCATGTTTTTGATGTAGGAAAATGCCCTTGAACCTGGAGATTTGGGACCCATGGGATGGGTACCACGCAGTATTACTTTAAAGGGTCTGCGTTTCCTCACCCAACCTCACCATACGTCTCAGCCCCAAGAGTGTCCACGCTTATGTCTCAATCAGCTGTGGGTCTAGATATGGTCAATCCAGGTGGCATCACAGCCCCTGAACGAATTTTGTAAGAATTTCTCTCTCTTTCACTGTCTTTGTTTCACGGGTTTTTAAAAGTAATTGATTTTTATAATGGGGTTTAGCTGCTTTTTACTGCTGTGTTTATGCCGCTTTACACCCACTTGACTCACTTACAGAGAGATATCAATACATAGGTTTTAACGTTCTTACTAGTCAGATATATTCTTGGGCGGTGAATAGGGGGTGTCGAGTCCAAATCACTGAGCAAGGAGTAGGTCTTGTCTATTACATATTGGGTTTATGGAACGGTATCTGAGCTAATTTGAAACCCTTGTTTTATGCATCACCCCACCTCATCTTTCCCGTTAAGCAGCCATAGTGTGTTTTCTAAACGTGGGACTCTGTTCTGTTTTGTAATTCAGTTCAAGGGTAGCGGTTTTTACATTCCCTCTATAAGTGATATCTTATGATAAGTGTCTTTTTCTGTGTGACTTATTTCACTTAGAATCCTCGTACCTATATCCACTCATCATGCTGCTACTAGTCTTATGACGTTGATTTCATGGCTGAGTGATATTCCATTGTACAAAAGGACCACAACTTCTTTATCCATTTTTCTCTTTCCTGGGATATTTAAGGTGTAACGAAGTGGAGGTTCTTGTCAACAGAGCAGCCCTAAACTTTGGGGTGCCTGTGTCTTGCTGATTTTTAGTTTTCCCAATTTATACGCCCATGAGTGGAAGTGCCCTGTGCTCTCTAAGCTGAGTTTTTTAGATGTTTCAGGACACACCGTACACTTCTCCAGAGTGGCTGTTGGCAATTTACATCCCGCCCATCAGCGTAGCCAGGCTCCCCTTTCTCCATGGCCTGTCCTGCATTTCTGGTTTTGACACTTTATTCAGCATGGCCCTTTTGACCGATGGGAAGCGAGACTACTTTGTAGCGCTGATTTGCCTTTCCAGGTTGCTTGGTTGGCCAAAAAGGGCGTATGCGTTTTTTCCTGAATATATTCAGGAAAAAACGCATACGCCCTTTTGGGCCAAGGGCATCATTGTCGAGGTTTTGCCGCTTTTCCTGTGCTTTAAAGGCGATTCGATTCTCCCTCCTGAAATCTGTTTCCTGCAATTCTTCCTTGCTTTCCAATCCTCTTCGTTGCCTTCCCTCAATATATTTGTGGACGAGAGTTATCATTTATAACTCTGCAGGTTTGTGAATTGCAGTGCCCCTGAGCTCCATTTTTCAACTCGCTTTCTTGGGAGCTGGCCGCAAAAGCGCAGGATTGCTTCAGGCCCTATTCTGGTCCCGGGAGGCAGGCTGAGTCTGTGGTTAATTCTTCTTCCTGATGGGAAAGTAGAGTGACCTGTGCCTGTCCCAATACCTAGAGCTACTCTCTCATTGGTTCCCACTCTTCCCGTTCATCCTCAGGACAAATTGCAACCTGTACGGAACAGGAGGTTAAAGGTGCTGATTCTCCAAGGAGGGAGATTGCTAGTAAAGCGGCTGGAATGGCGAACCCGAGCACAAGGAGATGAGAAAAGAGGTGCGTTTTGGAAACCTTTCCCGATCACACGGTGTACCATCTTCTGGGTTTCTCATGCATGTTTTCGATGTAGGAAGATGCCCTTGAACCTGGAGATTTGGGACCCATGGGATGGGTACCATGCAGTATTAGTTTAAAGGGTCTGTGTTTCCTCACCCAACCTCACCAAACCTCTCAGCCCCAAGAGTGTCCACCCTTATGTCTCAATCAGCTGTGGGTCTAGATATGGTCAATCCAGGTGGCATCACAGCCCCTGAACGAATTTTGTAAGAATTTCTCTCTCTTTCACTGTCTTTGTTTCACGGGTTTTTAAAAGTAATTGATTTTTATAATGTGGTTTAGGTGCTTTCCTCTGCTGTGTTTCTGCCGCTTTACACCCACTTGACTCACTTACAGAGAGATATCAAAACATAGGTTTTAAGATTCTTACTAGTCAGATATATTCTTGGGTGGTGAATAGGGGGTGTTGAGTACAATTCACTGATCAAGGAGTAGGTCTTGTCTATTACATATTGGGTTTATGGAACGGTATCTGAGCTAATTTGAAACCCTTGTTTTATGCATCACCCCACCTCACCTTTCCCGTTAAGCAGCCAGAGTGTGTTTTCTAAACGTGGGACTCTGTTCTGTTTTGTAATTCAGTTCAAGGGTAGCGGTTTTTACATTCCCTCTATAAGTGATATCTTATGATAAGTGTCTTTTTCTGTGTGACTTATTTCACTTAGAATCGTCGTACCTAAATCCACTCATCATGCTGCTACTAGCCTTATGACTTTGATTTCATGGCTGAGTGATATTCCATTGTACAAAAGGACCAAAACTTCTTTATCCATTTTTCTCTTTCCTGGGATATTTAAGGTGTAACGAAGTGGAGGTTCTTGTCAACAGAGCAGCCCTAAACTTTGGGGTGCCTGTGTCTTGCTGATTTTTAGTTTTCCCAATTTATACGCCCATGAGTGGAAGTGCCCTATGCTCTCTAAGCTGAGTTTTTTAGATGTTTCAGGACACACCGTACACTTCTCCAGAGTGGCTGTTGGCAATTTACATCCCGCCCATCAGCGTAGCCAGGCTCCCGTTTCTCCGTGGCCTGTCCTGCATTTCTGGTTTTGACACTTTATTCAGCATGGCCCTTTTGACCGATGGGAAGCGAGACTTCTTTGTAGCGCTGATTTGCCTTTCCAGGTTGCTTGGTTGGCCAAAAAGGGCGTATGCGTTTTTTCCTGAATATATTCAGGAAAAAACGCATACGCCCTTTTTGGCCAAGGGCATCATTGTCGAGGTTTTGCCGCTTTTCCTGTGCTTTAAAGGCGATTCGAATCTCCCTCCTGAAATCTGTTTCCTGCAATTCTGCCTTGCTTTCCAATCCTCTTCGTTGCCTTCCCTCAATATATTTGTGGACGAGAGTTATCATTTATAAGTCTGCAGGTTTGTGAATTGCAGTGCCCCTGAGCTCCATTTTTCAACTCGCTTTCTTGGGAGCTGGCCGCAAAAGCGCAGGATTGCTTCAGGCCCTATTCTGGTCCCGGGCGGCAGGCTGAGCCTGTGGTTAATTCTTCTTCCTGATGGGAAAGTAGAGTGACCTGTGCCTGTCGCAACACCTAGAGCTAGTCTCTCATTGCTTCCCACTCTTCCCGTTCATCGTCAGGACAAATTGCAACCTGTACGGAACAGGAGGTTAAAGGTGCTGATTCTCCAAGGAGGGAGATTGCTAGTAAAGCGGCTGGAATGGCGAACCCGAGCACAAGGAGATGAGAAATGAGGTGCGTTTTGGAAACCTTTCCCGATCACACGGTGTACCATCTTCTGGGTTTCTCATGCATGTTTTTGATGTAGGAAGATGCCCTTGAACCTGGAGATTTGGGACCCATGGGATGGGTACCACGCAGTATTACTTTAAAGGGTCTGCGTTTCCTCACCCAACCTCACCATACGTCTCAGCCCCAAGAGTGTCCACGCTTATGTCTCAATCAGCTGTGGGTCTAGATATGTTCAATCCAGGTGGCATCACAGCCCCTGAACGAATTTTGTAAGAATTTCTCTCTCTTTCACTGTCTTTGTTTCACGGGTTTTTAAAAGTAATTGATTTTTATAATGGGGTTTAGCTGCTTTTTACTGCTGTGTTTATGCCGCTTTACACCCACTTGACTCACTTACAGAGAGATATCAATACATAGGTTTTAACATTCTTACTAGTCAGATATATTCTTGGGCGGTGAATAGGGGGTGTTGAGTCCAAATCACTGATCAAGGAGTAGGTCTTGTCTATTACATATTGGGTTTATGGAACGGTATCTGAGCTAATTTGAAACCCTTGTTTTATGCATGACCCCACCTCACCTTTCCCGTTAAGCAGCCATAGTGTGTTTTCTAAACGTGGGACTCTGTTCTGTTTTGTAATTCAGTTCAAGGGTAGCGGTTTTTACATTCCCTCTATAAGTGATATCTTATGATAAGTGTCTTTTCCTGTGTGACTTATTTCACTTAGAATCGTCGTACCTAAACCACTCATCATGCTGCTACTAGCCTTATGACGTTGATTTCATGGCTGAGTGATATTCCATTGTACATAAGGACCACAACTTCTTTATCCATTTTTCTCTTTCCTGGGATATTTAAGGTGTAATGAAGTGGAGGTTCTTGTCAACAGAGCAGCCCTAAACTTTGGGGTGCCTGTGTCTTGCTGATTTTTAGTTTTCCCAATTTATACGCCCATGAGTGGAAGTGCCCTGTGCTCTCTAAGCTGAGTTTTTTAGATGTTTCAGGACACACCGTACACTTCTCCAGAGTGGCTGTTGGCAATTTACATCCCTCCCATCAGCGTAGCCAGGCTCCCGTTTCTCCATGGCCTGTCCTGCATTTCTGGTTTTGACACTTTATTCAACATGGCCCTTTTGACCGATGGGAAGCGAGACTTCTTTGTAGCGCTGATTTGCCTTTCCAGGTTGCTTGGTTGGCCAAAAAGGGCGTATGCGTTTTTTCCTGAATATATTCAGGAAAAAAACGCATACGCCCTTTTTGGCCAAGGGCATCATTGTCGAGGTTTTGCCGCTTTTCCTGTGCTTTAAAGGCGATTCGAATCTCCCTCCTGAAATCTGTTTCCTGCAATTCTGCCTTGCTTTCCAATCCTCTTCGTTGCCTTCCCTCAATATATTTGTGGACGAGAGTTATCATTTATAAGTCTGCAGGTTTGTGAATTGCAGTGCCCCTGAGCTCCATTTTTCAACTCGCTTTCTTGGGAGCTGGCCGCAAAAGCGCAGGATTGCTTCAGGCCCTATTCTGGTCCCGGGCGGCAGGCTGAGCCTGTGGTTAATTCTTCTTCCTGATGGGGAAGTAGAGTGACCTGTGCCTGTCCCAACACCTAGAGCTAGTCTCTCATTGGTTCCCACTCTTCCCGTTCATCCTCAGGACAAATTGCAACCTGTACGGAACAGGAGGTTAAAGGTGCTGATTCTCCAAGGAGGGAGATTGCTACTAAAGCGGCTGGAATGGCGAACCCGAGCATAAGGAGATGAGAAATGAGGTGCGTTTTGGAAACCTTTCCCGATCACACGGTGTACCATCTTCTGGGTTTTTCATGCATGTTTTCGATGTAGGAAGATGCCCTTGAACCTGGAGATTTGGGACCCATGGGATGGGAACAACGCAGTATTACTTTAAAGGGTCTGCGTTTCCTCACCCAACCTCACCAAACCTCTCAGCCCCAAGAGTGTCCACCCCTATGTCTCCATCAGCTGTGGGTCTAGATATGGTCAATCCAGGTGGCATCACAGCCCCTGAACGAATTTTGTAAGAATTTCTCTCTCTTTCACTGTCTTTGTTTCACGGGTTTTTAAAAGTAATTGATTTTTATAATGGGGTTTAGCTGCTTTTCACTGCTGTGTTTCTGCCGCTTTACACCCACTTGACTCACTTACAGAGAGATATCAAAACATAGGTTTTAAGCTTCTTACTAGTCAGATATATTCTTGGGCGGTGAATAGGGGGTGTTGAGTCCAATTCACTGATCAAGGAGTAGGTCTTGTCTATTACATATTGGGTTTATGGAACGGTATCTGAGCTAATTTGAAACCCTTGTTTTATGCATGACCCCACCTCACCTTTCCCGTTAAGCAGCCATAGTGTGTTTTCTAAACGTGGGACTCTGTTCTGTTTTGTAATTCAGTTCAAGGGTAGCGGTTTTTACATTCCCTCTATAAGTGACATCTTATGATAAGTGTCTTTTCCTGTGTGACTTATTTCACTTAGAATCGTCGTACCTAAATCCACTCATCATGCTGCTACTAGCCTTATGACGTTGATTTCATGGCTGAGTGATATTCCATTGTACAAAAGGACCACAACTTCTTTTTCCGTTTTACTCTTTCCTGGGATATTTAAGGTGTAATGAAGTGGAAGTTCTTGTCAACAGAGCAGCCGTAAACTTTGGGGTGCCTGTGTCTTGCTGATTTTTAGTTTTCCCAATTTATACGCCCATGAGTGGAAGTGCCCTGTGCTCTCTAAGCTGAGTTTTTTAGATGTTTCAGGACACACCGTACACTTCTCCAGAGTGGCTGTTGGCAATTTACATCCCGCCCATCAGCGTAGCCAGGCTCCCGTTTCTCCATGGCCTGTCCTGCATTTCTGGTTTTGACACTTTATTCAGCATGGCCCTTTTGACCGATGGGAAGCGAGACTTCTTTGTAGCGCTGATTTGCCTTTCCAGGTTGCTTGGTTGGCCAAAAAGGGCGTATGCGTTTTTTCCTGAATATATTCAGGAAAAAACGCATACGCCCTTTTTGGCCAAGGGCATCATTGTCGAGGTTTTCCCGCTTTTCCTGTGCTTTAAAGGCGATTCGAATCTCCCTCCTGAAATCTGTTTCCTGCAATTCTGCCTTGCTTTCCAATCCTCTTCGTTGCCTTCCCTCAATATATTTGTGGACGAGAGTTATCATTTATAAGTCTGCAGGTTTGTGAATTGCAGTGCCCCTGAGCTCCATTTTTCAACTCGCTTTCTTGGGAACTGGCCGCAAAAGCGCAGGATTGCTTCAGGCACTATTCTGGTTCCGGGCGGCAGGCTGAGCCTGTGGTTAATTCTTCTTCCTGATGGGAAAATAGAGTGACCTGTGCCTGTCCCAACACCTAGAGGTAGTCTCTCATTTTTCCCCCTTTCCCGTTCATCCTCAGGACAAATTGCAACCTGTACGGAACAGGAGGTTAAAGGTGCTGATTCTCCAAGGAGGGAGATTGCTAGTAAAGCGGCTGGAATGGCGAACCCGAGCACAAGGAGATGAGAAAAGAGGTGCGTTTTGGAAACCTTTCCCGATCACACGGTGTACCATCTTCAGGGTTTCTCATGCATGTTTTCGATGTAGGAAGATGCCCTTGAACCTGGAGATTTGGGACCCATGGGATGGGTACCATGCAGTATTACTTTAAAGGGTCTGTGTTTCCTCACCCAACCTCACCAAACCTCTCAGCCCCAAGAGTATCCACCCTTATATCTCAATCAGCTGTGGGTCTAGATATGGTCAATCCAGGTGGCATCACAGACCCTGAACGAATTTTGTAAGAATTTCTCTCTCTTTCACTGTCTTTGTTTCACGGGTTTTTAAAAGTAATTGATTTTTATAATGTGGTTTAGCTGCTTTCCTCTGCTGTGTTTCTGCCGCTTTACACCCACTTGACTCACTTACAGAGAGATATCAAAACATATGTTTTAAGATTCTTACTAGTCAGATATATTCTTGGGCGGTGAATAGGGGGTGTTGAGTCCAATTCACTGATCAAGGAGTAGGTCTTGTCTATTACATATTGGGTTTATGGAACGGTATCTGACCTAATTTGAAACCCTTGTTTTATGCATCACCCCACCTCACCTTTCCCGTGAAGCAGCCATAGTGTGTTTTCTAAACGTGGGACTCTGTTCTGTTTTGTAATTCAGTTCAAGGGTAGCGGTTTTTACATTCCCTCTATAGGTGATATCTTATGATAAGTGTCTTTTTCTGTGTGACTTATTTCACTTAGAATCGTCGTACCTAAATCCACTCATCATGCTGCTACTAGCCTTATGACGTTGATTTCATGGCTGAGTGATATTCCATTGTACATAAGGACCACAACTTCTTTATCCATTTTTCTCTTTCCTGGGATATTTAAGGTGTAACGAAGTGCAGGTTCTTGTCAACAGAGCAGCCCTAAACTTTGGGGTGCCTGTGTCTTGCTGATTTTTAGTTTTCCCAATTTATACACCCATGAGTGGAAGTGCCCTATGCTCTCTAAGCTGAGTTTTTCAGATGTTTCAGGACACACCGTACACTTCTCCAGAGTGGCTGTTGGCAATTTACATCCCGCCCATCAGCGTAGCCAGGCTCCCGTTTCTCCATGGCCTGTCCTGCATTTCTGGTTTTGACACTTTATTCACCATGGCCCTTTTGACCGATGGGAAGCGAGACTTCTTTGTAGCGCTGATTTGCCTTTCCAGGTTGCTTGGTTGGCCAAAAAGGGCGTATGCGTTTTTTCCTGAATATATTCAGGAAAAAACGCATACGCCCTTTTTGGCCAAGGGCATCATTGTCGAGGTTTTGCCGCTTTTCCTGTGCTTTAAAGGCGATTCGAATCTCCCTCCTGAAATCTGTTTCCTGCAATTCTGCCTTGCTTTCCAATCCTCCTCGTTGCCTTCCCTCAATATATTTGTGGACGAGAGTTATCTTTTATAAGTCTGCAGGTTTGTGAATTGCAGTGCCCCTGAGCTCCATTTTTCAACTCGCTTTCTTGGGAGCTGGCCGCAAAAGCGCAGGATTGCTTCAGGCCCTATTCTGGTCCCGGGAGGCAGGCTGAGTCTGTGGTTAATTCTTCTTCCTGATGGGAAAGTAGAGTGACCTGTGCCTGTCCCAACACCTAGAGCTAGTCTCTCATTGGTTCCCACTCTTCCCGTTCATCCTCAGGACAAATTGCAACCTGTACGGAAGAGGAGGTTAAAGGTGCTGATTCTCCAAGGAGGGAGATTGCTAGTAAAGCGGCTGGAATGGCGAACCCGAGCACAAGGAGATGAGAAAAGAGGTGCGTTTTGGAAACCTTTCCCGATCACACGGTGTACCATCTTCAGGGTTTCTCATGCATGTTTTCGATGTAGGAAGATGCCCTTGAACCTGGAGATTTGGGACCCATGGGATGGGTACCATGCAGTATTACTTTAAAGGGTCTGTGTTTCCTCACCCAACCTCACCAAACCTCTCAGCCCCAAGAGTATCCACCCTTATATCTCAAACAGCTGTGGGTCTAGATATGGTCAATCCAGGTGGCATCACAGACCCTGAACGAATTTTGTAAGAATTTCTCTCTCTTTCACTGTCTTTGTTTCACGGGTTTTTAAAAGTAATTGATTTTTATAATGTGGTTTAGCTGCTTTCCTCTGCTGTGTTTCTGCCGCTTTACACCCACTTGACTCACTTACAGAGAGATATCAAAACATATGTTTTAAGATTCTTACTAGTCAGATATATTCTTGGGCGGTGAATAGGGGGTGTTGAGTCCAATTCACTGATCAAGGAGTAGGTCTTGTCTATTACATATTGGGTTTATGGAACGGTATCTGACCTAATTTGAAACCCTTGTTTTATGCATCACCCCACCTCACCTTTCCCGTGAAGCAGCCATAGTGTGTTTTCTAAACGTGGGACTCTGTTCTGTTTTGTAATTCAGTTCAAGGGTAGCGGTTTTTACATTCCCTCTATAGGTGATATCTTATGATAAGTGTCTTTTTCTGTGTGACTTATTTCACTTAGAATCGTCGTACCTAAATCCACTCATCATGCTGCTACTAGCCTTATGACGTTGATTTCATGGCTGAGTGATATTCCATTGTACATAAGGACCACAACTTCTTTATCCATTTTTCTCTTTCCTGGGATATTTAAGGTGTAACGAAGTGCAGGTTCTTGTCATCAGAGCAGCCCTAAACTTTGGGGTGCCTGTGTCTTGCTGATTTTTAGTTTTCCCAATTTATACACCCATGAGTGGAAGTGCCCTATGCTCTCTAAGCTGAGTTTTTCAGATGTTTCAGGACACACCGTACACTTCTCCAGAGTGGCTGTTGGCAATTTACATCCCGCCCATCAGCGTAGCCAGGCTCCCGTTTCTCCATGGCCTGTCCTGCATTTCTGGTTTTGACACTTTATTCACCATGGCCCTTTTGACCGATGAGAAGCGAGACTTCTTTGTAGCGCTGATTTGCCTTTCCAGGTTGCTTGGTTGGCCAAAAAGGGCGTATGCGTTTTTTCCTGAATATATTCAGGAAAAAACGCATACGCCCTTTTTGGCCAAGGGCATCATTGTCGAGGTTTTGCCGCTTTTCCTGTGCTTTAAAGGCGATTCGAATCTCCCTCCTGAAATCTGTTTCCTGCAATTCTGCCTTGCTTTCCAATCCTCCCCGTTGCCTTCCCTCAATATATTTGTGGACGAGAGTTATCTTTTATAAGTCTGCAGGTTTGTGAATTGCAGTGCCCCTGAGCTCCATTTTTCAACTCGCTTTCTTGGGAGCTGGCCGCAAAAGCGCAGGATTGCTTCAGGCCCTATTCTGGTCCCGGGAGGCAGGCTGAGTCTGTGGTTAATTCTTCTTCCTGATGGGAAAGTAGAGTGACCTGTGCCTGTCCCAACACCTAGAGCTAGTCTCTCATTGGTTCCCACTCTTCCCGTTCATCGTCAGGACAAATTGCAACCTGTACGGAACAGGAGGTTAAAGGTGCTGATTCTCCAAGGAGGGAGATTGCTAGTAAAGCGGCTGGAATGGGGAACCCGAGCACAAGGAGATGAGAAATGAGGTGCGTTTTGGAAACATTTCCCGATCACACGGTGTACCATCTTCTGGGTTTCTCATGCATGTTTTCGATGTAGGAAGATGCCCTTGAACCTGCAGATGTGGGACCCATGGGATGGGTACCACGCAGTATTACTTTAAAGGGTCTGCGTTTCCTCACCCAACCTCACCAAACCTCTCTGCCCCAAGAGTGTCCACGCTTATGTCTCAATCAGTTGTGGGTCTAGATATGGTCAATCCAGGTGGCATCACAGCCCCTGAACGAATTTTGTAAGAATTTCTCTCTCTTTCACTGTCTTTGTTTCACAGGTTTTTAAAAATAATTGATTTTTATAATGGGGTTTAGCTGCTTTTCACTGCTGTGTTTCTGCCGCTTTACACCCACTTGACTCACTTACAGAGAGATATCAATACATAGGTTTTAAGATTCTTACTAGTCAGATATATTCTTGGGCGGTGAATAGGGGGTGTTGAGTCCAAATCACTGAGCAAGGAGTAGGTCTTGTCTATTACATATTGGGTTTATGGAACGGTATCTGAGCTAATTTGAAACCCTTGTTTTATGCATCACCCCACCTCATCTTTCCCGTTAATCAGCCATAGTGTGTTTTCTAAACGTGGGACTCTGTTCTGTTTTGTAATTCAGTTCAAGGGTAGCGGTTTTTACATTCCCTCTATAAGTGATATCTTATGATAAGTGTCTTTTTCTGTGTGACTTATTTCACTTAGAATCGTCGTACCTAAATCCACTCATCATGCTGCTACTAGCCTTATGACGTTGATTTCATGGCTGAGTGATATTCCATTGTACAAAAGGACCACAACTTCTTTTTCCGTTTTACTCTTTCCTGGGATATTTAAGGTGTAATGAAGTGGAAGTTCTTGTCAACAGAGCAGCCGTAAACTTTGGGGTGCCTGTGTCTTGCTGATTTTTAGTTTTCCCAATTTATACGCCCATGAGTGGAAGTGCCCTGTGCTCTCTAAGCTGAGTTTTTTAGATGTTTCAGGACACACCGTACACTTCTCCAGAGTGGCTGTTGGCAATTTACATCCCGCCCATCAGCGTAGCCAGGCTCCCGTTTCTCCATGGCCTGTCCTGCATTTCTGGTTTTGACACTTTATTCAGCATGGCCCTTTTGACCGATGGGAAGCGAGACTTCTTTGTAGCGCTGATTTGCCTTTCCAGGTTGCTTGGTTGGCCAAAAAGGGCGTATGCGTTTTTTCCTGAATATATTCAGGAAAAAACGCATACGCCCTTTTTGGCCAAGGGCATCATTGTCGAGGTTTTCCCGCTTTTCCTGTGCTTTAAAGGCGATTCGAATCTCCCTCCTGAAATCTGTTTCCTGCAATTCTGCCTTGCTTTCCAATCCTCTTCGTTGCCTTCCCTCAATATATTTGTGGACGAGAGTTATCATTTATAAGTCTGCAGGTTTGTGAATTGCAGTGCCCCTGAGCTCCATTTTTCAACTCGCTTTCTTGGGAACTGGCCGCAAAAGCGCAGGATTGCTTCAGGCACTATTCTGGTTCCGGGCGGCAGGCTGAGCCTGTGGTTAATTCTTCTTCCTGATGGGAAAATAGAGTGACCTGTGCCTGTCCCAACACCTAGAGGTAGTCTCTCATTTTTCCCCCTTTCCCGTTCATCCTCAGGACAAATTGCAACCTGTACGGAACAGGAGGTTAAAGGTGCTGATTCTCCAAGGAGGGAGATTGCTAGTAAAGCGGCTGGAATGGCGAACCCGAGCACAAGGAGATGAGAAAAGAGGTGCGTTTTGGAAACCTTTCCCGATCACACGGTGTACCATCTTCAGGGTTTCTCATGCATGTTTTCGATGTAGGAAGATGCCCTTGAACCTGGAGATTTGGGACCCATGGGATGGGTACCATGCAGTATTACTTTAAAGGGTCTGTGTTTCCTCACCCAACCTCACCAAACCTCTCAGCCCCAAGAGTATCCACCCTTATATCTCAATCAGCTGTGGGTCTAGATATGGTCAATCCAGGTGGCATCACAGACCCTGAACGAATTTTGTAAGAATTTCTCTCTCTTTCACTGTCTTTGTTTCACGGGTTTTTAAAAGTAATTGATTTTTATAATGTGGTTTAGCTGCTTTCCTCTGCTGTGTTTCTGCCGCTTTACACCCACTTGACTCACTTACAGAGAGATATCAAAACATATGTTTTAAGATTCTTACTAGTCAGATATATTCTTGGGCGGTGAATAGGGGGTGTTGAGTCCAATTCACTGATCAAGGAGTAGGTCTTGTCTATTACATATTGGGTTTATGGAACGGTATCTGACCTAATTTGAAACCCTTGTTTTATGCATCACCCCACCTCACCTTTCCCGTGAAGCAGCCATAGTGTGTTTTCTAAACGTGGGACTCTGTTCTGTTTTGTAATTCAGTTCAAGGGTAGCGGTTTTTACATTCCCTCTATAGGTGATATCTTATGATAAGTGTCTTTTTCTGTGTGACTTATTTCACTTAGAATCGTCGTACCTAAATCCACTCATCATGCTGCTACTAGCCTTATGACGTTGATTTCATGGCTGAGTGATATTCCATTGTACATAAGGACCACAACTTCTTTATCCATTTTTCTCTTTCCTGGGATATTTAAGGTGTAACGAAGTGCAGGTTCTTGTCAACAGAGCAGCCCTAAACTTTGGGGTGCCTGTGTCTTGCTGATTTTTAGTTTTCCCAATTTATACACCCATGAGTGGAAGTGCCCTATGCTCTCTAAGCTGAGTTTTTCAGATGTTTCAGGACACACCGTACACTTCTCCAGAGTGGCTGTTGGCAATTTACATCCCGCCCATCAGCGTAGCCAGGCTCCCGTTTCTCCATGGCCTGTCCTGCATTTCTGGTTTTGACACTTTATTCACCATGGCCCTTTTGACCGATGGGAAGCGAGACTTCTTTGTAGCGCTGATTTGCCTTTCCAGGTTGCTTGGTTGGCCAAAAAGGGCGTATGCGTTTTTTCCTGAATATATTCAGGAAAAAACGCATACGCCCTTTTTGGCCAAGGGCATCATTGTCGAGGTTTTGCCGCTTTTCCTGTGCTTTAAAGGCGATTCGAATCTCCCTCCTGAAATCTGTTTCCTGCAATTCTGCCTTGCTTTCCAATCCTCCTCGTTGCCTTCCCTCAATATATTTGTGGACGAGAGTTATCTTTTATAAGTCTGCAGGTTTGTGAATTGCAGTGCCCCTGAGCTCCATTTTTCAACTCGCTTTCTTGGGAGCTGGCCGCAAAAGCGCAGGATTGCTTCAGGCCCTATTCTGGTCCCGGGAGGCAGGCTGAGTCTGTGGTTAATTCTTCTTCCTGATGGGAAAGTAGAGTGACCTGTGCCTGTCCCAACACCTAGAGCTAGTCTCTCATTGGTTCCCACTCTTCCCGTTCATCCTCAGGACAAATTGCAACCTGTACGGAACAGGAGGTTAAAGGTGCTGATTCTCCAAGGAGGGAGATTGCTAGTAAAGCGGCTGGAATGGCGAACCCGAGCACAAGGAGATGAGAAATGAGGTGCGTTGTGGAAACCTTTCCCGATCACACGGTGTACCATCTCCTGGGTTTCTCATGCATATTTTCGATGTAGGAAGATGCCCTTGAACCTGGAGATTTGGGACCCATGGGATGGGTACCACGCAGTATTACTTTAAAGGGTCTGCGTTTCCTCACCCAACCTCACCAAACCTCTCAGCCCCAAGAGTGTCCACGCTTATGTCTCAATCAGCTGTGGGTCTAGATATGTTCAATCCAGGTGGCATCACAGCCCCTGAACGAATTTTGTAAGAATTTCTCTCTCTTTCACTGTCTTTGTTTCACGGGTTTTTAAAAGTAATTGATTTTTATAATGGGGTTTAGCTGCTTTTTACTGCTGTGTTTATGCCGCTTTACACCCATTTGACTCACTTACAGAGAGATATCAATACATAGGTTTTAAGATTCTAACTAGTCAGATGTATTCTTGGGCGGTGAATAGGGGGTGTTGAGTCCAAATCACTGAGCAAGGAGTAGGTCTTGTCTATTACATATTGGCTTTATGGAACGGTATCTGAGCTAATTTGAAACCCTTGTTTAATGCATCACCCCACCTCACCTTTCCCGTTAAGCAGCCAGAGTGTGTTTTCTAAACGTGGGACTCTGTTCTGTTTTGTAATTCAGTTCAAGGGTAGCGGTTTTTACATTCCCTCTATAAGTGATATCTTATGATAAGTGTCTTTTTCTGTGTGACTTATTTCACTTAGAATCGTCGTACCTAAATCCACTCATCATGCTGCTACTAGCCTTATGACGTTGGTTTCATGGCTGAGTGATATTCCATTGTACATAAGGACCACAACTTATTTCTCCATTTTTCTCTTTCCTGGTATATTTAAGGTGTAACGAAGTGGAGGTTCTTGTCAACAGAGCAGCCCTAAACTTTGGGGTGCCTGTGTCTTGCTGATTTTTAGTTTTCCCAATTTATACGCCCATGAGTGGAAGCGCCCTATGCTCTCTAAGCTGAGTTTTTTAGATGTTTCAGGACACACCGTACACTTCTCCCGAGTGGCTGTTGGCAATTTACATCCCGCCCATCAGCGTAGCCAGGCTCCCGTTTCTCCGTGGCCTGTCCTGCATTTCTGGTTTTGACACTTTATTCAGCATGGCCCTTTTGTCCGTTGGGAAGCGAGACTTCTTTGTAGCGCTGATTTGCCTTTCCAGGTTGCTTGGTTGGCAAAAAAGGGCGTATGCGTTTTTTCCTGAATATATTCAGGAAAAAACGCATACGCCCTTTTTGGCCAAGGGCATCATTGTCGAGGTTTTGCCGCTTTTCCTGTGCTTTAAAGGCGATTCGAATCTCCCTCCTGAAATCTGTTTCCTGCAATTCTGCCTTGCTTTCCAATCCTCTTCGTTGCCTTCCCTCAATATATTTGTGGATGAGAGTTATCATTTATAAGTCTGCAGGTCTGTGAATTGCAGTGCCCCTGAGCTCCATTTTTCAACTCGCTTTCTTGGGAGCTGGCCGCAAAAGCGCAGGATTGCTTCAGGCCCTATTCTGGTCCCGGGCGGCAGGCTGAGTCTGTGGTTAATTCTTCTTCCTGATGGGAAAATAGAGTGACCTGTGCCTGTCCCAACACCTAGAGGTAGTCTCTCATTTTTACCCCTTTCCCGTTCATCCTCAGGACAAATTGCAACCTGTACGGAACAGGAGGTTAAAGGTGCTGATTCTCCAAGGAGGGAGATTGCTAGTAAAGCGGCTGGAATGGCGAACCCGAGCACAAGGAGATGAGAAATGAGGTGCGTTTTGGAAACCTTTCCCGATCACACGGTGTACCATCTTCTGGGTTTCTCATGCATGTTTTCGATGTAGGAAGATGCCCTTGAACCTGGAGATTTGGGACCCATGGGATGGGTACCACGCAGTATTACTTTAAAGGGTCTGCGTTTCCTCACCCAACCTCACCATACCTCTCAGCCCCAAGAGTGTCCACGCTTATGTCTCAATCAGCTGTGGGTCTAGATATGGTCAATCCAGGTGGCATCACAGCCCCTGAACGAATTTTGTAAGAATTTCTCTCTCTTTCACTGTCTTTGTTTCACGGGTTTTTAAAAGTAATTGATTTTTATAATGGGGTTTAGCTGCTTTTTACTGCTGTGTTTACGCCGCTTTACACTCACTTGACTCACTTACAGAGAGATATCAATACATAGGTTTTAACATTCTTACTAGTCAGATATATTCTTGGGCGGTGAATAGGGGGTGTTGAGTCCAAATCACTGAGCAAGGAGTAGGTCTTGTCTATTACATATTGGGTTTATGGAACGGTATCTGAGCTAATTTGAAACCCTGGTTTTATGCATCACCCCACCTCACCTTTCCCGTTAAGCAGCCATAGTGTGTTTTCTAAACGTGGGACTCTGTTCTGTTTTGTAATTCAGTTCAAGGGTAGCGGTTTTTACATTCCCTCTATAAGTGATATCTTATGATAAGTGTCTTTTTCTGTGTGACTTATTTCACTTAGAATCCTCATACCTATATCCACTCATCATGCTGCTACTAGCCTTATGACGTTGATTTCATGGCTGAGTGATATTCCATTGTACAAAAGGACCACAACTTCTTTATCCATTTTTCTCTTTCCTGGGATATTTAAGGTGTAACGAAGTGGAGGTTCTTGTCAACAGAGCAGCCCTAAACTTTGGGGTGCCTGTGTCTTGCTGATTTTTAGTTTTCCCAATTTATACGCCCATGAGTGGAAGTGCCCTGTGCTCTCTAAGCTGAGTTTTTTAGATGTTTCAGGACACACCGTACACTTCTCCAGAGTGGCTGTTGGCAATTTACATCCCGCCCATCAGCGTAGCCAGGCTCCCGTTTCTCCATGGCCTGTCCTGCATTTCTGGTTTTGACACTTTATTCAGCGTGGCCCTTTTGACCGATGGGAAGCGAGACTTCTTTGTAGCGCTGATTTGCCTTTCCAGGTTGCTTGGTTGGCCAAAAAGGGCGTATGCGTTTTTTCCTGAATATATTCAGGAAAAAACGCATACGCCCTTTTTGGCCAAGGGCATCATTGTCGAGGTTTTGCCGCTTTTCCTGTGCTTTAAAGGCGATTCGAATCTCCCTCCTGAAATCTGTTTCCTGCAATTCTTCCTTGCTTTCCAATCCTCTTCGTTGCCTTCCCTCAATATATTTGTGGACGAGAGTTATCATTTATAAGTCTGCAGGTTTGTGAATTGCAGTGCCCCTGAGCTCCATTTTTCAACTCGCTTTCTTGGGAGCTGGCCGCAAAAGCGCAGGATTGCTTCAGGCCCTATTCTGGTCCCGGGAGGCAGGCTGAGTCTGTGGTTAATTCTTCTTCCTGATGGGAAAGTAGAGTGACCTGTGCCTGTCCCAACACCTAGAGCTAGTCTCTCATTGGTTCCCACTCTTCCCGTTCATCCTCAGGACAAATTGCAACCTGTACGGAACAGGAGGTTAAAGGTGCTGATTCTCCAAGGAGGGAGATTGCTAGTAAAGCGGCTGGAATGGCGAACCCGAGCACAAGGAGATGAGAAAAGAGGTGCGTTTTGGAAACCTTTCCCGATCACACGGTGTACCATCTTCTGGGTTTCTCATGCATGTTTTCGATGTAGGAAGATGCCCTTGAACCTGGAGATTTGGGACCCATGGGATGGGTACCATGCAGTATTACTTTAAAGGGTCTGTGTTTCCTCACCCAACCTCACCAAACCTCTCAGCCCCAAGAGTGTCCACCCTTATGTCTCAATCAGCTGTGGGTCTAGATATGGTCAATCCAGGTGGCATCACAGAACCTGAACGAATTTTGTAAGAATTTCTCTCTCTTTCACTGTCTTTGTTTCACGGGTTTTTAAAAGTAATTGATTTTTATAATGTGGTTTAGCTGCTTTCCTCTGCTGTGTTTCTGCCGCTTTACACCCACTTGACTCAGTTACAGAGAGATATCAAAACATATGTTTTAAGATTCTTACTAGTCAGATATATTCTTGGGCGGTGAATAGGGGGTGTTGAGTCCAATTCACTGATCAAGGAGTAGGTCTTGTCTATTACATATTGGCTTTATGGAACGGTATCTGAGCTAATTTGAAATCCTTGTTTAATGCATCACCCCACCTCACCTTTCCCGTTAAGCAGCCATAGTGTGTTTTCTAAACGTGGGACTCTGTTCTGTTTTGTAATTCAGTTCAAGGGTAGCGGTTTTTACATTCCCTCTATAAGTGATATCTTATGATAAGTGTCTTTTTCTGTGTGACTTATTTCACTTAGAATCGTCGTACCTAAATCCACTCATCATGCTGCTACTAGCCTTATGACGTTGGTTTCATGGCTGAGGGATATTCCATTGTACATAAGGACCACAACTTATTTCTCCATTTTTCTCTTTCCTGGGATATTTAAGGTGTAACGAAGTGGAGGTTCTTGTCAACAGAGCAGCCCTAAACTTTGGGGTGCCTGTGTCTTGCTGATTTTTAGTTTTCCCAATTTATACGCCCATGAGTGGAAGTGCCCTATGTTCTCTAAGCTGAGTTTTTTAGATGTTTCAGGACACACCGTACACTTCTCCAGAGTGGCTGTTGGCAATTTACATCCCTCCCATCAGCGTAGCCAGGCTCCCGTTTCTCCATGGCCTGTCCTGCATTTCTGGTTTTGACACTTTATTCAGCATGGCCCTTTTGTCCGTTGGGAAGCGAGACTTCTTTGTAGCGCTGATTTGCCTTTCCAGGTTGCTTGGTTGGCCAAAAAGGGCGTATGCGTTTTTTCCTGAATATATTCAGGAAAAAACGCATACGCCCTTTTTGGCCAAGGGCATCATTGTCGAGGTTTTGCCGCTTTTCCTGTGCTTTAAAGGCGATTCGAATCTCCCTCCTGAAATCTGTTTCCTGCAATTCTGCCTTGCTTTCCAATCCTCTTCGTTGCCTTCCCTCAATATATTTGTGGACGAGAGTTATCATTTATAAGTCTGCAGGTTTGTGAATTGCAGTGCCCCTGAGCTCCATTTTTCAACTCGCTTTCTTGGGAGCTGGCCGCAAAAGCGCAGGATTGCTTCAGGCCCTATTCTGGTCCCGGGCGGCAGGCTGAGCATGTGGTTAATTCTTCTTCCTGATGGGAAAGTAGAGTGACCTGTGCCTGTCGCAACACCTAGAGCTAGTCTCTCATTGCTTCCCACTCTTCCCGTTCATCGTCAGGACAAATTGCAACCTGTACGGAACAGGAGGTTAAAGGTGCTGATTCTCCAAGGAGGGAGATTGCTAGTAAAGCGGCTGGAATGGCGAACCCGAGCACAAGGAGATGAGAAATGAGGTGCGTTTTGGAAACCTTTCCCGATCACACGGTGTACCAACTTCTGGGTTTCTCATGCATGTTTTTGATGTAGGAAAATGCCCTTGAACCTGGAGATTTGGGACCCATGGGATGGGTACCACGCAGTATTACTTTAAAGGGTCTGCGTTTCCTCACCCAACCTCACCATACGTCTCAGCCCCAAGAGTGTCCACGCTTATGTCTCAATCAGCTGTGGGTCTAGATATGGTCAATCCAGGTGGCATCACAGCCCCTGAACGAATTTTGTAAGAATTTCTCTCTCTTTCACTGTCTTTGTTTCACGGGTTTTTAAAAGTAATTGATTTTTATAATGGGGTTTAGCTGCTTTTTACTGCTGTGTTTATGCCGCTTTACACCCACTTGACTCACTTACAGAGAGATATCAATACATAGGTTTTAACGTTCTTACTAGTCAGATATATTCTTGGGCGGTGAATAGGGGGTGTCGAGTCCAAATCACTGAGCAAGGAGTAGGTCTTGTCTATTACATATTGGGTTTATGGAACGGTATCTGAGCTAATTTGAAACCCTTGTTTTATGCATCACCCCACCTCATCTTTCCCGTTAAGCAGCCATAGTGTGTTTTCTAAACGTGGGACTCTGTTCTGTTTTGTAATTCAGTTCAAGGGTAGCGGTTTTTACATTCCCTCTATAAGTGATATCTTATGATAAGTGTCTTTTTCTGTGTGACTTATTTCACTTAGAATCCTCGTACCTATATCCACTCATCATGCTGCTACTAGTCTTATGACGTTGATTTCATGGCTGAGTGATATTCCATTGTACAAAAGGACCACAACTTCTTTATCCATTTTTCTCTTTCCTGGGATATTTAAGGTGTAACGAAGTGGAGGTTCTTGTCAACAGAGCAGCCCTAAACTTTGGGGTGCCTGTGTCTTGCTGATTTTTAGTTTTCCCAATTTATACGCCCATGAGTGGAAGTGCCCTGTGCTCTCTAAGCTGAGTTTTTTAGATGTTTCAGGACACACCGTACACTTCTCCAGAGTGGCTGTTGGCAATTTACATCCCGCCCATCAGCGTAGCCAGGCTCCCGTTTCTCCATGGCCTGTCCTGCATTTCTGGTTTTGACACTTTATTCAGCATGGCCCTTTTGACCGATGGGAAGCGAGACTACTTTGTAGCGCTGATTTGCCTTTCCAGGTTGCTTGGTTGGCCAAAAAGGGCGTATGCGTTTTTTCCTGAATATATTCAGGAAAAAACGCATACGCCCTTTTGGGCCAAGGGCATCATTGTCGAGGTTTTGCCGCTTTTCCTGTGCTTTAAAGGCGATTCGATTCTCCCTCCTGAAATCTGTTTCCTGCAATTCTTCCTTGCTTTCCAATCCTCTTCGTTGCCTTCCCTCAATATATTTGTGGACGAGAGTTATCATTTATAACTCTGCAGGTTTGTGAATTGCAGTGCCCCTGAGCTCCATTTTTCAACTCGCTTTCTTGGGAGCTGGCCGCAAAAGCGCAGGATTGCTTCAGGCCCTATTCTGGTCCCGGGAGGCAGGCTGAGTCTGTGGTTAATTCTTCTTCCTGATGGGAAAGTAGAGTGACCTGTGCCTGTCCCAATACCTAGAGCTACTCTCTCATTGGTTCCCACTCTTCCCGTTCATCCTCAGGACAAATTGCAACCTGTACGGAACAGGAGGTTAAAGGTGCTGATTCTCCAAGGAGGGAGATTGCTAGTAAAGCGGCTGGAATGGCGAACCCGAGCACAAGGAGATGAGAAAAGAGGTGCGTTTTGGAAACCTTTCCCGATCACACGGTGTACCATCTTCTGGGTTTCTCATGCATGTTTTCGATGTAGGAAGATGCCCTTGAACCTGGAGATTTGGGACCCATGGGATGGGTACCATGCAGTATTAGTTTAAAGGGTCTGTGTTTCCTCACCCAACCTCACCAAACCTCTCAGCCCCAAGAGTGTCCACCCTTATGTCTCAATCAGCTGTGGGTCTAGATATGGTCAATCCAGGTGGCATCACAGCCCCTGAACGAATTTTGTAAGAATTTCTCTCTCTTTCACTGTCTTTGTTTCACGGGTTTTTAAAAGTAATTGATTTTTATAATGTGGTTTAGGTGCTTTCCTCTGCTGTGTTTCTGCCGCTTTACACCCACTTGACTCACTTACAGAGAGATATCAAAACATAGGTTTTAAGATTCTTACTAGTCAGATATATTCTTGGGTGGTGAATAGGGGGTGTTGAGTACAATTCACTGATCAAGGAGTAGGTCTTGTCTATTACATATTGGGTTTATGGAACGGTATCTGAGCTAATTTGAAACCCTTGTTTTATGCATCACCCCACCTCACCTTTCCCGTTAAGCAGCCAGAGTGTGTTTTCTAAACGTGGGACTCTGTTCTGTTTTGTAATTCAGTTCAAGGGTAGCGGTTTTTACATTCCCTCTATAAGTGATATCTTATGATAAGTGTCTTTTTCTGTGTGACTTATTTCACTTAGAATCGTCGTACCTAAATCCACTCATCATGCTGCTACTAGCCTTATGACTTTGATTTCATGGCTGAGTGATATTCCATTGTACAAAAGGACCAAAACTTCTTTATCCATTTTTCTCTTTCCTGGGATATTTAAGGTGTAACGAAGTGGAGGTTCTTGTCAACAGAGCAGCCCTAAACTTTGGGGTGCCTGTGTCTTGCTGATTTTTAGTTTTCCCAATTTATACGCCCATGAGTGGAAGTGCCCTATGCTCTCTAAGCTGAGTTTTTTAGATGTTTCAGGACACACCGTACACTTCTCCAGAGTGGCTGTTGGCAATTTACATCCCGCCCATCAGCGTAGCCAGGCTCCCGTTTCTCCGTGGCCTGTCCTGCATTTCTGGTTTTGACACTTTATTCAGCATGGCCCTTTTGACCGATGGGAAGCGAGACTTCTTTGTAGCGCTGATTTGCCTTTCCAGGTTGCTTGGTTGGCCAAAAAGGGCGTATGCGTTTTTTCCTGAATATATTCAGGAAAAAACGCATACGCCCTTTTTGGCCAAGGGCATCATTGTCGAGGTTTTGCCGCTTTTCCTGTGCTTTAAAGGCGATTCGAATCTCCCTCCTGAAATCTGTTTCCTGCAATTCTGCCTTGCTTTCCAATCCTCTTCGTTGCCTTCCCTCAATATATTTGTGGACGAGAGTTATCATTTATAAGTCTGCAGGTTTGTGAATTGCAGTGCCCCTGAGCTCCATTTTTCAACTCGCTTTCTTGGGAGCTGGCCGCAAAAGCGCAGGATTGCTTCAGGCCCTATTCTGGTCCCGGGCGGCAGGCTGAGCCTGTGGTTAATTCTTCTTCCTGATGGGAAAGTAGAGTGACCTGTGCCTGTCGCAACACCTAGAGCTAGTCTCTCATTGCTTCCCACTCTTCCCGTTCATCGTCAGGACAAATTGCAACCTGTACGGAACAGGAGGTTAAAGGTGCTGATTCTCCAAGGAGGGAGATTGCTAGTAAAGCGGCTGGAATGGCGAACCCGAGCACAAGGAGATGAGAAATGAGGTGCGTTTTGGAAACCTTTCCCGATCACACGGTGTACCATCTTCTGGGTTTCTCATGCATGTTTTTGATGTAGGAAGATGCCCTTGAACCTGGAGATTTGGGACCCATGGGATGGGTACCACGCAGTATTACTTTAAAGGGTCTGCGTTTCCTCACCCAACCTCACCATACGTCTCAGCCCCAAGAGTGTCCACGCTTATGTCTCAATCAGCTGTGGGTCTAGATATGTTCAATCCAGGTGGCATCACAGCCCCTGAACGAATTTTGTAAGAATTTCTCTCTCTTTCACTGTCTTTGTTTCACGGGTTTTTAAAAGTAATTGATTTTTATAATGGGGTTTAGCTGCTTTTTACTGCTGTGTTTATGCCGCTTTACACCCACTTGACTCACTTACAGAGAGATATCAATACATAGGTTTTAACATTCTTACTAGTCAGATATATTCTTGGGCGGTGAATAGGGGGTGTTGAGTCCAAATCACTGATCAAGGAGTAGGTCTTGTCTATTACATATTGGGTTTATGGAACGGTATCTGAGCTAATTTGAAACCCTTGTTTTATGCATGACCCCACCTCACCTTTCCCGTTAAGCAGCCATAGTGTGTTTTCTAAACGTGGGACTCTGTTCTGTTTTGTAATTCAGTTCAAGGGTAGCGGTTTTTACATTCCCTCTATAAGTGATATCTTATGATAAGTGTCTTTTCCTGTGTGACTTATTTCACTTAGAATCGTCGTACCTAAACCACTCATCATGCTGCTACTAGCCTTATGACGTTGATTTCATGGCTGAGTGATATTCCATTGTACATAAGGACCACAACTTCTTTATCCATTTTTCTCTTTCCTGGGATATTTAAGGTGTAATGAAGTGGAGGTTCTTGTCAACAGAGCAGCCCTAAACTTTGGGGTGCCTGTGTCTTGCTGATTTTTAGTTTTCCCAATTTATACGCCCATGAGTGGAAGTGCCCTGTGCTCTCTAAGCTGAGTTTTTTAGATGTTTCAGGACACACCGTACACTTCTCCAGAGTGGCTGTTGGCAATTTACATCCCTCCCATCAGCGTAGCCAGGCTCCCGTTTCTCCATGGCCTGTCCTGCATTTCTGGTTTTGACACTTTATTCAACATGGCCCTTTTGACCGATGGGAAGCGAGACTTCTTTGTAGCGCTGATTTGCCTTTCCAGGTTGCTTGGTTGGCCAAAAAGGGCGTATGCGTTTTTTCCTGAATATATTCAGGAAAAAAACGCATACGCCCTTTTTGGCCAAGGGCATCATTGTCGAGGTTTTGCCGCTTTTCCTGTGCTTTAAAGGCGATTCGAATCTCCCTCCTGAAATCTGTTTCCTGCAATTCTGCCTTGCTTTCCAATCCTCTTCGTTGCCTTCCCTCAATATATTTGTGGACGAGAGTTATCATTTATAAGTCTGCAGGTTTGTGAATTGCAGTGCCCCTGAGCTCCATTTTTCAACTCGCTTTCTTGGGAGCTGGCCGCAAAAGCGCAGGATTGCTTCAGGCCCTATTCTGGTCCCGGGCGGCAGGCTGAGCCTGTGGTTAATTCTTCTTCCTGATGGGGAAGTAGAGTGACCTGTGCCTGTCCCAACACCTAGAGCTAGTCTCTCATTGGTTCCCACTCTTCCCGTTCATCCTCAGGACAAATTGCAACCTGTACGGAACAGGAGGTTAAAGGTGCTGATTCTCCAAGGAGGGAGATTGCTACTAAAGCGGCTGGAATGGCGAACCCGAGCATAAGGAGATGAGAAATGAGGTGCGTTTTGGAAACCTTTCCCGATCACACGGTGTACCATCTTCTGGGTTTTTCATGCATGTTTTCGATGTAGGAAGATGCCCTTGAACCTGGAGATTTGGGACCCATGGGATGGGAACCACGCAGTATTACTTTAAAGGGTCTGCGTTTCCTCACCCAACCTCACCAAACCTCTCAGCCCCAAGAGTGTCCACCCCTATGTCTCCATCAGCTGTGGGTCTAGATATGGTCAATCCAGGTGGCATCACAGCCCCTGAACGAATTTTGTAAGAATTTCTCTCTCTTTCACTGTCTTTGTTTCACGGGTTTTTAAAAGTAATTGATTTTTATAATGGGGTTTAGCTGCTTTTCACTGCTGTGTTTCTGCCGCTTTACACCCACTTGACTCACTTACAGAGAGATATCAAAACATAGGTTTTAAGCTTCTTACTAGTCAGATATATTCTTGGGCGGTGAATAGGGGGTGTTGAGTCCAATTCACTGATCAAGGAGTAGGTCTTGTCTATTACATATTGGGTTTATGGAACGGTATCTGAGCTAATTTGAAACCCTTGTTTTATGCATGACCCCACCTCACCTTTCCCGTTAAGCAGCCATAGTGTGTTTTCTAAACGTGGGACTCTGTTCTGTTTTGTAATTCAGTTCAAGGGTAGCGGTTTTTACATTCCCTCTATAAGTGACATCTTATGATAAGTGTCTTTTCCTGTGTGACTTATTTCACTTAGAATCGTCGTACCTAAACCACTCATCATGCTGCTACTAGCCTTATGACGTTGATTTCATGGCTGAGTGATATTCCATTGTACATAAGGACCACAACTTCTTTATCCATTTTTCTCTTTCCTGGGATATTTAAGGTGTAACGAAGTGGAGGTTCTTGTCAACAGAGCAGCCCTAAACTTTGGGGTGCCTGTGTCTTGCTGATTTTTAGTTTTCCCAATTTATACGCCCATGAGTGGAAGTGCCCTGTGCTCTCTAAGCTGAGTTTTTTAGATGTTTCAGGACACACCGTACACTTCTCCAGAGTGGCTGTTGGCAATTTACATCCCTCCCATCAGCGTAGCCAGGCTCCCGTTTCTCCATGGCCTGTCCTGCATTTCTGGTTTTGACACTTTATTCAACATGGCCCTTTTGACCGATGGGAAGCGAGACTTCTTTGTAGCGCTGATTTGCCTTTCCAGGTTGCTTGGTTGGCCAAAAAGGGCGTATGCGTTTTTTCCTGAATATATTCAGGAAAAAAACGCATACGCCCTTTTTGGCCAAGGGCATCATTGTCGAGGTTTTGCCGCTTTTCCTGTGCTTTAAAGGCGATTCGAATCTCCCTCCTGAAATCTGTTTCCTGCAATTCTGCCTTGCTTTCCAATCCTCTTCGTTGCCTTCCCTCAATATATTTGTGGACGAGAGTTATCATTTATAAGTCTGCAGGTTTGTGAATTGCAGTGCCCCTGAGCTCCATTTTTCAACTCGCTTTCTTGGGAGCTGGCCGCAAAAGCGCAGGATTGCTTCAGGCCCTATTCTGGTCCCGGGCGGCAGGCTGAGCCTGTGGTTAATTCTTCTTCCTGATGGGGAAGTAGAGTGACCTGTGCCTGTCCCAACACCTAGAGCTAGTCTCTCAATGGTTCCCACTCTTCCCGTTCATCCTCAGGACAAATTGCAACCTGTACGGAACAGGAGGTTAAAGGTGCTGATTCTCCAAGGAGGGAGATTGCTACTAAAGCGGCTGGAATGGCGAACCCGAGCATAAGGAGATGAGAAATGAGGTGCGTTTTGGAAACCTTTCCCGATCACACGGTGTACCATCTTCTGGGTTTTTCATGCATGTTTTCGATGTAGGAAGATGCCCTTGAACCTGGAGATTTGGGACCCATGGGATGGGAACCACGCAGTATTACTTTAAAGGGTCTGCGTTTCCTCACCCAACCTCACCAAACCTCTCAGCCCCAAGAGTGTCCACCCCTATGTCTCCATCAGCTGTGGGTCTAGATATGGTCAATCCAGGTGGCATCACAGCCCCTGAACGAATTTTGTAAGAATTTCTCTCTCTTTCACTGTCTTTGTTTCACGGGTTTTTAAAAGTAATTGATTTTTATAATGGGGTTTAGCTGCTTTTCACTGCTGTGTTTCTGCCGCTTTACACCCACTTGACTCACTTACAGAGAGATATCAAAACATAGGTTTTAAGCTTCTTACTAGTCAGATATATTCTTGGGCGGTGAATAGGGGGTGTTGAGTCCAATTCACTGATCAAGGAGTAGGTCTTGGCTATTACATATTGGGTTTATGGAACCGTATCTGACCTAATTTGAAACCCTTGTTTTATGCATCACCCCACCTCACCTTTCCCGTTAAGCAGCCATAGTGTGTTTTCTAAACGTGGGACTCTGTTCTGTTTTGTAATTCAGTTCAAGGGTAGCGGTTTATACATTCCCTCTATAAGTGATATCTTATGATAAGTGTCTTTTTCTGTGTGACTTATTTCACGTAGAATCGTCGTACCTAAATCCACTCATCATGCTGCTACTAGCCTTATGACGTTGATTTCATGGCTGAGTGATATTCCATTGTACATAAGGACCACAAATTCTTTATCCATTTTTCTCTTTCCTGGGATATTTAAGGTGTAACGAAGTGGAGGTTCTTGTCAACAGAGCAGCCCTAAACTTTGGGGTGCCTGTGTCTTGCTGATTTTTAGTTTTCCCAATTTATACGCCCATGAGTGGAAGTGCCCTGTGCTCTCTAAGCTGAGTTTTTTAGATGTTTCAGGACACACCGTACACTTCTCCAGAGTGGCTGTTGGCAATTTACATCCCTCCCATCAGCGTAGCCAGGCTCCCGTTTCTCCATGGCCTGTCCTGCATTTCTGGTTTTGACACTTTATTCAGCATGGCCCTTTTGACCGATGGGAAGCGTGACTTCTTTGTAGCGCTGATTTGCCTTTCCAGGTTGCTTGGTTGGCCAAAAAGGGCGTATGCGTTTTTTCCTGAATATATTCAGGAAAAAACGCATACGCCCTTTTTGGCCAAGGGCATCATTGTCGAGGTTTTGCCGCTTTTCCTGTGCTTTAAAGGCGATTCGAATCTCCCTCCTGAAATCTGTTTCCTGCAATTCTGCCTTGCTTTCTAATCCTCTTCGTTGCCTTCCCTCAATATATTTGTGGACGAGAGTTATCATTTATAAGTCTGCAGGTTTGTGAATTGCAGTGCCCCTGAGCTCCATTTTTCAACTCGCTTTCTTGGGAGCTGGCCGCAAAAGCGCAGGATTGCTTCAGGCCCTATTCTGGTCCCGGGCGGCAGGCTGAGCCTGTGGTTAATTCTTCTTCCTGATGGGAAAGTAGAGTGACCTGTGCCTGTCCCAACACCTAGAGCTAGTCTCTCATTGGTTCCCACTCTTCCCGTTCATCCTCAGGACAAATTGCAACCTGTACGGAACAGGAGGTTAAAGGTGCTGATTCTCCAAGGAGGGAGATTGCTACTAAAGCGGCTGGAATGGCGAACCCGAGCACAAGGAGATGAGAAATGAGGTGCGTTTTGGAAACCTTTCCCGATCACACGGTGTACCATCTTCTGGGTTTCTCATGCATGTTTTCGATGTAGGAAGATGCCCTTGAACCTGGAGATTTGGGACCCATGGGATGGATATCACGCAGTACTACTTTAAAGGGTCTGCGTTTCCTCACCCAACCTCACCAAACCTCTCAGCCCCAAGAGTGTCCACCCTTATGTCTCCATCAGCTGTGGGTCTAGATATGGTCAATCCAGGTGGCATCACAGCCCCTGAACGAATTTTGTAAGAATTTCTCTCTCTTTCACTGTCTTTGTTTCACGGGTTTTTAAAAGTAATTGATTTTTATAATGGGGTTTAGCTGCTTTTCACTGCTGTGTTTCTGCCGCTTTACACCCACTTGACTCACTTACAGAGAGATATCAAAACATAGGTTTTAAGCTTCTTACTAGTCAGATATATTCTTGGGCGGTGAATAGGGGGTGTTGAGTCCAATTCACTGATCAAGGAGTAGGTCTTGGCTATTACATATTGGGTTTATGGAACGGTATCTGAGCTAATTTGAAACCCTTGTTTTATGCATCACCCCACCTCACCTTTCCCGTTAAGCAGCCATAGTGTGTTTTCTAAACGTGGGACTCTGTTCTGTTTTGTAATTCAGTTCAAGGGTAGCGGTTTTTACATTCCCTCTATAAGTGATATCTTATGATAAGTGTCTTTTTCTGTGTGACTTATTTCACTTAGAATCGTCGTACCTAAACCACTCATCACGCTGCTACTAGCCTTATGACGTTGATTTCATGGCTGAGTGATATTCCATTGTACATAAGGACCACAACTTCTTTATCCATTTTTCTCTTTCCTGGGATATTTAAGGTGTAACGAAGTGGAGGTTCTTGTCAACAGAGCAGCCCTAAACTTTGGGGTGCCTGTGTCTTGCTGATTTTTAGTTTTCCCAATTTATACGCCCATGAGTGGAAGTGCCCTGTGCTCTCTAAGCTGAGTTTTTTAGATGTTTCAGGACACACCGTACACTTCTCCAGAGTGGCTGTTGGCAATTTACATCCCTCCCATCAGCGTAGCCAGGCTCCCGTTTCTCCATGGCCTGTCCTGCATTTCTGGTTTTGACACTTTATTCAACATGGCCCTTTTGACCGATGGGAAGCGAGACTTCTTTGTAGCGCTGATTTGCCTTTCCAGGTTGCTTGGTTGGCCAAAAAGGGCGTATGCGTTTTTTCCTGAATATATTCAGGAAAAAAACGCATACGCCCTTTTTGGCCAAGGGCATCATTGTCGAGGTTTTGCCGCTTTTCCTGTGCTTTAAAGGCGATTCGAATCTCCCTCCTGAAATCTGTTTCCTGCAATTCTGCCTTGCTTTCCAATCCTCTTCGTTGCCTTCCCTCAATATATTTGTGGACGAGAGTTATCATTTATAAGTCTGCAGGTTTGTGAATTGCAGTGCCCCTGAGCTCCATTTTTCAACTCGCTTTCTTGGGAGCTGGCCGCAAAAGCGCAGGATTGCTTCAGGCCCTATTCTGGTCCCGGGCGGCAGGCTGAGCCTGTGGTTAATTCTTCTTCCTGATGGGGAAGTAGAGTGACCTGTGCCTGTCCCAACACCTAGAGCTAGTCTCTCATTGGTTCCCACTCTTCCCGTTCATCCTCAGGACAAATTGCAACCTGTACGGAACAGGAGGTTAAAGGTGCTGATTCTCCAAGGAGGGAGATTGCTACTAAAGCGGCTGGAATGGCGAACCCGAGCATAAGGAGATGAGAAATGAGGTGCGTTTTGGAAACCTTTCCCGATCACACGGTGTACCATCTTCTGGGTTTTTCATGCATGTTTTCGATGTAGGAAGATGCCCTTGAACCTGGAGATTTGGGACCCATGGGATGGGAACCACGCAGTATTACTTTAAAGGGTCTGCGTTTCCTCACCCAACCTCACCAAACCTCTCAGCCCCAAGAGTGTCCACCCCTATGTCTCCATCAGCTGTGGGTCTAGATATGGTCAATCCAGGTGGCATCACAGCCCCTGAACGAATTTTGTAAGAATTTCTCTCTCTTTCACTGTCTTTGTTTCACGGGTTTTTAAAAGTAATTGATTTTTATAATGGGGTTTAGCTGCTTTTCACTGCTGTGTTTCTGCCGCTTTACACCCACTTGACTCACTTACAGAGAGATATCAAAACATAGGTTTTAAGCTTCTTACTAGTCAGATATATTCTTGGGCGGTGAATAGGGGGTGTTGAGTCCAATTCACTGATCAAGGAGTAGGTCTTGGCTATTACATATTGGGTTTATGGAACCGTATCTGACCTAATTTGAAACCCTTGTTTTATGCATCACCCCACCTCACCTTTCCCGTTAAGCAGCCATAGTGTGTTTTCTAAACGTGGGACTCTGTTCTGTTTTGTAATTCAGTTCAAGGGTAGCGGTTTATACATTCCCTCTATAAGTGATATCTTATGATAAGTGTCTTTTTCTGTGTGACTTATTTCACGTAGAATCGTCGTACCTAAATCCACTCATCATGCTGCTACTAGCCTTATGACGTTGATTTCATGGCTGAGTGATATTCCATTGTACATAAGGACCACAAATTCTTTATCCATTTTTCTCTTTCCTGGGATATTTAAGGTGTAACGAAGTGGAGGTTCTTGTCAACAGAGCAGCCCTAAACTTTGGGGTGCCTGTGTCTTGCTGATTTTTAGTTTTCCCAATTTATACGCCCATGAGTGGAAGTGCCCTGTGCTCTCTAAGCTGAGTTTTTTAGATGTTTCAGGACACACCGTACACTTCTCCAGAGTGGCTGTTGGCAATTTACATCCCTCCCATCAGCGTAGCCAGGCTCCCGTTTCTCCATGGCCTGTCCTGCATTTCTGGTTTTGACACTTTATTCAGCATGGCCCTTTTGACCGATGGGAAGCGTGACTTCTTTGTAGCGCTGATTTGCCTTTCCAGGTTGCTTGGTTGGCCAAAAAGGGCGTATGCGTTTTTTCCTGAATATATTCAGGAAAAAACGCATACGCCCTTTTTGGCCAAGGGCATCATTGTCGAGGTTTTGCCGCTTTTCCTGTGCTTTAAAGGCGATTCGAATCTCCCTCCTGAAATCTGTTTCCTGCAATTCTGCCTTGCTTTCTAATCCTCTTCGTTGCCTTCCCTCAATATATTTGTGGACGAGAGTTATCATTTATAAGTCTGCAGGTTTGTGAATTGCAGTGCCCCTGAGCTCCATTTTTCAACTCGCTTTCTTGGGAGCTGGCCGCAAAAGCGCAGGATTGCTTCAGGCCCTATTCTGGTCCCGGGCGGCAGGCTGAGCCTGTGGTTAATTCTTCTTCCTGATGGGAAAGTAGAGTGACCTGTGCCTGTCCCAACACCTAGAGCTAGTCTCTCATTGGTTCCCACTCTTCCCGTTCATCCTCAGGACAAATTGCAACCTGTACGGAACAGGAGGTTAAAGGTGCTGATTCTCCAAGGAGGGAGATTGCTACTAAAGCGGCTGGAATGGCGAACCCGAGCACAAGGAGATGAGAAATGAGGTGCGTTTTGGAAACCTTTCCCGATCACACGGTGTACCATCTTCTGGGTTTCTCATGCATGTTTTCGATGTAGGAAGATGCCCTTGAACCTGGAGATGTGGGACCCATGGGATGGATATCACGCAGTACTACTTTAAAGGGTCTGCGTTTCCTCACCCAACCTCACCAAACCTCTCAGCCCCAAGAGTGTCCACCCTTATGTCTCCATCAGCTGTGGGTCTAGATATGGTCAATCCAGGTGGCATCACAGCCCCTGAACGAATTTTGTAAGAATTTCTCTCTCTTTCACTGTCTTTGTTTCACGGGTTTTTAAAAGTAATTGATTTTTATAATGGGGTTTAGCTGATTTTCACTGCTGTGTTTCTGCCGCTTTACACCCACTTGACTCACTTACAGAGAGATATCAAAACATAGGTTTTAAGCTTCTTACTAGTCAGATATATTCTTGTGCGGTGAATAGGGGGTGTTGAGTCCAATTCACTGATCAAGGAGTAGGTCTTGTCTATTACATATTGGGTTTATGGAACGGTATCTGACCTAATTTGAAACCCTTGTTTTATGCATCACCCCACCTCACCTTTCCCGTTAAGCAGCCATAGTGTGTTTTCTAAACGTGGGACTCTGTTCTGTTTTGCAATTCAGTTCAAGGGTAGCGGTTTTTACATTCCCTCTATAAGTGATATCTTATGATAAGTGTCTTTTCCTGTGTGACTTATTTCACTTAGAATCGTCGTACCTAAATCCACTCATCATGCTGCTACTAGCCTTATGACGTTGATTTCATGGCTGAGTGATATTCCATTGTACATAAGGACCACAACTTCTTTATCCATTTTTCTCTTTCCTGGGATATTTAAGGTGTAACGAAGTGGAGGTTCTTGTCAACAGAGCAGCCCTAAACTTTGGGGTGCCTGTGTCTTGCTGATTTTTAGTTTTCCCAATTTATACGCCCATGAGTGGAAGTGCCCTGTGCTCTCTAAGCTGAGTTTTTTAGATGTTCCAGGACACACCGTACACTTCTCCAGAGTGGCTGTTGGCAATTTACATCCCTCCCATCAGCGTAGCCAGGCTCCCGTTTCTCCATGGCCTGTCCTGCATTTCTGGTTTTGACACTTTATTCAGCATGGCCCTTTTGACCGATGGGAAGCGTGACTTCTTTGTAGCGCTGATTTGCCTTTCCAGGTTGCTTGGTTGGCCAAAAAGGGCGTATGCGTTTTTTCCTGAATATATTCAGGAAAAAACGCATACGCCCTTTTTGGCCAAGGGCATCATTGTCGAGGTTTTGCCGCTTTTCCTGTGCTTTAAAGGCGATTCGAATCTCCCTCCTGAAATCTGTTTCCTCCAATTCTGCCTTGCTTTCCAATCCTCTTCGTTGCCTTCCCTCAATATATTTGTGGACGAGAGTTATCATTTATAAGTCTGCAGGTTTGTGAATTGCAGTGCCCCTGAGCTCCATTTTTCAACTCGCTTTCTTGGGAGCTGGCCACAAAAGCGCAGGATTGCTTCAGGCCCTATTCTGGTCCCGGGCGGCAGGCTGAGCCTGTGGTTAATTCTTCTTCCTGATGGGAAAGTAGAGTGACCTGTGCCTGTCCCTACACCTAGAGCTAGTCTCTCATTGGTTCCCACTCTTCCCGTTCATCCTCAGGACAAATTGCAACCTGTACGGAACAGGAGGTTAAAGGTGCTGATTCTCCAAGGAGGGAGATTGCTAGTAAAGCGGCCGGAATGGCGAACCCGAGCACAAGGAGATGAGAAATGAGGTGCGTTTTGGAAACCTTTCCCGATCACACGGTGTACCATCTTCTGGGTTTCTCATGCATGTTTTCGATGTAGGAAGATGCCCTTGAACCTGGAGATTTGGGACCCATGGGATGGGTACCACGCAGTATTATTTTAAAGGGTCTGCGTTTCCTCACTCAACCTCACCAAACCTCTCAGCCCCAAGAGTGTCCACCCTTATGTCTCCATCAGCTGTGGGTCTAGATATGGTCAATCCAGGTGGCATCACAGCCCCTGAACGAATTTTGTAAGAATTTCCCTCTCTTTCACTGTCTTTGTTTCACGGGTTTTTAAAAGTAATTGATTTTTATAATGGGGTTTAGCTGCTTTTCACTGCTGTGTTTCTGCCGCTTTACACCCACTTGACTCACTTACAGAGAGATATCAAAACATAGGTTTTAAGATTCTTACTAGTCAGATATATTCTTGGGCGGTGAATAGGGGGTGTTGAGTCCAATTCACTGATCAAGGAGTAGGTCTTGTCTATTACATATTGGGTTTATGGAACCGTATCTGACCTAATTTGAAACCCTTGTTTTATGCATCACCCCACCTCACCTTTCCCGTTAAGCAGCCATAGTGTGTTTTCTAAACGTGGGACTCTGTTTTGTTTTGTAATTCAGTTCAAGGGTAGCGGTTTATACATTCCCTCTATAAGTGATATCTTATGATAAGTGTCTTTTTCTGTGTGACTTTTTTCACTTAGAATCGTCGTACCTAAATCCACTCATCATGCTGCTACTAGCCTTATGACGTTGATTTCATGGCTGAGTGATATTCCATTGTACATAAGGACCACAACTTCTTTATCCATTTTTCTCTTTCCTGGGATATTTAAGGTGTAACGAAGTGGAGGTTCTTGTCAACAGAGCAGCCCTAATCTTTGAGGTGCCTGTGTCTTGCTGATTTTTAGTTTTCCCAATTTATACGCCCATGAGTGGAAGTGCCCTGTGCTCTCTAAGCTGAGTTTTTTAGATGTTTCAGGACACACCGTACACTTCTCCAGAGTGGCTGTTGGCAATTTACATCCCACCCATCAGCGTAGCCAGGCTCCCGTTTCTCCTTGGCCTGTCCTGCATTTCTGGTTTTGACACTTTATTCAACATGGCCCTTTTGACCGATGGGAAGCGAGACTTCTTTGTAGCGCTGATTTGCCTTTCCAGGTTGCTTGGTTGGCCAAAAAGGGCGTATGCGTTTTTTCCTGAATATATTCAGGAAAAAAACGCATACGCCCTTTTTGGCCAAGGGCATCATTGTCGAGGTTTTGCCGCTTTTCCTGTGCTTTAAAGGCGATTCGAATCTCCCTCCTGAAATCTGTTTCCTGCAATTCTGCCTTGCTTTCCAATCCTCTTCGTTGCCTTCCCTCAATATATTTGTGGACGAGAGTTATCATTTATAAGTCTGCAGGTTTGTGAATTGCAGTGCCCCTGAGCTCCATTTTTCAACTCGCTTTCTTGGGAGCTGGCCGCAAAAGCGCAGGATTGCTTCAGGCCCTATTCTGGTCCCGGGCGGCAGGCTGAGCCTGTGGTTAATTCTTCTTCCTGATGGGGAAGTAGAGTGACCTGTGCCTGTCCCAACACCTAGAGCTAGTCTCTCATTGGTTCCCACTCTTCCCGTTCATCCTCAGGACAAATTGCAACCTGTACGGAACAGGAGGTTAAAGGTGCTGATTCTCCAAGGAGGGAGATTGCTACTAAAGCGGCTGGAATGGCGAACCCGAGCTTAAGGAGATGAGAAATGAGGTGCGTTTTGGAAACCTTTCCCGATCACACGGTGTACCATCTTCTGGGTTTTTCATGCATGTTTTCGATGTAGGAAGATGCCCTTGAACCTGGAGATTTGGGACCCATGGGATGGGAACCACGCAGTATTACTTTAAAGGGTCTGCGTTTCCTCACCCAACCTCACCAAACCTCTCAGCCCCAAGAGTGTCCACCCCTATGTCTCCATCAGCTGTGGGTCTAGATATGGTCAATCCAGGTGGCATCACAGCCCCTGAACGAATTTTGTAAGAATTTCTCTCTCTTTCACTGTCTTTGTTTCACGGGTTTTTAAAAGTAATTGATTTTTATAATGGGGTTTAGCTGCTTTTCACTGCTGTGTTTCTGCCGCTTTACACCCACTTGACTCACTTACAGAGAGATATCAAAACATAGGTTTTAAGCTTCTTACTAGTCAGATATATTCTTGGGCGGTGAATAGGGGGTGTTGAGTCCAATTCACTGATCAAGGAGTAGGTCTTGGCTATTACATATTGGGTTTATGGAACGGTATCTGACCTAATTTGAAACCCTTGTTTTATGCATCACCCCACCTCACCTTTCCCGTTAAGCAGCCATAGTGTGTTTTCTAAACGTGGGACTCTGTTCTGTTTTGTAATTCAGTTCAAGGGTAGCGGTTTATACATTCCCTCTATAAGTGATATCTTATGATAAGTGTCTTTTTCTGTGTGACTTATTTCACGTAGAATCGTCGTACCTAAATCCACTCATCATGCTGCTACTAGCCTTATGACGTTGATTTCATGGCTGAGTGATATTCCATTGTACATAAGGACCACAAATTCTTTATCCATTTTTCTCTTTCCTGGGATATTTAAGGTGTAACGAAGTGGAGGTTCTTGTCAACAGAGCAGCCCTAAACTTTGGGGTGCCTGTGTCTTGCTGATTTTTAGTTTTCCCAATTTATACGCCCATGAGTGGAAGTGCCCTGTGCTCTCTAAGCTGAGTTTTTTAGATGTTTCAGGACACACCGTACACTTCTCCAGAGTGGCTGTTGGCAATTTACCTCCCTCCCATCAGCGTAGCCAGGCTCCCGTTTCTCCATGGCCTGTCCTGCATTTCTGGTTTTGACACTTTATTCAGCATGGCCCTTTTGACCGATGGGAAGCGTGAATTCTTTGTAGCGCTGATTTGCCTTTCCAGGTTGCTTGGTTGGCCAAAAAGGGCGTATGCGTTTTTTCCTGAATATATTCAGGAAAAAACGCATACGCACTTTTTGGCCAAGGGCATCATTGTCGAGGTTTTGCCGCTTTTCCTGTGCTTTAAAGGCGATTCGAATCTCCCTCCTGAAATCTGTTTCCTGCAATTCTGCCTTGATTTCTAATCCTCTTCGTTGCCTTCCCTCAATATATTTGTGGACGAGAGTTATCATTTATAAGTCTGCAGGTTTGTGAATTGCAGTGCCCCTGAGCTCCATTTTTCAACTCGCTTTCTTGTGAGCTGGCCGCAAAAGCGCAGGATTGCTTCAGGCCCTATTCTGGTCCCGGGCGGCAGGCTGAGCCTGTGGTTAATTCTTCTTCCTGATGGGGAAGTAGAGTGACCTGTGCCTGTCCCAACACCTAGAGCTAGTCTCTCATTGGTTCCCACTCTTCCCGTTCATCCTCAGGACAAATTGCAACCTGTACGGAACAGGAGGTTAAAGGTGCTGATTCTCCAAGGAGGGAGATTGCTACTAAAGCGGCTGGAATGGCGAACCCGAGCACAAGGAGATGAGAAATGAGGTGCGTTTTGGAAACCTTTCCCGATCACACGGTGTACCATCTTCTGGGTTTCTCATGCATGTTTTCGATGCAGGAAGATGCCCTTGAACCTGGAGATTTGGGACCCATGGGATGGGAACCACGCAGTATTACTTTAAAGGGTCTGCGTTTCCTCACCCAACCTCACCAAACCTCTCAGCCCCAAGAGTGTCCACCCTTATGTCTCAATCAGCTGTAGGTCTAGATATGTTCAATCCAGGTGGCATCACAGCCCCTGAACGAATTTTGTAAGAATTTCTCTCTCTTTCACTGTCTTTGTTTCACGGGTTTTTAAAAGTAATTGATTTTTATAATGGGGTTTAGCTGCTTTTCACTGCTGTGTTTCTGCCGCTTTACACCCACTTGACTCACTTACAGAGAGATATCAAAACATAGGTTTTAAGCTTCTTACTAGTCAGATATATTCTTGTGCGGTGAATAGGGGGTGTTGAGTCCAATTCACTGATCAAGGAGTAGGTCTTGTCTATTACATATTGGGTTTATGGAACGGTATCTGACCTAATTTGAAACCCTTGTTTTATGCATCACCCCACCTCACCTTTCCCGTTAAGCAGCCATAGTGTGTTTTCTAAACGTGGGACTCTGTTCTGTTTTGCAATTCAGTTCAAGGGTAGCGGTTTTTACATTCCCTCTATAAGTGATATCTTATGATAAGTGTCTTTTTCTGTGTGACTTATTTCACTTAGAATCGTCGTACCTAAATCCACTCATCATGCTGCTACTAGCCTTATGACGTTGATTTCATGGCTGAGTGATATTCCATTGTACATAAGGACCACAACTTCTTTATCCATTTTTCTCTTTCCTGGGATATTTAAGGTGTAACGAAGTGGAGGTTCTTGTCAACAGAGCAGCCCTAAACTTTGGGGTGCCTGTGTCTTGCTGATTTTTAGTTTTCCCAATTTATACGCCCATGAGTGGAAGTGCCCTGTGCTCTCTAAGCTGAGTTTTTTAGATGTTCCAGGACACACCGTACACTTCTCCAGAGTGGCTGTTGGCAATTTACATCCCTCCCATCAGCGTAGCCAGGCTCCCGTTTCTCCATGGCCTGTCCTGCATTTCTGGTTTTGACACTTTATTCAGCAGGGCCCTTTTGACTGATGGGAAGCGTGACTTCTTTGTAGCGCTGATTTGCCTTTCCAGGTTGCTTGGTTGGCCAAAAAGGGCGTATGCGTTTTTTCCTGAATATATTCAGGAAAAAACGCATACGCCCTTTTTGGCCAAGGGCATCATTGTCGAGGTTTTGCCGCTTTTCCTGTGCTTTAAAGGCGATTCGAATCTCCCTCCTGAAATCTGTTTCCTGCAATTCTGCCTTGCTTTCCAATCCTCTTCGTTGCCTTCCCTCAATATATTTGTGGACGAGAGTTATCATTTATAAGTCTACAGGTTTGTGAATTGCAGTGCCCCTGAGCTCCATTTTTCAACTCGCTTTCTTGGGAGCTGGCCGCAAAAGCGCAGGATTGCTTCAGGTCCTATTCTGGTTCCGGGCGGCAGGCTGAGCCTGTGGTTAATTCTTCTTCCTGATGGGAAAGTAGAGTGACCTGTGCCTGTCCCAACACCTAGAGCTAGTCTCTCATTGGTTCCCACTCTTCCCGTTCATCCTCAGGACAAATTGCAACCTGTATGGAACAGGAGGTTAAAGGTGCTGATTCTCCAAGGAGGGAGATTGCTACTAAAGGGGCTGGAATGGCGAACCCGAGCATAAGGAGATGAGAAATGAGGTGCGTTTTGGAAACCTTTCCCGATCACACGGTGTACCATCTTCTGGGTTTCTCATGCATGTTTTCGATGTAGGAAGATGCCCTTGAACCTGGAGATTTGGGACCCATGGGATGGGAACCACGCAGTATTACTTTAAAGGGTCTGCGTTTCCTCACCCAACCACACCAAACCTCTCAGCCCCAAGAGTGTCCAACCTTATGTCTCAATCATCTGTGGGTCTAGATATGGTCAATCCAGGTGGCATCACAGCCCCTGAACGAATTTGTAAGAATTTCCCTCTCTTTCACTGTCTTTGTTTCACGGGTTTTTAAAAGTAATTGATTTTTATAATGGGGTTTAGCTGCTTTTCACTGCTGTGTTTCTGCCGCTTTACACCCACTTGACTCACTTACAGAGAGATATCAAATCATAGGTTTTAAGATTCTTACTAGTCAGATATATTCTTGGGCGGTGAATAGGGGGTGTTGAGTCCAATTCACTGATCAAGGAGTAGGTCTTGTCTATTACATATTGGGTTTATGGAACGGTATCTGAGCTAATTTGAAACCCTTGTTTTATGCATCACCCCACCTCACCTTTCCCGTTAAGCAGCCATAGTGTGTTTTCTAAACGTGGGACTCTGTTCTGTTTTGCAATTCAGTTCAAGGGTAGCGGTTTTTACATTCCCTCTATAAGTGATATCTTATGATAAGTGTCTTTTTCTGTGTGACTTATTTCACTTAGAATCGTCGTACCTAAATCCACTCATCATGCTGCTACTAGCCTTATGACGTTGATTTCATGGCTGAGTGATATTCCATTGTACATAAGGACCACAACTTCTTTATCCATTTTTCTCTTTCCTGGGATATTTAAGGTGTAACGAAGTGGAGGTTCTTGTCAACAGAGCAGCCGTAAACTTTGGGGTGCCTGTGTCTTGCTGATTTTTAGTTTTCCCAATTTATACGCCCATGAGTGGAAGTGCCCTGTGCTCTCTAAGCTGAGTTTTTTAGATGTTTCAGGACACACCGTACACTTCTCCAGAGTGGCTGTTGGCAATTTACATCCCTCCCATCAGCGTAGCCAGGCTCCCGTTTCTCCATGGCCTGTCCTGCATTTCTGGTTTTGACACTTTATTCAGCATGGCCCTTTTGACCGATGGGAAGCGAGACTTCTTTGTAGCGCTGATTTGCCTTTCCAGGTTGCTTGGTTGGCCAAAAAGGGCGTATGCGTTTTTTCCTGAATATATTCAGGAAAAAAACGCATACGCCCTTTTTGGCCAAGGGCATCATTGTCGAGGTTTTGCCGCTTTTCCTGTGCTTTAAAGGCGATTCGAATCTCCCTCCTGAAATCTGTTTCCTGCAATTCTGCCTTGCTTTCCAATCCTCTTCGTTGCCTTCCCTCAATATATTTGTGGACGAGAGTTATCATTTATAAGTCTGCAGGTTTGTGAATTGCAGTGCCCCTGAGCTCCATTTTTCAACTCGCTTTCTTGGGAGCTGGCCGCAAAAGCGCAGGATTGCTTCAGGCCCTATTCTGGTCCCGGGCGGCAGGCTGAGCCTGTGGTTAATTCTTCTTCCTGATGGGGAAGTAGAGTGACCTGTGCCTGTCCCAACACCTAGAGCTAGTCTCTCATTGGTTCCCACTCTTCCCGTTCATCCTCAGGACAAATTGCAACCTGTACGGAACAGGAGGTTAAAGGTGCTGATTCTCCAAGGAGGGAGATTGCTACTAAAGCGGTTGGAATGGCGAACCCGAGCACAAGGAGATGAGAAATGAGGTGCGTTTTGGAAACCTTTCCCGATCACACGGTGTACCATCTTCTGGATTTCTCATGCATGTTTTCGATGTAGGAAGATGCCCTTGAACCTGGAGATTTGGGACCCATGGGATGGGAACCACGCAGTATTACTTTAAAGGGTCTGCGTTTCCTCACCCAACCTCACCAAACCTCTCAGCCCCAAGAGTGTCCACCCCTATGTCTCCATCAGCTGTGGGTCTAGATATGGTCAATCCAGGTGGCATCACAGCCCCTGAACGAATTTTGTAAGAATTTCTCTCTCTTTCACTATCTTTGTTTCACGGGTTTTTAAAAGTAATTGATTTTTATAATGGGGTTTAGCTGCTTTTCACTGCTGTGTTTCTGCCGCTTTACACCCACTTGACTCACTTACAGAGAGATATCAAAACATAGGTTTTAAGCTTCTTACTAGTCAGATATATTCTTGGGCGGTGAATAGGGGGTGTTGAGTCCAATTCACTGATCAAGGAGTAGGTCTTGGCTATTACATCTTGGGTTTATGGAACGGTATCTGACCTAATTTGAAACCCTTGTTTTATGCATCACCCCACCTCACCTTTCCCGTTAAGCAGCCATAGTGTGTTTTCTAAACGTGGGACTCTGTTCTGTTTTGTAATTCAGTTCAAGGGTAGCGGTTTATACATTCCCTCTATAAGTGATATCTTATGATAAGTGTCTTTTTCTGTGTGACTTATTTCACGTAGAATCGTCGTACCTAAATCCACTCATCATGCTGCTACTAGCCTTATGACGTTGATTTCATGGCTGAGTGATATTCCATTGTACATAAGGACCACAAATTCTTTATCCATTTTTCTCTTTCCTGGGATATTTAAGGTGTAACGAAGTGGAGGTTCTTGTCAACAGAGCAGCCCTAAACTTTGGGGTGCCTGTGTCTTGCTGATTTTTAGTTTTCCCAATTTATACGCCCATGAGTGGAAGTGCCCTGTGCTCTCTAAGCTGAGTTTTTTAGATGTTTCAGGACACACCGTACACTTCTCCAGAGTGGCTGTTGGCAATTTACATCCCTCCCATCAGCGTAGCCAGGCTCCCGTTTCTCCATGGCCTGTCCTGCATTTCTGGTTTTGACACTTTATTCAGCATGGCCCTTTTGACCGATGGGAAGCGTGACTTCTTTGTAGCGCTGATTTGCCTTTCCAGGTTGCTTGGTTGGCCAAAAAGGGCGTATGCGTTTTTTCCTGAATATATTCAGGAAAAAACGCATACGCCCTTTTTGGCCAAGGGCATCATTGTCGAGGTTTTGCCGCTTTTCCTGTGCTTTAAAGGCGATTCGAATCTCCCTCCTGAAATCTGTTTCCTGCAATTCTGCCTTGCTTTCTAATCCTCTTCGTTGCCTTCCCTCAATATATTTGTGGACGAGAGTTATCATTTATAAGTCTGCAGGTTTGTGAATTGCAGTGCCCCTGAGCTCCATTTTTCAACTCGCTTTCTTGGGAGCTGGCCGCAAAAGCGCAGGATTGCTTCAGGCCCTATTCTGGTCCCGGGCGGCAGGCTGAGCCTGTGGTTAATTCTTCTTCCTGATGGGAAAGTAGAGTGACCTGTGCCTGTCCCAACACCTAGAGCTAGTCTCTCATTGGTTCCCACTCTTCCCGTTCATCCTCAGGACAAATTGCAACCTGTACGGAACAGGAGGTTAAAGGTGCTGATTCTCCAAGGAGGGAGATTGCTACTAAAGCGGCTGGAATGGCGAACCCGAGCACAAGGAGATGAGAAATGAGGTGCGTTTTGGAAACCTTTCCCGATCACACGGTGTACCATCTTCTGGGTTTCTCATGCATGTTTTCGATGTAGGAAGATGCCCTTGAACCTGGAGATTTGGGACCCATGGGATGGATATCACGCAGTACTACTTTAAAGGGTCTGCGTTTCCTCACCCAACCTCACCAAACCTCTCAGCCCCAAGAGTGTCCACCCTTATGTCTCCATCAGCTGTGGGTCTAGATATGGTCAATCCAGGTGGCATCACAGCCCCTGAACGAATTTTGTAAGAATTTCTCTCTCTTTCACTGTCTTTGTTTCACGGGTTTTTAAAAGTAATTGATTTTTATAATGGGGTTTAGCTGCTTTTCACTGCTGTGTTTCTGCCGCTTTACACCCACTTGACTCACTTACAGAGAGATATCAAAACATAGGTTTTAAGCTTCTTACTAGTCAGATATATTCTTGTGCGGTGAATAGGGGGTGTTGAGTCCAATTCACTGATCAAGGAGTAGGTCTTGTCTATTACATATTGGGTTTATGGAACGGTATCTGACCTAATTTGAAACCCTTGTTTTATGCATCACCCCACCTCACCTTTCCCGTTAAGCAGCCATAGTGTGTTTTCTAAACGTGGGACTCTGTACTGTTTTGCAATTCAGTTCAAGGGTAGCGGTTTTTACATTCCCTCTATAAGTGATATCTTATGATAAGTGTCTTTTTCTGTGTGACTTATTTCACTTAGAATCGTCGTACCTAAATCCACTCATCATGCTGCTACTAGCCTTATGACGTTGATTTCATGGCTGAGTGATATTCCATTGTACATAAGGACCACAACTTCTTTATCCATTTTTCTCTTTCCTGGGATATTTAAGGTGTAACGAAGTGGAGGTTCTTGTCAACAGAGCAGCCCTAAACTTTGAGGTGCCTGTGTCTTGCTGATTTTTAGTTTTCCCAATTTATACGCCCATGAGTGGAAGTGCCCTGTGCTCTCTAAGCTGAGTTTTTTAGATGTTTCAGGACACACCGTACACTTCTCCAGAGTGGCTGTTGGCAATTTACATCCCACCCATCAGCGTAGCCAGGCTCCCGTTTCTCCATGGCCTGTCCTGCATTTCTGGTTTTGACACTTTATTCAACATGGCCCTTTTGACCGATGGGAAGCGAGACTTCTTTGTAGCGCTGATTTGCCTTTCCAGGTTGCTTGGTTGGCCAAAAAGGGCGTATGCGTTTTTTCCTGAATATATTCAGGAAAAAAACGCATACGCCCTTTTTGGCCAAGGGCATCATTGTCGAGGTTTTGCCGCTTTTCCTGTGCTTTAAAGGCGATTCGAATCTCCCTCCTGAAATCTGTTTCCTGCAATTCTGCCTTGCTTTCCAATCCTCTTCGTTGCCTTCCCTCAATATATTTGTGGACGAGAGTTATCATTTATAAGTCTGCAGGTTTGTGAATTGCAGTGCCCCTGAGCTCCATTTTTCAACTCGCTTTTTTGGGAGCTGGCCGCAAAAGCGCAGGATTGCTTCAGGCCCTATTCTGGTCCCGGGCGGCAGGCTGAGCCTGTGGTTAATTCTTCTTCCTGATGGGGAAGTAGAGTGACCTGTGCCTGTCCAACACCTAGAGCTAGTCTCTCATTGGTTCCCACTCTTCCCGTTCATCCTCAGGACAAATTGCAACCTGTACGGAACAGGAGGTTAAAGGTGCTGATTCTCCAAGGAGGGAGATTGCTACTAAAGCGGCTGGAATGGCGAACCCGAGCATAAGGAGATGAGAAATGAGGTGCGTTTTGGAAACCTTTCCCGATCACACGGTGTACCATCTTCTGGGTTTTTCATGCATGTTTTCGATGTAGGAATATGCCCTTGAACCTGGAGATTTGGGACCCATGGGATGGGAACCACGCAGTATTACTTTAAAGGGTCTGCGTTTCCTCACCCAACCTCACCAAACCTCTCAGCCCCAAGAGTGTCCACCCCTATGTCTCCATCAGCTGTGGGTCTAGATATGGTCAATCCAGGTGGCATCACAGCCCCTGAACGAATTTTGTAAGAATTTCTCTCTCTTTCACTGTCTTTGTTTCACGGGTTTTTAAAAGTAATTGATTTTTATAATGGGGTTTAGCTGCTTTTCACTGCTGTGTTTCTGCCGCTTTACACCCACTTGACTCACTTACAGAGAGATATCAAAACATAGGTTTTAAGCTTCTTACTAGTCAGATATATTCTTGGGCGGTGAATAGGGGGTGTTGAGTCCAATTCACTGATCAAGGAGTAGGTCTTGGCTATTACATCTTGGGTTTATGGAACGGTATCTGACCTAATTTGAAACCCTTGTTTTATGCATCACCCCACCTCACCTTTCCCGTTAAGCAGCCATAGTGTGTTTTCTAAACGTGGGACTCTGTTCTGTTTTGTAATTCAGTTCAAGGGTAGCGGTTTATACATTCCCTCTATAAGTGATATCTTATGATAAGTGTCTTTTTCTGTGTGACTTATTTCACGTAGAATCGTCGTACCTAAATCCACTCATCATGCTGGTACTAGCCTTATGACGTTGATTTCATTGCTGAGTGATATTCCATTGTACATAAGGACCACAAATTCTTTATCCATTTTTCTCTTTCCTGGGATATTTAAGGTGTAACGAAGTGGAGGTTCTTGTCAACAGAGCAGCCCTAAACTTTGGGGTGCCTGTGTCTTGCTGATTTTTAGTTTTCCCAATTTATACGCCCATGAGTGGAAGTGCCCTGTGCTCTCTAAGCTGAGTTTTTTAGATGTTTCAGGACACACCGTACACTTCTCCAGAGTGGCTGTTGGCAATTTACATCCCTCCCATCAGCGTAGCCAGGCTCCCGTTTCTCCATGGCCTGTCCTGCATTTCTGGTTTTGACACTTTATTCAGCATGGCCCTTTTGACCGATGGGAAGCGTGACTTCTTTGTAGCGCTGATTTGCCTTTCCAGGTTGCTTGGTTGGCCAAAAAGGGCGTATGCGTTTTTTCCTGAATATATTCAGGAAAAAACGCATACGCCCTTTTTGGCCAAGGGCATCATTGTCGAGGTTTTGCCGCTTTTCCTGTGCTTTAAAGGCGATTCGAATCTCCCTCCTGAAATCTGTTTCCTGCAATTCTGCCTTGCTTTCTAATCCTCTTCGTTGCCTTCCCTCAATATATTTGTGGACGAGAGTTATCATTTATAAGTCTGCAGGTTTGTGAATTGCAGTGCCCCTGAGCTCCATTTTTCAACTCGCTTTCTTGGGAGCTGGCCGCAAAAGCGCAGGATTGCTTCAGGCCCTATTCTGGTCCCGGGCGGCAGGCTGAGCCTCTGGTTAATTCTTCTTCCTGATGGGAAAGTAGAGTGACCTGTGCCTGTCCCAACACCTAGAGCTAGTCTATCATTGGTTCCCACTCTTCCCGTTCATCCTCAGGACAAATTGCAACCTGTACGGAACAGGAGGTTAAAGGTGCTGATTCTCCAAGGAGGGAGATTGCTACTAAAGCGGCTGGAATGGCGAACCCGAGCACAAGGAGATGAGAAATGAGGTGCGTTTTGGAAACCTTTCCCGATCACACGGTGTACCATCTTCTGGGTTTCTCATGCATGTTTTCGATGTAGGAAGATGCCCTTGAACCTGGAGATTTGGGACCCATGGGATGGATATCACGCAGTACTACTTTAAAGGGTCTGCGTTTCCTCACCCAACCTCACCAAACCTCTCAGCCCCAAGAGTGTCCACCCTTATGTCTCCATCAGCTGTGGGTCTAGATATGGTCAATCCAGGTGGCATCACAGCCCCTGAACGAATTTTGTAAGAATTTCTCTCTCTTTCACTGTCTTTGTTTCACGGGTTTTTAAAAGTAATTGATTTTTATAATGGGGTTTAGCTGCTTTTCACTGCTGTGTTTCTGCCGCTTTACACCCACTTGACTCACTTACAGAGAGATATCAAAACATAGGTTTTAAGCTTCTTACTAGTCAGATATATTCTTGTGCGGTGAATAGGGGGTGTTGAGTCCAATTCACTGATCAAGGAGTAGGTCTTGTCTATTACATATTGGGTTTATGGAACGGTATCTGACCTAATTTGAAACCCTTGTTTTATGCATCACCCCACCTCACCTTTCCCGTTAAGCAGCCATAGTGTGTTTTCTAAACGTGGGACTCTGTTCTGTTTTGCAATTCAGTTCAAGGGTAGCGGTTTTTACATTCCCTCTATAAGTGATATCTTATGATAAGTGTCTTTTTCTGTGTGACTTATTTCACTTAGAATCGTCGTACCTAAATCCACTCATCATGCTGCTACTAGCCTTATGACGTTGATTTCATGGCTGAGTGATATTCCATTGTACATAAGGACCACAACTTCTTTATCCATTTTTCTCTTTCCTGGGATATTTAAGGTGTAACGAAGTGGAGGTTCTTGTCAACAGAGCAGCCCTAAACTTTGGGGTGCCTGTGTCTTGCTGATTTTTAGTTTTCCCAATTTATACGCCCATGAGTGGAAGTGCCCTGTGCTCTCTAAGCTGAGTTTTTTAGATGTTCCAGGACACACCGTACACTTCTCCAGAGTGGCTGTTGGCAATTTACATCCCTCCCATCAGCGTAGCCAGGCTCCCGTTTCTCCATGGCCTGTCCTGCATTTCTGGTTTTGACACTTTATTCAGCATGGCCCTTTTGACCGATGGGAAGCGTGACTTCTTTGTAGCGCTGATTTGCCTTTCCAGGTTGCTTGGTTGGCCAAAAAGGGCGTATGCGTTTTTTCCTGAATATATTCAGGAAAAAACGCATACGCCCTTTTTGGCCAAGGGCATCATTGTCGAGGTTTTGCCGCTTTTCCTGTGCTTTAAAGGCGATTCGAATCTCCCTCCTGAAATCTGTTTCCTGCAATTCTGCCTTGCTTTCCAATCCTCTTCGTTGCCTTCCCTCAATATATTTGTGGACGAGAGTTATCATTTATAAGTCTGCAGGTTTGTGAATTGCAGTGCCCCTGAGCTCCATTTTTCAACTCGCTTTCTTGGGAGCTGGCCATAAAAGCGCAGGATTGCTTCAGGCCCTATTCTGGTCCCGGGCGGCAGGCTGAGCCTGTGGTTAATTCTTCTTCCTGATGGGAAAGTAGAGTGACCTGTGCCTGTCCCTACACCTAGAGCTAGTCTCTCATTGGTTCCCACTCTTCCCGTTCATCCTCAGGACAAATTGCAACCTGTACGGAACAGGAGGTTAAAGGTGCTGATTCTCCAAGGAGGGAGATTGCTAGTAAAGCGGCCGGAATGGCGAACCCGAGCACAAGGAGATGAGAAATGAGGTGCGTTTTGGAAACCTTTCCCGATCACACGGTGTACCATCTTCTGGGTTTCTCATGCATGTTTTCGATGTAGGAAGATGCCCTTGAACCTGGAGATTTGGGACCCATGGGATGGGTACCACGCAGTATTATTTTAAAGGGTCTGCGTTTCCTCACTCAACCTCACCAAACCTCTCAGCCCCAAGAGTGTCCACCCTTATGTCTCCATCAGCTGTGGGTCTAGATATGGTCAATCCAGGTGGCATCACAGCCCCTGAACGAATTTTGTAAGAATTTCCCTCTCTTTCACTGTCTTTGTTTCACGGGTTTTTAAAAGTAATTGATTTTTATAATGGGGTTTAGCTGCTTTTCACTGCTGTGTTTCTGCCGCTTTACACCCACTTGACTCACTTACAGAGAGATATCAAAACATAGGTTTTAAGATTCTTACTAGTCAGATATATTCTTGGGCGGTGAATAGGGGGTGTTGAGTCCAATTCACTGATCAAGGAGTAGGTCTTGTCTATTACATATTGGGTTTATGGAACCGTATCTGACCTAATTTGAAACCCTTGTTTTATGCATCACCCCACCTCACCTTTCCCGTTAAGCAGCCATAGTGTGTTTTCTAAACGTGGGACTCTGTTTTGTTTTGTAATTCAGTTCAAGGGTAGCGGTTTATACATTCCCTCTATAAGTGATATCTTATGATAAGTGTCTTTTTCTGTGTGACTTTTTTCACTTAGAATCGTCGTACCTAAATCCACTCATCATGCTGCTACTAGCCTTATGACGTTGATTTCATGGCTGAGTGATATTCCATTGTACATAAGGACCACAAATTCTTTATCCATTTTTCTCTTTCCTGGGATATTTAAGGTGTAACGAAGTGGAGGTTCTTGTCAACAGAGCAGCCCTAAACTTTGGGGTGCCTGTGTCTTGCTGATTTTTAGTTTTCCCAATTTATACGCCCATGAGTGGAAGTGCCCTGTGCTCTCTAAGCTGAGTTTTTTAGATGTTTCAGGACACACCGTACACTTCTCCAGAGTGGCTGTTGGCAATTTACATCCCTCCCATCAGCGTAGCCAGGCTCCCGTTTCTCCATGGCCTGTCCTGCATTTCTGGTTTTGACACTTTATTCAGCATGGCCCTTTTGACCGATGGGAAGCGTGACTTCTTTGTAGCGCTGATTTGCCTTTCCAGGTTGCTTGGTTGGCCAAAAAGGGCGTATGCGTTTTTTCCTGAATATATTCAGGAAAAAACGCATACGCACTTTTTGGCCAAGGGCATCATTGTCGAGGTTTTGCCGCTTTTCCTGTGCTTTAAAGGCGATTCGAATCTCCCTCCTGAAATCTGTTTCCTGCAATTCTGCCTTGCTTTCTAATCCTCTTCGTTGCCTTCCCTCAATATATTTGTGGACGAGAGTTATCATTTATAAGTCTGCAGGTTTGTGAATTGCAGTGCCCCTGAGCTCCATTTTTCAACTCGCTTTCTTGGGAGCTGGCCGCAAAAGCGCAGGATTGCTTCAGGCCCTATTCTGGTCCCGGGCGGCAGGCTGAGCCTGTGGTTAATTCTTCTTCCTGATGGGAAAGTAGAGTGACCTGTGCCTGTCCCAACACCTAGAGCTAGTCTCTCATTGGTTCCCACTCTTCCCGTTCATCCTCAGGACAAATTGCAACCTGTACGGAACAGGAGGTTAAAGGTGCTGATTCTCCAAGGAGGGAGATTGCTACTAAAGCGGCTGGAATGGCGAACCCGAGCACAAGGAGATGAGAAATGAGGTGCGTTTTGGAAACCTTTCCCGATCACACGGTGTACCATCTTCTGGGTTTCTCATGCATGTTTTCGATGTAGGAAGATGCCCTTGAACCAGGAGATTTGGGACCCATGGGATGGATATCACGCAGTACTACTTTAAAGGGTCTGCGTTTCCTCACCCAACCTCACCAAACCTCTCAGCCCCAAGAGTGTCCACCCTTATGTCTCCATCAGCTGTGGGTCTAGATATGGTCAATCCAGGTGGCATCACAGCCCCTGAACGAATTTTGTAAGAATTTCTCTCTCTTTCACTGTCTTTGTTTCACGGGTTTTTAAAAGTAATTGATTTTTATAATGGGGTTTAGCTGCTTTTCACTGCTGTGTTTCTGCCGCTTTACACCCACTTGACTCACTTACAGAGAGATATCAAAACATAGGTTTTAAGCTTCTTACTAGTCAGATATATTCTTGTGCGGTGAATAGGGGGTGTTGAGTCCAATTCACTGATCAAGGAGTAGGTCTTGTCTATTACATATTGGGTTTATGGAACGGTATCTGACCTAATTTGAAACCCTTGTTTTATGCATCACCCCACCTCACCTTTCCCGTTAAGCAGCCATAGTGTGTTTTCTAAACGTGGGACTCTGTTCTGTTTTGCAATTCAGTTCAAGGGTAGCGGTTTTTACATTCCCTCTATAAGTGATATCTTATGATAAGTGTCTTTTTCTGTGTGACTTATTTCACTTAGAATCGTCGTACCTAAATCCACTCATCATGCTGCTACTAGCCTTATGACGTTGATTTCATGGCTGAGTGATATTCCATTATACATAAGGACCACAACTTCTTTATCCATTTTTCTCTTTCCTGGGATATTTAAGGTGTAACGAAGTGGAGGTTCTTGTCAACAGAGCAGCCCTAAACTTTGGGGTGCCTGTGTCTTGCTGATTTTTAGTTTTCCCAATTTATACGCCCATGAGTGGAAGTGCCCTGTGCTCTCTAAGCTGAGTTTTTTAGATGTTCCAGGACACACCGTACACTTCTCCAGAGTGGCTGTTGGCAATTTACATCCCTCCCATCAGCGTAGCCAGGCTCCCGTTTCTCCATGGCCTGTCCTGCATTTCGGGTTTTGACACTTTATTCAGCATGGCCCTTTTGACCGATGGGAAGCGTGACTTCTTTGTAGCGCTGATTTGCCTTTCCAGGTTGCTTGGTTGGCCAAAAAGGGCGTATGCGTTTTTTCCTGAATATATTCAGGAAAAAACGCATACGCCCTTTTTGGCCAAGGGCATCATTGTCGAGGTTTTGCCGCTTTTCCTGTGCTTTAAAGGCGATTCGAATCTCCCTCCTGAAATCTGTTTCCTGCAATTCTGCCTTGCTTTCCAATCCTCTTTGTTGCCTTCCCTCAATATATTTGTGGACGAGAGTTATCATTTATAAGTCTGCAGGTTTGTGAATTGCAGTGCCCCTGAGCTCCATTTTTCAACTCGCTTTCTTGGGAGCTGGCCACAAAAGCGCAGGATTGCTTCAGGCCCTATTCTGGTCCCGGGCGGCAGGCTGAGCCTGTGGTTAATTCTTCTTCCTGATGGGAAAGTAGAGTGACCTGTGCCTGTCCCTACACCTAGAGCTAGTCTCTCATTGGTTCCCACTCTTCCCGTTCATCCTCAGGACAAATTGCAACCTGTACGGAACAGGAGGTTAAAGGTGCTGATTCTCCAAGGAGGGAGATTGCTAGTAAAGCGGCCGGAATGGCGAACCCGAGCACAAGGAGATGAGAAATGAGGTGCGTTTTGGAAACCTTTCCCGATCACACGGTGTACCATCTTCTGGGTGTCTCATGCATGTTTTCGATGTAGGAAGATGCCCTTGAACCTGGAGATTTGGGACCCATGGGATGGGTACCACGCAGTATTATTTTAAAGGGTCTGCGTTTCCTCACTCAACCTCACCAAACCTCTCAGCCCCAAGAGTGTCCACCCTTATGTCTCCATCAGCTGTGGGTCTAGATATGGTCAATCCAGGTGGCATCACAGCCCCTGAACGAATTTTGTAAGAATTTCCCTCTCTTTCACTGTCTTTGTTTCACGGGTTTTTAAAAGTAATTGATTTTTATAATGGGGTTTAGCTGCTTTTCACTGCTGTGTTTCTGCCGCTTTACACCCACTTGACTCACTTACAGAGAGATATCAAAACATAGGTTTTAAGATTCTTACTAGTGAGATATATTCTTGGGCGGTGAATAGGGGGTGTTGAGTCCAATTCACTGATCAAGGAGTAGGTCTTGTCTATTACATATTGGGTTTATGGAACCGTATCTGACCTAATTTGAAACCCTTGTTTTATGCATCACCCCACCTCACCTTTCCCGTTAAGCAGCCATAGTGTGTTTTCTAAACGTGGGACTCTGTTTTGTTTTGTAATTCAGTTCAAGGGTAGCGGTTTATACATTCCCTCTATAAGTGATATCTTATGATAAGTGTCTTTTTCTGTGTGACTTTTTTCACTTAGAATCGTCGTACCTAAATCCACTCATCATGCTGCTACTAGCCTTATGACGTTGATTTCATGGCTGAGTGATATTCCATTGTACATAAGGACCACAACTTCTTTATCCATTTTTCTCTTTCCTGGGATATTTAAGGTGTAACGAAGTGGAGGTTCTTGTCAACAGAGCAGCCCTAAACTTTGAGGTGCCTGTGTCTTGCTGATTTTTAGTTTTCCCAATTTATACGCCCATGAGTGGAAGTGCCCTGTGCTCTCTAAGCTGAGTTTTTTAGATGTTTCAGGACACACCGTACACTTCTCCAGAGTGGCTGTTGGCAATTTACATCCCACCCATCAGCGTAGCCAGGCTCCCGTTTCTCCATGGCCTGTCCTGCATTTCTGGTTTTGACACTTTATTCAACATGGCCCTTTTGACCGATGGGAAGCGAGACTTCTTTGTAGCGCTGATTTGCCTTTCCAGGTTGCTTGGTTGGCCAAAAAGGGCGTATGCGTTTTTTCCTGAATATATTCAGGAAAAAAACGCATACGCCCTTTTTGGCCAAGGGCATCATTGTCGAGGTTTTGCCGCTTTTCCTGTGCTTTAAAGGCGATTCGAATCTCCCTCCTGAAATCTGTTTCCTGCAATTCTGCCTTGCTTTCCAATCCTCTTCGTTGCCTTCCCTCAATATATTTGTGGACGAGAGTTATCATTTATAAGTCTGCAGGTTTGTGAATTGCAGTGCCCCTGAGCTCCATTTTTCAACTCGCTTTCTTGGGAGCTGGCCGCAAAAGCGCAGGATTGCTTCAGGCCCTATTCTGGTCCCGGGCGGCAGGCTGAGCCTGTGGTTAATTCTTCTTCCTGATGGGGAAGTAGAGTGACCTGTGCCTGTCCCAACACCTAGAGCTAGTCTCTCATTGGTTCCCACTCTTCCCGTTCATCCTCAGGACAAATTGCAACCTGTACGGAACAGGAGGTTAAAGGTGCTGATTCTCCAAGGAGGGAGATTGCTACTAAAGCGGCTGGAATGGCGAACCCGAGCATAAGGAGATGAGAAATGAGGTGCGTTTTGGAAACCTTTCCCGATCACACGGTGTACCATCTTCTGGGTTTTTCATGCATGTTTTCGATGTAGGAAGATGCCCTTGAACCTGGAGATTTGGGACCCATGGGATGGGAACCACGCAGTATTACTTTAAAGGGTCTGCGTTTCCTCACCCAACCTCACCAAACCTCTCAGCCCCAAGAGTGTCCACCCCTATGTCTCCATCAGCTGTGGGTCTAGATATGGTCAATCCAGGTGGCATCACAGCCCCTGAACGAATTTTGTAAGAATTTCTCTCTCTTTCACTGTCTTTGTTTCACGGGTTTTTAAAAGTAATTGATTTTTATAATGGGGTTTAGCTGCTTTTCACTGCTGTGTTTCTGCCGCTTTACACCCACTTGACTCACTTACAGAGAGATATCAAAACATAGGTTTTAAGCTTCTTACTAGTCAGATATATTCTTGGGCGGTGAATAGGGGGTGTTGAGTCCAATTCACTGATCAAGGAGTAGGTCTTGGCTATTACATATTGGGTTTATGGAACGGTATCTGACCTAATTTGAAACCCTTGTTTTATGCATCACCCCACCTCACCTTTCCCGTTAAGCAGCCATAGTGTGTTTTCTAAACGTGGGACTCTGTTCTGTTTTGCAATTCAGTTCAAGGGTAGCGGTTTTTACATTCCCTCTATAAGTGATATCTTATGATAAGTGTCTTTTTCTGTGTGACTTATTTCACTTAGAATCGTCGTACCTAAATCCACTCATCATGCTGCTACTAGCCTTATGACGTTGATTTCATGGCTGAGTGATATTCCATTGTACATAAGGACCACAACTTCTTTATCCATTTTTCTCTTTCCTGGGATATTTAAGGTGTAACGAAGTGGAGGTTCTTGTCAACAGAGCAGCCCTAAACTTTGGGGTGCCTGTGTCTTGCTGATTTTTAGTTTTCCCAATTTATACGCCCATGAGTGGAAGTGCCCTGTGCTCTCTAAGCTGAGTTTTTTAGATGTTCCAGGACACACCGTACACTTCTCCAGAGTGGCTGTTGGCAATTTACATCCCTCCCATCAGCGTAGCCAGGCTCCCGTTTCTCCATGGCCTGTCCTGCATTTCTGGTTTTGACACTTTATTCAGCAGGGCCCTTTTGACTGATGGGAAGCGTGACTTCTTTGTAGCGCTGATTTGCCTTTCCAGGTTGCTTGGTTGGCCGAAAAGGGCGTATGCGTTTTTTCCTGAATATATTCAGGAAAAAACGCATACGCCCTTTTTGGCCAAGGGCATCATTGTCGAGGTTTTGCCGCTTTTCCTGTGCTTTAAAGGCGATTCGAATCTCCCTCCTGAAATCTGTTTCCTGCAATTCTGCCTTGCTTTCCAATCCTCTTCGTTGCCTTCCCTCAATATATTTGCGGACGAGAGTTATCATTTATAAGTCTGCAGGTTTGTGAATTGCAGTGCCCCTGAGCTCCATTTTTCAACTCGCTTTCTTGGGAGCTGGCCACAAAAGCGCAGGATTGCTTCAGGCCCTATTCTGGTCCCGGGCGGCAGGCTGAGCCTGTGGTTAATTCTTCTTCCTGATGGGAAAGTAGAGTGACCTGTGCCTGTCCCTACACCTAGAGCTAGTCTCGCATTGGTTCCCACTCTTCCCGTTCATCCTCAGGACAAATTGCAACCTGTACGGAACAGGAGGTTAAAGGTGCTGATTCTCCAAGGAGGGAGATTGCTAGTAAAGCGGCTGGAATGGCGAACCCGAGCACAAGGAGATGAGAAATGAGGTGCGTTTTGGAAACCTTTCCCGATCACACGGTGTACCATCTTCTGGGTTTCTCATGCATGTTTTCGATGTAGGAAGATGCCCTTGAACCTGGAGATTTGGGACCCATGGGATGGGTACCACGCAGTATTATTTTAAAGGGTCTGCGTTTCCTCACTCAACCTCACCAAACCTCTCAGCCCGAAGAGTGTCCACCCTTATGTCTCCATCAGCTGTGGGTCTAGATATGGTCAATCCAGGTGGCATCACAGCCCCTGAACGAATTTTGTAAGAATTTCCCTCTCTTTCACTGTCTTTGTTTCACGGGTTTTTAAAACTAATTGATTTTTATAATGGGGTTTAGCTGCTTTTCACTGCTGTGTTTCTCCCGCTTTACACCCACTTGACTCACTTACAGAGAGATATCAAAACATAGGTTTTAAGATTCTTACTAGTCAGATATATTCTTGGGCGGTGAATAGGGGGTGTTGAGTCCAATTCACTGATCAAGGAGTAGGTCTTGTCTATTACATATTGGGTTTATGAAACCGTATCTGACCTAATTTGAAACCCTTGTTTTATGCATCACCCCACCTAACCTTTCCCGTTAAGCAGCCATAGTGTGTTTTCTAAACGTGGGACTCTGTTTTGTTTTGTAATTCAGTTCAAGGGTAGCGGTTTATACATTCCCTCTATAAGTGATATCTTATGATAAGTGTCTTTTTCTGTGTGACTTTTTTCACTTAGAATCGTCGTACCTAAATCCACTCATCATGCTGCTACTAGCCTTATGACGTTGATTTCATGGCTGAGTGATATTCCATTGTACATAAGGACCACAACTTCTTTATCTATTTTTCTCTTTCCTGGGATATTTAAGGTGTAACGAAGTGGAGGTTCTTGTCAACAGAGCAGCCCTAAACTTTGGGGTGCCTGTGTCTTGCTGATTTTTAGTTTTCCCAATTTATACGCCCATGAGTGGAAGTGCCCTGTGCTCTCTAAGCTGAGTTTTTTAGATGTTTCAGGACACACCGTACACTTCTCCAGAGTGCCTGTTGGCAATTTACATCCCTCCCATCAGCGTAGCCAGGCTCCCGTTTCTCCATGGCCTGTCCTGCATTTCTGGTTTTGACACTTTATTCAGCATGGCCCTTTTGACCGATGGGAAGCGAGACTTCTTTGTAGCGCTGATTTGCCTTTCCAGGTTGCTTGGTTGGCCAAAAAGGGCGTATGCGTTTTTTCCTGAATATATTCAGGAAAAAAACGCATACGCCCTTTTTGGCCAAGGGCATAATTGTCGAGGTTTTGCCGCTTTTCCTGTGCTTTAAAGGCGATTCGAATCTCCCTCCTGAAATCTGTTTCCTGCAATTCTGCCTTGCTTTCCAATCCTCTTCGTTGCCTTCCCTCAATATATTTGTGGACGAGAGTTATCATTTATAAGTCTGCAGGTTTGTGAATTGCAGTGCCCCTGAGCTCCATTTTTCAACTCGCTTTCTTGGGAGCTGGCCGCAAAAGCGCAGGATTGCTTCAGGCCCTATTCTGGTCCCGGGCGGCAGGCTGAGCCTGTGGTTAATTCTTCTTCCTGATGGGGAAGTAGAGTGACCTGTGCCTGTCCCAACACCTAGAGCTAGTCTCTCATTGGTTCCCACTCTTCCCGTTCATCCTCAGGACAAATTGCAACCTGTACGGAACAGGAGGTTAAAGGTGCTGATTCTCCAAGGAGGGAGATTGCTACTAAAGCGGCTGGAATGGCGAACCCGAGCATAAGGAGATGAGAAATGAGGTGCGTTTTGGAAACCTTTCCCGATCACACGGTGTACCATCTTCTGGGTTTCTCATGCATGTTTTCGATGTAGGAAGATGCCCTTGAACCTGGAGATTTGGGACCCATGGGATGGGAACCACGCAGTATTACTTTAAAGGGTCTGCGTTTCCTCACCCAACCTCACCAAACCTCTCAGCCCCAAGAGTGTCCACCCCTATGTCTCCATCAGCTGTGGGTCTAGATATGGTCAATCCAGGTGGCATCACAGCCCCTGAACGAATTTTGTAAGAATTTCTCTCTCTTTCACTGTCTTTGTTTCACGGGTTTTTAAAAGTAATTGATTTTTATAATGGGGTTTAGCTGCTTTTCACTGCTGTGTTTCTGCCGCTTTACACCCACTTGACTCACTTACAGAGAGATATCAAAACATAGGTTTTAAGCTTCTTACTAGTCAGATATATTCTTGGGCGGTGAATAGGGGGTGTTGAGTCCAATTCACTGATCAAGGAGTAGGTCTTGTCTATTACATATTGGGTTTATGGAACGGTATCTGAGCTAATTTGAAACCCTTGTTTTATGCATCACCCCACCTCACCTTTCCCGTTAAGCAGCCATAGTGTGTTTTCTAAACGTGGGACTCTGTTCTGTTTTGTAATTCAGTTCAAGGGTAGCGGTTTTTACATTCCCTCTATAAGTGATATCTTATGATATGTGTCTTTTTCTGTGTGACTTATTTCACTTAGAATCGTCGTACCTAAACCACTCATCATGCTGCTACTAGCCTTATGACGTTGATTTCATGGCTGAGTGATATTCCATTGTACATAAGGACCACAACTTCTTTATCCATTTTTCTCTTTCCTGGGATATTTAAGGTGTAACGAAGTGGAGGTTCTTGTCAACAGAGCAGCCCTAAACTTTGGGGTGCCTGTGTCTTGCTGATTTTTAGTTTTCCCAATTTATACGCCCATGAGTGGAAGTGCCCTGTGCTCTCTAAGCTGAGTTTTTTAGATGTTTCAGGACACACCGTACACTTCTCCAGAGTGGCTGTTGGCAATTTACATCCCTCCCATCAGTGTAGCCAGGCTCCCGTTTCTCCATGGCCTGTCCTGCATTTCTGGTTTTGACACTTTATTCAGCATGGCCCTTTTGACCGATGGGAAGCGTGACTTCTTTGTAGCGCTGATTTGCCTTTCCAGGTTGCTTGGTTGGCCAAAAAGGGCGTATGCGTTTTTTCCTGAATATATTCAGGAAAAAACGCATACGCACTTTTTGGCCAAGGGCATCATTGTCGAGGTTTTGCCGCTTTTCCTGTGCTTTAAAGGCGATTCGAATCTCCCTCCTGAAATCTGTTTCCTGCAATTCTGCCTTGCTTTCTAATCCTCTTCGTTGCCTTCCCTCAATATATTTGTGGACGAGAGTTATCATTTATAAGTCTGCAGGTTTGTGAATTGCAGTGCCCCTGAGCTCCATTTTTCAACTCGCTTTCTTGGGAGCTGGCCGCAAAAGCGCAGGATTGCTTCAGGCCCTATTCTGGTCCCGGGCGGCAGGCTGAGCCTGTGGTTAATTCTTCTTCCTGATGGGGAAGTAGAGTGACCTGTGCCTGTCCCAACACCTAGAGCTAGTCTCTCATTGGTTCCCACTCTTCCCGTTCATCCTCAGGACAAATTGCAACCTGTACGGAACAGGAGGTTAAAGGTGCTGATTCTCCAAGGAGGGAGATTGCTACTAAAGCGGCTGGAATGGCGAACCCGAGCATAAGGAGATGAGAAATGAGGTGCGTTTTGGAAACCTTTCCCGATCACACGGTGTACCATCTTCTGGGTTTCTCATGCATGTTTTCGATGTAGGAAGATGCCCTTGAACCTGGAGATTTGGGACCCATGGGATGGGAACCACGCAGTATTACTTTAAAGGGTCTGCGTTTCCTCACCCAACCTCACCAAACCTCTCAGCCCCAAGAGTGTCCACCCCTATGTCTCCATCAGCTGTGGGTCTAGATATGGTCAATCCAGGTGGCATCACAGCCCCTGAACGAATTTTGTAAGAATTTCTCTCTCTTTCACTGTCTTTGTTTCACGGGTTTTTAAAAGTAATTGATTTTTATAATGGGGTTTAGCTGCTTTTCACTGCTGTGTTTCTGCCGCTTTACACCCACTTGACTCACTTACAGAGAGATATCAAAACATAGGTTTTAAGCTTCTTACTAGTCAGATATATTCTTGGGCGGTGAATAGGGGGTGTTGAGTCCAATTCACTGATCAAGGAGTAGGTCTTGTCTATTACGTATTGGGTTTATGGAACGGTATCTGAGCTAATTTGAAACCCTTGTTTTATGCATCACCCCACCTCACCTTTCCCGTTAAGCAGCCATAGTGTGTTTTCTAAACGTGGGACTCTGTTCTGTTTTGTAATTCAGTTCAAGGGTAGCGGTTTTTACATTCCCTCTATAAGTGATATCTTATGATATGTGTCTTTTTCTGTGTGACTTATTTCACTTAGAATCGTCGTACCTAAACCACTCATCATGCTGCTACTAGCCTTATGACGTTGATTTCATGGCTGAGTGATATTCCATTGTACATAAGGACCACAACTTCTTTATCCATTTTTCTCTTTCCTGGGATATTTAAGGTGTAACGAAGTGGAGGTTCTTGTCAACAGAGCAGCCCTAAACTTTGGGGTGCCTGTGTCTTGCTGATTTTTAGTTTTCCCAATTTATACGCCCATGAGTGGAAGTGCCCTGTGCTCTCTAAGCTGAGTTTTTTAGATGTTTCAGGACACACCGTACACTTCTCCAGAGTGGCTGTTGGCAATTTACATCCCTCCCATCAGTGTAGCCAGGCTCCCGTTTCTCCATGGCCTGTCCTGCATTTCTGGTTTTGACACTTTATTCAGCATGGCCCTTTTGACCGATGGGAAGCGTGACTTCTTTGTAGCGCTGATTTGCCTTTCCAGGTTGCTTGGTTGGCCAAAAAGGGCGTATGCGTTTTTTCCTGAATATATTCAGGAAAAAACGCATACGCACTTTTTGGCCAAGGGCATCATTGTCGAGGTTTTGCCGCTTTTCCTGTGCTTTAAAGGCGATTCGAATCTCCCTCCTGAAATCTGTTTCCTGCAATTCTGCCTTGCTTTCTAATCCTCTTCGTTGCCTTCCCTCAATATATTTGTGGACGAGAGTTATCATTTATAAGTCTGCAGGTTTGTGAATTGCAGTGCCCCTGAGCTCCATTTTTCAACTCGCTTTCTTGGGAGCTGGCCGCAAAAGCGCAGGATTGCTTCAGGCCCTATTCTGGTCCCGGGCGGCAGGCTGAGCCTGTGGTTAATTCTTCTTCCTGATGGGGAAGTAGAGTGACCTGTGCCTGTCCCAACACCTAGAGCTAGTCTCTCATTGGTTCCCACTCTTCCCGTTCATCCTCAGGACAAATTGCAACCTGTACGGAACAGGAGGTTAAAGGTGCTGATTCTCCAAGGAGGGAGATTGCTACTAAAGCGGCTGGAATGGCGAACCCGAGCATAAGGAGATGAGAAATGAGGTGCGTTTTGGAAACCTTTCCCGATCACACGGTGTACCATCTTCTGGGTTTCTCATGCATGTTTTCGATGTAGGAAGATGCCCTTGAACCTGGAGATTTGGGACCCATGGGATGGGAACCACGCAGTATTACTTTAAAGGGTCTGCGTTTCCTCACCCAACCTCACCAAACCTCTCAGCCCCAAGAGTGTCCACCCCTATGTCTCCATCAGCTGTGGGTCTAGATATGGTCAATCCAGGTGGCATCACAGCCCCTGAACGAATTTTGTAAGAATTTCTCTCTCTTTCACTGTCTTTGTTTCACGGGTTTTTAAAAGTAATTGATTTTTATAATGGGGTTTAGCTGCTTTTCACTGCTGTGTTTCTGCCGCTTTACACCCACTTGACTCACTTACAGAGAGATATCAAAACATAGGTTTTAAGCTTCTTACTAGTCAGATATATTCTTGGGCGGTGAATAGGGGGTGTTGAGTCCAATTCACTGATCAAGGAGTAGGTCTTGTCTATTACATATTGGGTTTATGGAACGGTATCTGAGCTAATTTGAAACCCTTGTTTTATGCATCACCCCACCTCACCTTTCCCGTTAAGCAGCCATAGTGTGTTTTCTAAACGTGGGACTCTGTTCTGTTTTGTAATTCAGTTCAAGGGTAGCGGTTTTTACATTCCCTCTATAAGTGATATCTTATGATATGTGTCTTTTTCTGTGTGACTTATTTCACTTAGAATCGTCGTACCTAAACCACTCATCATGCTGCTACTAGCCTTATGACGTTGATTTCATGGCTGAGTGATATTCCATTGTACATAAGGACCACAACTTCTTTATCCATTTTTCTCTTTCCTGGGATATTTAAGGTGTAACGAAGTGGAGGTTCTTGTCAACAGAGCAGCCCTAAACTTTGGGGTGCCTGTGTCTTGCTGATTTTTAGTTTTCCCAATTTATACGCCCATGAGTGGAAGTGCCCTGTGCTCTCTAAGCTGAGTTTTTTAGATGTTTCAGGACACACCGTACACTTCTCCAGAGTGGCTGTTGGCAATTTACATCCCTCCCATCAGTGTAGCCAGGCTCCCGTTTCTCCATGGCCTGTCCTGCATTTCTGGTTTTGACACTTTATTCAGCATGGCCCTTTTGACCGATGGGAAGCGTGACTTCTTTGTAGCGCTGATTTGCCTTTCCAGGTTGCTTGGTTGGCCAAAAAGGGCGTATGCGTTTTTTCCTGAATATATTCAGGAAAAAACGCATACGCACTTTTTGGCCAAGGGCATCATTGTCGAGGTTTTGCCGCTTTTCCTGTGCTTTAAAGGCGATTCGAATCTCCCTCCTGAAATCTGTTTCCTGCAATTCTGCCTTGCTTTCTAATCCTCTTCGTTGCCTTCCCTCAATATATTTGTGGACGAGAGTTATCATTTATAAGTCTGCAGGTTTGTGAATTGCAGTGCCCCTGAGCTCCATTTTTCAACTCGCTTTCTTGGGAGCTGGCCGCAAAAGCGCAGGATTGCTTCAGGCCCTATTCTGGTCCCGGGCGGCAGGCTGAGCCTGTGGTTAATTCTTCTTCCTGATGGGAAAGTAGAGTGACCTGTGCCTGTCCCAACACCTAGAGCTAGTCTCTCATTGGTTCCCACTCTTCCCGTTCATCCTCAGGACAAATTGCAACCTGTACGGAACAGGAGGTTAAAGGTGCTGATTCTCCAAGGAGGGAGATTGCTACTAAAGTGGCTGGAATGGCGAACCCGAGCACAAGGAGATGAGAAATGAGGTGCGTTTTGGAAACCTTTCCCGATCACACGGTGTACCATCTTCTGGGTTTCTCATGCATGTTTTCGATGTAGGAAGATGCCCTTGAACCTGGAGATTTGGGACCCATGGGATGGGAACCACGCAGTATTACTTTAAAGGGTCTGCGTTTCCTCACCCAACCTCACCAAACCTCTCAGCCCCAAGAGTGTCCACCCCTATGTCTCCATCAGCTGTGGGTCTAGATATGGTCAATCCAGGTGGCATCACAGCCCCTGAACGAATTTTGTAAGAATTTCTCTCTCTTTCACTGTCTTTGTTTCACGGGTTTTTAAAAGTAATTGATTTTTATAATGGGGTTTAGCTGCTTTTCACTGCTGTGTTTCTGCCGCTTTACACCCACTTGACTCACTTACAGAGAGATATCAAAACATAGGTTTTAAGCTTCTTACTAGTCAGATATATTCTTGGGCGGTGAATAGGGGGTGTTGAGTCCAATTCACTGATCAAGGAGTAGGTCTTGTCTATTACATATTGGGTTTATGGAACGGTATCTGAGCTAATTTGAAACCCTTGTTTTATGCATCACCCCACCTCACCTTTCCCGTTAAGCAGCCATAGTGTGTTTTCTAAACGTGGGACTCTGTTCTGTTTTGTAATTCAGTTCAAGGGTAGCGGTTTTTACATTCCCTCTATAAGTGATATCTTATGATATGTGTCTTTTTCTGTGTGACTTATTTCACTTAGAATCGTCGTACCTAAACCACTCATCATGCTGCTACTAGCCTTATGACGTTGATTTCATGGCTGAGTGATATTCCATTGTACATAAGGACCACAACTTCTTTATCCATTTTTCTCTTTCCTGGGATATTTAAGGTGTAACGAAGTGGAGGTTCTTGTCAACAGAGCAGCCCTAAACTTTGGGGTGCCTGTGTCTTGCTGATTTTTAGTTTTCCCAATTTATACGCCCATGAGTGGAAGTGCCCTGTGCTCTCTAAGCTGAGTTTTTTAGATGTTTCAGGACACACCGTACACTTCTCCAGAGTGGCTGTTGGCAATTTACATCCCTCCCATCAGCGTAGCCAGGCTCCCGTTTCTCCATGGCCTGTCCTGCATTTCTGGTTTTGACACTTTATTCAGCATGGCCCTTTTGACCGATGGGAAGCGAGACTTCTTTGTAGCGCTGATTTGCCTTTCCAGGTTGCTTGGTTGGCCAAAAAGGGCGTATGCGTTTTTTCCTGAATATATTCAGGAAAAAAACGCATACGCCCTTTTTGGCCAAGGGCATCATTGTCGAGGTTTTGCCGCTTTTCCTGTGCTTTAAAGGCGATTCGAATCTCCCTCCTGAAATCTGTTTCCTGCAATTCTGCCTTGCTTTCCAATCCTCTTCGTTGCCTTCCCTCAATATATTTGTGGACGAGAGTTATCATTTATAAGTCTGCAGGTTTGTGAATTGCAGTGCCCCTGAGCTCCATTTTTCAACTCGCTTTCTTGGGAGCTGGCCGCAAAAGCGCAGGATTGCTTCAGGCCCTATTCTGGTCCCGGGCGGCAGGCTGAGCCTGTGGTTAATTCTTCTTCCTGATGGGGAAGTAGAGTGACGTGTGCCTGTCCCAACACCTAGAGCTAGTCTCTCATTGGTTCCCACTCTTCCTGTTCATCCTCAGGACAAATTGCAACCTGTACGGAACAGGAGGTTAAAGGTGCTGATTCTCCAAGGAGGGAGATTGCTACTAAAGCGGCTGGAATGGCGAACCCGAGCATAAGGAGATGAGAAATGAGGTGCGTTTTGGAAACCTTTCCCGATCACACGGTGTACCATCTTCTGGGTTTCTCATGCATGTTTTCGATGTAGGAAGATGCCCTTGAACCTGGAGATTTGGGACCCATGGGATGGGAACCACGCAGTATTACTTTAAAGGGTCTGCGTTTCCTCACCCAACCTCACCAAACCTCTCAGCCACAAGAGTGTCCACCCCTATGTCTCCATCAGCTGTGGGTCTAGATATGGTCAATCCAGGTGGCATCACAGCCCCTGAACGAATTTTGTAAGAATTTCTCTCTCTTTCACTGTCTTTGTTTCACGGGTTTTTAAAAGTAATTGATTTTTATAATGGGGTTTAGCTGCTTTTCACTGCTGTGTTTCTGCCGCTTTACACCCACTTGACTCACTTACAGAGAGATATCAAAACATAGGTTTTAAGCTTCTTACTAGTCAGATATATTCTTGGGCGGTGAATAGGGGGTGTTGAGTCCAATTCACTGATCAAGGAGTAGGTCTTGTCTATTACATATTGGGTTTATGGAACGGTATCTGACCTAATTTGAAACCCTTGTTTTATGCATCACCCCACCTCACCTTTCCCGTTAAGCAGCCATAGTGTGTTTTCTAAACGTGGGACTCTGTTCTGTTTTGCAATTCAGTTCAAGGGTAGCGGTTTTTACATTCCCTCTATAAGTGATATCTTATGATAAGTGTCTTTTTCTGTGTGACTTATTTCACTTAGAATCGTCGTACCTAAATCCACTCATCATGCTGCTACTAGCCTTATGACGTTGATTTCATGGCTGAGTGATATTCCATTGTACATAAGGACCACAACTTCTTTATCCATTTTTCTCTTTCCTGGGATATTTAAGGTGTAACGAAGTGGAGGTTCTTGTCAACAGAGCAGCCCTAAACTTTGGGGTGCCTGTGTCTTGCTGATTTTTAGTTTTCCCAATTTATACGCCCATGAGTGGAAGTGCCCTGTGCTCTCTAAGCTGAGTTTTTTAGATGTTCCAGGACACACCGTACACTTCTCCAGAGTGGCTGTTGGCAATTTACATCCCTCCCATCAGCGTAGCCAGGCTCCCGTTTCTCCATGGCCTGTCCTGCATTTCTGGTTTTGACACTTTATTCAGCATGGCCCTTTTGACCGATGGGAAGCGAGACTTCTTTGTAGCGCTGATTTGCCTTTCCAGGTTGCTTGGTTGGCCAAAAAGGGCGTATGCGTTTTTTCCTGAATATATTCAGGAAAAAACGCATACGCCCTTTTTGGCCAAGGGCATCATTGTCGAGGTTTTGCCGCTTTTCCTGTGCTTTAAAGGCGATTCGAATCTCCCTCCTGAAATCTGTTTCCTGCAATTCTGCCTTGCTTTCCAATCCTCTTCGTTGCCTTCCCTCAATATATTTGTGGACGAGAGTTATCATTTATAAGTCTGCAGGTTTGTGAATTGCAGTGCCCCTGAGCTCCATTTTTCAACTCGCTTTCTTGGGAGCTGGCCACAAAAGCGCAGGATTGCTTCAGGCCCTATTCTGGTCCCGGGCGGCAGGCTGAGCCTGTGGTTAATTCTTCTTCCTGATGGGAAAGTAGAGTGACCTGTGCCTGTCCCTACACCTAGAGCTAGTCTCTCATTGGTTCCCACTCTTCCCGTTCATCCTCAGGACAAATTGCAACCTGTACGGAACAGGAGGTTAAAGGTGCTGATTCTCCAAGGAGGGAGATTGCTAGTAAAGTGGCCGGAATGGCGAACCCGAGCACAAGGAGATGAGAAATGAGGTGCGTTTTGGAAACCTTTCCCGATCACACGGTGTACCATCTTCTGGGTTTCTCATGCATGTTTTCGATGTAGGAAGATGCCCTTGAACCTGGAGATTTGGGACCCATGGGATGGGTACCACGCAGTATTATTTTAAAGGGTCTGCGTTTCCTCACTCAACCTCACCAAACCTCTCAGCCCCAAGAGTGTCCACCCTTATGTCTCCATCAGCTGTGGGTCTAGATATGGTCAATCCAGGTGGCATCACAGCCCCTGAACGAATTTTGTAAGAATTTCCCTCTCTTTCACTGTCTTTGTTTCACGGGTTTTTAAAAGTAATTGATTTTTATAATGGGGTTTAGCTGCTTTTCACTGCTGTGTTTCTGCCGCTTTACACCCACTTGACTCACTTACAGAGAGATATCAAAACATAGGTTTTAAGATTCTTACTAGTCAGATATATTCTTGGGCGGTGAAGAGGGGGTGTTGAGTCCAATTCACTGATCAAGGAGTAGGTCTTGTCTATTACATATTGGGTTTATGGAACCGTATCTGACCTAATTTGAAACACTTGTTTTATGCATCACCCCACCTCACCTTTCCCGTTAAGCAGCCATAGTGTGTTTTCTAAACGTGGGACTCTGTTTTGTTTTGTAATTCAGTTCAAGGGTAGCGGTTTATACATTCCCTCTATAAGTGATATCTTATGATAAGTGTCTTTTTCTGTGTGACTTTTTTCACTTAGAATCGTCGTACCTAAATCCACTCATCATGCTGCTACTAGCCTTATGACGTTGATTTCATGGCTGAGTGATATTCCATTGTACATAAGGACCACAACTTCTTTATCCATTTTTCTCTTTCCTGGGATATTTAAGGTGTAACGAAGTGGAGGTTCTTGTCAACAGAGCAGCCCTAAACTTTGAGGTGCCTGTGTCTTGCTGATTTTTAGTTTTCCCATTTTATACGCCCATGAGTGGAAGTGCCCTGTGCTCTCTAAGCTGAGTTTTTTAGATGTTTCAGGACACACCGTACACTTCTCCAGAGTGGCTGTTGGCAATTTACATCCCACCCATCAGCGTAGCCAGGCTCCCGTTTCTCCATGGCCTGTCCTGCATTTCTGGTTTTGACACTTTATTCAGCATGGCCCTTTTGACCGATGGGAAGCGAGACTTCTTTGTAGCGCTGATTTGCCTTTCCAGGTTGCTTGGTTGGCCAAAAAGGGCGTATGCGTTTTTTCCTGAATATATTCAGGAAAAAACGCATACGCCCTTTTTGGCCAAGGGCATCATTGTCGAGGTTTTGCCGCTTTTCCTGTGCTTTAAAGGCGATTCGAATCTCCCTCCTGAAATCTGTTTCCTGCAATTCTGCCTTGCTTTCCAATCCTCTTCGTTGCCTTCCCTCAATATATTTGTGGACGAGAGTTGTCATTTATAAGTCTACAGGTTTGTGAATTGCAGTGCCCCTGAGCTCCATTTTTCAACTCGCTTTCTTGGGAGCTGGCCGCAAAAGCGCAGGATTGCTTCAGGTCCTATTCTGGTTCCGGGCGGCAGGCTGAGCCTGTGGTTAATTCTTCTTCCTGATGGGAAAGTAGAGTGACCTGTGCCTGTCCCAACACCTAGAGCTAGTCTCTCATTGGTTCCCACTCTTCCCGTTCATCCTCAGGACAAATTACAACCTGTATGGAACAGGAGGTTAAAGGTGCTGATTCTCCAAGGAGGGAGATTGCTACTAAAGGGGCTGGAATGGCGAACCCGAGCATAAGGAGATGAGAAATGAGGTGCGTTTTGGAAACCTTTCCCGATCACACGGTGTACCATCTTCTGGGTTTCTCATGCATGTTTTCGATGTAGGAAGATGCCCTTGAACCTGGAGATTTGGGACCCATGGGATGGGAACCACGCAGTATTACTTTAAAGGGTCTGCGTTTCCTCACCCAACCTCACCAAACCTCTCAGCCCCAAGAGTGTCCACCCCTATGTCTCCATCAGCTGTGGGTCTAGATATGGTCAATCCAGGTGGCATCACAGCCCCTGAACGAATTTTGTAAGAATTTCTCTCTCTTTCACTGTCTTTGTTTCACGGGTTTTTAAAAGTAATTGATTTTTATAATGGGGTTTAGCTGCTTTTCACTGCTGTGTTTCTGCCGCTTTACACCCACTTGACTCACTTACAGAGAGATATCAAAACATAGGTTTTAAGCTTCTTACTAGTCAGATATATTCTTGGGCGGTGAATAGGGGGTGTTGAGTCCAATTCACTGATCAAGGAGTAGGTCTTGTCTATTACATATTGGGTTTATGGAACGGTATCTGAGCTAATTTGAAACCCTTGTTTTATGCATCACCCCACCTCACCTTTCCCGTTAAGCAGCCATAGTGTGTTTTCTAAACGTGGGACTCTGTTCTGTTTTGTAATTCAGTTCAAGGGTAGCGGTTTTTACATTCCCTCTATAAGTGATATCTTATGATAAGTGTCTTTTTCTGTGTGACTTATTTCACTTAGAATCGTCGTACCTAAACCACTCATCATGCTGCTACTAGCCTTATGACGTTGATTTCATGGCTGAGTGATATTCCATTGTACATAAGGACCACAACTTCTTTATCCATTTTTCTCTTTCCTGGGATATTTAAGGTGTAACGAAGTGGAGGTTCTTGTCAACAGAGCAGCCCTAAACTTTGGGGTGCCTGTGTCTTGCTGATTTTTAGTTTTCCCAATTTATACGCCCATGAGTGGAAGTGCCCTGTGCTCTCTAAGCTGAGTTTTTTAGATGTTTCAGGACACACCGTACACTTCTCCAGAGTGGCTGTTGGCAATTTACATCCCTCCCATCAGCGTAGCCAGGCTCCCGTTTCTCCATGGCCTGTCCTGCATTTCTGGTTTTGACACTTTATTCAGCATGGCCCTTTTGACCGATGGGAAGCGAGACTTCTTTGTAGCGCTGATTTGCCTTTCCAGGTTGCTTGGTTGGCCAAAAAGGGCGTATGCGTTTTTTCCTGAATATATTCAGGAAAAAAACGCATACGCCCTTTTTGGCCAAGGGCATCATTGTCGAGGTTTTGCCGCTTTTCCTGTGCTTTAAAGGCGATTCGAATCTCCCTCCTGAAATCTGTTTCCTGCAATTCTGCCTTGCTTTCCAATCCTCTTCGTTGCCTTCCCTCAATATATTTGTGGACGAGAGTTATCATTTATAAGTCTGCAGGTTTGTGAATTGCAGTGCCCCTGAGCTCCATTTTTCAACTCGCTTTCTTGGGAGCTGGCCGCAAAAGCGCAGGATTGCTTCAGGCCCTATTCTGGTCCCGGGCGGCAGGCTGAGCCTGTGGTTAATTCTTCTTCCTGATGGGGAAGTAGAGTGACCTGTGCCTGTCCCAACACCTAGAGCTAGTCTCTCATTGGTTCCCACTCTTCCTGTTCATCCTCAGGACAAATTGCAACCTGTACGGAACAGGAGGTTAAAGGTGCTGATTCTCCAAGGAGGGAGATTGCTACTAAAGCGGCTGGAATGGCGAACCCGAGCATAAGGAGATGAGAAATGAGGTGCGTTTTGGAAACCTTTCCCGATCACACGGTGTACCATCTTCTGGGTTTCTCATGCATGTTTTCGATGTAGGAAGATGCCCTTGAACCTGGAGATTTGGGACCCATGGGATGGGAACCACGCAGTATTACTTTAAAGGGTCTGCGTTTCCTCACCCAACCTCACCAAACCTCTCAGCCACAAGAGTGTCCACCCCTATGTCTCCATCAGCTGTGGGTCTAGATATGGTCAATCCAGGTGGCATCACAGCCCCTGAACGAATTTTGTAAGAATTTCTCTCTCTTTCACTGTCTTTGTTTCACGGGTTTTTAAAAGTAATTGATTTTTATAATGGGGTTTAGCTGCTTTTCACTGCTGTGTTTCTGCCGCTTTACACCCACTTGACTCACTTACAGAGAGATATCAAAACATAGGTTTTAAGCTTCTTACTAGTCAGATATATTCTTGGGCGGTGAATAGGGGGTGTTGAGTCCAATTCACTGATCAAGGAGTAGGTCTTGGCTATTACATATTGGGTTTATGGAACGGTATCTGACCTAATTTGAAACCCTTGTTTTATGCATCACCCCACCTCACCTTTCCCGTGAAGCAGCCATAGTGTGTTTTCTAAACGTGGGACTCTGTTCTGTTTTGTAATTCAGTTCAAGGGTAGCGGTTTTTACATTCCCTCTATAAGTGATATCTTATGATAAGTGTCTTTTTCTGTGTGACTTATTTCACTTAGAATCGTCGTACCTAAACCACTCATCACGCTGCTACTAGCCTTATGACGTTGATTTCATGGCTGAGTGATATTCCATTGTACATAAGGACCACAACTTCTTTATCCATTTTTCTCTTTCCTGGGATATTTAAGGTGTAACGAAGTGGAGGTTCTTGTCAACAGAGCAGCCGTAAACTTTGGGGTGCCTGTGTCTTGCTGATTTTTAGTTTTCCCAATTTATACGCCCATGAGTGGAAGTGCCCTGTGCTCTCTAAGCTGAGTTTTTTAGATGTTTCAGGACACACCGTACACTTCTCCAGAGTGGCTGTTGGCAATTTACATCCCTCCCATCAGCGTAGCCAGGCTCCCGTTTCTCCATGGCCTGTCCTGCATTTCTGGTTTTGACACTTTATTCAGCATGGCCCTTTTGACCGATGGGAAGCGAGACTTCTTTGTAGCGCTGATTTGCCTTTCCAGGTTGCTTGGTTGGCCAAAAAGGGCGTATGCGTTTTTTCCTGAATATATTCAGGAAAAAAACGCATACGCCCTTTTTGGCCAAGGGCATCATTGTCGAGGTTTTGCCGCTTTTCCTGTGCTTTAAAGGCGATTCGAATCTCCCTCCTGAAATCTGTTTCCTGCAATTCTGCCTTGCTTTCCAATCCTCTTCGTTGCCTTCCCTCAATATATTTGTGGACGAGAGTTATCATTTATAAGTCTGCAGGTTTGTGTATTGCAGTGCCCCTGAGCTCCATTTTTCAACTCGCTTTCTTGGGAGCTGGCCGCAAAAGCGCAGGATTGCTTCAGGCCCTATTCTGGTCCCGGGCGGCAGGCTGAGCCTGTGGTTAATTCTTCTTCCTGATGGGGAAGTAGAGTGACCTGTGCCTGTCCCAACACCTAGAGCTAGTCTCTCATTGGTTCCCACTCTTCCCGTTCATCCTCAGGACAAATTGCAACCTGTACGGAACAGGAGGTTAAAGGTGCTGATTCTCCAAGGAGGGAGATTGCTACTAAAGCGGCTGGAATGGCGAAGCCGAGCATAAGGAGATGAGAAATGAGGTGCGTTTTGGAAACCTTTCCCGATCACACGGTGTACCATCTTCTGGGTTTCTCATGCATGTTTTCGATGTAGGAAGATGCCCTTGAACCTGGAGATTTGGGACCCATGGGATGGGAACCACGCAGTATTACTTTAAAGGGTCTGCGTTTCCTCACCCAACCTCACCAAACCTCTCAGCCACAAGAGTGTCCACCCCTATGTCTCCATCAGCTGTGGGTCTAGATATGGTCAATCCAGGTGGCATCACAGCCCCTGAACGAATTTTGTAAGAATTTCTCTCTCTTTCACTGTCTTTGTTTCACGGGTTTTTAAAAGTAATTGATTTTTATAATGGGGTTTAGCTGCTTTTCACTGCTGTGTTTCTGCCGCTTTACACCCACTTGACTCACTTACAGAGAGATATCAAAACATAGGTTTTAAGCTTCTTACTAGTCAGATATATTCTTGGGCGGTGAATAGGGGGTGTTGAGTCCAATTCACTGATCAAGGAGTAGGTCTTGGCTATTACATATTGGGTTTATGGAACGGTATCTGACCTAATTTGAAACCCTTGTTTTATGCATCACCCCACCTCACCTTTCCCGTTAAGCAGCCATAGTGTGTTTTCTAAACGTGGGACTCTGTTCTGTTTTGTAATTCAGTTCAAGGGTAGCGGTTTTTACATTCCCTCTATAAGTGATATCTTATGATAAGTGTCTTTTTCTGTGTGACTTATTTCACTTAGAATCGTCGTACCTAAACCACTCATCACGCTGCTACTAGCCTTATGACGTTGATTTCATGGCTGAGTGATATTCCATTGTACATAAGGACCACAACTTCTTTATCCATTTTTCTCTTTCCTGGGATATTTAAGGTGTAACGAAGTGGAGGTTCTTGTCAACAGAGCAGCCCTAAACTTTGGGGTGCCTGTGTCTTGCTGATTTTTAGTTTTCCCAATTTATACGCCCATGAGTGGAAGTGCCCTGTGCTCTCTAAGCTGAGTTTTTTAGATGTTTCAGGACACACCGTACACTTCTCCAGAGTGGCTGTTGGCAATTTACATCCCTCCCATCAGCGTAGCCAGGCTCCCGTTTCTCCATGGCCTGTCCTGCATTTCTGGTTTTGACACTTTATTCAGCATGGCCCTTTTGACCGATGGGAAGCGAGACTTCTTTGTAGCGCTGATTTGCCTTTCCAGGTTGCTTGGTTGGCCAAAAAGGGCGTATGCGTTTTTTCCTGAATATATTCAGGAAAAAAACGCATACGCCCTTTTTGGCCAAGGGCATCATTGTCGAGGTTTTGCCGCTTTTCCTGTGCTTTAAAGGCGATTCGAATCTCCCTCCTGAAATCTGTTTCCTGCAATTCTGCCTTGCTTTCCAATCCTCTTCGTTGCCTTCCCTCAATATATTTGTGGACGAGAGTTATCATTTATAAGTCTGCAGGTTTGTGAATTGCAGTGCCCCTGAGCTCCATTTTTCAACTCGCTTTCTTGGGAGCTGGCCGCAAAAGCGCAGGATTGCTTCAGGCCCTATTCTGGTCCCGGGCGGCAGGCTGAGCCTGTGGTTAATTCTTCTTCCTGATGGGGAAGTATAGTGACCTGTGCCTGTCCCAACACCTAGAGCTAGTCTCTCATTGGTTCCCACTCTTCCCGTTCATCCTCAGGACAAATTGCCACCTGTACGGAACAGGAGGTTAAAGGTGCTGATTCTCCAAGGAGGGAGATTGCTACTAAAGCGGCTGGAATGGCGAACCCGAGCATAAGGAGATGAGAAATGAGGTGCGTTTTGGAAACCTTTCCCGATCACACGGTGTACCATCTTCTGGGTTTCTCATGCATGTTTTCGATGTAGGAAGATGCCCTTGAACCTGGAGATTTGGGACCCATGGGATGGGAACCACGCAGTATTACTTTAAAGGGTCTGCGTTTCCTCACCCAACCTCACCAAACCTCTCAGCCACAAGAGTGTCCACCCCTATGTCTCCATCAGCTGTGGGTCTAGATATGGTCAATCCAGGTGGCATCACATCCCCTGAACGAATTTTGTAAGAATTTCTCTCTCTTTCACTGTCTTTGTTTCACGGGTTTTTAAAAGTAATTGATTTTTATAATGGGGTTTAGCTGCTTTTCACTGCTGTGTTTCTGCCGCTTTACACCCACTTGACTCACTTACAGAGAGATATCAAAACATAGGTTTTAAGCTTCTTACTAGTCAGATATATTCTTGGGCGGTGAATAGGGGGTGTTGAGTCTAATTCACTGATCAAGGAGTAGGTCTTGTCTATTACATATTGGGTTTATGGAACGGTATCTGACCTAATTTGAAACCCTTGTTTTATGCATCACCCCACCTCACCTTTCCCGTTAAGCAGCCATAGTGTGTTTTCTAAACGTGGGACTCTGTTCTGTTTTGTAATTCAGTTCAAGGGTAGCGGTTTTTACATTCCCTCTATAAGTGATATCTTATGATAAGTGTCTTTTCCTGTGTGACTTATTTCACTTAGAATCGTCGTACCTAAACCACTCATCATGCTGCTACTAGCCTTATGACGTTGATTTCATGGCTGAGTGATATTCCATTGTACATAAGGACCACAACTTCTTGATCCATTTTTCTCTTTCCTGGGATATTTAAGGTGTAACGAAGTGGAGGTTCTTGTCAACAGAGCAGCCCTAAACTTTGGGGTGCCTGTGTCTTGCTGATTTTTAGTTTTCCCAATTTATACGCCCATGAGTGGAAGTGCCCTGTGCTCTCTAAGCTGAGTTTTTTAGATGTTTCAGGACACACCGTACACTTCTCCAGAGTGGCTGTTGGCAATTTACATCCCTCCCATCAGCGTAGCCAGGCTCCCGTTTCTCCATGACCTGTCCTGCATTTCTGGTTTTGACACTTTATTCAACATGGCCCTTTTGACCGATGGGAAGCGAGACTTCTTTGTAGCGCTGATTTGCCTTTCCAGGTTGCTTGGTTGGCCAAAAAGGGCGTATGCGTTTTTTCCTGAATATATTCAGGAAAAAAACGCATACGCCCTTTTTGGCCAAGGGCATCATTGTCGAGGTTTTGCCGCTTTTCCTGTGCTTTAAAGGCGATTCGAATCTCCCTCCTGAAATCTGTTTCCTGCAATTCTGCCTTGCTTTCCAATCCTCTTCGTTGCCTTCCCTCAATATATTTGTGGACGAGAGTTATCATTTATAAGTCTGCAGGTTTGTGAATTGCAGTGCCCCTGAGCTCCATTTTTCAACTCGCTTTCTTGGGAGCTGGCCGCAAAAGCGCAGGATTGCTTCAGGCCCTATTCTGGTCCCGGGCGGCAGGCTGAGCCTGTGGTTAATTCTTCTTCCTGATGGGGAAGTAGAGTGACCTGTGCCTGTCCCAACACCTAGAGCTAGTCTCTCATTGGTTCCCACTCTTCCCGTTCATCCTCAGGACAAATTGCAACCTGTACGGAACAGGAGGTTAAAGGTGCTGATTCTCCAAGGAGGGAGATTGCTACTAAAGCGGCTGGAATGGCGAACCCGAGCATAAGGAGATGAGAAATGAGGTGCGTTTTGGAAACCTTTCCCGATCACACGGTGTACCATCTTCTGGGTTTTTCATGCATGTTTTCGATGTAGGAAGATGCCCTTGAACCTGGAGATTTGGGACCCATGGGATGGGAACCACGCAGTATTACTTTAAAGGGTCTGCGTTTCCTCACCCAACCTCACCAAACCTCTCAGCCCCAAGAGTGTCCACCCCTATGTCTCCATCAGCTGTGGGTCTAGATATGGTCAATCCAGGTGGCATCACAGCCCCTGAACGAATTTTGTAAGAATTTCTCTCTCTTTCACTGTCTTTGTTTCACGGGTTTTTAAAAGTAATTGATTTTTATAATGGGGTTTAGCTGCTTTTCACTGCTGTGTTTCTGCCGCTTTACACCCACTTGACTCACTTACAGAGAGATATCAAAACATAGGTTTTAAGCTTCTTACTAGTCAGATATATTCTTGGGCGGTGAATAGGGGGTGTTGAGTCCAATTCACTGATCAAGGAGTAGGTCTTCGCTATTACATATTGGGTTTATGGAACGATATCTGACCTAATTTGAAACCCTTGTTTTATGCATCACCCCACCTCACCTTTCCCGTTAAGCAGCCATAGTGTGTTTTCTAAACGTGGGACTCTGTTCTGTTTTGTAATTCAGTTCAAGGGTAGCGGTTTATACATTCCCTCTATAAGTGATATCTTATGATAAGTGTCTTTTTCTGTGTGACTTATTTCACGTAGAATCGTCGTACCTAAATCCACCTATCATGCTGCTACTAGCCTTATGACGTTGATTTCATGGCTGAGTGATATTCCATTGTACATAAGGACCACAAATTCTTTATCCATTTTTCTCTTTCCTGGGATATTTAAGGTGTAACGAAGTGGAGGTTCTTGTCAACAGAGCAGCCCTAAACTTTGGGGTGCCTGTGTCTTGCTGATTTTTAGTTTTCCCAATTTATACGCCCATGAGTGGAAGTGCCCTGTGCTCTCTAAGCTGAGTTTTTTAGATGTTTCAGGACACACCGTACACTTCTCCAGAGTGGCTGTTGGCAATTTACATCCCTCCCATCAGCGTAGCCAGGCTCCCGTTTCTCCATGGCCTGTCCTGCATTTCTGGTTTTGACACTTTATTCAGCATGGCCCTTTTGACCGATGGGAAGCGTGACTTCTTTGTAGCGCTGATTTGCCTTTCCAGGTTGCTTGGTTGGCCAAAAAGGGCGTATGCGTTTTTTCCTGAATATATTCAGGAAAAAACGCATACGCCCTTTTTGGCCAAGGGCATCATTGTCGAGGTTTTGCCGCTTTTCCTGTGCTTTAAAGGCGATTCGAATCTCCCTCCTGAAATCTGTTTCCTGCAATTCTGCCTTGCTTTCTAATCCTCTTCGTTGCCTTCCCTCAATATATTTGTGGACGAGAGTTATCATTTATAAGTCTGCAGGTTTGTGAATTGCAGTGCCCCTGAGCTCCATTTTTCAACTCGCTTTCTTGGGAGCTGGCCGCAAAAGCGCAGGATTGCTTCAGGCCCTATTCTGGTCCCGGGCGGCAGGCTGAGCCTGTGGTTAATTCTTCTTCCTGATGGGAAAGTAGAGTGACCTGTGCCTGTCCCAACACCTAGAGCTAGTCTCTCATTGGTTCCCACTCTTCCCGTTCATCCTCAGGACAAATTGCAACCTGTACGGAACAGGAGGTTAAAGGTGCTGATTCTCCAAGGAGGGAGATTGCTACTAAAGCGGATTGAATGGCGAACCCGAGCACAAGGAGATGAGAAATGAGGTGCGTTTTGGAAACCTTTCCCGATCACACGGTGTACCATCTTCTGGGTTTCTCATGCATGTTTTCGATGTAGGAAGATGCCCTTGAACCTGGAGATTTGGGACCCATGGGATGGATATCACGCAGTATTACTTTAAAGGGTCTGCGTTTCCTCACCCAACCTCACCAAACCTCTCAGCCCCAAGAGTGTCCACCCTTATGTCTCCATCAGCTGTGGGTCTAGATATGTTCAATCCAGGTGGCATCACAGCCCCTGAACGAATTTTGTAAGAATTTCTCTCTCTTTCACTGTCTTTGTTTCACGGGTTTTTAAAAGTAATTGATTTTTATAATGGGGTTTAGCTGCTTTTCACTGCTGTGTTTCTGCCGCTTTACACCCACTTGACTCACTTACAGAGAGATATCAAAACATAGGTTTTAAGCTTCTTACTAGTCAGATATATTCTTGTGCGGTGAATAGGGGGTGTTGAGTCCAATTCACTGATCAAGGAGTAGGTCTTGTCTATTACATATTGGGTTTATGGAACGGTATCTGACCTAATTTGAAACCCTTGTTTTATGCATCACCCCACCTCACCTTTCCCGTTAAGCAGCCATAGTGTGTTTTCTAAACGTGGGACTCTGTTCTGTTTTGCAATTCAGTTCAAGGGTAGCGGTTTTTACATTCCCTCTATAAGTGATATCTTATGATAAGTGTCTTTTTCTGTGTGACTTATTTCACTTAGAATCGTCGTACCTAAATCCACTCATCATGCTGCTACTAGCCTTATGACGTTGATTTCATGGCTGAGTGATATTCCATTGTACATAAGGACCACAACTTCTTTATCCATTTTTCTCTTTCCTGGGATATTTAAGGTGTAACGAAGTGGAGGTTCTTGTCAACAGAGCAGCCGTAAACTTTGGGGTGCCTGTGTCTTGCTGATTTTTAGTTTTCCCAATTTATACGCCCATGAGTGGAAGTGCCCTGTGCTCTCTAAGCTGAGTTTTTTAGATGTTTCAGGACACACCGTACACTTCTCCAGAGTGGCTGTTGGCAATTTACATCCCTCCCATCAGCGTAGCCAGGCTCCCGTTTATCCATGGCCTGTCCTGCATTTCTGGTTTTGACACTTTATTCAGCATGGCCCTTTTGACCGATGGGAAGCGAGACTTCTTTGTAGCGCTGATTTGCCTTTCCAGGTTGCTTGGTTGGCCAAAAAGGGCGTATGCGTTTTTTTCCTGAATATATTTAGGAAAAAAACGCATACGCCCTTTTTGGCCAAGGGCATCATTGTCGAGGTTTTGCCGCTTTTCCTGTGCTTTAAAGGCAATTCGAATCTCCCTCCTGAAATCTGTTTCCTGCAATTCTGCCTTGCTTTCCAATCCTCTTCGTTGCCTTCCCTCAATATATTTGTGGACGAGAGTTATCATTTATAAGTCTGCAGGTTTGTGAATTGCAGTGCCCCTGAGCTCCATTTTTCAACTCGCTTTCTTGGGAGCTGGCCGCAAAAGCGCAGGATTGCTTCAGGCCCTATTCTGGTCCCGGGCGGCAGGCTGAGCCTGTGGTTAATTCTTCTTCCTGATGGGGAAGTAGAGTGACCTGTGCCTGTCCCAACACCTAGAGCTAGTCTCTCATTGGTTCCCACTCTTCCCGTTCATCCTCAGGACAAATTGCAACCTGTACGGAACAGGAGGTTAAAGGTGCTGATTCTCCAAGGAGGGAGATTGCTACTAAAGCGGCTGGAATGGCGAAGCCGAGCATAAGGAGATGAGAAATGAGGTGCGTTTTGGAAACCTTTCCCGATCACACGGTGTACCATCTTCTGGGTTTCTCATGCATGTTTTCGATGTAGGAAGATGCCCTTGAACCTGGAGATTTGGGACCCATGGGATGGGAACCACGCAGTATTACTTTAAAGGGTCTGCGTTTCCTCACCCAACCTCACCAAACCTCTCAGCCACAAGAGTGTCCACCCCTATGTCTCCATCAGCTGTGGGTCTAGATATGGTCAATCCAGGTGGCATCACAGCCCCTGAACGAATTTTGTAAGAATTTCTCTCTCTTTCACTGTCTTTGTTTCACGGGTTTTTAAAAGTAATTGATTTTTATAATGGGCTTTAGCTGCTTTTCACTGCTGTGTTTCTGCCGCTTTACACCCACTTGACTCACTTACAGAGAGATATCAAAACATAGGTTTTAAGCTTCTTACTAGTCAGATATATTCTTGGGCGGTGAATAGGGGGTGTTGAGTCCAAATCACTGAGCAAGGAGTAGGTCTTGTCTATTACATATTGGGTTTATGGAACGGTATCTGACCTAATTTGAAACCCTTGTCTTATGCATCACCCCACCTCACCTTTCCCGTTAAGCAGCCATAGTGTGTTTTCTAAACGTGGGACTCTGTTCTGTTTTGTAATTCAGTTCAAGGGTAGCGGTTTTTACATTCCCTCTATAAGTGATATCTTATGATAAGTGTCTTTTTCTGTGTGACTTATTTCACTTAGAATCGTCGTACCTAAACCACTCATCATGCTGCTACTAGCCTTATGACGTTGATTTCATGGCTGAGTGATATTCCATTGTACATAAGGACCACAACTTCTTTATCCATTTTTGTCTTTCCTGGGATATTTAAGGTGTAACGAAGTGGAGGTTCTTGTCAACAGAGCAGCCCTAAACTTTGGGGTGCCTGTGTCTTGCTGATTTTTAGTTTTCCCAATTTATACGCCCATGAGTGGAAGTGCCCTGTGCTCTCTAAGCTGAGTTTTTTAGATGTTTCAGGACACACCGTACACTTCTCCAGAGTGGCTGTTGGCAATTTACATCCCTCCCATCAGCGTGGCCAGGCTCCCGTTTCTCCATGGCCTGTCCTGCATTTCTGGTTTTGACACTTTATTCAACATGGCCCTTTTGACTGATGGGAAGCGAGAATTCTTTGTAGCGCTGATTTGCCTTTCCAGGTTGCTTGGTTGGCCAAAAAGGGCGTATGCGTTTTTTCCTGAATATATTCAGGAAAAAAACGCATACGCCCTTTTTGGCCAAGGGCATCATTGTCGAGGTTTTGCCGCTTTTCCTGTGCTTTAAAGGCGATTCGAATCTCCCTCCTGAAATCTGTTTCCTGCAATTCTGCCTTGCTTTCCAATCCTCTTCGTTGCCTTCCCTCAATATATTTGTGGACGAGAGTTATCATTTATAAGTCTGCAGGTTTGTGAATTGCAGTGCCCCTGAGCTCCATTTTTCAACTCGTTTTCTTGGGAGCTGGCCGCAAAAGCGCAGGATTGCTTCAGGCCCTATTCTGGTCCCGGGCGGCAGGCTGAGCCTGTGGTTAATTCTTCTTCCTGATGGGGAAGTAGAGTGACCTGTGCCTGTCCCAACACCTAGAGCTAGTCTCTCATTGGTTCCCACTCTTCCCGTTCATCCTCAGGACAAATTGCAACCTGTACGGAACAGGAGGTTAAAGGTGCTGATTCTCCAAGGAGGGAGATTGCTACTAAAGCGGCTGGAATGGCGAACCAGAGCATAAGGAGATGAGAAATGAGGTGCGTTTTGGAAACCTTTCCCGATCACACGGTGTACCATCTTCTGGGTTTCTCATGCATGTTTTCGATGTAGGAAGATGCCCTTGAACCTGGAGATTTGGGACCCATGGGATGGGAACCACGCAGTATTACTTTAAAGGGTCTGCGTTTCCTCACCCAACCTCACCAAACCTCTCAGCCCCAAGAGTGTCCACCCCTATGTCTCCATCAGCTGTGGGTCTAGATATGGTCAATCCAGGTGGCATCACAGCCCCTGAACGAATTTTGTAAGAATTTCTCTCTCTTTCACTGTCTTTGTTTCACGGGTTTTTAAAAGTAATTGATTTTTATAATGGGCTTTAGCTGCTTTTCACTGCTGTGTTTCTGCCGCTTTACACCCACTTGACTCATTTACAGAGAGATATCAAAACATAGGTTTTAAGCTTCTTACTAGTCAGATATATTCTTGGGCGGTGAATAGGGGGTGTTGAGTCCAATTCACTGATCAAGGAGTAGGTCTTGGCTATTACATATTGGGTTTATGGAACGGTATCTGACCTAATTTGAAACCCTTGTTTTATGCATCACCCTACCTCACCTTTCCCGTTAAGCAGCCATAGTGTGTTTTCTAAACGTGGGACTCTGTTCTGTTTTGTAATTCAGTTCAAGGGTAGCGGTTTATACATTCCCTCTATAAGTGATATCTTATGATAAGTGTCTTTTTCTGTGTGACTTATTTCACGTAGAATCGTCGTACCTAAATCCACTCATCATGCTGCTACTAGCCTTATGACGTTGATTTCATGGCTGAGTGATATTCCATTGTACATAAGGACCACAACTTCTTTATCCATTTTTCTCTTTCCTGGGATATTTAAGGTGTAACGAAGTGGAGGTTCTTGTCAACAGAGCAGCCCTAAACTTTGGGGTGCCTGTGTCTTGCTGATTTTTAGTTTTCCCAATTTATACGCCCATGAGTGGAAGTGCCCTGTGCTCTGTAAGCTGAGTTTTTTAGATGTTTCAGGACACACCGTACACTTCTCCAGAGTGGCTGTTGGCAATTTACATCCCTCCCATCAGCGTAGCCAGGCTCCCGTTTCTCCATGGCCTGTCCTGCATTTCTGGTTTTGACACTTTATTCAGCATGGCCCTTTTGACCGATGGGAAGCGTGACTTCTTTGTAGCGCTGATTTGCCTTTCCAGGTTGCTTGGTTGGCCAAAAAGGGCGTATGCGTTTTTTCCTGAATATATTCAGGAAAAAACGCATACGCCCTTTTTGGCCAAGGGCATCATTGTCGAGGTTTTGCCGCTTTTCCTGTGCTTTAAAGGCGATTCGAATCTCCCTCCTGAAATCTGTTTCCTGCAATTCTGCCTTGCTTTCTAATCCTCTTCGTTGCCTTCCCTCAATATATTTGTGGACGAGAGTTATCATTTATAAGTCTGCAGGTTTGTGAATTGCAGTGCCCCTGAGCTCCATTTTTCAACTCGCTTTCTTGGGAGCTGGCCGCAAAAGCGCAGGATTGCTTCAGGCCCTATTCTGGTCCCGGGCGGCAGGCTGAGCCTGTGGTTAATTCTTCTTCCTGATGGGGAAGTAGAGTGACCTGTGCCTGTCCCAACACCTAGAGCTAGTCTCTCATTGGTTCCCACTCTTCCCGTTCATCCTCAGGACAAATTGCAACCTGTACGGAACAGGAGGTTAAAGGTGCTGATTCTCCAAGGAGGGAGATTGCTACTAAAGCGGCTGGAATGGCGAAGCCGAGCACAAGGAGATGAGAAATGAGGTGCGTTTTGGAAACCTTTCCCGATCACACGGTGTACCATCTTCTGGGTTTCTCATGCATGTTTTCGATGTAGGAAGATGCCCTTGAACCTGGAGATTTGGGACCCATGGGATGGGAACCACGCAGTATTACTTTAAAGGGTCTGCGTTTCCTCACCCAACCTCACCAAACCTCTCAGCCCCAAGAGTGTCCACCCCTATGTCTCCATCAGCTGTGGGTCTAGATATGGTCAATCCAGGTGGCATCACAGCCCCTGAACGAATTTTGTAAGAATTTCTCTCTCTTTCACTGTCTTTGTTTCACGGGTTTTTAAAAGTAATTGATTTTTATAATGGGGTTTAGCTGCTTTTCACTGCTGTGTTTCTGCCGCTTTACACCCACTTGACTCACTTACAGAGAGATATCAAAACATAGGTTTTAAGCTTCTTACTAGTCAGATATATTCTTGGGCGGTGAATAGGGGGTGTTGAGTCCAATTCACTGATCAAGGAGTAGGTCTTGTCTATTACATATTGGGTTTCTGGAACGGTATCTGAGCTAATTTGAAACCCTTGTTTTATGCATCACCCCACCTCACCTTTCCCGTTAAGCAGCCATAGTGTGTTTTCTAAACGTGGGACTCTGTTCTGTTTTTAAATTCAGTTCAAGGGTAGCGGTTTTTACATTCCCTCTATAAGTGATATCTTATGATAAGTGTCTTTTTCTGTGTGACTTATTTCACTTAGAATCGTTGTACCTAAACCACTCATCATGCTGCTACTAGCCTTATGACGTTGATTTCATGGCTGAGTGATATTCCATTGTACATAAGGACCACAACTTCTTTATCCATTTTTCTCTTTCCTGGGATATTTAAGGTGTAACGAAGTGGAGGTTCTTGTCAACAGAGCAGCCCTAAACTTTGGGGTGCCTGTGTCTTGCTGATTTTTAGTTTTCCCAATTTATACGCCCATGAGTGGAAGTGCCCTGTGCTCTCTAAGCTGAGTTTTTTAGATGTTTCAGGACACACCGTACACTTCTCCAGAGTGCCTGTTGGCAATTTACATCCCTCCCATCAGCGTAGCCAGGCTCCCTTTTCTCCATGGCCTGTCCTGCATTTCTGGTTTTGACACTTTATTCAGCATGGCCCTTTTGACCGATGGGAAGCGAGACTTCTTTGTAGCGCTGATTTGCCTTTCCAGGTTGCTTGGTTGGCCAAAAAGGGCGTATGCGTTTTTTCCTGAATATATTCAGGAAAAAAACGCATACGCCCTTTTTGGCCAAGGGCATCATTGTCGAGGTTTTGCCGCTTTTCCTGTGCTTTAAAGGCGATTCGAATCTCCCTCCTGAAATCTGTTTCCTGCAATTCTGCCTTGCTTTCCAATCCTCTTCGTTGCCTTCCCTCAATATATTTGTGGACGAGAGTTATCATTTATAAGTCTGCAGGTTTGTGAATTGCAGTGCCCCTGAGCTCCATTTTTCAACTCGCTTTCTTGGGAGCTGGCCGCAAAAGCGCAGGATTGCTTCAGGCCCTATTCTGGTCCCGGGCGGCAGGCTGAGCCTGTGGTTAATTCTTCTTCCTGATGGGGAAGTAGAGTGACCTGTGCCTGTCCCAACACCTAGAGCTAGTCTCTCATTGGTTCCCACTCTTCCCGTTCATCCTCAGGACAAATTGCAACCTGTACGGAACAGGAGGTTAAAGGTGCTGATTCTCCAAGGAGGGAGATTGCTACTAAAGCGGCTGGAATGGCGAACCCGAGCATAAGGAGATGAGAAATGAGGTGCGTTTTGGAAACCTTTCCCGATCACACGGTGTACCATCTTCTGGGTTTCTCATGCATGTTTTCGATGTAGGAAGATGCCCTTGAACCTGGAGATTTGGGACCCATGGGATGGGAACCACGCAGTATTACTTTAAAGGGTCTGCGTTTCCTCACCCAACCTCACCAAACCTCTCAGCCACAAGAGTGTCCACCCCTATGTCTCCATCAGCTGTGGGTCTAGATATGGTCAATCCAGGTGGCATCACAGCCCCTGAACGAATTTTGTAAGAATTTCCCTCTCTTTCACTGTCTTTGTTTCACGGGTTTTTAAAAGTAATTGATTTTTATAATGGGGTTTAGCTGCTTTTCACTGCTGTGTTTCTGCCGCTTTACACCCACTTGACTCACTTACAGAGAGATATCAAATCATAGGTTTTAAGATTCTTACTAGTCAGATATATTCTTGGGCGGTGAATAGGGGGTGTTGAGTCCAATTCACTGATCAAGGAGTAGGTCTTGTCTATTACATATTGGGTTTATGGAACGGTATCTGAGCTAATTTGAAACCCTTGTTTTATGCATCACCCCACCTCACCTTTCCCGTTAAGCAGCCATAGTGTGTTTTCTAAACGTGGGACTCTGTTCTGTTTTGCAATTGAGTTCAAGGGTAGCGGTTTTTACATTCCCTCTATAAGTGATATCTTATGATAAGTGTCTTTTTCTGTGTGACTTATTTCATTTAGAATCGTCGTACCTAAATCCACTCATCATGCTGCTACTAGCCTTATGACGTTGATTTCATGGCTGAGTGATATTCCATTGTACATAAGGACCACAACTTCTTTATCCATTTTTCTCTTTCCTGGGATATTTAAGGTGTAACGAAGTGGAGGTTCTTGTCAACAGAGCAGCCGTAAACTTTGGGGTGCCTGTGTCTTGCTGATTTTTAGTTTTCCCAATTTATACGCCCATGAGTGGAAGTGCCCTGTGCTCTCTAAGCTGAGTTTTTTAGATGTTTCAGGACACACCGTACACTTCTCCAGAGTGGCTGTTGGCAATTTACATCCCTCCCATCAGCGTAGCCAGGCTCCCGTTTCTCCATGGCCTGTCCTGCATTTCTGGTTTTGACACTTTATTCAGCATGGCCCTTTTGACCGATGGGAAGCGAGACTTCTTTGTAGCGCTGATTTGCCTTTCCAGGTTGCTTGGTTGGCCAAAAAGGGCGTATGCGTTTTTTCCTGAATATATTCAGGAAAAAAACGCATACGCCCTTTTTGGCCAAGGGCATCATTGTCGAGGTTTTGCCGCTTTTCCTGTGCTTTAAAGGCGATTCGAATCTCCCTCCTGAAATCTGTTTCCTGCAATTCTGCCTTGCTTTCCAATCCTCTTCGTTGCCTTCCCTCAATATATTTGTGGACGAGAGTTATCATTTATAAGTCTGCAGGTTTGTGAATTGCAGTGCCCCTGAGCTCCATTTTTCAACTCGCTTTCTTGGGAGCTGGCCGCAAAAGCGCAGGATTGCTTCAGGCCCTATTCTGGTCCCGGGCGGCAGGCTGAGCCTGTGGTTAATTCTTCTTCCTGATGGGGAAGTAGAGTGACCTGTGCCTGTCCCAACACCTAGAGCTAGTCTCTCATTGGTTCCCACTCTTCCCGTTCATCCTCAGGACAAATTGCAACCTGTACGGAACAGGAGGTTAAAGGTGCTGATTCTCCAAGGAGGGAGATTGCTACTAAAGCGGCTGGAATGGCGAACCCGAGCATAAGGAGATGAGAAATGAGGTGCGTTTTGGAAACCTTTCCCGATCACACGGTGTACCATCTTCTGGGTTTCTCATGCATGTTTTCGATGTAGGAAGATGCCCTTGAACCTGGAGATTTGGGACCCATGGGATGGGAACCACGCAGTATTACTTTAAAGGGTCTGCGTTTCCTCACCCAACCTCACCAAACCTCTCAGCCACAAGAGTGTCCACCCCTATGTCTCCATCAGCTGTGGGTCTAGATATGGTCAATCCAGGTGGCATCACAGCCCCTGAACGAATTTTGTAAGAATTTCTCTCTCTTTCACTGTCTTTGTTTCACGGGTTTTTAAAAGTAATTGATTTTTATAATGGGGTTTAGCTGCTTTTCACTGCTGTGTTTCTGCCGCTTTACACCCACTTGACTCACTTACAGAGAGATATCAAAACATAGGTTTTAAGCTTCTTACTAGTCAGATATATTCTTGGGCGGTGAATAGGGGGTGTTGAGTCCAATTCACTGATCAAGGAGTAGGTCTTGTCTATTACATATTGGGTTTATGGAACGGTATCTGAGCTAATTTGAAACCCTTGTTTTATGCATCACCCCACCTCACCTTTCCCGTTAAGCAGCCATAGTGTGTTTTCTAAACGTGGGACTCTGTTCTGTTTTGTAATTCAGTTCAAGGGTAGCGGTTTTTACATTCCCTCTATAAGTGATATCTTATGATAAGTGTCTTTTTCTGTGTGACTTATTTCACTTAGAATCGTCGTACCTAAACCACTCATCATGCTGCTACTAGCCTTATGACGTTGATTTCATGGCTGAGTGATATTCCATTGTACATAAGGACCACAACTTCTTTATCCATTTTTCTCTTTCCTGGGATATTTAAGGTGTAACGAAGTGGAGGTTCTTGTCAACAGAGCAGCCCTAAACTTTGGGGTGCCTGTGTCTTGCTGATTTTTAGTTTTCCCAATTTATACGCCCATGAGTGGAAGTGCCCTGTGCTCTCTAAGCTGAGTTTTTTAGATGTTTCAGGACACACCGTACACTTCTCCAGAGTGGCTGTTGGCAATTTACATCCCTCCCATCAGCGTAGCCAGGCTCCCGTTTCTCCATGGCCTGTCCTGCATTTCTGGTTTTGACACTTTATTCAGCATGGCCCTTTTGACCGATGGGAAGCGAGACTTCTTTGTAGCGCTGATTTGCCTTTCCAGGTTGCTTGGTTGGCCAAAAAGGGCGTATGCGTTTTTTCCTGAATATATTCAGGAAAAAAACGCATACGCCCTTTTTGGCCAAGGGCATCATTGTCGAGGTTTTGCCGCTTTTCCTGTGCTTTAAAGGCGATTCGAATCTCCCTCCTGAAATCTGTTTCCTGCAATTCTGCCTTGCTTTCCAATCCTCTTCGTTGCCTTCCCTCAATATATTTGTGGACGAGAGTTATCATTTATAAGTCTGCAGGTTTGTGAATTGCAGTGCCCCTGAGCTCCATTTTTCAACTCGCTTTCTTGGGAGCTGGCCGCAAAAGCGCAGGATTGCTTCAGGCCCTATTCTGGTCCCGGGTGGCAGGCTGAGCCTGTGGTTAATTCTTCTTCCTGATGGGGAAGTAGAGTGACCTGTGCCTGTCCCAACACCTAGAGCTAGTCTCTCATTGGTTCCCACTCTTCCCGTTCATCCTCAGGACAAATTGCAACCTGTACGGAACAGGAGGTTAAAGGTGCTGATTCTCCAAGGAGGGAGATTGCTACTAAAGCGGCTGGAATGGCGAAGCCGAGCACAAGGAGATGAGAAATGAGGTGCGTTTTGGAAACCTTTCCCGATCACACGGTGTACCATCTTCTGGGTTTCTCATGCATGTTTTCGATGTAGGAAGATGCCCTTGAACCTGGAGATTTGGGACCCATGGGATGGGAACCACGCAGTATTACTTTAAAGGGTCTGCGTTTCCTCACCCAACGTCACCAAACCTCTCAGCCCCAAGAGTGTCCACCCCTATGTCTCCATCAGCTGTGGGTCTAGATATGGTCAATCCAGGTGGCATCACAGCCCCTGAACGAATTTTGTAAGAATTTCTCTCTCTTTCACTGTCTTTGTTTCACGGGTTTTTAAAAGTAATTGATTTTTATAATGGGGTTTAGCTGCTTTTCACTGCTGTGTTTCTGCCGCTTTACACCCACTTGACTCACTTACAGAGAGATATCAAAACATAGGTTTTAAGCTTCTTACTAGTCAGATATATTCTTGGGCGGTGAATAGGGGGTGTTGAGTCCAATTCACTGATCAAGGAGTAGGTCTTGTCTATTACATATTGGGTTTATGGAACGGTATCTGAGCTAATTTGAAACCCTTGTTTTATGCATCACCCCACCTCACCTTTCCCGTTAAGCAGCCATAGTGTGTTTTCTAAACGTGGGACTCTGTTCTGTTTTGTAATTCAGTTCAAGGGTAGCGGTTTTTACATTCCCTCTATAAGTGATATCTTATGATAAGTGTCTTTTTCTGTGTGACTTATTTCACTTAGAATCGTTGTACCTAAACCACTCATCATGCTGCTACTAGCCTTATGACGTTGATTTCATGGCTGAGTGATATTCCATTGTACATAAGGACCACAACTTCTTTATCCATTTTTCTCTTTCCTGGGATATTTAAGGTGTAACGAAGTGGAGGTTCTTGTCAACAGAGCAGCCCTAAACTTTGGGGTGCCTGTGTCTTGCTGATTTTTAGTTTTCCCAATTTATACGCCCATGAGTGGAAGTGCCCTGTGCTCTCTAAGCTGAGTTTTTTAGATGTTTCAGGACACACCGTACACTTCTCCAGAGTGCCTGTTGGCAATTTACATCCCTCCCATCAGCGTAGCCAGGCTCCCTTTTCTCCATGGCCTGTCCTGCATTTCTGGTTTTGACACTTTATTCAGCATGGCCCTTTTGACCGATGGGAAGCGAGACTTCTTTGTAGCGCTGATTTGCCTTTCCAGGTTGCTTGGTTGGCCAAAAAGGGCGTATGCGTTTTTTCCTGAATATATTCAGGAAAAAAACGCATACGCCCTTTTTGGCCAAGGGCATCATTGTCGAGGTTTTGCCGCTTTTCCTGTGCTTTAAAGGCGATTCGAATCTCCCTCCTGAAATCTGTTTCCTGCAATTCTGCCTTGCTTTCCAATCCTCTTCGTTGCCTTCCCTCAATATATTTGTGGACGAGAGTTATCATTTATAAGTCTGCAAGTTTGTGAATTGCAGTGCCCCTGAGCTCCATTTTTCAACTCGCTTTCTTGGGAGCTGGCCGCAAAAGCGCAGGATTGCTTCAGGCCCTATTCTGGTCCCGGGCGGCAGGCTGAGCCTGTGGTTAATTCTTCTTCCTGATGGGGAAGTAGAGTGACCTGTGCCTGTCCCAACACCTAGAGCTAGTCTCTCATTGGTTCCCACTCTTCCCGTTCATCCTCAGGACAAATTGCAACCTGTACGGAACAGGAGGTTAAAGGTGCTGATTCTCCAAGGAGGGAGATTGCTACTAAAGCGGCTGGAATGGCGAAGCCGAGCATAAGGAGATGAGAAATGAGGTGCGTTTTGGAAACCTTTCCCGATCACACGGTGTACCATCTTCTGGGTTTCTCATGCATGTTTTCGATGTAGGAAGATGCCCTTGAACCTGGAGATTTGGGACCCATGGGATGGGAACCACGCAGTATTACTTTAAAGGGTCTGCGTTTCCTCACCCAACCTCACCAAACCTCTCAGCCACAAGAGTGTCCACCCCTATGTCTCCATCAGCTGTGGGTCTAGATATGGTCAATCCAGGTGGCATCACAGCCCCTGAACGAATTTTGTAAGAATTTCTCTCTCTTTCACTGTCTTTGTTTCACGGGTTTTTAAAAGTAATTGATTTTTATAATGGGGTTTAGCTGCTTTTCACTGCTGTGTTTCTGCCGCTTTACACCCACTTGACTCACTTACAGAGAGATATCAAAACATAGGTTTTAAGCTTCTTACTAGTCAGATATATTCTTGGGCGGTGAATAGGGGGTGTTGAGTCCAATTCACTGATCAAGGAGTAGGTCTTGTCTATTACATATTGGGTTTATGGAACGGTATCTGAGCTAATTTGAAACCCTTGTTTTATGCATCACCCCACCTCACCTTTCCCGTTAAGCAGCCATAGTGTGTTTTCTAAACGTGGGACTCTGTTCTGTTTTGTAATTCAGTTCAAGGGTAGCGGTTTTTACATTCCCTCTATAAGTGATATCTTATGATAAGTGTCTTTTTCTGTGTGACTTATTTCACTTAGAATCGTTGTACCTAAACCACTCATCATGCTGCTACTAGCCTTATGACGTTGATTTCATGGCTGAGTGATATTCCATTGTACATAAGGACCACAACTTCTTTATCCATTTTTCTCTTTCCTGGGATATTTAAGGTGTAACGAAGTGGAGGTTCTTGTCAACAGAGCAGCCCTAAACTTTGGGGTGCCTGTGTCTTGCTGATTTTTAGTTTTCCCAATTCATACGCCCATGAGTGGAAGTGACCTGTGCTCTCTAAGCTGAGTTTTTTAGATGTTTCAGGACACACCGTACACTTCTCCAGAGTGCCTGTTGGCAATTTACATCCCTCCCATCAGCGTAGCCAGGCTCCCTTTTCTCCATGGCCTGTCCTGCATTTCTGGTTTTGACACTTTATTCAGCATGGCCCTTTTGACCGATGGGAAGCGAGACTTCTTTGTAGCGCTGATTTGCCTTTCCAGGTTGCTTGGTTGGCCAAAAAGGGCGTATGCGTTTTTTCCTGAATATATTCAGGAAAAAAACGCATACGCCCTTTTTGGCCAAGGGCATCATTGTCGAGGTTTTGCCGCTTTTCCTGTGCTTTAAAGGCGATTCGAATCTCCCTCCTGAAATCTGTTTCCTGCAATTCTGCCTTGCTTTCCAATCCTCTTCGTTGCCTTCCCTCAATATATTTGTGGACGAGAGTTATCATTTATAAGTCTGCAGGTTTGTGAATTGCAGTGCCCCTGAGCTCCATTTTTCAACTCGCTTTCTTGGGAGCTGGCCGCAAAAGCGCAGGATTGCTTCAGGCCCTATTCTGGTCCCGGGCGGCAGGCTGAGCCTGTGGTTAATTCTTCTTCCTGATGGGGAAGTAGAGTGACCTGTGCCTGTCCCAACACCTAGAGCTAGTCTCTCATTGGTTCCCACTCTTCCCGTTCATCCTCAGGACAAATTGCAACCTGTACGGAACAGGAGGTTAAAGGTGCTGATTCTCCAAGGAGGGAGATTGCTACTAAAGCGGCTGGAATGGCGAACTCGAGCATAAGGAGATGAGAAATGAGGTGCGTTTTGGAAACCTTTCCCGATCACACGGTGTACCATCTTCTGGGTTTCTCATGCATGTTTTCGATGTAGGAAGATGCCCTTGAACCTGGAGATTTGGGACCCATGGGATGGGAACCACGCAGTATTACTTTAAAGGGTCTGCGTTTCCTCACCCAACCTCACCAAACCTCTCAGCCACAAGAGTGTCCACCCCTATGTCTCCATCAGCTGTGGGTCTAGATATGGTCAATCCAGGTGGCATCACAGCCCCTGAACGAATTTTGTAAGAATTTCTCTCTCTTTCACTGTCTTTGTTTCACGGGTTTTTAAAAGTAATTGATTTTTATAATGGGGTTTAGCTGCTTTTCACTGCTGTGTTTCTGCCGCTTTACACCCACTTGACTCACTTACAGAGAGATATCAAAACATAGGTTTTAAGCTTCTTACTAGTCAGATATATTCTTGGGCGGTGAATAGGGGGTGTTGAGTCCAATTCACTGATCAAGGAGTAGGTCTTGTCTATTACATATTGGGTTTATGGAACGGTATCTGAGCTAATTTGAAACCCTTGTTTTATGCATCACCCCACCTCACCTTTCCCGTTAAGCAGCCATAGTGTGTTTTCTAAACGTGGGACTCTGTTCTGTTTTGTAATTCAGTTCAAGGGTAGCGGTTTTTACATTCCCTCTATAAGTGATATCTTATGATAAGTGTCTTTTTCTGTGTGACTTATTTCACTTAGAATCGTCGTACCTAAACCACTCATCATGCTGCTACTAGCCTTATGACGTTGATTTCATGGCTGAGTGATATTCCATTGTACATAAGGACCACAACTTCTTTATCCATTTTTCTCTTTCCTGGGATATTTAAGGTGTAACGAAGTGGAGGTTCTTGTCAACAGAGCAGCCCTAAACTTTGGGGTGCCTGTGTCTTGCTGATTTTTAGTTTTCCCAATTTATACGCCCATGAGTGGAAGTGCCCTGTGCTCTCTAAGCTGAGTTTTTTAGATGTTTCAGGACACACCGTACACTTCTCCAGAGTGCCTGTTGGCAATTTACATCCCTCCCATCGGCGTAGCCAGGCTCCCTTTTCTCCATGGCCTGTCCTGCATTTCTGGTTTTGACACTTTATTCAGCATGGCCCTTTTGACCGATGGGAAGCGAGACTTCTTTGTAGCGCTGATTTGCCTTTCCAGGTTGCTTGGTTGGCCAAAAAGGGCGTATGCGTTTTTTCCTGAATATATTCAGGAAAAAAACGCATACGCCCTTTTTGGCCAAGGGCATCATTGTCGAGGTTTTGCCGCTTTTCCTGTGCTTTAAAGGCGATTCGAATCTCCCTCCTGAAATCTGTTTCCTGCAATTCTGCCTTGCTTTCCAATCCTCTTCGTTGCCTTCCCTCAATATATTTGTGGACGAGAGTTATCATTTATAAGTCTGCAGGTTTGTGAATTGCAGTGCCCCTGAGCTCCATTTTTCAACTCGCTTTCTTGGGAGCTGGCCGCAAAAGCGCAGGATTGCTTCAGGCCCTATTCTGGTCCCGGGCGGCAGGCTGAGCCTGTGGTTAATTCTTCTTCCTGATGGGGAAGTAGAGTGACCTGTGCCTGTCCCAACACCTAGAGCTAGTCTCTCATTGGTTCCCACTCTTCCCGTTCATCCTCAGGACAAATTGCAACCTGTACGGAACAGGAGGTTAAAGGTGCTGATTCTCCAAGGAGGGAGATTGCTACTAAAGCGGCTGGAATGGCGAACCCGAGCATAAGGAGATGAGAAATGAGGTGCGTTTTGGAAACCTTTCCCGATCACACGGTGTACCATCTTCTGGGTTTCTCATGCATGTTTTCGATGTAGGAAGATGCCCTTGAACCTGGAGATTTGGGACCCATGGGATGGGAACCACGCAGTATTACTTTAAAGGGTCTGCGTTTCCTCACCCAACCTCACCAAACCTCTCAGCCACAAGAGTGTCCACCCCTATGTCTCCATCAGCTGTGGGTCTAGATATGGTCAATCCAGGTGGCATCACAGCCCCTGAACGAATTTTGTAAGAATTTCTCTCTCTTTCACTGTCTTTGTTTCACGGGTTTTTAAAAGTAATTGATTTTTATAATGGGGTTTAGCTGCTTTTCACTGCTGTGTTTCTGCCGCTTTACACGCACTTGACTCACTTACAGAGATATATCAAAACATAGGTTTTAAGCTTCTTACTAGTCAGATATATTCTTGGGCGGTGAATAGGGGGTGTTGAGTCCAATTCACTGATCAAGGAGTAGGTCTTGTCTATTACATATTGGGTTTATGGAACGGTATCTGAGCTAATTTGAAACCCTTGTTTTATGCATCACCCCACCTCACCTTTCCCGTTAAGCAGCCATAGTGTGTTTTCTAAACGTGGGACTCTGTTCTGTTTTGTAATTCAGTTCAAGGGTAGCGGTTTTTACATTCCCTCTATAAGTGATATCTTATGATAAGTGTCTTTTTCTGTGTGACTTATTTCACTTAGAATCGTTGTACCTAAACCACTCATCATGCTGCTACTAGCCTTATGACGTTGATTTCATGGCTGAGTGATATTCCATTGTACATAAGGACCACAACTTCTTTATCCATTTTTCTCTTTCCTGGGATATTTAAGGTGTAACGAAGTGGAGGTTCTTGTCAACAGAGCAGCCCTAAACTTTGGGGTGCCTGTGTCTTGCTGATTTTTAGTTTTCCCAATTCATACGCCCATGAGTGGAAGTGACCTGTGCTCTCTAAGCTGAGTTTTTTAGATGTTTCAGGACACACCGTACACTTCTCCAGAGTGCCTGTTGGCAATTTACATCCCTCCCATCAGCGTAGCCAGGCTCCCTTTTCTCCATGGCCTGTCCTGCATTTCTGGTTTTGACACTTTATTCAGCATGGCCCTTTTGACCGATGGGAAGCGAGACTTCTTTGTAGCGCTGATTTGCCTTTCCAGGTTGCTTGGTTGGCCAAAAAGGGCGTATGCGTTTTTTCCTGAATATATTCAGGAAAAAAACGCATACGCCCTTTTTGGCCAAGGGCATCATTGTCGAGGTTTTGCCGCTTTTCCTGTGCTTTAAAGGCGATTCGAATCTCCCTCCTGAAATCTGTTTCCTGCAATTCTGCCTTGCTTTCCAATCCTCTTCGTTGCCTTCCCTCAATATATTTGTGGACGAGAGTTATCATTTATAAGTCTGCAGGTTTGTGAATTGCAGTGCCCCTGAGCTCCATTTTTCAACTCGCTTTCTTGGGAGCTGGCCGCAAAAGCGCAGGATTGCTTCAGGCCCTATTCTGGTCCCGGGCGGCAGGCTGAGCCTGTGGTTAATTCTTCTTCCTGATGGGGAAGTAGAGTGACCTGTGCCTGTCCCAACACCTAGAGCTAGTCTCTCATTGGTTCCCACTCTTCCCGTTCATCCTCAGGACAAATTGCAACCTGTACGGAACAGGAGGTTAAAGGTGCTGATTCTCCAAGGAGGGAGATTGCTACTAAAGCGGCTGGAATGGCGAAGCCGAGCATAAGGAGATGAGAAATGAGGTGCGTTTTGGAAACCTTTCCCGATCACACGGTGTACCATCTTCTGGGTTTCTCATGCATGTTTTCGATGTAGGAAGATGCCCTTGAACCTGGAGATTTGGGACCCATGGGATGGGAACCACGCAGTATTACTTTAAAGGGTCTGCGTTTCCTCACCCAACCTCACCAAACCTCTCAGCCACAAGAGTGTCCACCCCTATGTCTCCATCAGCTGTGGGTCTAGATATGGTCAATCCAGGTGGCATCACAGCCCCTGAACGAATTTTGTAAGAATTTCTCTCTCTTTCACTGTCTTTGTTTCACGGGTTTTTAAAAGTAATTGATTTTTATAATGGGGTTTAGCTGCTTTTCACTGCTGTGTTTCTGCCGCTTTACACGCACTTGACTCACTTACAGAGAGATATCAAAACATAGGTTTTAAGCTTCTTACTAGTCAGATATATTCTTGGGCGGTGAATAGGGGGTGTTGAGTCCAATTCACTGATCAAGGAGTAGGTCTTGTCTATTACATATTGGGTTTATGGAACGGTATCTGAGCTAATTTGAAACCCTTGTTTTATGCATCACCCCACCTCACCTTTCCCGTTAAGCAGCCATAGTGTGTTTTCTAAACGTGGGACTCTGTTCTGTTTTGTAATTCAGTTCAAGGGTAGCGGTTTTTACATTCCCTCTATAAGTGATATCTTATGATAAGTGTCTTTTTCTGTGTGACTTATTTCACTTAGAATCGTTGTACCTAAACCACTCATCATGCTGCTACTAGCCTTATGACGTTGATTTCATGGCTGAGTGATATTCCATTGTACATAAGGACCACAACTTCTTTATCCATTTTTCTCTTTCCTGGGATATTTAAGGTGTAACGAAGTGGAGGTTCTTGTCAACAGAGCAGCCCTAAACTTTGGGGTGCCTGTGTCTTGCTGATTTTTAGTTTTCCCAATTCATACGCCCATGAGTGGAAGTGACCTGTGCTCTCTAAGCTGAGTTTTTTAGATGTTTCAGGACACACCGTACACTTCTCCAGAGTGCCTGTTGGCAATTTACATCCCTCCCATCAGCGTAGCCAGGCTCCCTTTTCTCCATGGCCTGTCCTGCATTTCTGGTTTTGACACTTTATTCAGCATGGCCCTTTTGACCGATGGGAAGCGAGACTTCTTTGTAGCGCTGATTTGCCTTTCCAGGTTGCTTGGTTGGCCAAAAAGGGCGTATGCGTTTTTTCCTGAATATATTCAGGAAAAAAACGCATACGCCCTTTTTGGCCAAGGGCATCATTGTCGAGGTTTTGCCGCTTTTCCTGTGCTTTAAAGGCGATTCGAATCTCCCTCCTGAAATCTGTTTCCTGCAATTCTGCCTTGCTTTCCAATCCTCTTCGTTGCCTTCCCTCAATATATTTGTGGACGAGAGTTATCATTTATAAGTCTGCAGGTTTGTGAATTGCAGTGCCCCTGAGCTCCATTTTTCAACTCGCTTTCTTGGGAGCTGGCCGCAAAAGTGCAGGATTGCTTTAGGCCCTATTCTGGTCCCGGGCGGCAGGCTGAGCCTGTGGTTAATTCTTCTTCCTGATGGGGAAGTAGAGTGACCTGTGCCTGTCCCAACACCTAGAGCTAGTCTCTCATTGGTTCCCACTCTTCCCGTTCATCCTCAGGACAAATTGCAACCTGTACGGAACAGGAGGTTAAAGGTGCTGATTCTCCAAGGAGGGAGATTGCTACTAAAGCGGCTGGAATGGCGAAGCCGAGCATAAGGAGATGAGAAATGAGGTGCGTTTTGGAAACCTTTCCCGATCACACGGTGTACCATCTTCTGGGTTTCTCATGCATGTTTTCGATGTAGGAAGATGCCCTTGAACCTGGAGATTTGGGACCCATGGGATGGGAACCACGCAGTATTACTTTAAAGGGTCTGCGTTTCCTCACCCAACCTCACCAAACCTCTCAGCCACAAGAGTGTCCACCCCTATGTCTCCATCAGCTGTGGGTCTAGATATGGTCAATCCAGGTGGCATCACAGCCCCTGAACGAATTTTGTAAGAATTTCTCTCTCTTTCACTGTCTTTGTTTCACGGGTTTTTAAAAGTAATTGATTTTTATAATGGGGTTTAGCTGCTTTTCACTGCTGTGTTTCTGCCGCTTTACACCCACTTGACTCACTTACAGAGAGATATCAAAACATAGGTTTTAAGCTTCTTACTAGTCAGATATATTCTTGGGCGGTGAATAGGGGGTGTTGAGTCCAATTCACTGATCAAGGAGTAGGTCTTGTCTATTACATATTGGGTTTATGGAACGGTATCTGAGCTAATTTGAAACCCTTGTTTTATGCATCACCCCACCTCACCTTTCCCGTTAAGCAGCCATAGTGTGTTTTCTAAACGTGGGACTCTGTTCTGTTTTGTAATTCAGTTCAAGGGTAGCGGTTTTTACATTCCCTCTATAAGTGATATCTTATGATAAGTGTCTTTTTCTGTGTGACTTATTTCACTTAGAATCGTCGTACCTAAACCACTCATCATGCTGCTACTAGCCTTATGACGTTGATTTCATGGCTGAGTGATATTCCATTGTACATAAGGACCACAACTTCTTTATCCATTTTTCTCTTTCCTGGGATATTTAAGGTGTAACGAAGTGGAGGTTCTTGTCAACAGAGCAGCCCTAAACTTTGGGGTGCCTGTGTCTTGCTGATTTTTAGTTTTCCCAATTTATACGCCCATGAGTGGAAGTGCCCTGTGCTCTCTAAGCTGAGTTTTTTAGATGTTTCAGGACACACCGTACACTTCTCCAGAGTGGCTGTTGGCAATTTACATCCCTCCCATCAGCGTAGCCAGGCTCCCGTTTCTCCATGGCCTGTCCTGCATTTCTGGTTTTGACACTTTATTCAGCATGGCCCTTTTGACCGATGGGAAGCGAGACTTCTTTGTAGCGCTGATTTGCCTTTCAAGGTTGCTTGGTTGGCCAAAAAGGGCGTATGCGTTTTTTCCTGAATATATTCAGGAAAAAAACGCATACGCCCTTTTTGGCCAAGGGCATCATTGTCGAGGTTTTGCCGCTTTTCCTGTGCTTTAAAGGCGATTCGAATCTCCCTCCTGAAATCTGTTTCCTGCAATTCTGCCTTGCTTTCCAATCCTCTTCGTTGCCTTCCCTCAATATATTTGTGGACGAGAGTTATCATTTATAAGTCTGCAGGTTTGTGAATTGCAGTGCCCCTGAGCTCCATTTTTCAACTCGCTTTCTTGGGAGCTGGCCGCAAAAGCGCAGGATTGCTTCAGGCCCTATTCTGGTCCCGGGCGGCAGGCTGAGCCTGTGGTTAATTCTTCTTCCTGATGGGGAAGTAGAGTGACCTGTGCCTGTCCCAACACCTAGAGCTAGTCTCTCATTGGTTCCCACTCTTCCCGTTCATCCTCAGGACAAATTGCAACCTGTACGGAACAGGAGGTTAAAGGTGCTGATTCTCCAAGGAGGGAGATTGCTACTAAAGCGGCTGGAATGGCGAACCCGAGCATAAGGAGATGAGAAATGAGGTGCGTTTTGGAAACCTTTCCCGATCACACGGTGTACCATCTTCTGGGTTTCTCATGCATGTTTTCGATGTAGGAAGATGCCCTTGAACCTGGAGATTTGGGACCCATGGGATGGGAACCACGCAGTATTACTTTAAAGGGTCTGCGTTTCCTCACCCAACCTCACCAAACCTCTCAGCCACAAGAGTGTCCACCCCTATGTCTCCATCAGCTGTGGGTCTAGATATGGTCAATCCAGGTGGCATCACAGCCCCTGAACGAATTTTGTAAGAATTTCTCTCTCTTTCACTGTCTTTGTTTCACGGGTTTTTAAAAGTAATTGATTTTTATAATGGGGTTTAGCTGCTTTTCACTGCTGTGTTTCTGCCGCTTTACACCCACTTGACTCACTTACAGAGAGATATCAAAACATAGGTTTTAAGCTTCTTACTAGTCAGATATATTCTTGGGCGGTGAATAGGGGGTGTTGAGTCCAATTCACTGATCAAGGAGTAGGTCTTGTCTATTACATATTGGGTTTATGGAACGGTATCTGAGCTAATTTGAAACCCTTGTTTTATGCATCACCCCACCTCACCTTTCCCGTTAAGCAGCCATAGTGTGTTTTCTAAACGTGGGACTCTGTTCTGTTTTGTAATTCAGTTCAAGGGTAGCGGTTTTTACATTCCCTCTATAAGTGATATCTTATGATAAGTGTCTTTTTCTGTGTGACTTATTTCACTTAGAATCGTCGTACCTAAACCACTCATCATGCTGCTACTAGCCTTATGACGTTGATTTCATGGCTGAGTGATATTCCATTGTACATAAGGACCACAACTTCTTTATCCATTTTTCTCTTTCCTGGGATATTTAAGGTGTAACGAAGTGGAGGTTCTTGTCAACAGAGCAGCCCTAAACTTTGGGGTGCCTGTGTCTTGCTGATTTTTAGTTTTCCCAATTTATACGCCCATGAGTGGAAGTGCCCTGTGCTCTCTAAGCTGAGTTTTTTAGATGTTTCAGGACACACCGTACACTTCTCCAGAGTGGCTGTTGGCAATTTACATCCCTCCCATCAGCGTAGCCAGGCTCCCGTTTCTCCATGGCCTGTCCTGCATTTCTGGTTTTGACACTTTATTCAGCATGGCCCTTTTGACCGATGGGAAGCGAGACTTCTTTGTAGCGCTGATTTGCCTTTCCAGGTTGCTTGGTTGGCCAAAAAGGGCGTATGCGTTTTTTCCTGAATATATTCAGGAAAAAAACGCATACGCCCTTTTTGGCCAAGGGCATCATTGTCGAGGTTTTGCCGCTTTTCCTGTGCTTTAAAGGCGATTCGAATCTCCCTCCTGAAATCTGTTTCCTGCAATTCTGCCTTGCTTTCCAATCCTCTTCGTTGCCTTCCCTCAATATATTTGTGGACGAGAGTTATCATTTATGAGTCTGCAGGTTTGTGAATTGCAGTGCCCCTGAGCTCCATTTTTCAACTCGCTTTCTTGGGAGCTGGCCGCAAAAGCGCAGGATTGCTTCAGGCCCTATTCTGGTCCCGGGCGGCAGGCTGAGCCTGTGGTTAATTCTTCTTCCTGATGGGGAAGTAGAGTGACCTGTGCCTGTCCCAACACCTAGAGCTAGTCTCTCATTGGTTCCCACTCTTCCCGTTCATCCTCAGGACAAATTGCAACCTGTACGGAACAGGAGGTTAAAGGTGCTGATTCTCCAAGGAGGGAGATTGCTACTAAAGCGGCTGGAATGGCGAAGCCGAGCACAAGGAGATGAGAAATGAGGTGCGTTTTGGAAACCTTTCCCGATCACACGGTGTACCATCTTCTGGGTTTCTCATGCATGTTTTCGATGTAGGAAGATGCCCTTGAACCTGGAGATTTGGGACCCATGGGATGGGAACCACGCAGTATTACTTTAAAGGGTCTGCGTTTCCTCACCCAACCTCACCAAACCTCTCAGCCCCAAGAGTGTCCACCCCTATGTCTCCATCAGCTGTGGGTCTAGATATGGTCAATCCAGGTGGCATCACAGCCCCTGAACGAATTTTGTAAGAATTTCTCTCTCTTTCACTGTCTTTGTTTCACGGGTTTTTAAAAGTAATTGATTTTTATAATGGGGTTTAGCTGCTTTTCACTGCTGTGTTTCTGCCGCTTTACACCCACTTGACTCACTTACAGAGAGATATCAAAACATAGGTTTTAAGCTTCTTACTAGTCAGATATATTCTTGGGCGGTGAATAGGGGGTGTTGAGTCCAATTCACTGATCAAGGAGTAGGTCTTGTCTATTACATATTGGGTTTATGGAACGGTATCTGAGCTAATTTGAAACCCTTGTTTTATGCATCACCCCACCTCACCTTTCCCGTTAAGCAGCCATAGTGTGTTTTCTAAACGTGGGACTCTGTTCTGTTTTGTAATTCAGTTCAAGGGTAGCGGTTTTTACATTCCCTCTATAAGTGATATCTTATGATAAGTGTCTTTTTCTGTGTGACTTATTTCACTTAGAATCGTCGTACCTAAACCACTCATCATGCTGCTACTAGCCTTATGACGTTGATTTCATGGCTGAGTGATATTCCATTGTACATAAGGACCACAACTTCTTTATCCATTTTTCTCTTTCCTGGGATATTTAAGGTGTAACGAAGTGGAGGTTCTTGTCAACAGAGCAGCCCTAAACTTTGGGGTGCCTGTGTCTTGCTGATTTTTAGTTTTCCCAATTTATACGCCCATGAGTGGAAGTGCCCTGTGCTCTCTAAGCTGAGTTTTTTAGATGTTTCAGGACACACCGTACACTTCTCCAGAGTGGCTGATGGCAATTTACATCCCTCCCATCAGCGTAGCCAGGCTCCCGTTTCTCCATGGCCTGTCCTGCATTTCTGGTTTTGACACTTTATTCAGCATGGCCCTTTTGACCGATGGGAAGCGAGACTTCTTTGTAGCGCTGATTTGCCTTTCCAGGTTGCTTGGTTGGCCAAAAAGGGCGTATGCGTTTTTTCCTGAATATATTCAGGAAAAAAACGCATACGCCCTTTTTGGCCAAGGGCATCATTGTCGAGGTTTTGCCGCTTTTCCTGTGCTTTAAAGGCGATTCGAATCTCCCTCCTGAAATCTGTTTCCTGCAATTCTGCCTTGCTTTCCAATCCTCTTCGTTGCCTTCCCTCAATATATTTGTGGACGAGAGTTATCATTTATAAGTCTGCAGGTTTGTGAATTGCAGTGCCCCTGAGCTCCATTTTTCAACTCGCTTTCTTGGGAGCTGGCCGCAAAAGCGCAGGATTGCTTCAGGCCCTATTCTGGTCCCGGGCGGCAGGCTGAGCCTGTGGTTAATTCTTCTTCCTGATGGGGAAGTAGAGTGACCTGTGCCTGTCCCAACACCTAGAGCTAGTCTCTCATTGGTTCCCACTCTTCCCGTTCATCCTCAGGACAAATTGCAACCTGTACGGAACAGGAGGTTAAAGGTGCTGATTCTCCAAGGAGGGAGATTGCTACTAAAGCGGCTGGAATGGCGAAGCCGAGCACAAGGAGATGAGAAATGAGGTGCGTTTTGGAAACCTTTCCCGATCACACGGTGTACCATCTTCTGGGTTTCTCATGCATGTTTTCGATGTAGGAAGATGCCCTTGAACCTGGAGATTTGGGACCCATGGGATGGGAACCACGCAGTATTACTTTAAAGGGTCTGCGTTTCCTCACCCAACCTCACCAAACCTCTCAGCCCCAAGAGTGTCCACCCCTATGTCTCCATCAGCTGTGGGTCTAGATATGGTCAATCCAGGTGGCATCACAGCCCCTGAACGAATTTTGTAAGAATTTCTCTCTCTTTCACTGTCTTTGTTTCACGGGTTTTTAAAAGTAATTGATTTTTATAATGGGGTTTAGCTGCTTTTCACTGCTGTGTTTCTGCCGCTTTACACCCACTTGACTCACTTACAGAGAGATATCAAAACATAGGTTTTAAGCTTCTTACTAGTCAGATATATTCTTGGGCGGTGAATAGGGGGTGTTGAGTCCAATTCACTGATCAAGGAGTAGGTCTTGTCTATTACATATTGGGTTTATGGAACGGTATCTGAGCTAATTTGAAACCCTTGTTTTATGCATCACCCCACCTCACCTTTCCCGTTAAGCAGCCATAGTGTGTTTTCTAAACGTGGGACTCTGTTCTGTTTTGTAATTCAGTTCAAGGGTAGCGGTTTTTACATTCCCTCTATAAGTGATATCTTATGATAAGTGTCTTTTTCTGTGTGACTTATTTCACTTAGAATCGTTGTACCTAAACCACTCATCATGCTGCTACTAGCCTTATGACGTTGATTTCATGGCTGAGTGATATTCCATTGTACATAAGGACCACAACTTCTTTATCCATTTTTCTCTTTCCTGGGATATTTAAGGTGTAACGAAGTGGAGGTTCTTGTCAACAGAGCAGCCCTAAACTTTGGGGTGCCTGTGTCTTGCTGATTTTTAGTTTTCCCAATTTATACGCCCATGAGTGGAAGTGCCCTGTGCTCTCTAAGCTGAGTTTTTTAGATGTTTCAGGACACACCGTACACTTCTCCAGAGTGCCTGTTGGCAATTTACATCCCTCCCATCAGCGTAGCCAGGCTCCCTTTTCTCCATGGCCTGTCCTGCATTTCTGGTTTTGACACTTTATTCAGCATGGCCCTTTTGACCGATGGGAAGCGAGACTTCTTTGTAGCGCTGATTTGCCTTTCCAGGTTGCTTGGTTGGCCAAAAAGGGCGTATGCGTTTTTTCCTGAAAATATTCAGGAAAAAAACGCATACGCCCTTTTTGGCCAAGGGCATCATTGTCGAGGTTTTGCCGCTTTTCCTGTGCTTTAAAGGCGATTCGAATCTCCCTCCTGAAATCTGTTTCCTGCAATTCTGCCTTGCTTTCCAATCCTCTTCGTTGCCTTCCCTCAATATATTTGTGGACGAGAGTTATCATTTATAAGTCTGCAGGTTTGTGAATTGCAGTGCCCCTGAGCTCCATTTTTCAACTCGCTTTCTTGGGAGCTGGCCGCAAAAGCGCAGGATTGCTTCAGGCCCTATTCTGGTCCCGGGCGGCAGGCTGAGCCTGTGGTTAATTCTTCTTCCTGATGGGGAAGTAGAGTGACCTGTGCCTGTCCCAACACCTAGAGCTAGTCTCTCATTGGTTCCCACTCTTCCCGTTCATCCTCAGGACAAATTGCAACCTGTACGGAACAGGAGGTTAAAGGTGCTGATTCTCCAAGGAGGGAGATTGCTACTAAAGCGGCTGGAATGGCGAACCCGAGCATAAGGAGATGAGAAATGAGGTGCGTTTTGGAAACCTTTCCCGATCACACGGTGTACCATCTTCTGGGTTTCTCATGCATGTTTTCGATGTAGGAAGATGCCCTTGAACCTGGAGATTTGGGACCCATGGGATGGGAACCACGCAGTATTACTTTAAAGGGTCTGCGTTTCCTCACCCAACCTCACCAAACCTCTCAGCCACAAGAGTGTCCACCCCTATGTCTCCATCAGCTGTGGGTCTAGATATGGTCAATCCAGGTGGCATCACAGCCCCTGAACGAATTTTGTAAGAATTTCTCTCTCTTTCACTGTCTTTGTTTCACGGGTTTTTAAAAGTAATTGATTTTTATAATGGGGTTTAGCTGCTTTTCACTGCTGTGTTTCTGCCGCTTTACACCCACTTGACTCACTTACAGAGAGATATCAAAACATAGGTTTTAAGCTTCTTACTAGTCAGATATATTCTTGGGCGGTGAATAGGGGGTGTTGAGTCCAATTCACTGATCAAGGAGTAGGTCTTGTCTATTACATATTGGGTTTATGGAACGGTATCTGAGCTAATTTGAAACCCTTGTTTTATGCATCACCCCACCTCACCTTTCCCGTTAAGCAGCCATAGTGTGTTTTCTAAACGTGGGACTCTGTTCTGTTTTGTAATTCAGTTCAAGGGTAGCGGTTTTTACATTCCCTCTATAAGTGATATCTTATGATAAGTGTCTTTTTCTGTGTGACTTATTTCACTTAGAATCGTTGTACCTAAACCACTCATCATGCTGCTACTAGCCTTATGACGTTGATTTCATGGCTGAGTGATATTCCATTGTACATAAGGACCACAACTTCTTTATCCATTTTTCTCTTTCCTGGGATATTTAAGGTGTAACGAAGTGGAGGTTCTTGTCAACAGAGCAGCCCTAAACTTTGGGGTGCCTGTGTCTTGCTGATTTTTAGTTTTCCCAATTCATACGCCCATGAGTGGAAGTGACCTGTGCTCTCTAAGCTGAGTTTATTAGATGTTTCAGGACACACCGTACACTTCTCCAGAGTGCCTGTTGGCAATTTACATCCCTCCCATCAGCGTAGCCAGGCTCCCTTTTCTCCATGGCCTGTCCTGCATTTCTGGTTTTGACACTTTATTCAGCATGGCCCTTTTGACCGATGGGAAGCGAGACTTCTTTGTAGCGCTGATTTGCCTTTCCAGGTTGCTTGGTTGGCCAAAAAGGGCGTATGCGTTTTTTCCTGAATATATTCAGGAAAAAAACGCATACGCCCTTTTTGGCCAAGGGCATCATTGTCGAGGTTTTGCCGCTTTTCCTGTGCTTTAAAGGCGATTCGAATCTCCCTCCTGAAATCTGTTTCCTGCAATTCTGCCTTGCTTTCCAATCCTCTTCGTTGCCTTCCCTCAATATATTTGTGGACGAGAGTTATCATTTATAAGTCTGCAGGTTTGTGAATTGCAGTGCCCCTGAGCTCCATTTTTCAACTCGCTTTCTTGGGAGCTGGCCGCAAAAGCGCAGGATTGCTTCAGGCCCTATTCTGGTCCCGGGCGGCAGGCTGAGCCTGTGGTTAATTCTTCTTCCTGATGGGGAAGTAGAGTGACCTGTGCCTGTCCCAACACCTAGAGCTAGTCTCTCATTGGTTCCCACTCTTCCCGTTCATCCTCAGGACAAATTGCAACCTGTACGGAACAGGAGGTTAAAGGTGCTGATTCTCCAAGGAGGGAGATTGCTACTAAAGCGGCTGGAATGGCGAACCCGAGCATAAGGAGATGAGAAATGAGGTGCGTTTTGGAAACCTTTCCCGATCACACGGTGTACCATCTTCTGGGTTTCTCATGCATGTTTTCGATGTAGGAAGATGCCCTTGAACCTGGAGATTTGGGACCCATGGGATGGGAACCACGCAGTATTACTTTAAAGGGTCTGCGTTTCCTCACCCAACCTCACCAAACCTCTCAGCCACAAGAGTGTCCACCCCTATGTCTCCATCAGCTGTGGGTCTAGATATGGTCAATCCAGGTGGCATCACAGCCCCTGAACGAATTTTGTAAGAATTTCTCTCTCTTTCACTGTCTTTGTTTCACGGGTTTTTAAAAGTAATTGATTTTTATAATGGGGTTTAGCTGCTTTTCACTGCTGTGTTTCTGCCGCTTTACACCCACTTGACTCACTTACAGAGAGATATCAAAACATAGGTTTTAAGCTTCTTACTAGTCAGATATATTCTTGGGCGGTGAATAGGGGGTGTTGAGTCCAATTCACTGATCAAGGAGTAGGTCTTGTCTATTACATATTGGGTTTATGGAACGGTATCTGAGCTAATTTGAAACCCTTGTTTTATGCATCACCCCACCTCACCTTTCCCGTTAAGCAGCCATAGTGTGTTTTCTAAACGTGGGACTCTGTTCTGTTTTGTAATTCAGTTCAAGGGTAGCGGTTTTTACATTCCCTCTATAAGTGATATCTTATGATAAGTGTCTTTTTCTGTGTGACTTATTTCACTTAGAATCGTCGTACCTAAACCACTCATCATGCTGCTACTAGCCTTATGACGTTGATTTCATGGCTGAGTGATATTCCATTGTACATAAGGACCACAACTTCTTTATCCATTTTTCTCTTTCCTGGGATATTTAAGGTGTAACGAAGTGGAGGTTCTTGTCAACAGAGCAGCCCTAAACTTTGGGGTGCCTGTGTCTTGCTGATTTTTAGTTTTCCCAATTTATACGCCCATGAGTGGAAGTGCCCTGTGCTCTCTAAGATGAGTTTTTTAGATGTTTCAGGACACACCGTAAACTTCTCCAGATTGGCTGTTGGCAATTTACATCCCTCCCATCAGCGTAGCCAGGCTCCCGTTTCTCCATGGCCTGTCCTGCATTTCTGGTTTTGACACTTTATTCAGCATGGCCCTTTTGACCGATGGGAAGCGAGACTTCTTTGTAGCGCTGATTTGCCTTTCAAGGTTGCTTGGTTGGCCAAAAAGGGCGTATGCGTTTTTTCCTGAATATATTCAGGAAAAAAACGCATACGCCCTTTTTGGCCAAGGGCATCATTGTCGAGGTTTTGCCGCTTTTCCTGTGCTTTAAAGGCGATTCGAATCTCCCTCCTGAAATCTGTTTCCTGCAATTCTGCCTTGCTTTCCAATCCTCTTCGTTGCCTTCCCTCAATATATTTGTGGACGAGAGTTATCATTTATAAGTCTGCAGGTTTGTGAATTGCAGTGCCCCTGAGCTCCATTTTTCAACTCGCTTTCTTGGGAGCTGGCCGCAAAAGTGCAGGATTGCTTCAGGCCCTATTCTGGTCCCGGGCGGCAGGCTGAGCCTGTGGTTAATTCTTCTTCCTGATGGGGAAGTAGAGTGACCTGTGCCTGTCCCAACACCTAGAGCTAGTCTCTCATTGGTTCCCACTCTTCCCGTTCATCCTCAGGACAAATTGCAACCTGTACGGAACAGGAGGTTAAAGGTGCTGATTCTCCAAGGAGGGAGATTGCTACTAAAGCGGCTGGAATGGCGAACCCGAGCATAAGGAGATGAGAAATGAGGTGCGTTTTGGAAACCTTTCCCGATCACACGGTGTACCATCTTCTGGGTTTCTCATGCATGTTTTCGATGTAGGAAGATGCCCTTGAACCTGGAGATTTGGGACCCATGGGATGGGAACCACGCAGTATTACTTTAAAGGGTCTGCGTTTCCTCACCCAACCTCACCAAACCTCTCAGCCACAAGAGTGTCCACCCCTATGTCTCCATCAGCTGTGGGTCTAGATATGGTCAATCCAGGTGGCATCACAACCCCTGAACGAATTTTGTAAGAATTTCCCTCTCTTTCACTGTCTTTGTTTCACGGGTTTTTAAAAGTAATTGATTTTTATAATGGGGTTTAGCTGCTTTTCACTGCTGTGTTTCTGCCGCTTTACACCCACTTGACTCACTTACAGAGAGATATCAAATCATAGGTTTTAAGATTCTTACTAGTCAGATATATTCTTGGGCGGTGAATAGGGGGTGTTGAGTCCAATTCACTGATCAAGGAGTAGGTCTTGTCTATTACATATTGGGTTTATGGAACGGTATCTGAGCTAATTTGAAACCCTTGTTTTATGCATCACCCCACCTCACCTTTCCCGTTAAGCAGCCATAGTGTGTTTTCTAAACGTGGGACTCTGTTCTGTTTTGCAATTCAGTTCAAGGGTAGCGGTTTTTACATTCCCTCTATAAGTGATATCTTATGATAAGTGTCTTTTTCTGTGTGACTTATTTCATTTAGAATCGTCGTACCTAAATCCACTCATCATGCTGCTACTAGCCTTATGACGTTGATTTCATGGCTGAGTGATATTCCATTGTACATAAGGACCACAACTTCTTTATCCATTTTTCTCTTTCCTGGGATATTTAAGGTGTAACGAAGTGGAGGTTCTTGTCAACAGAGCAGCCGTAAACTTTGGGGTGCCTGTGTCTTGCTGATTTTTAGTTTTCCCAATTTATACGCCCATGAGTGGAAGTGCCCTGTGCTCTCTAAGCTGAGTTTTTTAGATGTTTCAGGACACACCGTACACTTCTCCAGAGTGGCTGTTGGCAATTTACATCCCTCCCATCAGCGTAGCCAGGCTCCCGTTTCTCCATGGCCTGTCCTGCATTTCTGGTTTTGACACTTTATTCAGCATGGCCCTTTTGACCGATGGGAAGCGAGACTTCTTTGTAGCGCTGATTTGCCTTTCCAGGTTGCTTGGTTGGCCAAAAAGGGCGTATGCGTTTTTTCCTGAATATATTCAGGAAAAAAACGCATACGCCCTTTTTGGCCAAGGGCATCATTGTCGAGGTTTTGCCGCTTTTCCTGTGCTTTAAAGGCGATTCGAATCTCCCTCCTGAAATCTGTTTCCTGCAATTCTGCCTTGCTTTCCAATCCTCTTCGTTGCCTTCCCTCAATATATTTGTGGACGAGAGTTATCATTTATAAGTCTGCAGGTTTGTGAATTGCAGTGCCCCTGAGCTCCATTTTTCAACTCGCTTTCTTGGGAGCTGGCCGCAAAAGCGCAGGATTGCTTCAGGCCCTATTCTGGTCCCGGGCGGCAGGCTGAGCCTGTGGTTAATTCTTCTTCCTGATGGGGAAGTAGAGTGACCTGTGCCTGTCCCAACACCTAGAGCTAGTCTCTCATTGGTTCCCACTCTTCCCGTTCATCCTCAGGACAAATTGCAACCTGTACGGAACAGGAGGTTAAAGGTGCTGATTCTCCAAGGAGGGAGATTGCTACTAAAGCGGCTGGAATGGCGAACCCGAGCATAAGGAGATGAGAAATGAGGTGCGTTTTGGAAACCTTTCCCGATCACACGGTGTACCATCTTCTGGGTTTCTCATGCATGTTTTCGATGTAGGAAGATGCCCTTGAACCTGGAGATTTGGGACCCATGGGATGGGAACCACGCAGTATTACTTTAAAGGGTCTGCGTTTCCTCACCCAACCTCACCAAACCTCTCAGCCACAAGAGTGTCCACCCCTATGTCTCCATCAGCTGTGGGTCTAGATATGGTCAATCCAGGTGGCATCACAGCCCCTGAACGAATTTTGTAAGAATTTCTCTCTCTTTCACTGTCTTTGTTTCACGGGTTTTTAAAAGTAATTGATTTTTATAATGGGGTTTAGCTGCTTTTCACTGCTGTGTTTCTGCCGCTTTACACCCACTTGACTCACTTACAGAGAGATATCAAAACATAGGTTTTAAGCTTCTTACTAGTCAGATATATTCTTGGGCGGTGAATAGGGGGTGTTGAGTCCAATTCACTGATCAAGGAGTAGGTCTTGTCTATTACATATTGGGTTTATGGAACGGTATCTGAGCTAATTTGAAACCCTTGTTTTATGCATCACCCCACCTCACCTTTCCCGTTAAGCAGCCATAGTGTGTTTTCTAAACGTGGGACTCTGTTCTGTTTTGTAATTCAGTTCAAGGGTAGCGGTTTTTACATTCCCTCTATAAGTGATATCTTATGATAAGTGTCTTTTTCTGTGTGACTTATTTCACTTAGAATCGTCGTACCTAAACCACTCATCATGCTGCTACTAGCCTTATGACGTTGATTTCATGGCTGAGTGATATTCCATTGTACATAAGGACCACAACTTCTTTATCCATTTTTCTCTTTCCTGGGATATTTAAGGTGTAACGAAGTGGAGGTTCTTGTCAACAGAGCAGCCCTAAACTTTGGGGTGCCTGTGTCTTGCTGATTTTTAGTTTTCCCAATTTATACGCCCATGAGTGGAAGTGCCCTGTGCTCTCTAAGCTGAGTTTTTTAGATGTTTCAGGACACACCGTACACTTCTCCAGAGTGGCTGTTGGCAATTTACATCCCTCCCATCAGCGTAGCCAGGCTCCCGTTTCTCCATGGCCTGTCCTGCATTTCTGGTTTTGACACTTTATTCAGCATGGCCCTTTTGACCGATGGGAAGCGAGACTTCTTTGTAGCGCTGATTTGCCTTTCCAGGTTGCTTGGTTGGCCAAAAAGGGCGTATGCGTTTTTTCCTGAATATATTCAGGAAAAAAACGCATACGCCCTTTTTGGCCAAGGGCATCATTGTCGAGGTTTTGCCGCTTTTCCTGTGCTTTAAAGGCGATTCGAATCTCCCTCCTGAAATCTGTTTCCTGCAATTCTGCCTTGCTTTCCAATCCTCTTCGTTGCCTTCCCTCAATATATTTGTGGACGAGAGTTATCATTTATAAGTCTGCAGGTTTGTGAATTGCAGTGCCCCTGAGCTCCATTTTTCAACTCGCTTTCTTGGGAGCTGGCCGCAAAAGCGCAGGATTGCTTCAGGCCCTATTCTGGTCCCGGGCGGCAGGCTGAGCCTGTGGTTAATTCTTCTTCCTGATGGGGAAGTAGAGTGACCTGTGCCTGTCCCAACACCTAGAGCTAGTCTCTCATTGGTTCCCACTCTTCCCGTTCATCCTCAGGACAAATTGCAACCTGTACGGAACAGGAGGTTAAAGGTGCTGATTCTCCAAGGAGGGAGATTGCTACTAAAGCGGCTGGAATGGCGAAGCCGAGCACAAGGAGATGAGAAATGAGGTGCGTTTTGGAAACCTTTCCCGATCACACGGTGTACCATCTTCTGGGTTTCTCATGCATGTTTTCGATGTAGGAAGATGCCCTTGAACCTGGAGATTTGGGACCCATGGGATGGGAACCACGCAGTATTACTTTAAAGGGTCTGCGTTTCCTCACCCAACCTCACCAAACCTCTCAGCCCCAAGAGTGTCCACCCCTATGTCTCCATCAGCTGTGGGTCTAGATATGGTCAATCCAGGTGGCATCACAGCCCCTGAACGAATTTTGTAAGAATTTCTCTCTCTTTCACTGTCTTTGTTTCACGGGTTTTTAAAAGTAATTGATTTTTATAATGGGGTTTAGCTGCTTTTCACTGCTGTGTTTCTGCCGCTTTACACCCACTTGACTCACTTACAGAGAGATATCAAAACATAGGTTTTAAGCTTCTTACTAGTCAGATATATTCTTGGGCGGTGAATAGGGGGTGTTGAGTCCAATTCACTGATCAAGGAGTAGGTCTTGTCTATTACATATTGGGTTTATGGAACGGTATCTGAGCTAATTTGAAACCCTTGTTTTATGCATCACCCCACCTCACCTTTCCCGTTAAGCAGCCATAGTGTGTTTTCTAAACGTGGGACTCTGTTCTGTTTTGTAATTCAGTTCAAGGGTAGCGGTTTTTACATTCCCTCTATAAGTGATATCTTATGATAAGTGTCTTTTTCTGTGTGACTTATTTCACTTAGAATCGTTGTACCTAAACCACTCATCATGCTGCTACTAGCCTTATGACGTTGATTTCATGGCTGAGTGATATTCCATTGTACATAAGGACCACAACTTCTTTATCCATTTTTCTCTTTCCTGGGATATTTAAGGTGTAACGAAGTGGAGGTTCTTGTCAACAGAGCAGCCCTAAACTTTGGGGTGCCTGTGTCTTGCTGATTTTTAGTTTTCCCAATTTATACGCCCATGAGTGGAAGTGCCCTGTGCTCTCTAAGCTGAGTTTTTTAGATGTTTCAGGACACACCGTACACTTCTCCAGAGTGGCTGTTGGCAATTTACATCCCTCCCATCAGCGTAGCCAGGCTCCCGTTTCTCCATGGCCTGTCCTGCATTTCTGGTTTTGACACTTTATTCAGCATGGCCCTTTTGACCGATGGGAAGCGAGACTTCTTTGTAGCGCTGATTTGCCTTTCCAGGTTGCTTGGTTGGCCAAAAAGGGCGTATGCGTTTTTTCCTGAATATATTCAGGAAAAAAACGCATACGCCCTTTTTGGCCAAGGGCATCATTGTCGAGGTTTTGCCGCTTTTCCTGTGCTTTAAAGGCGATTCGAATCTCCCTCCTGAAATCTGTTTCCTGCAATTCTGCCTTGCTTTCCAATCCTCTTCGTTGCCTTCCCTCAATATATTTGTGGACGAGAGTTATCATTTATAAGTCTGCAGGTTTGTGAATTGCAGTGCCCCTGAGCTCCATTTTTCAACTCGCTTTCTTGGGAGCTGGCCGCAAAAGCGCAGGATTGCTTCAGGCCCTATTCTGGTCCCGGGCGGCAGGCTGAGCCTGTGGTTAATTCTTCTTCCTGATGGGGAAGTAGAGTGACCTGTGCCTGTCCCAACACCTAGAGCTAGTCTCTCATTGGTTCCCACTCTTCCCGTTCATCCTCAGGACAAATTGCAACCTGTACGGAACAGGAGGTTAAAGGTGCTGATTCTCCAAGGAGGGAGATTGCTACTAAAGCGGCTGGAATGGCGAAGCCGAGCACAAGGAGATGAGAAATGAGGTGCGTTTTGGAAACCTTTCCCGATCACACGGTGTACCATCTTCTGGGTTTCTCATGCATGTTTTCGATGTAGGAAGATGCCCTTGAACCTGGAGATTTGGGACCCATGGGATGGGAACCACGCAGTATTACTTTAAAGGGTCTGCGTTTCCTCACCCAACCTCACCAAACCTCTCAGCCCCAAGAGTGTCCACCCCTATGTCTCCATCAGCTGTGGGTCTAGATATGGTCAATCCAGGTGGCATCACAGCCCCTGAACGAATTTTGTAAGAATTTCTCTCTCTTTCACTGTCTTTGTTTCACGGGTTTTTAAAAGTAATTGATTTTTATAATGGGGTTTAGCTGCTTTTCACTGCTGTGTTTCTGCCGCTTTACACGCACTTGACTCACTTACAGAGATATATCAAAACATAGGTTTTAAGCTTCTTACTAGTCAGATATATTCTTGGGCGGTGAATAGGGGGTGTTGAGTCCAATTCACTGATCAAGGAGTAGGTCTTGTCTATTACATATTGGGTTTATGGAACGGTATCTGAGCTAATTTGAAACCCTTGTTTTATGCATCACCCCACCTCACCTTTCCCGTTAAGCAGCCATAGTGTGTTTTCTAAACGTGGGACTCTGTTCTGTTTTGTAATTCAGTTCAAGGGTAGCGGTTTTTACATTCCCTCTATAAGTGATATCTTATGATAAGTGTCTTTTTCTGTGTGACTTATTTCACTTAGAATCGTTGTACCTAAACCACTCATCATGCTGCTACTAGCCTTATGACGTTGATTTCATGGCTGAGTGATATTCCATTGTACATAAGGACCACAACTTCTTTATCCATTTTTCTCTTTCCTGGGATATTTAAGGTGTAACGAAGTGGAGGTTCTTGTCAACAGAGCAGCCCTAAACTTTGGGGTGCCTGTGTCTTGCTGATTTTTAGTTTTCCCAATTCATACGCCCATGAGTGGAAGTGACCTGTGCTCTCTAAGCTGAGTTTTTTAGATGTTTCAGGACACACCGTACACTTCTCCAGAGTGCCTGTTGGCAATTTACATCCCTCCCATCAGCGTAGCCAGGCTCCCTTTTCTCCATGGCCTGTCCTGCATTTCTGGTTTTGACACTTTATTCAGCATGGCCCTTTTGACCGATGGGAAGCGAGACTTCTTTGTAGCGCTGATTTGCCTTTCCAGGTTGCTTGGTTGGCCAAAAAGGGCGTATGCGTTTTTTCCTGAATATATTCAGGAAAAAAACGCATACGCCCTTTTTGGCCAAGGGCATCATTGTCGAGGTTTTGCCGCTTTTCCTGTGCTTTAAAGGCGATTCGAATCTCCCTCCTGAAATCTGTTTCCTGCAATTCTGCCTTGCTTTCCAATCCTCTTCGTTGCCTTCCCTCAATATATTTGTGGACGAGAGTTATCATTTATAAGTCTGCAGGTTTGTGAATTGCAGTGCCCCTGAGCTCCATTTTTCAACTCGCTTTCTTGGGAGCTGGCCGCAAAAGCGCAGGATTGCTTCAGGCCCTATTCTGGTCCCGGGCGGCAGGCTGAGCCTGTGGTTAATTCTTCTTCCTGATGGGGAAGTAGAGTGACCTGTGCCTGTCCCAACACCTAGAGCTAGTCTCTCATTGGTTCCCACTCTTCCCGTTCATCCTCAGGACAAATTGCAACCTGTACGGAACAGGAGGTTAAAGGTGCTGATTCTCCAAGGAGGGAGATTGCTACTAAAGCGGCTGGAATGGCGAAGCCGAGCATAAGGAGATGAGAAATGAGGTGCGTTTTGGAAACCTTTCCCGATCACACGGTGTACCATCTTCTGGGTTTCTCATGCATGTTTTCGATGTAGGAAGATGCCCTTGAACCTGGAGATTTGGGACCCATGGGATGGGAACCACGCAGTATTACTTTAAAGGGTCTGCGTTTCCTCACCCAACCTCACCAAACCTCTCAGCCACAAGAGTGTCCACCCCTATGTCTCCATCAGCTGTGGGTCTAGATATGGTCAATCCAGGTGGCATCACAGCCCCTGAACGAATTTTGTAAGAATTTCTCTCTCTTTCACTGTCTTTGTTTCACGGGTTTTTAAAAGTAATTGATTTTTATAATGGGGTTTAGCTGCTTTTCACTGCTGTGTTTCTGCCGCTTTACACGCACTTGACTCACTTACAGAGAGATATCAAAACATAGGTTTTAAGCTTCTTACTAGTCAGATATATTCTTGGGCGGTGAATAGGGGGTGTTGAGTCCAATTCACTGATCAAGGAGTAGGTCTTGTCTATTACATATTGGGTTTATGGAACGGTATCTGAGCTAATTTGAAACCCTTGTTTTATGCATCACCCCACCTCACCTTTCCCGTTAAGCAGCCATAGTGTGTTTTCTAAACGTGGGACTCTGTTCTGTTTTGTAATTCAGTTCAAGGGTAGCGGTTTTTACATTCCCTCTATAAGTGATATCTTATGATAAGTGTCTTTTTCTGTGTGACTTATTTCACTTAGAATCGTTGTACCTAAACCACTCATCATGCTGCTACTAGCCTTATGACGTTGATTTCATGGCTGAGTGATATTCCATTGTACATAAGGACCACAACTTCTTTATCCATTTTTCTCTTTCCTGGGATATTTAAGGTGTAACGAAGTGGAGGTTCTTGTCAACAGAGCAGCCCTAAACTTTGGGGTGCCTGTGTCTTGCTGATTTTTAGTTTTCCCAATTCATACGCCCATGAGTGGAAGTGACCTGTGCTCTCTAAGCTGAGTTTTTTAGATGTTTCAGGACACACCGTACACTTCTCCAGAGTGCCTGTTGGCAATTTACATCCCTCCCATCAGCGTAGCCAGGCTCCCTTTTCTCCATGGCCTGTCCTGCATTTCTGGTTTTGACACTTTATTCAGCATGGCCCTTTTGACCGATGGGAAGCGAGACTTCTTTGTAGCGCTGATTTGCCTTTCCAGGTTGCTTGGTTGGCCAAAAAGGGCGTATGCGTTTTTTCCTGAATATATTCAGGAAAAAAACGCATACGCCCTTTTTGGCCAAGGGCATCATTGTCGAGGTTTTGCCGCTTTTCCTGTGCTTTAAAGGCGATTCGAATCTCCCTCCTGAAATCTGTTTCCTGCAATTCTGCCTTGCTTTCCAATCCTCTTCGTTGCCTTCCCTCAATATATTTGTGGACGAGAGTTATCATTTATAAGTCTGCAGGTTTGTGAATTGCAGTGCCCCTGAGCTCCATTTTTCAACTCGCTTTCTTGGGAGCTGGCCGCAAAAGTGCAGGATTGCTTTAGGCCCTATTCTGGTCCCGGGCGGCAGGCTGAGCCTGTGGTTAATTCTTCTTCCTGATGGGGAAGTAGAGTGACCTGTGCCTGTCCCAACACCTAGAGCTAGTCTCTCATTGGTTCCCACTCTTCCCGTTCATCCTCAGGACAAATTGCAACCTGTACGGAACAGGAGGTTAAAGGTGCTGATTCTCCAAGGAGGGAGATTGCTACTAAAGCGGCTGGAATGGCGAAGCCGAGCATAAGGAGATGAGAAATGAGGTGCGTTTTGGAAACCTTTCCCGATCACACGGTGTACCATCTTCTGGGTTTCTCATGCATGTTTTCGATGTAGGAAGATGCCCTTGAACCTGGAGATTTGGGACCCATGGGATGGGAACCACGCAGTATTACTTTAAAGGGTCTGCGTTTCCTCACCCAACCTCACCAAACCTCTCAGCCACAAGAGTGTCCACCCCTATGTCTCCATCAGCTGTGGGTCTAGATATGGTCAATCCAGGTGGCATCACAGCCCCTGAACGAATTTTGTAAGAATTTCTCTCTCTTTCACTGTCTTTGTTTCACGGGTTTTTAAAAGTAATTGATTTTTATAATGGGGTTTAGCTGCTTTTCACTGCTGTGTTTCTGCCGCTTTACACCCACTTGACTCACTTACAGAGAGATATCAAAACATAGGTTTTAAGCTTCTTACTAGTCAGATATATTCTTGGGCGGTGAATAGGGGGTGTTGAGTCCAATTCACTGATCAAGGAGTAGGTCTTGTCTATTACATATTGGGTTTATGGAACGGTATCTGAGCTAATTTGAAACCCTTGTTTTATGCATCACCCCACCTCACCTTTCCCGTTAAGCAGCCATAGTGTGTTTTCTAAACGTGGGACTCTGTTCTGTTTTGTAATTCAGTTCAAGGGTAGCGGTTTTTACATTCCCTCTATAAGTGATATCTTATGATAAGTGTCTTTTTCTGTGTGACTTATTTCACTTAGAATCGTCGTACCTAAACCACTCATCATGCTGCTACTAGCCTTATGACGTTGATTTCATGGCTGAGTGATATTCCATTGTACATAAGGACCACAACTTCTTTATCCATTTTTCTCTTTCCTGGGATATTTAAGGTGTAACGAAGTGGAGGTTCTTGTCAACAGAGCAGCCCTAAACTTTGGGGTGCCTGTGTCTTGCTGATTTTTAGTTTTCCCAATTTATACGCCCATGAGTGGAAGTGCCCTGTGCTCTCTAAGCTGAGTTTTTTAGATGTTTCAGGACACACCGTACACTTCTCCAGAGTGGCTGTTGGCAATTTACATCCCTCCCATCAGCGTAGCCAGGCTCCCGTTTCTCCATGGCCTGTCCTGCATTTCTGGTTTTGACACTTTATTCAGCATGGCCCTTTTGACCGATGGGAAGCGAGACTTCTTTGTAGCGCTGATTTGCCTTTCAAGGTTGCTTGGTTGGCCAAAAAGGGCGTATGCGTTTTTTCCTGAATATATTCAGGAAAAAAACGCATACGCCCTTTTTGGCCAAGGGCATCATTGTCGAGGTTTTGCCGCTTTTCCTGTGCTTTAAAGGCGATTCGAATCTCCCTCCTGAAATCTGTTTCCTGCAATTCTGCCTTGCTTTCCAATCCTCTTCGTTGCCTTCCCTCAATATATTTGTGGACGAGAGTTATCATTTATAAGTCTGCAGGTTTGTGAATTGCAGTGCCCCTGAGCTCCATTTTTCAACTCGCTTTCTTGGGAGCTGGCCGCAAAAGCGCAGGATTGCTTCAGGCCCTATTCTGGTCCCGGGCGGCAGGCTGAGCCTGTGGTTAATTCTTCTTCCTGATGGGGAAGTAGAGTGACCTGTGCCTGTCCCAACACCTAGAGCTAGTCTCTCATTGGTTCCCACTCTTCCCGTTCATCCTCAGGACAAATTGCAACCTGTACGGAACAGGAGGTTAAAGGTGCTGATTCTCCAAGGAGGGAGATTGCTACTAAAGCGGCTGGAATGGCGAACCCGAGCATAAGGAGATGAGAAATGAGGTGCGTTTTGGAAACCTTTCCCGATCACACGGTGTACCATCTTCTGGGTTTCTCATGCATGTTTTCGATGTAGGAAGATGCCCTTGAACCTGGAGATTTGGGACCCATGGGATGGGAACCACGCAGTATTACTTTAAAGGGTCTGCGTTTCCTCACCCAACCTCACCAAACCTCTCAGCCACAAGAGTGTCCACCCCTATGTCTCCATCAGCTGTGGGTCTAGATATGGTCAATCCAGGTGGCATCACAGCCCCTGAACGAATTTTGTAAGAATTTCTCTCTCTTTCACTGTCTTTGTTTCACGGGTTTTTAAAAGTAATTGATTTTTATAATGGGGTTTAGCTGCTTTTCACTGCTGTGTTTCTGCCGCTTTACACCCACTTGACTCACTTACAGAGAGATATCAAAACATAGGTTTTAAGCTTCTTACTAGTCAGATATATTCTTGGGCGGTGAATAGGGGGTGTTGAGTCCAATTCACTGATCAAGGAGTAGGTCTTGTCTATTACATATTGGGTTTATGGAACGGTATCTGAGCTAATTTGAAACCCTTGTTTTATGCATCACCCCACCTCACCTTTCCCGTTAAGCAGCCATAGTGTGTTTTCTAAACGTGGGACTCTGTTCTGTTTTGTAATTCAGTTCAAGGGTAGCGGTTTTTACATTCCCTCTATAAGTGATATCTTATGATAAGTGTCTTTTTCTGTGTGACTTATTTCACTTAGAATCGTCGTACCTAAACCACTCATCATGCTGCTACTAGCCTTATGACGTTGATTTCATGGCTGAGTGATATTCCATTGTACATAAGGACCACAACTTCTTTATCCATTTTTCTCTTTCCTGGGATATTTAAGGTGTAACGAAGTGGAGGTTCTTGTCAACAGAGCAGCCCTAAACTTTGGGGTGCCTGTGTCTTGCTGATTTTTAGTTTTCCCAATTTATACGCCCATGAGTGGAAGTGCCCTGTGCTCTCTAAGCTGAGTTTTTTAGATGTTTCAGGACACACCGTACACTTCTCCAGAGTGGCTGTTGGCAATTTACATCCCTCCCATCAGCGTAGCCAGGCTCCCGTTTCTCCATGGCCTGTCCTGCATTTCTGGTTTTGACACTTTATTCAGCATGGCCCTTTTGACCGATGGGAAGCGAGACTTCTTTGTAGCGCTGATTTGCCTTTCCAGGTTGCTTGGTTGGCCAAAAAGGGCGTATGCGTTTTTTCCTGAATATATTCAGGAAAAAAACGCATACGCCCTTTTTGGCCAAGGGCATCATTGTCGAGGTTTTGCCGCTTTTCCTGTGCTTTAAAGGCGATTCGAATCTCCCTCCTGAAATCTGTTTCCTGCAATTCTGCCTTGCTTTCCAATCCTCTTCGTTGCCTTCCCTCAATATATTTGTGGACGAGAGTTATCATTTATAAGTCTGCAGGTTTGTGAATTGCAGTGCCCCTGAGCTCCATTTTTCAACTCGCTTTCTTGGGAGCTGGCCGCAAAAGCGCAGGATTGCTTCAGGCCCTATTCTGGTCCCGGGCGGCAGGCTGAGCCTGTGGTTAATTCTTCTTCCTGATGGGGAAGTAGAGTGACCTGTGCCTGTCCCAACACCTAGAGCTAGTCTCTCATTGGTTCCCACTCTTCCCGTTCATCCTCAGGACAAATTGCAACCTGTACGGAACAGGAGGTTAAAGGTGCTGATTCTCCAAGGAGGGAGATTGCTACTAAAGCGGCTGGAATGGCGAAGCCGAGCACAAGGAGATGAGAAATGAGGTGCGTTTTGGAAACCTTTCCCGATCACACGGTGTACCATCTTCTGGGTTTCTCATGCATGTTTTCGATGTAGGAAGATGCCCTTGAACCTGGAGATTTGGGACCCATGGGATGGGAACCACGCAGTATTACTTTAAAGGGTCTGCGTTTCCTCACCCAACCTCACCAAACCTCTCAGCCCCAAGAGTGTCCACCCCTATGTCTCCATCAGCTGTGGGTCTAGATATGGTCAATCCAGGTGGCATCACAGCCCCTGAACGAATTTTGTAAGAATTTCTCTCTCTTTCACTGTCTTTGTTTCACGGGTTTTTAAAAGTAATTGATTTTTATAATGGGGTTTAGCTGCTTTTCACTGCTGTGTTTCTGCCGCTTTACACCCACTTGACTCACTTACAGAGAGATATCAAAACATAGGTTTTAAGCTTCTTACTAGTCAGATATATTCTTGGGCGGTGAATAGGGGGTGTTGAGTCCAATTCACTGATCAAGGAGTAGGTCTTGTCTATTACATATTGGGTTTATGGAACGGTATCTGAGCTAATTTGAAACCCTTGTTTTATGCATCACCCCACCTCACCTTTCCCGTTAAGCAGCCATAGTGTGTTTTCTAAACGTGGGACTCTGTTCTGTTTTGTAATTCAGTTCAAGGGTAGCGGTTTTTACATTCCCTCTATAAGTGATATCTTATGATAAGTGTCTTTTTCTGTGTGACTTATTTCACTTAGAATCGTCGTACCTAAACCACTCATCATGCTGCTACTAGCCTTATGACGTTGATTTCATGGCTGAGTGATATTCCATTGTACATAAGGACCACAACTTCTTTATCCATTTTTCTCTTTCCTGGGATATTTAAGGTGTAACGAAGTGGAGGTTCTTGTCAACAGAGCAGCCCTAAACTTTGGGGTGCCTGTGTCTTGCTGATTTTTAGTTTTCCCAATTTATACGCCCATGAGTGGAAGTGCCCTGTGCTCTCTAAGCTGAGTTTTTTAGATGTTTCAGGACACACCGTACACTTCTCCAGAGTGGCTGATGGCAATTTACATCCCTCCCATCAGCGTAGCCAGGCTCCCGTTTCTCCATGGCCTGTCCTGCATTTCTGGTTTTGACACTTTATTCAGCATGGCCCTTTTGACCGATGGGAAGCGAGACTTCTTTGTAGCGCTGATTTGCCTTTCCAGGTTGCTTGGTTGGCCAAAAAGGGCGTATGCGTTTTTTCCTGAATATATTCAGGAAAAAAACGCATACGCCCTTTTTGGCCAAGGGCATCATTGTCGAGGTTTTGCCGCTTTTCCTGTGCTTTAAAGGCGATTCGAATCTCCCTCCTGAAATCTGTTTCCTGCAATTCTGCCTTGCTTTCCAATCCTCTTCGTTGCCTTCCCTCAATATATTTGTGGACGAGAGTTATCATTTATAAGTCTGCAGGTTTGTGAATTGCAGTGCCCCTGAGCTCCATTTTTCAACTCGCTTTCTTGGGAGCTGGCCGCAAAAGCGCAGGATTGCTTCAGGCCCTATTCTGGTCCCGGGCGGCAGGCTGAGCCTGTGGTTAATTCTTCTTCCTGATGGGGAAGTAGAGTGACCTGTGCCTGTCCCAACACCTAGAGCTAGTCTCTCATTGGTTCCCACTCTTCCCGTTCATCCTCAGGACAAATTGCAACCTGTACGGAACAGGAGGTTAAAGGTGCTGATTCTCCAAGGAGGGAGATTGCTACTAAAGCGGCTGGAATGGCGAAGCCGAGCACAAGGAGATGAGAAATGAGGTGCGTTTTGGAAACCTTTCCCGATCACACGGTGTACCATCTTCTGGGTTTCTCATGCATGTTTTCGATGTAGGAAGATGCCCTTGAACCTGGAGATTTGGGACCCATGGGATGGGAACCACGCAGTATTACTTTAAAGGGTCTGCGTTTCCTCACCCAACCTCACCAAACCTCTCAGCCCCAAGAGTGTCCACCCCTATGTCTCCATCAGCTGTGGGTCTAGATATGGTCAATCCAGGTGGCATCACAGCCCCTGAACGAATTTTGTAAGAATTTCTCTCTCTTTCACTGTCTTTGTTTCACGGGTTTTTAAAAGTAATTGATTTTTATAATGGGGTTTAGCTGCTTTTCACTGCTGTGTTTCTGCCGCTTTACACCCACTTGACTCACTTACAGAGAGATATCAAAACATAGGTTTTAAGCTTCTTACTAGTCAGATATATTCTTGGGCGGTGAATAGGGGGTGTTGAGTCCAATTCACTGATCAAGGAGTAGGTCTTGTCTATTACATATTGGGTTTATGGAACGGTATCTGAGCTAATTTGAAACCCTTGTTTTATGCATCACCCCACCTCACCTTTCCCGTTAAGCAGCCATAGTGTGTTTTCTAAACGTGGGACTCTGTTCTGTTTTGTAATTCAGTTCAAGGGTAGCGGTTTTTACATTCCCTCTATAAGTGATATCTTATGATAAGTGTCTTTTTCTGTGTGACTTATTTCACTTAGAATCGTTGTACCTAAACCACTCATCATGCTGCTACTAGCCTTATGACGTTGATTTCATGGCTGAGTGATATTCCATTGTACATAAGGACCACAACTTCTTTATCCATTTTTCTCTTTCCTGGGATATTTAAGGTGTAACGAAGTGGAGGTTCTTGTCAACAGAGCAGCCCTAAACTTTGGGGTGCCTGTGTCTTGCTGATTTTTAGTTTTCCCAATTTATACGCCCATGAGTGGAAGTGCCCTGTGCTCTCTAAGCTGAGTTTTTTAGATGTTTCAGGACACACCGTACACTTCTCCAGAGTGCCTGTTGGCAATTTACATCCCTCCCATCAGCGTAGCCAGGCTCCCTTTTCTCCATGGCCTGTCCTGCATTTCTGGTTTTGACACTTTATTCAGCATGGCCCTTTTGACCGATGGGAAGCGAGACTTCTTTGTAGCGCTGATTTGCCTTTCCAGGTTGCTTGGTTGGCCAAAAAGGGCGTATGCGTTTTTTCCTGAAAATATTCAGGAAAAAAACGCATACGCCCTTTTTGGCCAAGGGCATCATTGTCGAGGTTTTGCCGCTTTTCCTGTGCTTTAAAGGCGATTCGAATCTCCCTCCTGAAATCTGTTTCCTGCAATTCTGCCTTGCTTTCCAATCCTCTTCGTTGCCTTCCCTCAATATATTTGTGGACGAGAGTTATCATTTATAAGTCTGCAGGTTTGTGAATTGCAGTGCCCCTGAGCTCCATTTTTCAACTCGCTTTCTTGGGAGCTGGCCGCAAAAGCGCAGGATTGCTTCAGGCCCTATTCTGGTCCCGGGCGGCAGGCTGAGCCTGTGGTTAATTCTTCTTCCTGATGGGGAAGTAGAGTGACCTGTGCCTGTCCCAACACCTAGAGCTAGTCTCTCATTGGTTCCCACTCTTCCCGTTCATCCTCAGGACAAATTGCAACCTGTACGGAACAGGAGGTTAAAGGTGCTGATTCTCCAAGGAGGGAGATTGCTACTAAAGCGGCTGGAATGGCGAACCCGAGCATAAGGAGATGAGAAATGAGGTGCGTTTTGGAAACCTTTCCCGATCACACGGTGTACCATCTTCTGGGTTTCTCATGCATGTTTTCGATGTAGGAAGATGCCCTTGAACCTGGAGATTTGGGACCCATGGGATGGGAACCACGCAGTATTACTTTAAAGGGTCTGCGTTTCCTCACCCAACCTCACCAAACCTCTCAGCCACAAGAGTGTCCACCCCTATGTCTCCATCAGCTGTGGGTCTAGATATGGTCAATCCAGGTGGCATCACAGCCCCTGAACGAATTTTGTAAGAATTTCTCTCTCTTTCACTGTCTTTGTTTCACGGGTTTTTAAAAGTAATTGATTTTTATAATGGGGTTTAGCTGCTTTTCACTGCTGTGTTTCTGCCGCTTTACACCCACTTGACTCACTTACAGAGAGATATCAAAACATAGGTTTTAAGCTTCTTACTAGTCAGATATATTCTTGGGCGGTGAATAGGGGGTGTTGAGTCCAATTCACTGATCAAGGAGTAGGTCTTGTCTATTACATATTGGGTTTATGGAACGGTATCTGAGCTAATTTGAAACCCTTGTTTTATGCATCACCCCACCTCACCTTTCCCGTTAAGCAGCCATAGTGTGTTTTCTAAACGTGGGACTCTGTTCTGTTTTGTAATTCAGTTCAAGGGTAGCGGTTTTTACATTCCCTCTATAAGTGATATCTTATGATAAGTGTCTTTTTCTGTGTGACTTATTTCACTTAGAATCGTTGTACCTAAACCACTCATCATGCTGCTACTAGCCTTATGACGTTGATTTCATGGCTGAGTGATATTCCATTGTACATAAGGACCACAACTTCTTTATCCATTTTTCTCTTTCCTGGGATATTTAAGGTGTAACGAAGTGGAGGTTCTTGTCAACAGAGCAGCCCTAAACTTTGGGGTGCCTGTGTCTTGCTGATTTTTAGTTTTCCCAATTCATACGCCCATGAGTGGAAGTGACCTGTGCTCTCTAAGCTGAGTTTATTAGATGTTTCAGGACACACCGTACACTTCTCCAGAGTGCCTGTTGGCAATTTACATCCCTCCCATCAGCGTAGCCAGGCTCCCTTTTCTCCATGGCCTGTCCTGCATTTCTGGTTTTGACACTTTATTCAGCATGGCCCTTTTGACCGATGGGAAGCGAGACTTCTTTGTAGCGCTGATTTGCCTTTCCAGGTTGCTTGGTTGGCCAAAAAGGGCGTATGCGTTTTTTCCTGAATATATTCAGGAAAAAAACGCATACGCCCTTTTTGGCCAAGGGCATCATTGTCGAGGTTTTGCCGCTTTTCCTGTGCTTTAAAGGCGATTCGAATCTCCCTCCTGAAATCTGTTTCCTGCAATTCTGCCTTGCTTTCCAATCCTCTTCGTTGCCTTCCCTCAATATATTTGTGGACGAGAGTTATCATTTATAAGTCTGCAGGTTTGTGAATTGCAGTGCCCCTGAGCTCCATTTTTCAACTCGCTTTCTTGGGAGCTGGCCGCAAAAGCGCAGGATTGCTTCAGGCCCTATTCTGGTCCCGGGCGGCAGGCTGAGCCTGTGGTTAATTCTTCTTCCTGATGGGGAAGTAGAGTGACCTGTGCCTGTCCCAACACCTAGAGCTAGTCTCTCATTGGTTCCCACTCTTCCCGTTCATCCTCAGGACAAATTGCAACCTGTACGGAACAGGAGGTTAAAGGTGCTGATTCTCCAAGGAGGGAGATTGCTACTAAAGCGGCTGGAATGGCGAACCCGAGCATAAGGAGATGAGAAATGAGGTGCGTTTTGGAAACCTTTCCCGATCACACGGTGTACCATCTTCTGGGTTTCTCATGCATGTTTTCGATGTAGGAAGATGCCCTTGAACCTGGAGATTTGGGACCCATGGGATGGGAACCACGCAGTATTACTTTAAAGGGTCTGCGTTTCCTCACCCAACCTCACCAAACCTCTCAGCCACAAGAGTGTCCACCCCTATGTCTCCATCAGCTGTGGGTCTAGATATGGTCAATCCAGGTGGCATCACAGCCCCTGAACGAATTTTGTAAGAATTTCTCTCTCTTTCACTGTCTTTGTTTCACGGGTTTTTAAAAGTAATTGATTTTTATAATGGGGTTTAGCTGCTTTTCACTGCTGTGTTTCTGCCGCTTTACACCCACTTGACTCACTTACAGAGAGATATCAAAACATAGGTTTTAAGCTTCTTACTAGTCAGATATATTCTTGGGCGGTGAATAGGGGGTGTTGAGTCCAATTCACTGATCAAGGAGTAGGTCTTGTCTATTACATATTGGGTTTATGGAACGGTATCTGAGCTAATTTGAAACCCTTGTTTTATGCATCACCCCACCTCACCTTTCCCGTTAAGCAGCCATAGTGTGTTTTCTAAACGTGGGACTCTGTTCTGTTTTGTAATTCAGTTCAAGGGTAGCGGTTTTTACATTCCCTCTATAAGTGATATCTTATGATAAGTGTCTTTTTCTGTGTGACTTATTTCACTTAGAATCGTCGTACCTAAACCACTCATCATGCTGCTACTAGCCTTATGACGTTGATTTCATGGCTGAGTGATATTCCATTGTACATAAGGACCACAACTTCTTTATCCATTTTTCTCTTTCCTGGGATATTTAAGGTGTAACGAAGTGGAGGTTCTTGTCAACAGAGCAGCCCTAAACTTTGGGGTGCCTGTGTCTTGCTGATTTTTAGTTTTCCCAATTTATACGCCCATGAGTGGAAGTGCCCTGTGCTCTCTAAGATGAGTTTTTTAGATGTTTCAGGACACACCGTAAACTTCTCCAGATTGGCTGTTGGCAATTTACATCCCTCCCATCAGCGTAGCCAGGCTCCCGTTTCTCCATGGCCTGTCCTGCATTTCTGGTTTTGACACTTTATTCAGCATGGCCCTTTTGACCGATGGGAAGCGAGACTTCTTTGTAGCGCTGATTTGCCTTTCAAGGTTGCTTGGTTGGCCAAAAAGGGCGTATGCGTTTTTTCCTGAATATATTCAGGAAAAAAACGCATACGCCCTTTTTGGCCAAGGGCATCATTGTCGAGGTTTTGCCGCTTTTCCTGTGCTTTAAAGGCGATTCGAATCTCCCTCCTGAAATCTGTTTCCTGCAATTCTGCCTTGCTTTCCAATCCTCTTCGTTGCCTTCCCTCAATATATTTGTGGACGAGAGTTATCATTTATAAGTCTGCAGGTTTGTGAATTGCAGTGCCCCTGAGCTCCATTTTTCAACTCGCTTTCTTGGGAGCTGGCCGCAAAAGTGCAGGATTGCTTCAGGCCCTATTCTGGTCCCGGGCGGCAGGCTGAGCCTGTGGTTAATTCTTCTTCCTGATGGGGAAGTAGAGTGACCTGTGCCTGTCCCAACACCTAGAGCTAGTCTCTCATTGGTTCCCACTCTTCCCGTTCATCCTCAGGACAAATTGCAACCTGTACGGAACAGGAGGTTAAAGGTGCTGATTCTCCAAGGAGGGAGATTGCTACTAAAGCGGCTGGAATGGCGAACCCGAGCATAAGGAGATGAGAAATGAGGTGCGTTTTGGAAACCTTTCCCGATCACACGGTGTACCATCTTCTGGGTTTCTCATGCATGTTTTCGATGTAGGAAGATGCCCTTGAACCTGGAGATTTGGGACCCATGGGATGGGAACCACGCAGTATTACTTTAAAGGGTCTGCGTTTCCTCACCCAACCTCACCAAACCTCTCAGCCACAAGAGTGTCCACCCCTATGTCTCCATCAGCTGTGGGTCTAGATATGGTCAATCCAGGTGGCATCACAACCCCTGAACGAATTTTGTAAGAATTTCCCTCTCTTTCACTGTCTTTGTTTCACGGGTTTTTAAAAGTAATTGATTTTTATAATGGGGTTTAGCTGCTTTTCACTGCTGTGTTTCTGCCGCTTTACACCCACTTGACTCACTTACAGAGAGATATCAAATCATAGGTTTTAAGATTCTTACTAGTCAGATATATTCTTGGGCGGTGAATAGGGGGTGTTGAGTCCAATTCACTGATCAAGGAGTAGGTCTTGTCTATTACATATTGGGTTTATGGAACGGTATCTGAGCTAATTTGAAACCCTTGTTTTATGCATCACCCCACCTCACCTTTCCCGTTAAGCAGCCATAGTGTGTTTTCTAAACGTGGGACTCTGTTCTGTTTTGCAATTCAGTTCAAGGGTAGCGGTTTTTACATTCCCTCTATAAGTGATATCTTATGATAAGTGTCTTTTTCTGTGTGACTTATTTCATTTAGAATCGTCGTACCTAAATCCACTCATCATGCTGCTACTAGCCTTATGACGTTGATTTCATGGCTGAGTGATATTCCATTGTACATAAGGACCACAACTTCTTTATCCATTTTTCTCTTTCCTGGGATATTTAAGGTGTAACGAAGTGGAGGTTCTTGTCAACAGAGCAGCCGTAAACTTTGGGGTGCCTGTGTCTTGCTGATTTTTAGTTTTCCCAATTTATACGCCCATGAGTGGAAGTGCCCTGTGCTCTCTAAGCTGAGTTTTTTAGATGTTTCAGGACACACCGTACACTTCTCCAGAGTGGCTGTTGGCAATTTACATCCCTCCCATCAGCGTAGCCAGGCTCCCGTTTCTCCATGGCCTGTCCTGCATTTCTGGTTTTGACACTTTATTCAGCATGGCCCTTTTGACCGATGGGAAGCGAGACTTCTTTGTAGCGCTGATTTGCCTTTCCAGGTTGCTTGGTTGGCCAAAAAGGGCGTATGCGTTTTTTCCTGAATATATTCAGGAAAAAAACGCATACGCCCTTTTTGGCCAAGGGCATCATTGTCGAGGTTTTGCCGCTTTTCCTGTGCTTTAAAGGCGATTCGAATCTCCCTCCTGAAATCTGTTTCCTGCAATTCTGCCTTGCTTTCCAATCCTCTTCGTTGCCTTCCCTCAATATATTTGTGGACGAGAGTTATCATTTATAAGTCTGCAGGTTTGTGAATTGCAGTGCCCCTGAGCTCCATTTTTCAACTCGCTTTCTTGGGAGCTGGCCGCAAAAGCGCAGGATTGCTTCAGGCCCTATTCTGGTCCCGGGCGGCAGGCTGAGCCTGTGGTTAATTCTTCTTCCTGATGGGGAAGTAGAGTGACCTGTGCCTGTCCCAACACCTAGAGCTAGTCTCTCATTGGTTCCCACTCTTCCCGTTCATCCTCAGGACAAATTGCAACCTGTACGGAACAGGAGGTTAAAGGTGCTGATTCTCCAAGGAGGGAGATTGCTACTAAAGCGGCTGGAATGGCGAACCCGAGCATAAGGAGATGAGAAATGAGGTGCGTTTTGGAAACCTTTCCCGATCACACGGTGTACCATCTTCTGGGTTTCTCATGCATGTTTTCGATGTAGGAAGATGCCCTTGAACCTGGAGATTTGGGACCCATGGGATGGGAACCACGCAGTATTACTTTAAAGGGTCTGCGTTTCCTCACCCAACCTCACCAAACCTCTCAGCCACAAGAGTGTCCACCCCTATGTCTCCATCAGCTGTGGGTCTAGATATGGTCAATCCAGGTGGCATCACAGCCCCTGAACGAATTTTGTAAGAATTTCTCTCTCTTTCACTGTCTTTGTTTCACGGGTTTTTAAAAGTAATTGATTTTTATAATGGGGTTTAGCTGCTTTTCACTGCTGTGTTTCTGCCGCTTTACACCCACTTGACTCACTTACAGAGAGATATCAAAACATAGGTTTTAAGCTTCTTACTAGTCAGATATATTCTTGGGCGGTGAATAGGGGGTGTTGAGTCCAATTCACTGATCAAGGAGTAGGTCTTGTCTATTACATATTGGGTTTATGGAACGGTATCTGAGCTAATTTGAAACCCTTGTTTTATGCATCACCCCACCTCACCTTTCCCGTTAAGCAGCCATAGTGTGTTTTCTAAACGTGGGACTCTGTTCTGTTTTGTAATTCAGTTCAAGGGTAGCGGTTTTTACATTCCCTCTATAAGTGATATCTTATGATAAGTGTCTTTTTCTGTGTGACTTATTTCACTTAGAATCGTCGTACCTAAACCACTCATCATGCTGCTACTAGCCTTATGACGTTGATTTCATGGCTGAGTGATATTCCATTGTACATAAGGACCACAACTTCTTTATCCATTTTTCTCTTTCCTGGGATATTTAAGGTGTAACGAAGTGGAGGTTCTTGTCAACAGAGCAGCCCTAAACTTTGGGGTGCCTGTGTCTTGCTGATTTTTAGTTTTCCCAATTTATACGCCCATGAGTGGAAGTGCCCTGTGCTCTCTAAGCTGAGTTTTTTAGATGTTTCAGGACACACCGTACACTTCTCCAGAGTGGCTGTTGGCAATTTACATCCCTCCCATCAGCGTAGCCAGGCTCCCGTTTCTCCATGGCCTGTCCTGCATTTCTGGTTTTGACACTTTATTCAGCATGGCCCTTTTGACCGATGGGAAGCGAGACTTCTTTGTAGCGCTGATTTGCCTTTCCAGGTTGCTTGGTTGGCCAAAAAGGGCGTATGCGTTTTTTCCTGAATATATTCAGGAAAAAAACGCATACGCCCTTTTTGGCCAAGGGCATCATTGTCGAGGTTTTGCCGCTTTTCCTGTGCTTTAAAGGCGATTCGAATCTCCCTCCTGAAATCTGTTTCCTGCAATTCTGCCTTGCTTTCCAATCCTCTTCGTTGCCTTCCCTCAATATATTTGTGGACGAGAGTTATCATTTATAAGTCTGCAGGTTTGTGAATTGCAGTGCCCCTGAGCTCCATTTTTCAACTCGCTTTCTTGGGAGCTGGCCGCAAAAGCGCAGGATTGCTTCAGGCCCTATTCTGGTCCCGGGCGGCAGGCTGAGCCTGTGGTTAATTCTTCTTCCTGATGGGGAAGTAGAGTGACCTGTGCCTGTCCCAACACCTAGAGCTAGTCTCTCATTGGTTCCCACTCTTCCCGTTCATCCTCAGGACAAATTGCAACCTGTACGGAACAGGAGGTTAAAGGTGCTGATTCTCCAAGGAGGGAGATTGCTACTAAAGCGGCTGGAATGGCGAAGCCGAGCACAAGGAGATGAGAAATGAGGTGCGTTTTGGAAACCTTTCCCGATCACACGGTGTACCATCTTCTGGGTTTCTCATGCATGTTTTCGATGTAGGAAGATGCCCTTGAACCTGGAGATTTGGGACCCATGGGATGGGAACCACGCAGTATTACTTTAAAGGGTCTGCGTTTCCTCACCCAACCTCACCAAACCTCTCAGCCCCAAGAGTGTCCACCCCTATGTCTCCATCAGCTGTGGGTCTAGATATGGTCAATCCAGGTGGCATCACAGCCCCTGAACGAATTTTGTAAGAATTTCTCTCTCTTTCACTGTCTTTGTTTCACGGGTTTTTAAAAGTAATTGATTTTTATAATGGGGTTTAGCTGCTTTTCACTGCTGTGTTTCTGCCGCTTTACACCCACTTGACTCACTTACAGAGAGATATCAAAACATAGGTTTTAAGCTTCTTACTAGTCAGATATATTCTTGGGCGGTGAATAGGGGGTGTTGAGTCCAATTCACTGATCAAGGAGTAGGTCTTGTCTATTACATATTGGGTTTATGGAACGGTATCTGAGCTAATTTGAAACCCTTGTTTTATGCATCACCCCACCTCACCTTTCCCGTTAAGCAGCCATAGTGTGTTTTCTAAACGTGGGACTCTGTTCTGTTTTGTAATTCAGTTCAAGGGTAGCGGTTTTTACATTCCCTCTATAAGTGATATCTTATGATAAGTGTCTTTTTCTGTGTGACTTATTTCACTTAGAATCGTTGTACCTAAACCACTCATCATGCTGCTACTAGCCTTATGACGTTGATTTCATGGCTGAGTGATATTCCATTGTACATAAGGACCACAACTTCTTTATCCATTTTTCTCTTTCCTGGGATATTTAAGGTGTAACGAAGTGGAGGTTCTTGTCAACAGAGCAGCCCTAAACTTTGGGGTGCCTGTGTCTTGCTGATTTTTAGTTTTCCCAATTTATACGCCCATGAGTGGAAGTGCCCTGTGCTCTCTAAGCTGAGTTTTTTAGATGTTTCAGGACACACCGTACACTTCTCCAGAGTGGCTGTTGGCAATTTACATCCCTCCCATCAGCGTAGCCAGGCTCCCGTTTCTCCATGGCCTGTCCTGCATTTCTGGTTTTGACACTTTATTCAGCATGGCCCTTTTGACCGATGGGAAGCGAGACTTCTTTGTAGCGCTGATTTGCCTTTCCAGGTTGCTTGGTTGGCCAAAAAGGGCGTATGCGTTTTTTCCTGAATATATTCAGGAAAAAAACGCATACGCCCTTTTTGGCCAAGGGCATCATTGTCGAGGTTTTGCCGCTTTTCCTGTGCTTTAAAGGCGATTCGAATCTCCCTCCTGAAATCTGTTTCCTGCAATTCTGCCTTGCTTTCCAATCCTCTTCGTTGCCTTCCCTCAATATATTTGTGGACGAGAGTTATCATTTATAAGTCTGCAGGTTTGTGAATTGCAGTGCCCCTGAGCTCCATTTTTCAACTCGCTTTCTTGGGAGCTGGCCGCAAAAGCGCAGGATTGCTTCAGGCCCTATTCTGGTCCCGGGCGGCAGGCTGAGCCTGTGGTTAATTCTTCTTCCTGATGGGGAAGTAGAGTGACCTGTGCCTGTCCCAACACCTAGAGCTAGTCTCTCATTGGTTCCCACTCTTCCCGTTCATCCTCAGGACAAATTGCAACCTGTACGGAACAGGAGGTTAAAGGTGCTGATTCTCCAAGGAGGGAGATTGCTACTAAAGCGGCTGGAATGGCGAAGCCGAGCACAAGGAGATGAGAAATGAGGTGCGTTTTGGAAACCTTTCCCGATCACACGGTGTACCATCTTCTGGGTTTCTCATGCATGTTTTCGATGTAGGAAGATGCCCTTGAACCTGGAGATTTGGGACCCATGGGATGGGAACCACGCAGTATTACTTTAAAGGGTCTGCGTTTCCTCACCCAACCTCACCAAACCTCTCAGCCCCAAGAGTGTCCACCCCTATGTCTCCATCAGCTGTGGGTCTAGATATGGTCAATCCAGGTGGCATCACAGCCCCTGAACGAATTTTGTAAGAATTTCTCTCTCTTTCACTGTCTTTGTTTCACGGGTTTTTAAAAGTAATTGATTTTTATAATGGGGTTTAGCTGCTTTTCACTGCTGTGTTTCTGCCGCTTTACACCCACTTGACTCACTTACAGAGAGATATCAAAACATAGGTTTTAAGCTTCTTACTAGTCAGATATATTCTTGGGCGGTGAATAGGGGGTGTTGAGTCCAATTCACTGATCAAGGAGTAGGTCTTGTCTATTACATATTGGGTTTATGGAACGGTATCTGAGCTAATTTGAAACCCTTGTTTTATGCATCACCCCACCTCACCTTTCCCGTTAAGCAGCCATAGTGTGTTTCCTAAACGTGGGACTCTGTTCTGTTTTGTAATTCAGTTCAAGGGTAGCGGTTTTTACATTCCCTCTATAAGTGATATCTTATGATAAGTGTCTTTTTCTGTGTGACTTATTTCACTTAGAATCGTTGTACCTAAACCACTCATCATGCTGCTACTAGCCTTATGACGTTGATTTCATGGCTGAGTGATATTCCATTGTACATAAGGACCACAACTTCTTTATCCATTTTTCTCTTTCCTGGGATATTTAAGGTGTAACGAAGTGGAGGTTCTTGTCAACAGAGCAGCCCTAAACTTTGGGGTGCCTGTGTCTTGCTGATTTTTAGTTTTCCCAATTCATACGCCCATGAGTGGAAGTGACCTGTGCTCTCTAAGCTGAGTTTTTTAGATGTTTCAGGACACACCGTACACTTCTCCAGAGTGCCTGTTGGCAATTTACATCCCTCCCATCAGCGTAGCCAGGCTCCCTTTTCTCCATGGCCTGTCCTGCATTTCTGGTTTTGACACTTTATTCAGCATGGCCCTTTTGACCGATGGGAAGCGAGACTTCTTTGTAGCGCTGATTTGCCTTTCCAGGTTGCTTGGTTGGCCAAAAAGGGCGTATGCGTTTTTTCCTGAATATATTCAGGAAAAAAACGCATACGCCCTTTTTGGCCAAGGGCATCATTGTCGAGGTTTTGCCGCTTTTCCTGTGCTTTAAAGGCGATTCGAATCTCCCTCCTGAAATCTGTTTCCTGCAATTCTGCCTTGCTTTCCAATCCTCTTCGTTGCCTTCCCTCAATATATTTGTGGACGAGAGTTATCATTTATAAGTCTGCAGGTTTGTGAATTGCAGTGCCCCTGAGCTCCATTTTTCAACTCGCTTTCTTGGGAGCTGGCCGCAAAAGTGCAGGATTGCTTCAGGCCCTATTCTGGTCCCGGGCGGCAGGCTGAGCCTGTGGTTAATTCTTCTTCCTGATGGGGAAGTAGAGTGACCTGTGCCTGTCCCAACACCTAGAGCTAGTCTCTCATTGGTTCCCACTCTTCCCGTTCATCCTCAGGACAAATTGCAACCTGTACGGAACAGGAGGTTAAAGGTGCTGATTCTCCAAGGAGGGAGATTGCTACTAAAGCGGCTGGAATGGCGAACCCGAGCATAAGGAGATGAGAAATGAGGTGCGTTTTGGAAACCTTTCCCGATCACACGGTGTACCATCTTCTGGGTTTCTCATGCATGTTTTCGATGTAGGAAGATGCCCTTGAACCTGGAGATTTGGGACCCATGGGATGGGAACCACGCAGTATTACTTTAAAGGGTCTGCGTTTCCTCACCCAACCTCACCAAACCTCTCAGCCACAAGAGTGTCCACCCCTATGTCTCCATCAGCTGTGGGTCTAGATATGGTCAATCCAGGTGGCATCACAGCCCCTGAACGAATTTTGTAAGAATTTCTCTCTCTTTCACTGTCTTTGTTTCACGGGTTTTTAAAAGTAATTGATTTTTATAATGGGGTTTAGCTGCTTTTCACTGCTGTGTTTCTGCCGCTTTACACCCACTTGACTCACTTACAGAGAGATATCAAAACATAGGTTTTAAGCTTCTTACTAGTCAGATATATTCTTGGGCGGTGAATAGGGGGTGTTGAGTCCAATTCACTGATCAAGGAGTAGGTCTTGTCTATTACATATTGGGTTTATGGAACGGTATCTGAGCTAATTTGAAACCCTTGTTTTATGCATCACCCCACCTCACCTTTCCCGTTAAGCAGCCATAGTGTGTTTTCTAAACGTGGGACTCTGTTCTGTTTTGTAATTCAGTTCAAGGGTAGCGGTTTTTACATTCCCTCTATAAGTGATATCTTATGATAAGTGTCTTTTTCTGTGTGACTTATTTCACTTAGAATCGTCGTACCTAAACCACTCATCATGCTGCTACTAGCCTTATGACGTTGATTTCATGGCTGAGTGATATTCCATTGTACATAAGGACCACAACTTCTTTATCCATTTTTCTCTTTCCTGGGATATTTAAGGTGTAACGAAGTGGAGGTTCTTGTCAACAGAGCAGCCCTAAACTTTGGGGTGCCTGTGTCTTGCTGATTTTTAGTTTTCCCAATTTATACGCCCATGAGTGGAAGTGCCCTGTGCTCTCTAAGCTGAGTTTTTTAGATGTTTCAGGACACACCGTACACTTCTCCAGATTGGCTGTTGGCAATTTACATCCCTCCCATCAGCGTAGCCAGGCTCCCGTTTCTCCATGGCCTATCCTGCATTTCTGGTTTTGACACTTTATTCAGCATGGCCCTTTTGACCGATGGGAAGCGAGACTTCTTTGTAGCGCTGATTTGCCTTTCAAGGTTGCTTGGTTGGCCAAAAAGGGCGTATGCGTTTTTTCCTGAATATATTCAGGAAAAAAACGCATACGCCCTTTTTGGCCAAGGGCATCATTGTCGAGGTTTTGCCGCTTTTCCTGTGCTTTAAAGGCGATTCGAATCTCCCTCCTGAAATCTGTTTCCTGCAATTCTGCCTTGCTTTCCAATCCTCTTCGTTGCCTTCCCTCAATATATTTGTGGACGAGAGTTATCATTTATAAGTCTGCAGGTTTGTGAATTGCAGTGCCCCTGAGCTCCATTTTTCAACTCGCTTTCTTGGGAGCTGGCCGCAAAAGTGCAGGATTGCTTCAGGCCCTATTCTGGTCCCGGGCGGCAGGCTGAGCCTGTGGTTAATTCTTCTTCCTGATGGGGAAGTAGAGTGACCTGTGCCTGTCCCAACACCTAGAGCTAGTCTCTCATTGGTTCCCACTCTTCCCGTTCATCCTCAGGACAAATTGCAACCTGTACGGAACAGGAGGTTAAAGATGCTGATTCTCCAAGGAGGGAGATTGCTACTAAAGCGGCTGGAATGGCGAACCCGAGCATAAGGAGATGAGAAATGAGGTGCGTTTTGGAAACCTTTCCCGATCACACGGTGTACCATCTTCTGGGTTTCTCATGCATGTTTTCGATGTAGGAAGATGCCCTTGAACCTGGAGATTTGGGACCCATGGGATGGGAACCACGCAGTATTACTTTAAAGGGTCTGCGTTTCCTCACCCAACCTCACCAAACCTCTCAGCCACAAGAGTGTCCACCCCTATGTCTCCATCAGCTGTGGGTCTAGATATGGTCAATCCAGGTGGCATCACAGCCCCTGAACGAATTTTGTAAGAATTTCTCTCTCTTTCACTGTCTTTGTTTCACGGGTTTTTAAAAGTAATTGATTTTTATAATGGGGTTTAGCTGCTTTTCACTGCTGTGTTTCTGCCGCTTTACACCCACTTGACTCACTTACAGAGAGATATCAAAACATAGGTTTTAAGCTTCTTACTAGTCAGATATATTCTTGGGCGGTGAATAGGGGGTGTTGAGTCCAATTCACTGATCAAGGAGTAGGTCTTGTCTATTACATATTGGGTTTATGGAACGGTATCTGAGCTAATTTGAAACCCTTGTTTTATGCATCACCCCACCTCACCTTTCCCGTTAAGCAGCCATAGTGTGTTTTCTAAACGTGGGACTCTGTTCTGTTTTGTAATTCAGTTCAAGGGTAGCGGTTTTTACATTCCCTCTATAAGTGATATCTTATGATAAGTGTCTTTTTCTGTGTGACTTATTTCACTTAGAATCGTCGTACCTAAACCACTCATCATGCTGCTACTAGCCTTATGACGTTGATTTCATGGCTGAGTGATATTCCATTGTACATAAGGACCACAACTTCTTTATCCATTTTTCTCTTTCCTGGGATATTTAAGGTGTAACGAAGTGGAGGTTCTTGTCAACAGAGCAGCCCTAAACTTTGGGGTGCCTGTGTCTTGCTGATTTTTAGTTTTCCCAATTCATACGCCCATGAGTGGAAGTGACCTGTGCTCTCTAAGCTGAGTTTTTTAGATGTTTCAGGACACACCGTACACTTCTCCAGAGTGCCTGTTGGCAATTTACATCCCTCCCATCAGCGTAGCCAGGCTCCCTTTTCTCCATGGCCTGTACTGCATTTCTGGTTTTGACACTTTATTCAGCATGGCCCTTTTGACCGATGGGAAGCGAGACTTCTTTGTAGCGCTGATTTGCCTTTCCAGGTTGCTTGGTTGGCCAAAAAGGGCGTATGCGTTTTTTCCTGAATATATTCAGGAAAAAAACGCATACGCCCTTTTTGGCCAAGGGCATCATTGTCGAGGTTTTGCCGCTTTTCCTGTGCTTTAAAGGCGATTCGAATCTCCCTCCTGAAATCTGTTTCCTGCAATTCTGCCTTGCTTTCCAATCCTCTTCGTTGCCTTCCCTCAATATATTTGTGGACGAGAGTTATCATTTATAAGTCTGCAGGTTTGTGAATTGCAGTGCCCCTGAGCTCCATTTTTCAACTCGCTTTCTTGGGAGCTGGCCGCAAAAGTGCAGGATTGCTTCAGGCCCTATTCTGGTCCCGGGCGGCAGGCTGAGCCTGTGGTTAATTCTTCTTCCTGATGGGGAAGTAGAGTGACCTGTGCCTGTCCCAACACCTAGAGCTAGTCTCTCATTGGTTCCCACTCTTCCCGTTCATCCTCAGGACAAATTGCAACCTGTACGGAACAGGAGGTTAAAGGTGCTGATTCTCCAAGGAGGGAGATTGCTACTAAAGCGGCTGGAATGGCGAACCCGAGCATAAGGAGATGAGAAATGAGGTGCGTTTTGGAAACCTTTCCCGATCACACGGTGTACCATCTTCTGGGTTTCTCATGCATGTTTTCGATGTAGGAAGATGCCCTTGAACCTGGAGATTTGGGACCCATGGGATGGGAACCACGCAGTATTACTTTAAAGGGTCTGCGTTTCCTCACCCAACCTCACCAAACCTCTCAGCCACAAGAGTGTCCACCCCTATGTCTCCATCAGCTGTGGGTCTAGATATGGTCAATCCAGGTGGCATCACAGCCCCTGAACGAATTTTGTAAGAATTTCTCTCTCTTTCACTGTCTTTGTTTCACGGGTTTTTAAAAGTAATTGATTTTTATAATGGGGTTTAGCTGCTTTTCACCGCTGTGTTTCTGCCGCTTTACACCCACTTGACTCACTTACAGAGAGATATCAAAACATAGGTTTTAAGCTTCTTACTAGTCAGATATATTCTTGGGCGGTGAATAGGGGGTGTTGAGTCCAATTCACTGATCAAGGAGTAGGTCTTGTCTATTACATATTGGGTTTATGGAACGGTATCTGAGCTAATTTGAAACCCTTGTTTTATGCATCACCCCACCTCACCTTTCCCGTTAAGCAGCCATAGTGTGTTTTCTAAACGTGGGACTCTGTTCTGTTTTGTAATTCAGTTCAAGGGTAGCGGTTTTTACATTCCCTCTATAAGTGATATCTTATGATAAGTGTCTTTTTCTGTGTGACTTATTTCACTTAGAATCGTCGTACCTAAACCACTCATCATGCTGCTACTAGCCTTATGACGTTGATTTCATGGCTGAGTGATATTCCATTGTACATAAGGACCACAACTTCTTTATCCATTTTTCTCTTTCCTGGGATATTTAAGGTGTAACGAAGTGGAGGTTCTTGTCAACAGAGCAGCCCTAAACTTTGGGGTGCCTGTGTCTTGCTGATTTTTAGTTTTCCCAATTTATACGCCCATGAGTGGAAGTGCCCTGTGCTCTCTAAGCTGAGTTTTTTAGATGTTTCAGGACACACCGTACACTTCTCCAGATTGGCTGTTGGCAATTTACATCCCTCCCATCAGCGTAGCCAGGCTCCCGTTTCTCCATGGCCTGTCCTGCATTTCTGGTTTTGACACTTTATTCAGCATGGCCCTTTTGACCGATGGGAAGCGAGACTTCTTTGTAGCGCTGATTTGCCTTTCAAGGTTGCTTGGTTGGCCAAAAAGGGCGTATGCGTTTTTTCCTGAATATATTCAGGAAAAAACGCATACGCCCTTTTTGGCCAAGGGCATCATTGTCGAGGTTTTCCCGCTTTTCCTGTGCTTTAAAGGCGATTCGAATCTCCCTCCTGAAATCTGTTTCCTGCAATTCTGCCTTGCTTTCCAATCCTCTTCGTTGCCTTCCCTCAATATATTTGTGGACGAGAGTTATCATTTATAAGTCTGCAGGTTTGTGAATTGCAGTGCCCCTGAGCTCCATTTTTCAACTCGCTTTCTTGGGAGCTGGCCGCAAAAGTGCAGGATTGCTTCAGGCCCTATTCTGGTCCCGGGCGGCAGGCTGAGCCTGTGGTTAATTCTTCTTCCTGATGGGGAAGTAGAGTGACCTGTGCCTGTCCCAACACCTAGAGCTAGTCTCTCATTGGTTCCCACTCTTCCCGTTCATCCTCAGGACAAATTGCAACCTGTACGGAACAGGAGGTTAAAGGTGCTGATTCTCCAAGGAGGGAGATTGCTACTAAAGCGGCTGGAATGGCGAACCCGAGCATAAGGAGATGAGAAATGAGGTGCGTTTTGGAAACCTTTCCCGATCACACGGTGTACCATCTTCTGGGTTTCTCATGCATGTTTTCGATGTAGGAAGATGCCCTTGAACCTGGAGATTTGGGACCCATGGGATGGGAACCACGCAGTATTACTTTAAAGGGTCTGCGTTTCCTCACCCAACCTCACCAAACCTCTCAGCCACAAGAGTGTCCACCCCTATGTCTCCATCAGCTGTGGGTCTAGATATGGTCAATCCAGGTGGCATCACAGCCCCTGAACGAATTTTGTAAGAATTTCCCTCTCTTTCACTGTCTTTGTTTCACGGGTTTTTAAAAGTAATTGATTTTTATAATGGGGTTTAGCTGCTTTTCACTGCTGTGTTTCTGCCGCTTTACACCCACTTGACTCACTTACAGAGAGATATCAAATCATAGGTTTTAAGATTCTTACTAGTCAGATATATTCTTGGGCGGTGAATAGGGGGTGTTGAGTCCAATTCACTGATCAAGGAGTAGGTCTTGTCTATTACATATTGGGTTTATGGAACGGTATCTGAGCTAATTTGAAACCCTTGTTTTATGCATCACCCCACCTCACCTTTCCCGTTAAGCAGCCATAGTGTGTTTTCTAAACGTGGGACTCTGTTCTGTTTTGCAATTCAGTTCAAGGGTAGCGGTTTTTACATTCCCTCTATAAGTGATATCTTATGATAAGTGTCTTTTTCTGTGTGACTTATTTCATTTAGAATCGTCGTACCTAAATCCACTCATCATGCTGCTACTAGCCTTATGACGTTGATTTCATGGCTGAGTGATATTCCATTGTACATAAGGACCACAACTTCTTTATCCATTTTTCTCTTTCCTGGGATATTTAAGGTGTAATGAAGTGGAGGTTCTTGTCAACAGAGCAGCCGTAAACTTTGGGGTGCCTGTGTCTTGCTGATTTTTAGTTTTCCCAATTTATACGCCCATGAGTGGAAGTGCCCTGTGCTCTCTAAGCTGAGTTTTTTAGATGTTTCAGGACACACCGTACACTTCTCCAGAGTGGCTGTTGGCAATTTACATCCCTCCCATCAGCGTAGCCAGGCTCCCGTTTCTCCATGGCCTGTCCTGCATTTCTGAATATATTCAGGAAAAAAACGCATACGCCCTTTTTGGCCAAGGGCATCATTGTCGAGGTTTTGCCGCTTTTCCTGTGCTTTAAAGGCGATTCGAATCTCCCTCCTGAAATCTGTTTCCTGCAATTCTGCCTTGCTTTCCAATCCTCTTCGTTGCCTTCCCTCAATATATTTGTGGACGAGAGTTATCATTTATAAGTCTGCAGGTTTGTGAATTGCAGTGCCCCTGAGCTCCATTTTTCAACTCGCTTTCTTGGGAGCTGGCCGCAAAAGCGCAGGATTGCTTCAGGCCCTATTCTGGTCCCGGGCGGCAGGCTGAGCCTGTGGTTAATTCTTCTTCCTGATGGGGAAGTAGAGTGACCTGTGCCTGTCCCAACACCTAGAGCTAGTCTCTCATTGGTTCCCACTCTTCCCGTTCATCCTCAGGACAAATTGCAACCTGTACGGAACAGGAGGTTAAAGGTGCTGATTCTCCAAGGAGGGAGATTGCTACTAAAGCGGCTGGAATGGCGAACCCGAGCATAAGGAGATGAGAAATGAGGTGCGTTTTGGAAACCTTTCCCGATCACACGGTGTACCATCTTCTGGGTTTCTCATGCATGTTTTCGATGTAGGAAGATGCCCTTGAACCTGGAGATTTGGGACCCATGGGATGGGAACCACGCAGTATTACTTTAAAGGGTCTGCGTTTCCTCACCCAACCTCACCAAACCTCTCAGCCACAAGAGTGTCCACCCCTATGTCTCCATCAGCTGTGGGTCTAGATATGGTCAATCCAGGTGGCATCACAGCCCCTGAACGAATTTTGTAAGAATTTCTCTCTCTTTCACTGTCTTTGTTTCACGGGTTTTTAAAAGTAATTGATTTTTATAATGGGCTTTAGCTGCTTTTCACTGCTGTGTTTCTGCCGCTTTACACCCACTTGACTCACTTACAGAGAGATATCAAAACATAGGTTTTAAGCTTCTTACTAGTCAGATATATTCTTGGGCGGTGAATAGGGGGTGTTGAGTCCAATTCACTGATCAAGGAGTAGGTCTTGTCTATTACATATTGGGTTTATGGAACGGTATCTGAGCTAATTTGAAACCCTTGTTTTATGCATCACCCCACCTCACCTTTCCCGTTAAGCAGCCATAGTGTGTTTTCTAAACGTGGGACTCTGTTCTGTTTTGTAATTCAGTTCAAGGGTAGCGGTTTTTACATTCCCTCTATAAGTGATATCTTATGATAAGTGTCTTTTTCTGTGTGACTTATTTCACTTAGAATCGTCGTACCTAAACCACTCATCATGCTGCTACTAGCCTTATGACGTTGATTTCATGGCTGAGTGATATTCCATTGTACATAAGGACCACAACTTCTTTATCCATTTTTCTCTTTCCTGGGATATTTAAGGTGTAACGAAGTGGAGGTTCTTGTCAACAGAGCAGCCCTAAACTTTGGGGTGCCTGTGTCTTGCTGATTTTTAGTTTTCCCAATTTATACGCCCATGAGTGGAAGTGCCCTGTGCTCTCTAAGCTGAGTTTTTTAGATGTTTCAGGACACACCGTACACTTCTCCAGAGTGGCTGTTGGCAATTTACATCCCTCCCATCAGCGTAGCCAGGCTCCCGTTTCTCCATGGCCTGTCCTGCATTTCTGGTTTTGACACTTTATTCAGCATGGCCCTTTTGACCGATGGGAAGCGAGACTTCTTTGTAGCGCTGATTTGCCTTTCCAGGTTGCTTGGTTGGCCAAAAAGGGCGTATGCGTTTTTTCCTGAATATATTCAGGAAAAAAACGCATACGCCCTTTTTGGCCAAGGGCATCATTGTCGAGGTTTTGCCGCTTTTCCTGTGCTTTAAAGGCGATTCGAATCTCCCTCCTGAAATCTGTTTCCTGCAATTCTGCCTTGCTTTCCAATCCTCTTCGTTGCTTCCCTCAATATATTTGTGGACGAGAGTTATCATTTATAAGTCTGCAGGTTTGTGAATTGCAGTGCCCCTGAGCTCCATTTTTCAACTCGCTTTCTTGGGAGCTGGCCGCAAAAGCGCAGGATTGCTTCAGGCCCTATTCTGGTCCCGGGCGGCAGGCTGAGCCTGTGGTTAATTCTTCTTCCTGATGGGGAAGTAGAGTGACCTGTGCCTGTCCCAACACCTAGAGCTAGTCTCTCATTGGTTCCCACTCTTCCCGTTCATCCTCAGGACAAATTGCAACCTGTACGGAACAGGAGGTTAAAGGTGCTGATTCTCCAAGGAGGGAGATTGCTACTAAAGCGGCTGGAATGGCGAACCCGAGCATAAGGAGATGAGAAATGAGGTGCGTTTTGGAAACCTTTCCCGATCACACGGTGTACCATCTTCTGGGTTTCTCATGCATGTTTTCGATGTAGGAAGATGCCCTTGAACCTGGAGATTTGGGACCCATGGGATGGGAACCACGCAGTATTACTTTAAAGGGTCTGCGTTTCCTCACCCAACCTCACCAAACCTCTCAGCCACAAGAGTGTCCACCCCTATGTCTCCATCAGCTGTGGGACTAGATATGGTCAATCCAGGTGGCATCACAGCCCCTGAACGAATTTTGTAAGAATTTCTCTCTCTTTCACTGTCTTTGTTTCACGGGTTTTTAAAAGTAATTGATTTTTATAATGGGGTTTAGCTGCTTTTCACTGCTGTGTTTCTGCCGCTTTACACCCACTTGACTCACTTACAGAGAGATATCAAAACATAGGTTTTAAGCTTCTTACTAGTCAGATATATTCTTGGGCGGTGAATAGGGGGTGTTGAGTCCAATTCACTGCTCAAGGAGTAGGTCTTGTCTATTACATATTGGGTTTATGGAACGGTATCTGAGCTAATTTGAAACCCTTGTTTTATGCATCACCCCACCTCACCTTTCCCGTTAAGCAGCCATAGTGTGTTTTCTAAACGTGGGACTCTGTTCTGTTTTGTAATTCAGTTCAAGGGTAGCGGTTTTTACATTCCCTCTATAAGTGATATCTTATGATAAGTGTCTTTTCCTGTGTGACTTATTTCACTTAGAATCGTCGTACCTAAACCACTCATCACGCTGCTACTAGCCTTATGACGTTGATTTCATGGCTGAGTGATATTCCATTGTACATAAGGACCACAACTTCTTTATCCATTTTTCTCTTTCCTGGGATATTTAAGGTGTAACGAAGTGGAGGTTCTTGTCAACAGAGCAGCCCTAAACTTTGGGGTGCCTGTGTCTTGCTGATTTTTAGTTTTCCCAATTTATACGCCCATGAGTGGAAGTGCCCTGTGCTCTCTAAGCTGAGTTTTTTAGATGTTTCAGGACACACCGTACACTTCTCCAGAGTGGCTGTTGGCAATTTACATCCCTCCCATCAGCGTAGCCAGGCTCCCGTTTCTCCATGGCCTGTCCTGCATTTCTGGTTTTGACACTTTATTCAACATGGCCCTTTTGACCGATGGGAAGCGAGACTTCTTTGTAGCGCTGATTTGCCTTTCCAGGTTGCTTGGTTGGCCAAAAAGGGCGTATGCGTTTTTTCCTGAATATATTCAGGAAAAAAACGCATACGCCCTTTTTGGCCAAGGGCATCATTGTCGAGGTTTTGCCGCTTTTCCTGTGCTTTAAAGGCGATTCGAATCTCCCTCCTGAAATCTGTTTCCTGCAATTCTGCCTTGCTTTCCAATCCTCTTCGTTGCCTTCCCTCAATATATTTGTGGACGAGAGTTATCATTTATAAGTCTGCAGGTTTGTGAATTGCAGTGCCCCTGAGCTCCATTTTTCAACTCGCTTTCTTGGGAGCTGGCCGCAAAAGCGCAGGATTGCTTCAGGCCCTATTCTGGTCCCGGGCGGCAGGCTGAGCCTGTGGTTAATTCTTCTTCCTGATGGGGAAGTAGAGTGACCTGTGCCTGTCCCAACACCTAGAGCTAGTCTCTCATTGGTTCCCACTCTTCCTGTTCATCCTCAGGACAAATTGCAACCTGTACGGAACAGGAGGTTAAAGGTGCTGATTCTCCAAGGAGGGAGATTGCTACTAAAGCGGCTGGAATGGCGAAGCCGAGCACAAGGAGATGAGAAATGAGGTGCGTTTTGGAAACCTTTCCCGATCACACGGTGTACCATCTTCTGGGTTTCTCATGCATGTTTTCGATGTAGGAAGATGCCCTTGAACCTGGAGATTTGGGACCCATGGGATGGGAACCACGCAGTATTACTTTAAAGGGTCTGCGTTTCCTCACCCAACCTCACCAAACCTCTCAGCCCCAAGAGTGTCCACCCCTATGTCTCCATCAGCTGTGGGTCTAGATATGGTCAATCCAGGTGGCATCACAGCCCCTGAACGAATTTTGTAAGAATTTCTCTCTCTTTCACTGTCTTTGTTTCACGGGTTTTTAAAAGTAATTGATTTTTATAATGGGGTTTAGCTGCTTTTCACTGCTGTGTTTCTGCCGCTTTACACCCACTTGACTCACTTACAGAGAGATATCAAAACATAGGTTTTAAGCTTCTTACTAGTCAGATATATTCTTGGGCGGTGAATAGGGGGTGTTGAGTCCAATTCACTGATCAAGGAGTAGGTCTTGTCTATTACATATTGGGTTTATGGAACGGTATCTGAGCTAATTTGAAACCCTTGTTTTATGCATCACCCCACCTCACCTTTCCCGTTAAGCAGCCATAGTGTGTTTTCTAAACGTGGGACTCTGTTCTGTTTTGTAATTCAGTTCAAGGGTAGCGGTTTTTACATTCCCTCTATAAGTGATATCTTATGATAAGTGTCTTTTTCTGTGTGACTTATTTCACTTAGAATCGTTGTACCTAAACCACTCATCATGCTGCTACTAGCCTTATGACGTTGATTTCATGGCTGAGTGATATTCCATTGTACATAAGGACCACAACTTCTTTATCCATTTTTCTCTTTCCTGGGATATTTAAGGTGTAACGAAGTGGAGGTTCTTGTCAACAGAGCAGCCCTAAACTTTGGGGTGCCTGTGTCTTGCTGATTTTTAGTTTTCCCAATTTATACGCCCATGAGTGGAAGTGCCCTGTGCTCTCTAAGCTGAGTTTTTTAGATGTTTCAGGACACACCGTACACTTCTCCAGAGTGCCTGTTGGCAATTTACATCCCTCCCATCAGCGTAGCCAGGCTCCCGTTTCTCCATGGCCTGTCCTGCATTTCTGGTTTTGACACTTTATTCAACATGGCCCTTTTGACCGATGGGAAGCGAGACTTCTTTGTAGCGCTGATTTGCCTTTCCAGGTTGCTTGGTTGGCCAAAAAGGGCGTATGCGTTTTTTCCTGAATATATTCAGGAAAAAAACGCATACGCCCTTTTTGGCCAAGGGCATCATTGTCGAGGTTTTGCCGCTTTTCCTGTGCTTTAAAGGCGATTCGAATCTCCCTCCTGAAATCTGTTTCCTGCAATTCTGCCTTGCTTTCCAATCCTCTTCGTTGCCTTCCCTCAATATATTTGTGGACGAGAGTTATCATTTATAAGTCTGCAGGTTTGTGAATTGCAGTGCCCCTGAGCTCCATTTTTCAACTCGCTTTCTTGGGAGCTGGCCGCAAAAGCGCAGGATTGCTTCAGGCCCTATTCTGGTCCCGGGCGGCAGGCTGAGCCTGTGGTTAATTCTTCTTCCTGATGGGGAAGTAGAGTGACCTGTGCCTGTCCCAACACCTAGAGCTAGTCTCTCATTGGTTCCCACTCTTCCCGTTCATCCTCAGGACAAATTGCAACCTGTACGGAACAGGAGGTTAAAGGTGCTGATTCTCCAAGGAGGGAGATTGCTACTAAAGCGGCTGGAATGGCGAACCCGAGCATAAGGAGATGAGAAATGAGGTGCGTTTTGGAAACCTTTCCCGATCACACGGTGTACCATCTTCTGGGTTTCTCATGCATGTTTTCGATGTAGGAAGATGCCCTTGAACCTGGAGATTTGGGACCCATGGGATGGGAACCACGCAGTATTACTTTAAAGGGTCTGCGTTTCCTCACCCAACCTCACCAAACCTCTCAGCCACAAGAGTGTCCACCCCTATGTCTCCATCAGCTGTGGGTCTAGATATGGTCAATCCAGGTGGCATCACAGCCCCTGAACGAATTTTGTAAGAATTTCTCTCTCTTTCACTGTCTTTGTTTCACGGGTTTTTAAAAGTAATTGATTTTTATAATGGGGTTTAGCTGCTTTTCACTGCTGTGTTTCTGCCGCTTTACACCCACTTGACTCACTTACAGAGAGATATCAAAACATAGGTTTTAAGCTTCTTACTAGTCAGATATATTCTTGGGCGGTGAATAGGGGGTGTTGAGTCCAATTCACTGATCAAGGAGTAGGTCTTGGCTATTACATATTGGGTTTATGGAACGGTATCTGACCTAATTTGAAACCCTTGTTTTATGCATCACCCCACCTCACCTTTCCCGTTAAGCAGCCATAGTGTGTTTTCTAAACGTGGGACTCTGTTCTGTTTTGTAATTCAGTTCAAGGGTAGCGGTTTATACATTCCCTCTATAAGTGATATCTTATGATAAGTGTCTTTTTCTGTGTGACTTATTTCACTTAGAATCGTTGTACCTAAACCACTCATCATGCTGCTACTAGCCTTATGACGTTGATTTCATGGCTGAGTGATATTCCATTGTACATAAGGACCACAACTTCTTTATCCATTTTTCTCTTTCCTGGGATATTTAAGGTGTAACGAAGTGGAGGTTCTTGTCAACAGAGCAGCCCTAAACTTTGGGGTGCCTGTGTCTTGCTGATTTTTAGTTTTCCCAATTCATACGCCCATGAGTGGAAGTGACCTGTTCTCTGTAAGCTGAGTTTTTTAGATGTTTCAGGACACACCGTACACTTCTCCAGAGTGGCTGTTGGCAATTTACATCCCTCCCATCAGCGTAGCCAGGCTCCCGTTTCTCCATGGCCTGTCCTGCATTTCTGGTTTTGACACTTTATTCAGCATGGCCCTTTTGACCGATGGGAAGCGTGACTTCTTTGTAGCGCTGATTTGCCTTTCCAGGTTGCTTGGTTGGCCAAAAAGGGCGTATGCGTTTTTTCCTGAATATATTCAGGAAAAAAACGCATACGCCCTTTTTGGCCAAGGGCATCATTGTCGAGGTTTTGCCGCTTTTCCTGTGCTTTAAAGGCGATTCGAATCTCCCTCCTGAAATCTGTTTCCTGCAATTCTGCCTTGCTTTCCAATCCTCTTCGTTGCCTTCCCTCAATATATTTGTGGACGAGAGTTATCATTTATAAGTCTGCAGGTTTGTGAATTGCAGTGCCCCTGAGCTCCATTTTTCAACTCGCTTTCTTGGGAGCTGGCCGCAAAAGCGCAGGATTGCTTCAGGCCCTATTCTGGTCCCGGGCGGCAGGCTGAGCCTGTGGTTAATTCTTCTTCCTGATGGGAAAGTAGAGTGACCTGTGCCTGTCCCAACACCTAGAGCTAGTCTCTCATTGGTTCCCACTCTTCCCGTTCATCCTCAGGACAAATTGCAACCTGTACGGAACAGGAGGTTAAAGGTGCTGATTCTCCAAGTAGGGAGATTGCTACTAAAGCGGCTGGAAAGGCGAAGCCGAGCACAAGGAGATGAGAAATGAGGTGCGTTTTGGAAACCTTTCCCGATCACACGGTGTACCATCTTCTGGGTTTCTCATGCATGTTTTCGATGTAGGAAGATGCCCTTGAACCTGGAGATTTGGGACCCATGGGATGGGAACCACGCAGTATTACTTTAAAGGGTCTGCGTTTCCTCACCCAACCACACCAAACCTCTCAGCCCCAAGAGTGTCCAACCTTATGTCTCCATCAGCTGTGGGTCTAGATATGGTCAATCCAGGTGGCATCACAGCCCCTGAACGAATTTTGTAAGAATTTCTCTCTCTTTCACTGTCTTTGTTTCACGGGTTTTTAAAAGTAATTGATTTTTATAATGGGGTTTAGCTGCTTTTCACTGCTGTGTTTCTGCCGCTTTACACCCACTTGACTCACTTACAGAGAGATATCAAAACATAGGTTTTAAGCTTCTTACTAGTCAGATATATTCTTGGGCGGTGAATAGGGGGTGTTGAGTCCAATTCACTGATCAAGGAGTAGGTCTTGTCTATTACATATTGGGTTTATGGAACGGTATCTGAGCTAATTTGAAACCCTTGTTTTATGCATCACCCCACCTCACCTTTCCCGTTAAGCAGCCATAGTGTGTTTTCTAAACGTGGGACTCTGTTCTGTTTTGTAATTCAGTTCAAGGGTAGCGGTTTTTACATTCCCTCTATAAGTGATATCTTATGATAAGTGTCTTTTTCTGTGTGACTTATTTCACTTAGAATCGTCGTACCTAAATCCACTCATCATGCTGCTACTAGCCTTATGACGTTGATTTCATGGCTGAGTGATATTCCATTGTACATAAGGACCACAACTTCTTTATCCATTTTTCTCTTTCCTGGGATATTTAAGGTGTAACGAAGTGGAGGTTCTTGTCAACAGAGCAGCCGTAAACTTTGGGGTGCCTGTGTCTTGCTGATTTTTAGTTTTCCCAATTTATACGCCCATGAGTGGAAGTGCCCTGTGCTCTCTAAGCTGAGTTTTTTAGATGTTTCAGGACACACCGTACACTTCTCCAGAGTGGCTGTTGGCAATTTACATCCCTCCCATCAGCGTAGCCAGGCTCCCGTTTCTCCATGGCCTGTCCTGCATTTCTGGTTTTGACACTTTATTCAGCATGGCCCTTTTGACCGATGGGAAGCGAGACTTCTTTGTAGCGCTGATTTGCCTTTCCAGGTTGCTTGGTTGGCCAAAAAGGGCGTATGCGTTTTTTCCTGAATATATTCAGGAAAAAAACGCATACGCCCTTTTTGGCCAAGGGCATCATTGTCGAGGTTTTGCCGCTTTTCCTGTGCTTTAAAGGCGATTCGAATCTCCCTCCTGAAATCTGTTTCCTGCAATTCTGCCTTGCTTTCCAATCCTCTTCGTTGCCTTCCCTCAATATATTTGTGGACGAGAGTTATCATTTATAAGTCTGCAGGTTTGTGAATTGCAGTGCCCCTGAGCTCCATTTTTCAACTCGCTTTCTTGGGAGCTGGCCGCAAAAGCGCAGGATTGCTTCAGGCCCTATTCTGGTCCCGGGCGGCAGGCTGAGCCTGTGGTTAATTCTTCTTCCTGATGGGGAAGTAGAGTGACCTGTGCCTGTCCCAACACCTAGAGCTAGTCTCTCATTGGTTCCCACTCTTCCCGTTCATCCTCAGGACAAATTGCAACCTGTACGGAACAGGAGGTTAAAGGTGCTGATTCTCCAAGGAGGGAGATTGCTACTAAAGCGGCTGGAATGGCGAACCCGAGCATAAGGAGATGAGAAATGAGGTGCGTTTTGGAAACCTTTCCCGATCACACGGTGTACCATCTTCTGGGTTTCTCATGCATGTTTTCGATGTAGGAAGATGCCCTTGAACCTGGAGATTTGGGACCCATGGGATGGGAACCACGCAGTATTACTTTAAAGGGTCTGCGTTTCCTCACCCAACCTCACCAAACCTCTCAGCCACAAGAGTGTCCACCCCTATGTCTCCATCAGCTGTGGGTCTAGATATGGTCAATCCAGGTGGCATCACAGCCCCTGAACGAATTTTGTAAGAATTTCTCTCTCTTTCACTGTCTTTGTTTCACGGGTTTTTAAAAGTAATTGATTTTTATAATGGGGTTTAGCTGCTTTTCACTGCTGTGTTTCTGCCGCTTTACACCCACTTGACTCACTTACAGAGAGATATCAAAACATAGGTTTTAAGCTTCTTACTAGTCAGATATATTCTTGGGCGGTGAATAGGGGGTGTTGAGTCCAATTCACTGATCAAGGAGTAGGTCTTGTCTATTACATATTGGGTTTATGGAACGGTATCTGAGCTAATTTGAAACCCTTGTTTTATGCATCACCCCACCTCACCTTTCCCGTTAAGCAGCCATAGTGTGTTTTCTAAACGTGGGACTCTGTTCTGTTTTGTAATTCAGTTCAAGGGTAGCGGTTTTTACATTCCCTCTATAAGTGATATCTTATGATAAGTGTCTTTTTCTGTGTGACTTATTTCACTTAGAATCGTCGTACCTAAACCACTCATCATGCTGCTACTAGCCTTATGACGTTGATTTCATGGCTGAGTGATATTCCATTGTACATAAGGACCACAACTTCTTTATCCATTTTTCTCTTTCCTGGGATATTTAAGGTGTAACGAAGTGGAGGTTCTTGTCAACAGAGCAGCCGTAAACTTTGGGGTGCCTGTGTCTTGCTGATTTTTAGTTTTCCCAATTTATACGCCCATGAGTGGAAGTGCCCTGTGCTCTCTAAGCTGAGTTTTTTAGATGTTTCAGGACACACCGTACACTTCTCCAGAGTGGCTGTTGGCAATTTACATCCCTCCCATCAGCGTAGCCAGGCTCCCGTTTCTCCATGGCCTGTCCTGCATTTCTGGTTTTGACACTTTATTCAGCATGGCCCTTTTGACCGATGGGAAGCGAGACTTCTTTGTAGCGCTGATTTGCCTTTCCAGGTTGCTTGGTTGGCCAAAAAGGGCGTATGCGTTTTTTCCTGAATATATTCAGGAAAAAAACGCATACGCCCTTTTTGGCCAAGGGCATCATTGTCGAGGTTTTGCCGCTTTTCCTGTGCTTTAAAGGCGATTCGAATCTCCCTCCTGAAATCTGTTTCCTGCAATTCTGCCTTGCTTTCCAATCCTCTTCGTTGCCTTCCCTCAATATATTTGTGGACGAGAGTTATCATTTATAAGTCTGCAGGTTTGTGAATTGCAGTGCCCCTGAGCTCCATTTTTCAACTCGCTTTCTTGGGAGCTGGCCGCAAAAGCGCAGGATTGCTTCAGGCCCTATTCTGGTCCCGGGCGGCAGGCTGAGCCTGTGGTTAATTCTTCTTCCTGATGGGGAAGTAGAGTGACCTGTGCCTGTCCCAACACCTAGAGCTAGTCTCTCATTGGTTCCCACTCTTCCCGTTCATCCTCAGGACAAATTGCAACCTGTACGGAACAGGAGGTTAAAGGTGCTGATTCTCCAAGGAGGGAGATTGCTACTAAAGCGGCTGGAATGGCGAACCCGAGCATAAGGAGATGAGAAATGAGGTGCGTTTTGGAAACCTTTCCCGATCACACGGTGTACCATCTTCTGGGTTTCTCATGCATGTTTTCGATGTAGGAAGATGCCCTTGAACCTGGAGATTTGGGACCCATGGGATGGGAACCACGCAGTATTACTTTAAAGGGTCTGCGTTTCCTCACCCAACCTCACCAAACCTCTCAGCCCCAAGAGTGTCCACCCCTATGTCTCCATCAGCTGTGGGTCTAGATATGGTCAATCCAGGTGGCATCACAGCCCCTGAACGAATTTTGTAAGAATTTCTCTCTCTTTCACTGTCTTTGTTTCACGGGTTTTTAAAAGTAATTGATTTTTATAATGGGGTTTAGCTGCTTTTCACTGCTGTGTTTCTGCCGCTTTACACCCACTTGACTCACTTACAGAGAGATATCAAAACATAGGTTTTAAGCTTCTTACTAGTCAGATATATTCTTGGGCGGTGAATAGGGGGTGTTGAGTCCAATTCACTGATCAAGGAGTAGGTCTTGTCTATTACATATTGGGTTTATGGAACGGTATCTGAGCTAATTTGAAACCCTTGTTTTATGCATCACCCCACCTCACCTTTCCCGTTAAGCAGCCATAGTGTGTTTTCTAAACGTGGGACTCTGTTCTGTTTTGTAATTCAGTTCAAGGGTAGCGGTTTTTACATTCCCTCTATAAGTGATATCTTATGATAAGTGTCTTTTTCTGTGTGACTTATTTCACTTAGAATCGTTGTACCTAAACCACTCATCATGCTGCTACTAGCCTTATGACGTTGATTTCATGGCTGAGTGATATTCCATTGTACATAAGGACCACAACTTCTTTATCCATTTTTCTCTTTCCTGGGATATTTAAGGTGTAACGAAGTGGAGGTTCTTGTCAACACAGCAGCCCTAAACTTTGGGGTGCCTGTGTCTTGCTGATTTTTAGTTTTCCCAATTTATACGCCCATGAGTGGAAGTGCCCTGTGCTCTCTAAGCTGAGTTTTTTAGATGTTTCAGGACACACCGTACACTTCTCCAGAGTGCCTGTTGGCAATTTACATCCCTCCCATCAGCGTAGCCAGGCTCCCGTTTCTCCATGGCCTGTCCTGCATTTCTGGTTTTGACACTTTATTCAACATGGCCCTTTTGACCGATGGGAAGCGAGACTTCTTTGTAGCGCTGATTTGCCTTTCCAGGTTGCTTGGTTGGCCAAAAAGGGCGTATGCGTTTTTTCCTGAATATATTCAGGAAAAAAACGCATACGCCCTTTTTGGCCAAGGGCATCATTGTCGAGGTTTTGCCGCTTTTCCTGTGCTTTAAAGGCGATTCGAATCTCCCTCCTGAAATCTGTTTCCTGCAATTCTGCCTTGCTTTCCAATCCTCTTCGTTGCCTTCCCTCAATATATTTGTGGACGAGAGTTATCATTTATAAGTCTGCAGGTTTGTGAATTGCAGTGCCCCTGAGCTCCATTTTTCAACTCGCTTTCTTGGGAGCTGGCCGCAAAAGCGCAGGATTGCTTCAGGCCCTATTCTGGTCCCGGGCGGCAGGCTGAGCCTGTGGTTAATTCTTCTTCCTGATGGGGAAGTAGAGTGACCTGTGCCTGTCCCAACACCTAGAGCTAGTCTCTCATTGGTTCCCACTCTTCCCGTTCATCCTCAGGACAAATTGCAACCTGTACGGAACAGGAGGTTAAAGGTGCTGATTCTCCAAGGAGGGAGATTGCTACTAAAGCGGCTGGAATGGCGAACCCGAGCATAAGGAGATGAGAAATGAGGTGCGTTTTGGAAACCTTTCCCGATCACACGGTGTACCATCTTCTGGGTTTCTCATGCATGTTTTCGATGTAGGAAGATGCCCTTGAACCTGGAGATTTGGGACCCATGGGATGGGAACCACGCAGTATTACTTTAAAGGGTCTGCGTTTCCTCACCCAACCTCACCAAACCTCTCAGCCACAAGAGTGTCCACCCCTATGTCTCCATCAGCTGTGGGTCTAGATATGGTCAATCCAGGTGGCATCACAGCCCCTGAACGAATTTTGTAAGAATTTCTCTCTCTTTCACTGTCTTTGTTTCACGGGTTTTTAAAAGTAATTGATTTTTATAATGGGGTTTAGCTGCTTTTCACTGCTGTGTTTCTGCCGCTTTACACCCACTTGACTCACTTACAGAGAGATATCAAAACATAGGTTTTAAGCTTCTTACTAGTCAGATATATTCTTGGGCGGTGAATAGGGGGTGTTGAGTCCAATTCACTGATCAAGGAGTAGGTCTTGGCTATTACATATTGGGTTTATGGAACGGTATCTGACCTAATTTGAAACCCTTGTTTTATGCATCACCCCACCTCACCTTTCCCGTTAAGCAGCCATAGTGTGTTTTCTAAACGTGGGACTCTGTTCTGTTTTGTAATTCAGTTCAAGGGTAGCGGTTTATACATTCCCTCTATAAGTGATATCTTATGATAAGTGTCTTTTTCTGTGTGACTTATTTCACTTAGAATCGTTGTACCTAAACCACTCATCATGCTGCTACTAGCCTTATGACGTTGATTTCATGGCTGAGTGATATTCCATTGTACATAAGGACCACAACTTCTTTATCCATTTTTCTCTTTCCTGGGATATTTAAGGTGTAACGAAGTGGAGGTTCTTGTCAACAGAGCAGCCCTAAACTTTGGGGTGCCTGTGTCTTGCTGATTTTTAGTTTTCCCAATTCATACGCCCATGAGTGGAAGTGACCTGTTCTCTGTAAGCTGAGTTTTTTAGATGTTTCAGGACACACCGTACACTTCTCCAGAGTGGCTGTTGGCAATTTACATCCCTCCCATCAGCGTAGCCAGGCTCCCGTTTCTCCATGGCCTGTCCTGCATTTCTGGTTTTGACACTTTATTCAGCATGGCCCTTTTGACCGATGGGAAGCGTGACTTCTTTGTAGCGCTGATTTGTCTTTCCAGGTTGCTTGGTTGGCCAAAAAGGGCGTATGCGTTTTTTCCTGAATATATTCAGGAAAAAAACGCATACGCCCTTTTTGGCCAAGGGCATCATTGTCGAGGTTTTGCCGCTTTTCCTGTGCTTTAAAGGCGATTCGAATCTCCCTCCTGAAATCTGTTTCCTGCAATTCTGCCTTGCTTTCCAATCCTCTTCGTTGCCTTCCCTCAATATATTTGTGGACGAGAGTTATCATTTATAAGTCTGCAGGTTTGTGAATTGCAGTGCCCCTGAGCTCCATTTTTCAACTCGCTTTCTTGGGAGCTGGCCGCAAAAGCGCAGGATTGCTTCAGGCCCTATTCTGGTCCCGGGCGGCAGGCTGAGCCTGTGGTTAATTCTTCTTCCTGATGGGAAAGTAGAGTGACCTGTGCCTGTCCCAACACCTAGAGCTAGTCTCTCATTGGTTCCCACTCTTCCCGTTCATCCTCAGGACAAATTGCAACCTGTACGGAACAGGAGGTTAAAGGTGCTGATTCTCCAAGGAGGGAGATTGCTACTAAAGCGGCTGGAAAGGCGAAGCCGAGCACAAGGAGATGAGAAATGAGGTGCGTTTTGGAAACCTTTCCCGATCACACGGTGTACCATCTTCTGGGTTTCTCATGCATGTTTTCGATGTAGGAAGATGCCCTTGAACCTGGAGATTTGGGACCCATGGGATGGGAACCACGCAGTATTACTTTAAAGGGTCTGCGTTTCCTCACCCAACCACACCAAACCTCTCAGCCCCAAGAGTGTCCAACCTTATGTCTCCATCAGCTGTGGGTCTAGATATGGTCAATCCAGGTGGCATCACAGCCCCTGAACGAATTTTGTAAGAATTTCTCTCTCTTTCACTGTCTTTGTTTCACGGGTTTTTAAAAGTAATTGATTTTTATAATGGGGTTTAGCTGCTTTTCACTGCTGTGTTTCTGCCGCTTTACACCCACTTGACTCACTTACAGAGAGATATCAAAACATAGGTTTTAAGCTTCTTACTAGTCAGATATATTCTTGGGCGGTGAATAGGGGGTGTTGAGTCCAATTCACTGATCAAGGAGTAGGTCTTGTCTATTACATATTGGGTTTATGGAACGGTATCTGAGCTAATTTGAAACCCTTGTTTTATGCATCACCCCACCTCACCTTTCCCGTTAAGCAGCCATAGTGTGTTTTCTAAACGTGGGACTCTGTTCTGTTTTGTAATTCAGTTCAAGGGTAGCGGTTTTTACATTCCCTCTATAAGTGATATCTTATGATAAGTGTCTTTTTCTGTGTGACTTATTTCACTTAGAATCGTCGTACCTAAATCCACTCATCATGCTGCTACTAGCCTTATGACGTTGATTTCATGGCTGAGTGATATTCCATTGTACATAAGGACCACAACTTCTTTATCCATTTTTCTCTTTCCTGGGATATTTAAGGTGTAACGAAGTGGAGGTTCTTGTCAACAGAGCAGCCCTAAACTTTGGGGTGCCTGTGTCTTGCTGATTTTTAGTTTTCCCAATTTATACGCCCATGAGTGGAAGTGCCCTGTGCTCTCTAAGCTGAGTTTTTTAGATGTTTCAGGACACACCGTACACTTCTCCAGATTGGCTGTTGGCAATTTACATCCCTCCCATCAGCGTACCCAGGCTCCCGTTTCTCCATGGCCTGTCCTGCATTTCTGGTTTTGACACTTTATTCAGCATGGCCCTTTTGACCGATGGGAAGCGAGACTTCTTTGTAGCGCTGATTTGCCTTTCAAGGTTGCTTGGTTGGCCAAAAAGGGCGTATGCGTTTTTTCCTGAATATATTCAGGAAAAAAACGCATACGCCCTTTTTGGCCAAGGGCATCATTGTCGAGGTTTTGCCGCTTTTCCTGTGCTTTAAAGGCGATTCGAATCTCCCTCCTGAAATCTGTTTCCTGCAATTCTGCCTTGCTTTCCAATCCTCTTCGTTGCCTTCCCTCAATATATTTGTGGACGAGAGTTATCATTTATAAGTCTGCAGGTTTGTGAATTGCAGTGCCCCTGAGCTCCATTTTTCAACTCGCTTTCTTGGGAGCTGGCCGCAAAAGTGCAGGATTGCTTCAGGCCCTATTCTGGTCCCGGGCGGCAGGCTGAGCCTGTGGTTAATTCTTCTTCCTGATGGGGAAGTAGAGTGACCTGTGCCTGTCCCAACACCTAGAGCTAGTCTCTCATTGGTTCCCACTCTTCCCGTTCATCCTCAGGACAAATTGCAACCTGTACGGAACAGGAGGTTAAAGGTGCTGATTCTCCAAGGAGGGAGATTGCTACTAAAGCGGCTGGAATGGCGAACCCGAGCATAAGGAGATGAGAAATGAGGTGCGTTTTGGAAACCTTTCCCGATCACACGGTGTACCATCTTCTGGGTTTCTCATGCATGTTTTCGATGTAGGAAGATGCCCTTGAACCTGGAGATTTGGGACCCATGGGATGGGAACCACGCAGTATTACTTTAAAGGGTCTGCGTTTCCTCACCCAACCTCACCAAACCTCTCAGCCACAAGAGTGTCCACCCCTATGTCTCCATCAGCTGTGGGTCTAGATATGGTCAATCCAGGTGGCATCACAGCCCCTGAACGAATTTTGTAAGAATTTCCCTCTCTTTCACTGTCTTTGTTTCACGGGTTTTTAAAAGTAATTGATTTTTATAATGGGGTTTAGCTGCTTTTCACTGCTGTGTTTCTGCCGCTTTACACCCACTTGACTCACTTACAGAGAGATATCAAATCATAGGTTTTAAGATTCTTACTAGTCAGATATATTCTTGGGCGGTGAATAGGGGGTGTTGAGTCCAATTCACTGATCAAGGAGTAGGTCTTGTCTATTACATATTGGGTTTATGGAACGGTATCTGAGCTAATTTGAAACCCTTGTTTTATGCATCACCCCACCTCACCTTTCCCGTTAAGCAGCCATAGTGTGTTTTCTAAACGTGGGACTCTGTTCTGTTTTGCAATTCAGTTCAAGGGTAGCGGTTTTTACATTCCCTCTATAAGTGATATCTTATGATAAGTGTCTTTTTCTGTGTGACTTATTTCATTTAGAATCGTCGTACCTAAATCCACTCATCATGCTGCTACTAGCCTTATGACGTTGATTTCATGGCTGAGTGATATTCCATTGTACATAAGGACCACAACTTCTTTATCCATTTTTCTCTTTCCTGGGATATTTAAGGTGTAACGAAGTGGAGGTTCTTGTCAACAGAGCAGCCGTAAACTTTGGGGTGCCTGTGTCTTGCTGATTTTTAGTTTTCCCAATTTATACGCCCATGAGTGGAAGTGCCCTGTGCTCTCTAAGCTGAGTTTTTTAGATGTTTCAGGACACACCGTACACTTCTCCAGAGTGGCTGTTGGCAATTTACATCCCTCCCATCAGCGTAGCCAGGCTCCCGTTTCTCCATGGCCTGTCCTGCATTTCTGGTTTTGACACTTTATTCAGCATGGCCCTTTTGACCGATGGGAAGCGAGACTTCTTTGTAGCGCTGATTTGCCTTTCCAGGTTGCTTGGTTGGCCAAAAAGGGCGTATGCGTTTTTTCCTGAATATATTCAGGAAAAAAACGCATACGCCCTTTTTGGCCAAGGGCATCATTGTCGAGGTTTTGCCGCTTTTCCTGTGCTTTAAAGGCGATTCGAATCTCCCTCCTGAAATCTGTTTCCTGCAATTCTGCCTTGCTTTCCAATCCTCTTCGTTGCCTTCCCTCAATATATTTGTGGACGAGAGTTATCATTTATAAGTCTGCAGGTTTGTGAATTGCAGTGCCCCTGAGCTCCATTTTTCAACTCGCTTTCTTGGGAGCTGGCCGCAAAAGCGCAGGATTGCTTCAGGCCCTATTCTGGTCCCGGGCGGCAGGCTGAGCCTGTGGTTAATTCTTCTTCCTGATGGGGAAGTAGAGTGACCTGTGCCTGTCCCAACACCTAGAGCTAGTCTCTCATTGGTTCCCACTCTTCCCGTTCATCCTCAGGACAAATTGCAACCTGTACGGAACAGGAGGTTAAAGGTGCTGATTCTCCAAGGAGGGAGATTGCTACTAAAGCGGCTGGAATGGCGAACCCGAGCATAAGGAGATGAGAAATGAGGTGCGTTTTGGAAACCTTTCCCGATCACACGGTGTACCATCTTCTGGGTTTCTCATGCATGTTTTCGATGTAGGAAGATGCCCTTGAACCTGGAGATTTGGGACCCATGGGATGGGAACCACGCAGTATTACTTTAAAGGGTCTGCGTTTCCTCACCCAACCTCACCAAACCTCTCAGCCACAAGAGTGTCCACCCCTATGTCTCCATCAGCTGTGGGTCTAGATATGGTCAATCCAGGTGGCATCACAGCCCCTGAACGAATTTTGTAAGAATTTCTCTCTCTTTCACTGTCTTTGTTTCACGGGTTTTTAAAAGTAATTGATTTTTATAATGGGGTTTAGCTGCTTTTCACTGCTGTGTTTCTGCCGCTTTACACCCACTTGACTCACTTACAGAGAGATATCAAAACATAGGTTTTAAGCTTCTTACTAGTCAGATATATTCTTGGGCGGTGAATAGGGGGTGTTGAGTCCAATTCACTGATCAAGGAGTAGGTCTTGTCTATTACATATTGGGTTTATGGAACGGTATCTGAGCTAATTTGAAACCCTTGTTTTATGCATCACCCCACCTCACCTTTCCCGTTAAGCAGCCATAGTGTGTTTTCTAAACGTGGGACTCTGTTCTGTTTTGTAATTCAGTTCAAGGGTAGCGGTTTTTACATTCCCTCTATAAGTGATATCTTATGATAAGTGTCTTTTTCTGTGTGACTTATTTCACTTAGAATCGTCGTACCTAAACCACTCATCATGCTGCTACTAGCCTTATGACGTTGATTTCATGGCTGAGTGATATTCCATTGTACATAAGGACCACAACTTCTTTATCCATTTTTCTCTTTCCTGGGATATTTAAGGTGTAACGAAGTGGAGGTTCTTGTCAACAGAGCAGCCCTAAACTTTGGGGTGCCTGTGTCTTGCTGATTTTTAGTTTTCCCAATTTATACGCCCATGAGTGGAGGTGCCCTGTGCTCTCTAAGCTGAGTTTTTTAGATGTTTCAGGACACACCGTACACTTCTCCAGAGTGGCTGTTGGCAATTTACATCCCTCCCATCAGCGTAGCCAGGCTCCCGTTTCTCCATGGCCTGTCCTGCATTTCTGGTTTTGACACTTTATTCAGCATGGCCCTTTTGACCGATGGGAAGCGAGACTTCTTTGTAGCGCTGATTTGCCTTTCCAGGTTGCTTGGTTGGCCAAAAAGGGCGTATGCGTTTTTTCCTGAATATATTCAGGAAAAAAACGCATACGCCCTTTTTGGCCAAGGGCATCATTGTCGAGGTTTTGCCGCTTTTCCTGTGCTTTAAAGGCGATTCGAATCTCCCTCCTGAAATCTGTTTCCTGCAATTCTGCCTTGCTTTCCAATCCTCTTCGTTGCCTTCCCTCAATATATTTGTGGACGAGAGTTATCATTTATAAGTCTGCAGGTTTGTGAATTGCAGTGCCCCTGAGCTCCATTTTTCAACTCGCTTTCTTGGGAGCTGGCCGCAAAAGCGCAGGATTGCTTCAGGCCCTATTCTGGTCCCGGGCGGCAGGCTGAGCCTGTGGTTAATTCTTCTTCCTGATGGGGAAGTAGAGTGACCTGTGCCTGTCCCAACACCTAGAGCTAGTCTCTCATTGGTTCCCACTCTTCCCGTTCATCCTCAGGACAAATTGCAACCTGTACGGAACAGGAGGTTAAAGGTGCTGATTCTCCAAGGAGGGAGATTGCTACTAAAGCGGCTGGAATGGCGAACCCGAGCATAAGGAGATGAGAAATGAGGTGCGTTTTGGAAACCTTTCCCGATCACACGGTGTACCATCTTCTGGGTTTCTCATGCATGTTTTCGATGTAGGAAGATGCCCTTGAACCTGGAGATTTGGGACCCATGGGATGGGAACCACGCAGTATTACTTTAAAGGGTCTGCGTTTCCTCACCCAACCTCACCAAACCTCTCAGCCCCAAGAGTGTCCACCCCTATGTCTCCATCAGCTGTGGGTCTAGATATGGTCAATCCAGGTGGCATCACAGCCCCTGAACGAATTTTGTAAGAATTTCTCTCTCTTTCACTGTCTTTGTTTCACGGGTTTTTAAAAGTAATTGATTTTTATAATGGGGTTTAGCTGCTTTTCACTGCTGTGTTTCTGCCGCTTTACACCCACTTGACTCACTTACAGAGAGATATCAAAACATAGGTTTTAAGCTTCTTACTAGTCAGATATATTCTTGGGCGGTGAATAGGGGGTGTTGAGTCCAATTCACTGATCAAGGAGTAGGTCTTGTCTATTACATATTGGGTTTATGGAACGGTATCTGAGCTAATTTGAAACCCTTGTTTTATGCATCACCCCACCTCACCTTTCCCGTTAAGCAGCCATAGTGTGTTTTCTAAACGTGGGACTCTGTTCTGTTTTGTAATTCAGTTCAAGGGTAGCGGTTTTTACATTCCCTCTATAAGTGATATCTTATGATAAGTGTCTTTTTCTGTGTGACTTATTTCACTTAGAATCGTTGTACCTAAACCACTCATCATGCTGCTACTAGCCTTATGACGTTGATTTCATGGCTGAGTGATATTCCATTGTACATAAGGACCACAACTTCTTTATCCATTTTTCTCTTTCCTGGGATATTTAAGGTGTAACGAAGTGGAGGTTCTTGTCAACAGAGCAGCCCTAAACTTTGGGGTGCCTGTGTCTTGCTGATTTTTAGTTTTCCCAATTTATACGCCCATGAGTGGAAGTGCCCTGTGCTCTCTAAGCTGAGTTTTTTAGATGTTTCAGGACACACCGTACACTTCTCCAGAGTGCCTGTTGGCAATTTACATCCCTCCCATCAGCGTAGCCAGGCTCCCTTTTCTCCATGGCCTGTCCTGCATTTCTGGTTTTGACACTTTATTCAGCATGGCCCTTTTGACCGATGGGAAGCGAGACTTCTTTGTAGCGCTGATTTGCCTTTCCAGGTTGCTTGGTTGGCCAAAAAGGGCGTATGCGTTTTTTCCTGAATATATTCAGGAAAAAAACGCATACGCCCTTTTTGGCCAAGGGCATCATTGTCGAGGTTTTGCCGCTTTTCCTGTGCTTTAAAGGCGATTCGAATCTCCCTCCTGAAATCTGTTTCCTGCAATTCTGCCTTGCTTTCCAATCCTCTTCGTTGCCTTCCCTCAATATATTTGTGGACGAGAGTTATCATTTATAAGTCTGCAGGTTTGTGAATTGCAGTGCCCCTGAGCTCCATTTTTCAACTCGCTTTCTTGGGAGCTGGCCGCAAAAGCGCAGGATTGCTTCAGGCCCTATTCTGGTCCCGGGCGGCAGGCTGAGCCTGTGGTTAATTCTTCTTCCTGATGGGGAAGTAGAGTGACCTGTGCCTGTCCCAACACCTAGAGCTAGTCTCTCATTGGTTCCCACTCTTCCCGTTCATCCTCAGGACAAATTGCAACCTGTACGGAACAGGAGGTTAAAGGTGCTGATTCTCCAAGGAGGGAGATTGCTACTAAAGCGGCTGGAATGGCGAACCCGAGCATAAGGAGATGAGAAATGAGGTGCGTTTTGGAAACCTTTCCCGATCACACGGTGTACCATCTTCTGGGTTTCTCATGCATGTTTTCGATGTAGGAAGATGCCCTTGAACCTGGAGATTTGGGACCCATGGGATGGGAACCACGCAGTATTACTTTAAAGGGTCTGCGTTTCCTCACCCAACCTCACCAAACCTCTCAGCCACAAGAGTGTCCACCCCTATGTCTCCATCAGCTGTGGGTCTAGATATGGTCAATCCAGGTGGCATCACAGCCCCTGAACGAATTTTGTAAGAATTTCCCTCTCTTTCACTGTCTTTGTTTCACGGGTTTTTAAAAGTAATTGATTTTTATAATGGGGTTTAGCTGCTTTTCACTGCTGTGTTTCTGCCGCTTTACACCCACTTGACTCACTTACAGAGAGATATCAAATCATAGGTTTTAAGATTCTTACTAGTCAGATATATTCTTGGGCGGTGAATAGGGGGTGTTGAGTCCAATTCACTGATCAAGGAGTAGGTCTTGTCTATTACATATTGGGTTTATGGAACGGTATCTGAGCTAATTTGAAACCCTTGTTTTATGCATCACCCCACCTCACCTTTCCCGTTAAGCAGCCATAGTGTGTTTTCTAAACGTGGGACTCTGTTCTGTTTTGCAATTCAGTTCAAGGGTAGCGGTTTTTACATTCCCTCTATAAGTGATATCTTATGATAAGTGTCTTTTTCTGTGTGACTTATTTCATTTAGAATCGTCGTACCTAAATCCACTCATCATGCTGCTACTAGCCTTATGACGTTGATTTCATGGCTGAGTGATATTCCATTGTACATAAGGACCACAACTTCTTTATCCATTTTTCTCTTTCCTGGGATATTTAAGGTGTAACGAAGTGGAGGTTCTTGTCAACAGAGCAGCCCTAAACTTTGGGGTGCCTGTGTCTTGCTGATTTTTAGTTTTCCCAATTTATACGCCCATGAGTGGAAGTGCCCTGTGCTCTCTAAGCTGAGTTTTTTAGATGTTTCAGGACACACCGTACACTTCTCCAGAGTGCCTGTTGGCAATTTACATCCCTCCCATCAGCGTAGCCAGGCTCCCTTTTCTCCATGGCCTGTCCTGCATTTCTGGTTTTGACACTTTATTCAGCATGGCCCTTTTGACCGATGGGAAGCGAGACTTCTTTGTAGCGCTGATTTGCCTTTCCAGGTTGCTTGGTTGGCCAAAAAGGGCGTATGCGTTTTTTCCTGAATATATTCAGGAAAAAAACGCATACGCCCTTTTTGGCCAAGGGCATCATTGTCGAGGTTTTGCCGCTTTTCCTGTGCTTTAAAGGCGATTCGAATCTCCCTCCTGAAATCTGTTTCCTGCAATTCTGCCTTGCTTTCCAATCCTCTTCGTTGCCTTCCCTCAATATATTTGTGGACGAGAGTTATCATTTATAAGTCTGCAGGTTTGTGAATTGCAGTGCCCCTGAGCTCCATTTTTCAACTCGCTTTCTTGGGAGCTGGCCGCAAAAGCGCAGGATTGCTTCAGGCCCTATTCTGGTCCCGGGCGGCAGGCTGAGCCTGTGGTTAATTCTTCTTCCTGATGGGGAAGTAGAGTGACCTGTGCCTGTCCCAACACCTAGAGCTAGTCTCTCATTGGTTCCCACTCTTCCCGTTCATCCTCAGGACAAATTGCAACCTGTACGGAACAGGATGTTAAAGGTGCTGATTCTCCAAGGAGGGAGATTGCTACTAAAGCGGCTGGAATGGCGAACCCGAGCATAAGGAGATGAGAAATGAGGTGCGTTTTGGAAACCTTTCCCGATCACACGGTGTACCATCTTCTGGGTTTCTCATGCATGTTTTCGATGTAGGAAGATGCCCTTGAACCTGGAGATTTGGGACCCATGGGATGGGAACCACGCAGTATTACTTTAAAGGGTCTGCGTTTCCTCACCCAACCTCACCAAACCTCTCAGCCACAAGAGTGTCCACCCCTATGTCTCCATCAGCTGTGGGTCTAGATATGGTCAATCCAGGTGGCATCACAGCCCCTGAACGAATTTTGTAAGAATTTCTCTCTCTTTCACTGTCTTTGTTTCACGGGTTTTTAAAAGTAATTGATTTTTATAATGGGGTTTAGCTGCTTTTCACTGCTGTGTTTCTGCCGCTTTACACCCACTTGACTCACTTACAGAGAGATATCAAAACATAGGTTTTAAGCTTCTTACTAGTCAGATATATTCTTGGGCGGTGAATAGGGGGTGTTGAGTCCAATTCACTGATCAAGGAGTAGGTCTTGGCTATTACATATTGGGTTTATGGAACGGTATCTGAGCTAATTTGAAACCCTTGTTTTATGCATCACCCCACCTCACCTTTCCCGTTAAGCAGCCATAGTGTGTTTTCTAAACGTGGGACTCTGTTCTGTTTTGTAATTCAGTTCAAGGGTAGCGGTTTTTACATTCCCTCTATAAGTGATATCTTATGATAAGTGTCTTTTTCTGTGTGACTTATTTCACTTAGAATCGTCGTACCTAAACCACTCATCATGCTGCTACTAGCCTTATGACGTTGATTTCATGGCTGAGTGATATTCCATTGTACATAAGGACCACAACTTCTTTATCCATTTTTCTCTTTCCTGGGATATTTAAGGTGTAACGAAGTGGAGGTTCTTGTCAACAGAGCAGCCCTAAACTTTGGGGTGCCTGTGTCTTGCTGATTTTTAGTTTTCCCAATTTATACGCCCATGAGTGGAAGTGCCCTGTGCTCTCTAAGCTGAGTTTTTTAGATGTTTCAGGACACACCGTACACTTCTCCAGAGTGGCTGTTGGCAATTTACATCCCTCCCATCAGCGTAGCCAGGCTCCCGTTTCTCCATGGCCTGTCCTGCATTTCTGGTTTTGACACTTTATTCAGCATGGCCCTTTTGACCGATGGGAAGCGAGACTTCTTTGTAGCGCTGATTTGCCTTTCCAGGTTGCTTGGTTGGCCAAAAAGGGCGTATGCGTTTTTTCCTGAATATATTCAGGAAAAAAACGCATACGCCCTTTTTGGCCAAGGGCATCATTGTCGAGGTTTTGCCGCTTTTCCTGTGCTTTAAAGGCGATTCGAATCTCCCTCCTGAAATCTGTTTCCTGCAATTCTGCCTTGCTTTCCAATCCTCTTCGTTGCCTTCCCTCAATATATTTGTGGACGAGAGTTATCATTTATAAGTCTGCAGGTTTGTGAATTGCAGTGCCCCTGAGCTCCATTTTTCAACTCGCTTTCTTGGGAGCTGGCCGCAAAAGCGCAGGATTGCTTCAGGCCCTATTCTGGTCCCGGGCGGCAGGCTGAGCCTGTGGTTAATTCTTCTTCCTGATGGGGAAGTAGAGTGACCTGTGCCTGTCCCAACACCTAGAGCTAGTCTCTCATTGGTTCCCACTCTTCCCGTTCATCCTCAGGACAAATTGCAACCTGTACGGAACAGGAGGTTAAAGGTGCTGATTCTCCAAGGAGGGAGATTGCTACTAAAGCGGCTGGAATGGCGAAGCCGAGCACAAGGAGATGAGAAATGAGGTGCGTTTTGGAAACCTTTCCCGATCACACGGTGTACCATCTTCTGGGTTTCTCATGCATGTTTTCGATGTAGGAAGATGCCCTTGAACCTGGAGATTTGGGACCCATGGGATGGGAACCACGCAGTATTACTTTAAAGGGTCTGCGTTTCCTCACCCAACCTCACCAAACCTCTCAGCCCCAAGAGTGTCCACCCCTATGTCTCCATCAGCTGTGGGTCTAGATATGGTCAATCCAGGTGGCATCACAGCCCCTGAACGAATTTTGTAAGAATTTCTCTCTCTTTCACTGTCTTTGTTTCACGGGTTTTTAAAAGTAATTGATTTTTATAATGGGGTTTAGCTGCTTTTCACTGCTGTGTTTCTGCCGCTTTACACCCACTTGACTCACTTACAGAGAGATATCAAAACATAGGTTTTAAGCTTCTTACTAGTCAGATATATTCTTGGGCGGTGAATAGGGGGTGTTGAGTCCAATTCACTGATCAAGGAGTAGGTCTTGTCTATTACATATTGGGTTTATGGAACGGTATCTGAGCTAATTTGAAACCCTTGTTTTATGCATCACCCCACCTCACCTTTCCCGTTAAGCAGCCATAGTGTGTTTTCTAAACGTGGGACTCTGTTCTGTTTTGTAATTCAGTTCAAGGGTAGCGGTTTTTACATTCCCTCTATAAGTGATATCTTATGATAAGTGTCTTTTTCTGTGTGACTTATTTCACTTAGAATCGTCGTACCTAAACCACTCATCATGCTGCTACTAGCCTTATGACGTTGATTTCATGGCTGAGTGATATTCCATTGTACATAAGGACCACAACTTCTTTATCCATTTTTCTCTTTCCTGGGATATTTAAGGTGTAACGAAGTGGAGGTTCTTGTCAACAGAGCAGCCCTAAACTTTGGGGTGCCTGTGTCTTGCTGATTTTTAGTTTTCCCAATTTATACGCCCATGAGTGGAAGTGCCCTGTGCTCTCTAAGCTGAGTTTTTTAGATGTTTCAGGACACACCGTACACTTCTCCAGAGTGGCTGATGGCAATTTACATCCCTCCCATCAGCGTAGCCAGGCTCCCGTTTCTCCATGGCCTGTCCTGCATTTCTGGTTTTGACACTTTATTCAGCATGGCCCTTTTGACCGATGGGAAGCGAGACTTCTTTGTAGCGCTGATTTGCCTTTCCAGGTTGCTTGGTTGGCCAAAAAGGGCGTATGCGTTTTTTCCTGAATATATTCAGGAAAAAAACGCATACGCCCTTTTTGGCCAAGGGCATCATTGTCGAGGTTTTGCCGCTTTTCCTGTGCTTTAAAGGCGATTCGAATCTCCCTCCTGAAATCTGTTTCCTGCAATTCTGCCTTGCTTTCCAATCCTCTTCGTTGCCTTCCCTCAATATATTTGTGGACGAGAGTTATCATTTATAAGTCTGCAGGTTTGTGAATTGCAGTGCCCCTGAGCTCCATTTTTCAACTCGCTTTCTTGGGAGCTGGCCGCAAAAGCGCAGGATTGCTTCAGGCCCTATTCTGGTCCCGGGCGGCAGGCTGAGCCTGTGGTTAATTCTTCTTCCTGATGGGGAAGTAGAGTGACCTGTGCCTGTCCCAACACCTAGAGCTAGTCTCTCATTGGTTCCCACTCTTCCCGTTCATCCTCAGGACAAATTGCAACCTGTACGGAACAGGAGGTTAAAGGTGCTGATTCTCCAAGGAGGGAGATTGCTACTAAAGCGGCTGGAATGGCGAAGCCGAGCACAAGGAGATGAGAAATGAGGTGCGTTTTGGAAACCTTTCCCGATCACACGGTGTACCATCTTCTGGGTTTCTCATGCATGTTTTCGATGTAGGAAGATGCCCTTGAACCTGGAGATTTGGGACCCATGGGATGGGAACCACGCAGTATTACTTTAAAGGGTCTGCGTTTCCTCACCCAACCTCACCAAACCTCTCAGCCCCAAGAGTGTCCACCCCTATGTCTCCATCAGCTGTGGGTCTAGATATGGTCAATCCAGGTGGCATCACAGCCCCTGAACGAATTTTGTAAGAATTTCTCTCTCTTTCACTGTCTTTGTTTCACGGGTTTTTAAAAGTAATTGATTTTTATAATGGGGTTTAGCTGCTTTTCACTGCTGTGTTTCTGCCGCTTTACACCCACTTGACTCACTTACAGAGAGATATCAAAACATAGGTTTTAAGCTTCTTACTAGTCAGATATATTCTTGGGCGGTGAATAGGGGGTGTTGAGTCCAATTCACTGATCAAGGAGTAGGTCTTGTCTATTACATATTGGGTTTATGGAACGGTATCTGAGCTAATTTGAAACCCTTGTTTTATGCATCACCCCACCTCACCTTTCCCGTTAAGCAGCCATAGTGTGTTTTCTAAACGTGGGACTCTGTTCTGTTTTGTAATTCAGTTCAAGGGTAGCGGTTTTTACATTCCCTCTATAAGTGATATCTTATGATAAGTGTCTTTTTCTGTGTGACTTATTTCACTTAGAATCGTTGTACCTAAACCACTCATCATGCTGCTACTAGCCTTATGACGTTGATTTCATGGCTGAGTGATATTCCATTGTACATAAGGACCACAACTTCTTTATCCATTTTTCTCTTTCCTGGGATATTTAAGGTGTAACGAAGTGGAGGTTCTTGTCAACAGAGCAGCCCTAAACTTTGGGGTGCCTGTGTCTTGCTGATTTTAGTTTTCCCAATTTATACGCCCATGAGTGGAAGTGCCCTGTGCTCTCTAAGCTGAGTTTTTTAGATGTTTCAGGACACACCGTACACTTCTCCAGAGTGCCTGTTGGCAATTTACATCCCTCCCATCAGCGTAGCCAGGCTCCCTTTTCTCCATGGCCTGTCCTGCATTTCTGGTTTTGACACTTTATTCAGCATGGCCCTTTTGACCGATGGGAAGCGAGACTTCTTTGTAGCGCTGATTTGCCTTTCCAGGTTGCTTGGTTGGCCAAAAAGGGCGTATGCGTTTTTTCCTGAATATATTCAGGAAAAAAACGCATACGCCCTTTTTGGCCAAGGGCATCATTGTCGAGGTTTTGCCGCTTTTCCTGTGCTTTAAAGGCGATTCGAATCTCCCTCCTGAAATCTGTTTCCTGCAATTCTGCCTTGCTTTCCAATCCTCTTCGTTGCCTTCCCTCAATATATTTGTGGACGAGAGTTATCATTTATAAGTCTGCAGGTTTGTGAATTGCAGTGCCCCTGAGCTCCATTTTTCAACTCGCTTTCTTGGGAGCTGGCCGCAAAAGCGCAGGATTGCTTCAGGCCCTATTCTGGTCCCGGGCGGCAGGCTGAGCCTGTGGTTAATTCTTCTTCCTGATGGGGAAGTAGAGTGACCTGTGCCTGTCCCAACACCTAGAGCTAGTCTCTCATTGGTTCCCACTCTTCCCGTTCATCCTCAGGACAAATTGCAACCTGTACGGAACAGGAGGTTAAAGGTGCTGATTCTCCAAGGAGGGAGATTGCTACTAAAGCGGCTGGAATGGCGAACCCGAGCATAAGGAGATGAGAAATGAGGTGCGTTTTGGAAACCTTTCCCGATCACACGGTGTACCATCTTCTGGGTTTCTCATGCATGTTTTCGATGTAGGAAGATGCCCTTGAACCTGGAGATTTGGGACCCATGGGATGGGAACCACGCAGTATTACTTTAAAGGGTCTGCGTTTCCTCACCCAACCTCACCAAACCTCTCAGCCACAAGAGTGTCCACCCCTATGTCTCCATCAGCTGTGGGTCTAGATATGGTCAATCCAGGTGGCATCACAGCCCCTGAACGAATTTTGTAAGAATTTCTCTCTCTTTCACTGTCTTTGTTTCACGGGTTTTTAAAAGTAATTGATTTTTATAATGGGGTTTAGCTGCTTTTCACTGCTGTGTTTCTGCCGCTTTACACCCACTTGACTCACTTACAGAGAGATATCAAAACATAGGTTTTAAGCTTCTTACTAGTCAGATATATTCTTGGGCGGTGAATTGGGGGTGTTGAGTCCAATTCACTGATCAAGGAGTAGGTCTTGTCTATTACATATTGGGTTTATGGAACGGTATCTGAGCTAATTTGAAACCCTTGTTTTATGCATCACCCCACCTCACCTTTCCCGTTAAGCAGCCATAGTGTGTTTTCTAAACGTGGGACTCTGTTCTGTTTTGTAATTCAGTTCAAGGGTAGCGGTTTTTACATTCCCTCTATAAGTGATATCTTATGATAAGTGTCTTTTTCTGTGTGACTTATTTCACTTAGAATCGTTGTACCTAAACCACTCATCATGCTGCTACTAGCCTTATGACGTTGATTTCATGGCTGAGTGATATTCCATTGTACATAAGGACCACAACTTCTTTATCCATTTTTCTCTTTCCTGGGATATTTAAGGTGTAACGAAGTGGAGGTTCTTGTCAACAGAGCAGCCCTAAACTTTGGGGTGCCTGTGTCTTGCTGATTTTTAGTTTTCCCAATTCATACGCCCATGAGTGGAAGTGACCTGTGCTCTCTAAGCTGAGTTTTTTAGATGTTTCAGGACACACCGTACACTTCTCCAGAGTGCCTGTTGGCAATTTACATCCCTCCCATCAGCGTAGCCAGGCTCCCTTTTCTCCATGGCCTGTCCTGCATTTCTGGTTTTGACACTTTATTCAGCATGGCCCTTTTGACCGATGGGAAGCGAGACTTCTTTGTAGCGCTGATTTGCCTTTCCAGGTTGCTTGGTTGGCCAAAAAGGGCGTATGCGTTTTTTCCTGAATATATTCAGGAAAAAAACGCATACGCCCTTTTTGGCCAAGGGCATCATTGTCGAGGTTTTGCCGCTTTTCCTGTGCTTTAAAGGCGATTCGAATCTCCCTCCTGAAATCTGTTTCCTGCCATTCTGCCTTGCTTTCCAATCCTCTTCGTTGCCTTCCCTCAATATATTTGTGGACGAGAGTTATCATTTATAAGTCTGCAGGTTTGTGAATTGCAGTGCCCCTGAGCTCCATTTTTCAACTCGCTTTCTTGGGAGCTGGCCGCAAAAGCGCAGGATTGCTTCAGGCCCTATTCTGGTCCCGGGCGGCAGGCTGAGCCTGTGGTTAATTCTTCTTCCTGATGGGGAAGTAGAGTGACCTGTGCCTGTCCCAACACCTAGAGCTAGTCTCTCATTGGTTCCCACTCTTCCCGTTCATCCTCAGGACAAATTGCAACCTGTACGGAACAGGAGGTTAAAGGTGCTGATTCTCCAAGGAGGGAGATTGCTACTAAAGCGGCTGGAATGGCGAAGCCGAGCATAAGGAGATGAGAAATGAGGTGCGTTTTGGAAACCTTTCCCGATCACACGGTGTACCATCTTCTGGGTTTCTCATGCATGTTTTCGATGTAGGAAGATGCCCTTGAACCTGGAGATTTGGGACCCATGGGATGGGAACCACGCAGTATTACTTTAAAGGGTCTGCGTTTCCTCACCCAACCTCACCAAACCTCTCAGCCACAAGAGTGTCCACCCCTATGTCTCCATCAGCTGTGGGACTAGATATGGTCAATCCAGGTGGCATCACAGCCCCTGAACGAATTTTGTAAGAATTTCTCTCTCTTTCACTGTCTTTGTTTCACGGGTTTTTAAAAGTAATTGATTTTTATAATGGGGTTTAGCTGCTTTTCACTGCTGTGTTTCTGCCGCTTTACACCCACTTGACTCACTTACAGAGAGATATCAAAACATAGGTTTTAAGCTTCTTACTAGTCAGATATATTCTTGGGCAGTGAATAGGGGGTGTTGAGTCCAATTCACTGATCAAGGAGTAGGTCTTGTCTATTACATATTGGGTTTATGGAACGGTATCTGAGCTAATTTGAAACCCTTGTTTTATGCATCACCCCACCTCACCTTTCCCGTTAAGCAGCCATAGTGTGTTTTCTAAACGTGGGACTCTGTTCTGTTTCGTAATTCAGTTCAAGGGTAGCGGTTTTTACATTCCCTCTATAAGTGATATCTTATGATAAGTGTCTTTTCCTGTGTGACTTATTTCACTTAGAATCGTCGTACCTAAACCACTCATCATGCTGCTACTAGCCTTATGACGTTGATTTCATGGCTGAGTGATATTCCATTGTACATAAGGACCACAACTTCTTTATCCATTTTTCTCTTTCCTTGGATATTTAAGGTGTAACGAAGTGGAGGTTCTTGTCAACAGAGCAGCCCTAAACTTTGGGGTGCCTGTGTCTTGCTGATTTATAGTTTTCCCAATTTATACGCCCATGAGTGGAAGTGCCCTGTGCTCTCTAAGCTGAGTTTTTTAGATGTTTCAGGACACACCGTACACTTCTCCAGAGTGGCTGTTGGCAATTTACATCCCTCCCATCAGCGTAGCCAGGCTCCCGTTTCTCCATGGCCTGTCCTGCATTTCTGGTTTTGACACTTTATTCAACATGGCCCTTTTGACCGATGGGAAGCGAGACTTCTTTGTAGCGCTGATTTGCCTTTCCAGGTTGCTTGGTTGGCCAAAAAGGGCGTATGCGTTTTTTCCTGAATATATTCAGGAAAAAAACGCATACGCCCTTTTTGGCCAAGGGCATCATTGTCGAGGTTTTGCCGCTTTTCCTGTGCTTTAAAGGCGATTCGAATCTCCCTCCTGAAATCTGTTTCCTGCAATTCTGCCTTGCTTTCCAATCCTCTTCGTTGCCTTCCCTCAATATATTTGTGGACGAGAGTTATCATTTATAAGTCTGCAGGTTTGTGAATTGCAGTGCCCCTGAGCTCCATTTTTCAACTCGCTTTCTTGGGAGCTGGCCGCAAAAGCGCAGGATTGCTTCAGGCCCTATTCTGGTCCCGGGCGGCAGGCTGAGCCTGTGGTTAATTCTTCTTCCTGATGGGGAAGTAGAGTGACCTGTGCCTGTCCCAACACCTAGAGCTAGTCTCTCATTGGTTCCCACTCTTCCCGTTCATCCTCAGGACAAATTGCAACCTGTACGGAACAGGAGGTTAAAGATGCTGATTCTCCAAGGAGGGAGATTGCTACTAAAGCGGCTGGAATGGCGAACCCGAGCATAAGGAGATGAGAAATGAGGTGCGTTTTGGAAACCTTTCCCGATCACACGGTGTACCATCTTCTGGGTTTTTCATGCATGTTTTCGATGTAGGAAGATGCCCTTGAACCTGGAGATTTGGGACCCATGGGATGGGAACCACGCAGTATTACTTTAAAGGGTCTGCGTTTCCTCACCCAACCTCACCAAACCTCTCAGCCCCAAGAGTGTCCACCCCTATGTCTCCATTAGCTGTGGGTCTAGATATGGTCAATCCAGGTGGCATCACAGCCCCTGAACGAATTTTGTAAGAATTTCTCTCTCTTTCACTGTCTTTGTTTCACGGGTTTTTAAAAGTAATTGATTTTTATAATGGGGTTTAGCTGCTTTTCACTGCTGTGTTTCTGCCGCTTTACACCCACTTGACTCACTTACAGAGAGATATCAAAACATAGGTTTTAAGCTTCTTACTAGTCAGATATATTCTTGGGCGGTGAATAGGGGGTGTTGAGTCCAATTCACTGATCAAGGAGTAGGTCTTGGCTATTACATATTGGGTTTATGGAACGGTATCTGACCTAATTTGAAACCCTTGTTTTATGCATCACCCCACCTCACCTTTCCCGTTAAGCAGCCATAGTGTGTTTTCTAAACGTGGGACTCTGTTCTGTTTTGTAATTCAGTTCAAGGGTAGCGGTTTTTACATTCCCTCTATAAGTGATATCTTATGATAAGTGTCTTTTTCTGTGTGACTTATTTCACTTAGAATCGTCGTACCTAAACCACTCATCACGCTGCTACTAGCCTTATGACGTTGATTTCATGGCTGAGTGATATTCCATTGTACATAAGGACCACAACTTCTTTATCCATTTTTCTCTTTCCTGGGATATTTAAGGTGTAACGAAGTGGAGGTTCTTGTCAACAGAGCAGCCCTAAACTTTGGGGTGCCTGTGTCTTGCTGATTTTTAGTTTTCCCAATTTATACGCCCATGAGTGGAAGTGCCCTGTGCTCTCTAAGCTGAGTTTTTTAGATGTTTCAGGACACACCGTACACTTCTCCAGAGTGGCTGTTGGCAATTTACATCCCTCCCATCAGCGTAGCCAGGCTCCCGTTTCTCCATGGCTTGTCCTGCATTTCTGGTTTTGACACTTTATTCAGCATGGCCCTTTTGACCGATGGGAAGCGAGACTTCTTTGTAGCGCTGATTTGCCTTTCCAGGTTGCTTGGTTGGCCAAAAAGGGCGTATGCGTTTTTTCCTGAATATATTCAGGAAAAAAACGCATACGCCCTTTTTGGCCAAGGGCATCATTGTCGAGGTTTTGCCGCTTTTCCTGTGCTTTAAAGGCGATTCGAATCTCCCTCCTGAAATCTGTTTCCTGCAATTCTGCCTTGCTTTCCAATCCTCTTCGTTGCCTTCCCTCAATATATTTGTGGACGAGAGTTATCATTTATAAGTCTGCAGGTTTGTGAATTGCAGTGCCCCTGAGCTCCATTTTTCAACTCGCTTTCTTGCGAGCTGGCCGCAAAAGCGCAGGATTGCTTCAGGCCCTATACTGGTCCCGGGCGGCAGGCTGAGCCTGTGGTTAATTCTTCTTCCTGATGGGGAAGTAGAGTGACCTGTGCCTGTCCCAACACCTAGAGCTAGTCTCTCATTGGTTCCCACTCTTCCCGTTCATCCTCAGGACAAATTGCAACCTGTACGGAACAGGAGGTTAAAGGTGCTGATTCTCCAAGGAGGGAGATTGCTACTAAAGCGGCTGGAATGGCGAACCCGAGCATAAGGAGATGAGAAATGAGGTGCGTTTTGGAAACCTTTCCCGATCACACGGTGTACCATCTTCTGGGTTTCTCATGCATGTTTTCGATGTAGGAAGATGCCCTTGAACCTGGAGATTTGGGACCCATGGGATGGGAACCACGCAGTATTACTTTAAAGGGTCTGCGTTTCCTCACCCAACCTCACCAAACCTCTCAGCCACAAGAGTGTCCACCCCTATGTCTCCATCAGCTGTGGGTCTAGATATGGTCAATCCAGGTGGCATCACAGCCCCTGAACGAATTTTGTAAGAATTTCTCTCTCTTTCACTGTCTTTGTTTCACGGGTTTTTAAAAGTAATTGATTTTTATAATGGGGTTTAGCTGCTTTTCACTGCTGTGTTTCTGCCGCTTTACACCCACTTGACTCACTTACAGAGAGATATCAAAACATAGGTTTTAAGCTTCTTACTAGTCAGATATATTCTTGGGCGGTGAATAGGGGGTGTTGAGTCCAATTCACTGATCAAGGAGTAGGTCTTGTCTATTACATATTGGGTTTATGGAACGGTATCTGACCTAATTTGAAACCCTTGTTTTATGCATCACCCCACCTCACCTTTCCCGTTAAGCAGCCATAGTGTGTTTTCTAAACGTGGGACTCTGTTCTGTTTTGTAATTCAGTTCAAGGGTAGCGGTTTTTACATTCCCTCTATAAGTGATATCTTATGATAAGTGTCTTTTCCTGTGTGACTTATTTCACTTAGAATCGTCGTACCTAAACCACTCATCATGCTGCTACTAGCCTTATGACGTTGATTTCATGGCTGAGTGATATTCCATTGTACATAAGGACCACAACTTCTTTATCCATTTTTCTCTTTCCTGGGATATTTAAGGTGTAACGAAGTGGAGGTTCTTGTCAACAGAGCAGCCCTAAACTTTGGGGTGCCTGTGTCTTGCTGATTTTTAGTTTTCCCAATTTATACGCCCATGAGTGGAAGTGCCCTGTGCTCTCTAAGCTGAGTTTTTTAGATGTTTCAGGACACACCGTACACTTCTCCAGAGTGGCTGTTGGCAATTTACATCCCTCCCATCAGCGTAGCCAGGCTCCCGTTTCTCCATGGCCTGTCCTGCATTTCTGGTTTTGACACTTTATTCAACATGGCCCTTTTGACCGATGGGAAGCGAGACTTCTTTGTAGCGCTGATTTGCCTTTCCAGGTTGCTTGGTTGGCCAAAAAGGGCGTATGCGTTTTTTCCTGAATATATTCAGGAAAAAAACGCATACGCCCTTTTTGGCCAAGGGCATCATTGTCGAGGTTTTGCCGCTTTTCCTGTGCTTTAAAGGCGATTCGAATCTCCCTCCTGAAATCTGTTTCCTGCAATTCTGCCTTGCTTTCCAATCCTCTTCGTTGCCTTCCCTCAATATATTTGTGGACGAGAGTTATCATTTATAAGTCTGCAGGTTTGTGAATTGCAGTGCCCCTGAGCTCCATTTTTCAACTCGCTTTCTTGGGAGCTGGCCGCAAAAGCGCAGGATTGCTTCAGGCCCTATTCTGGTCCCGGGCGGCAGGCTGAGCCTGTGGTTAATTCTTCTTCCTGATGGGGAAGTAGAGTGACCTGTGCCTGTCCCAACACCTAGAGCTAGTCTCTCATTGGTTCCCACTCTTCCCGTTCATCCTCAGGACAAATTGCAACCTGTACGGAACAGGAGGTTAAAGGTGCTGATTCTCCAAGGAGGGAGATTGCTACTAAAGCGGCTGGAATGGCGAACCCGAGCATAAGGAGATGAGAAATGAGGTGCGTTTTGGAAACCTTTCCCGATCACACGGTGTACCATCTTCTGGGTTTTTCATGCATGTTTTCGATGTAGGAAGATGCCCTTGAACCTGGAGATTTGGGACCCATGGGATGGGAACCACGCAGTATTACTTTAAAGGGTCTGCGTTTCCTCACCCAACCTCACCAAACCTCTCAGCCCCAAGAGTGTCCACCCCTATGTCTCCATCAGCTGTGGGTCTAGATATGGTCAATCCAGGTGGCATCACAGCCCCTGAACGAATTTTGTAAGAATTTCTCTCTCTTTCACTGTCTTTGTTTCACGGGTTTTTAAAAGTAATTGATTTTTATAATGGGGTTTAGCTGCTTTTCACTGCTGTGTTTCTGCCGCTTTACACCCACTTGACTCACTTACAGAGAGATATCAAAACATAGGTTTTAAGCTTCTTACTAGTCAGATATATTCTTGGGCGGTGAATAGGGGGTGTTGAGTCCAATTCACTGATCAAGGAGTAGGTCTTGGCTATTACATATTGGGTTTATGGAACGGTATCTGACCTAATTTGAAATCCTTGTTTTATGCATCACCCCACCTCACCTTTCCCGTTAAGCAGCCATAGTGTGTTTTCTAAACGTGGGACTCTGTTCTGTTTTGTAATTCAGTTCAAGGGTAGCGGTTTATACATTCCCTCTATAAGTGATATCTTATGATAAGTGTCTTTTTCTGTGTGACTTATTTCACGTAGAATCGTCGTACCTAAATCCACTCATCATGCTGCTACTAGCCTTATGACGTTGATTTCATGGCTGAGTGATATTCCATTGTACATAAGGACGACAAATTATTTATCCATTTTTCTCTTTCCTGGGATATTTAAGGTGTAACGAAGTGGAGGTTCTTGTCAACAGAGCAGCCCTAAACTTTGGGGTGCCTGTGTCTTGCTGATTTTTAGTTTTCCCAATTTATACGCCCATGAGTGGAAGTGCCCTGTGCTCTCTAAGCTGAGTTTTTTAGATGTTTCAGGACACACCGTACACTTCTCCAGAGTGGCTGTTGGCAATTTACATCCCTCCCATCAGCGTAGCCAGGCTCCCGTTTCTCCATGGCCTGTCCTGCATTTCTGGTTTTGACACTTTATTCAACATGGCCCTTTTGACCGATGGGAAGCGAGACTTCTTTGTAGCGCTGATTTGCCTTTCCAGGTTGCTTGGTTGGCCAAAAAGGGCGTATGCGTTTTTTCCTGAATATATTCAGGAAAAAAACGCATACGCCCTTTTTGGCCAAGGGCATCATTGTCGAGGTTTTGCCGCTTTTCCTGTGCTTTAAAGGCGATTCGAATCTCCCTCCTGAAATCTGTTTCCTGCAATTCTGCCTTGCTTTCCAATCCTCTTCGTTGCCTTCCCTCAATATATTTGTGGACGAGAGTTATCATTTATAAGTCTGCAGGTTTGTGAATTGCAGTGCCCCTGAGCTCCATTTTTCAACTCGCTTTCTTGGGAGCTGGCCGCAAAAGCGCAGGATTGCTTCAGGCCCTATTCTGGTCCCGGGCGGCAGGCTGAGCCTGTGGTTAATTCTTCTTCCTGATGGGGAAGTAGAGTGACCTGTGCCTGTCCCAACACCTAGAGCTAGTCTCTCATTGGTTCCCACTCTTCCCGTTCATCCTCAGGACAAATTGCAACCTGTACGGAACAGGAGGTTAAAGGTGCTGATTCTCCAAGGAGGGAGATTGCTACTAAAGGGGCTGGAATGGCGAACCCGAGCATAAGGAGATGAGAAATGAGGTGCGTTTTGGAAACCTTTCCCGATCACACGGTGTACCATCTTCTGGGTTTCTCATGCATGTTTTCGATGTAGGAAGATGCCCTTGAACCTGGAGATTTGGGACCCATGGGATGGGAACCACGCAGTATTACTTTAAAGGGTCTGCGTTTCCTCACCCAACCTCACCAAACCTCTCAGCCCCAAGAGTGTCCACCCCTATGTCTCCATCAGCTGTGGGTCTAGATATGGTCAATCCAGGTGGCATCACAGCCCCTGAACGAATTTTGTAAGAATTTCTCTCTCTTTCACTGTCTTTGTTTCACGGGTTTTTAAAAGTAATTGATTTTTATAATGGGGTTTAGCTGCTTTTCACTGCTGTGTTTCTGCCGCTTTACACCCACTTGACTCACTTACAGAGAGATATCAAAACATAGGTTTTAAGCTTCTTACTAGTCAGATATATTCTTGGGCGGTGAATAGGGGGTGTTGAGTCCAATTCACTGATCAAGGAGTAGGTCTTGGCTATTACATATTGGGTTTATGGAACGGTATCTGAGCTAATTTGAAACCCTTGTTTTATGCATCACCCCACCTCACCTTTCCCGTTAAGCAGCCATAGTGTGTTTTCTAAACGTGGGACTCTGTTCTGTTTTGTAATTCAGTTCAAGGGTAGCGGTTTTTACATTCCCTCTATAAGTGATATCTTATGATAAGTGTCTTTTTCTGTGTGACTTATTTCACTTAGAATCGTCGTACCTAAATCCACTCATCATGCTGCTACTAGCCTTATGACGTTGATTTCATGGCTGAGTGATATTCCATTGTACATAAGGACCACAACTTCTTTATCCATTTTTCTCTTTCCTGGGATATTTAAGGTGTAACGAAGTGGAGGTTCTTGTCAACAGAGCAGCCCTAAACTTTGGGGTGCCTGTGTCTTGCTGATTTTTAGTTTTCCCAATTTATACGCCCATGAGTGGAAGTGCCCTGTGCTCTCTAAGCTGAGTTTTTTAGATGTTTCAGGACACACCGTACACTTCTCCAGAGTGGCTGTTGGCAATTTACATCCCTCCCATCAGCGTAGCCAGGCTCCCGTTTCTCCATGGCCTGTCCTGCATTTCTGGTTTTGACACTTTATTCAGCATGGCCCTTTTGACCGATGGGAAGCGAGACTTCTTTGTAGCGCTGATTTGCCTTTCCAGGTTGCTTGGTTGGCCAAAAAGGGCGTATGCGTTTTTTCCTGAATATATTCAGGAAAAAACGCATACGCCCTTTTTGGCCAAGGGCATCATTGTCGAGGTTTTGCCGCTTTTCCTGTGCTTTAAAGGCGATTCGAATCTCCCTCCTGAAATCTGTTTCCTGCAGTTCTGCCTTGCTTTCCAATCCTCTTCGTTGCCTTCCCTCAATATATTTGTGGACGAGAGTTATCATTTATAAGTCTGCAGGTTTGTGAATTGCAGTGCCCCTGAGCTCCATTTTTCAACTCGCTTTCTTGGGAGCTGGCCGCAAAAGCGCAGGATTGCTTCAGGCCCTATTCTGGTCCCGGGCGGCAGGCTGAGCCTGTGGTTAATTCTTCTTCCTGATGGGGAAGTAGAGTGACCTGTGCCTGTCCCAACACCTAGAGCTAGTCTCTCATTGGTTCCCACTCTTCCCGTTCATCCTCAGGACAAATTGCAACCTGTACGGAACAGGAGGTTAAAGGTGCTGATTCTCCAAGGAGGGAGATTGCTACTAAAGCGGCTGGAATGGCGAACCCGAGCATAAGGAGATGAGAAATGAGGTGCGTTTTGGAAACCTTTCCCGATCACACGGTGTACCATCTTCTGGGTTTTTCATGCATGTTTTCGATGTAGGAAGATGCCCTTGAACCTGGAGATTTGGGACCCATGGGATGGGAACCACGCAGTATTACTTTAAAGGGTCTGCGTTTCCTCACCCAACGTCACCAAACCTCTCAGCCCCAAGAGTGTCCACCCCTATGTCTCCATCAGCTGTGGGTCTAGATATGGTCAATCCAGGTGGCATCACAGCCCCTGAACGAATTTTGTAAGAATTTCTCTCTCTTTCACTGTCTTTGTTTCACGGGTTTTTAAAAGTAATTGCTTTTTATAATGGGGTTTAGCTGCTTTTCACTGCTGTGTTTCTGCCACTTTACACCCACTTGACTCACTTACAGAGAGATATCAAAACATAGGTTTTAAGCTTCTTACTAGTCAGATATATTCTTGGGCGGTGAATAGGGGGTGTTGAGTCCAATTCACTGATCAAGGAGTAGGTCTTGGCTATTACATATTGGGTTTATGGAACGGTATCTGACCTAATTTGAAACCCTTGTCTTATGCATCACCCCACCTCACCTTTCCCGTTAAGCAGCCATAGTGTGTTTTCTAAACGTGGGACTCTGTTCTGTTTTGTAATTCAGTTCAAGGGTAGCGGTTTATACATTCCCTCTATAAGTGATATCTTATGATAAGTGTCTTTTTCTGTGTGACTTATTTCACTTAGAATCGTCGTACCTAAATCCACTCATCATGCTGCTACTAGCCTTATGACGTTGATTTCATGGCTGAGTGATATTCCATTGTACATAAGGACCACAACTTCTTTATCCATTTTTCTCTTTCCTGGGATATTTAAGGTGTAACGAAGTGGAGGTTCTTGTCAACAGAGCAGCCCTAAACTTTGGGGTGCCTGTGTCTTGCTGATTTTTAGTTTTCCCAATTTATACGCCCATGAGTGGAAGTGCCCTGTGCTCTCTAAGCTGAGTTTTTTAGATGTTTCAGGACACACCGTACACTTCTCCAGAGTGGCTGTTGGCAATTTACATCCCTCCCATCAGCGTAGCCAGGCTCCCGTTTCTCCATGGCCTGTCCTGCATTTCTGGTTTTGACACTTTATTCAGCATGGCCCTTTTGACCGATGGGAAGCGAGACTTCTTTGTAGCGCTGATTTGCCTTTCCAGGTTGCTTGGTTGGCCAAAAAGGGCGTATGCGTTTTTTCCTGAATATATTCAGGAAAAAACGCATACGCCCTTTTTGGCCAAGGGCATCATTGTCGAGGTTTTGCCGCTTTTCCTGTGCTTTAAAGGCGATTCGAATCTCCCTCCTGAAATCTGTTTCCTGCAATTCTGCCTTGCTTTCCAATCCTCTTCGTTGCCTTCCCTCAATATATTTGTGGACGAGAGTTATCATTTATAAGTCTGCAGGTTTGTGAATTGCAGTGCCCCTGAGCTCCATTTTTCAACTCGCTTTCTTGGGAGCTGGCCGCAAAAGCGCAGGATTGCTTCAGGCCCTATTCTGGTCCCGGGCGGCAGGCTGAGCCTGTGGTTAATTCTTCTTCCTGATGGGAAAGTAGAGTGACCTGTGCCTGTCCCAACACCTAGAGCTAGTCTCTCATTGGTTCCCACTCTTCCCGTTCATCCTCAGGACAAATTGCAACCTGTACGGAACAGGAGGTTAAAGGTGCTGATTCTCCAAGGAGGGAGATTGCTACTAAAGGGGCTGGAATGGCGAACCCGAGCATAAGGAGATGAGAAATGAGGTGCGTTTTGGAAACCTTTCCCGATCACACGGTGTACCATCTTCTGGGTTTCTCATGCATGTTTTCGATGTAGGAAGATGCCCTTGAACCTGGAGATTTGGGACCCATGGGATGGGAACCACGCAGTATTACTTTAAAGGGTCTGCGTTTCCTCACCCAACCTCACCAAACCTCTCAGCCCCAAGAGTGTCCACCCCTATGTCTCCATCAGCTGTGGGTCTAGATATGGTCAATCCAGGTGGCATCACAGCCCCTGAACGAATTTTGTAAGAATTTCTCTCTCTTTCACTGTCTTTGTTTCACGGGTTTTTAAAAGTAATTGATTTTTATAATGGGGTTTAGCTGCTTTTCACTGCTGTGTTTCTGCCGCTTTACACCCACTTGACTCACTTACAGAGAGATATCAAAACATAGGTTTTAAGCTTCTTACTAGTCAGATATATTCTTGGGCGGTGAATAGGGGGTGTTGAGTCCAATTCACTGATCAAGGAGTAGGTCTTGGCTATTACATATTGGGTTTATGGAACGGTATCTGAGCTAATTTGAAACCCTTGTTTTATGCATCACCCCACCTCACCTTTCCCGTTAAGCAGCCATAGTGTGTTTTCTAAACGTGGGACTCTGTTCTGTTTTGTAATTCAGTTCAAGGGTAGCGGTTTTTACATTCCCTCTATAAGTGATATCTTATGATAAGTGTCTTTTTCTGTGTGACTTATTTCACTTAGAATCGTCGTACCTAAATCCACTCATCATGCTGCTACTAGCCTTATGACGTTGATTTCATGGCTGAGTGATATTCCATTGTACATAAGGACCACAACTTCTTTATCCATTTTTCTCTTTCCTGGGATATTTAAGGTGTAACGAAGTGGAGGTTCTTGTCAACAGAGCATCCCTAAACTTTGGGGTGCCTGTGTCTTGCTGATTTTTAGTTTTCCCAATTTATACGCCCATGAGTGGAAGTGCCCTGTGCTCTCTAAGCTGATTTTTTAGATGTTTCAGGACACACCGTACACTTCTCCAGAGTGGCTGTTGGCAATTTACATCCCTCCCATCAGCGTAGCCAGGCTCCCGTTTCTCCATGGCCTGTCCTGCATATCTGGTTTTGACACTTTATTCAGCATGGCCCTTTTGACCGATGGGAAGCGAGACTTCTTTGTAGCGCTGATTTGCCTTTCCAGGTTGCTTGGTTGGCCAAAAAGGGCGTATGCGTTTTTTCCTGAATATATTCAGGAAAAAACGCATACGCCCTTTTTGGCCAAGGGCATCATTGTCGAGGTTTTGCCGCTTTTCCTGTGCTTTAAAGGCGATTCGAATCTCCCTCCTGAAATCTGTTTCCTGCAGTTCTGCCTTGCTTTCCAATCCTCTTCGTTGCCTTCCCTCAATATATTTGTGGACGAGAGTTATCATTTATAAGTCTGCAGGTTTGTGAATTGCAGTGCCCCTGAGCTCCATTTTTCAACTCGCTTTCTTGGGAGCTGGCCGCAAAAGCGCAGGATTGCTTCAGGCCCTATTCTGGTCCCGGGCGGCAGGCTGAGCCTGTGGTTAATTCTTCTTCCTGATGGGAAAGTAGAGTGACCTGTGCCTGTTCCAACACCTAGAGCTAGTCTCTCATTGGTTCCCACTCTTCCCGTTCATCCTCAGGACAAATTGCAACCTGTACGGAACAGGAGGTTAAAGGTGCTGATTCTCCAAGGAGGGAGATTGCTACTAAAGCGGCTGGAATGGCGAAGCCGAGCACAAGGAGATGAGAAATGAGGTGCGTTTTGGAAACCTTTCCCGATCACACGGTGTACCATCTTCTGGGTTTCTCATGCATGTTTTCGATGTAGGAAGATGCCCTTGAACCTGGAGATTTGGGACCCATGGGATGGATATCACGCAGTATTACTTTAAAGGGTCTGCGTTTCCTCACCCAACCTCACCAAACCTCTCAGCCCCAAGAGTGTCCACCCTTATGTCTCCATCAGCTGTGGGTCTAGATATGGTCAATCCAGGTGGCATCACAGCCCCTGAACGAATTTTGTAAGAATTTCTCTCTCTTTCACTGTCTTTGTTTCACGGGTTTTTAAAAGTAATTGATTTTTATAATGGGGTTTAGCTGCTTTTCACTGCTGTGTTTCTGCCGCTTTACACCCACTTGACTCACTTACAGAGAGATATCAAAACATAGGTTTTAAGCTTCTTACTAGTCAGATATATTCTTGGGCGGTGAATAGGGGGTGTTGAGTCCAATTCACTGATCAAGGAGTAGGTCTTGTCTATTACATATTGGGTTTATGGAACGGTATCTGACCTAATTTGAAACCCTTGTTTTATGCATCACCCCACCTCACCTTTCCCGTTAAGCAGCCATAGTGTGTTTTCTAAACGTGGGACTCTGTTCTGTTTTGTAATTCAGTTCAAGGGTAGCGGTTTATACATTCCCTCTATAAGTGATATCTTATGATAAGTGTCTTTTTCTGTGTGACTTATTTCACTTAGAATCGTCGTACCTAAACCACTCATCATGCTGCTACTAGCCTTATGACGTTGATTTCATGGCTGAGTGATATTCCATTGTACATAAGGACCACAACTTCTTTATCCATTTTTCTCTTTCCTGGGATATTTAAGGTGTAACAAAGTGGAGGTTCTTGTCAACAGAGCAGCCCTAAACTTTGGGGTGCCTGTGTCTTGCTGATTTTTAGTTTTCCCAATTTATACGCCCATGAGTGGAAGTGCCCTGTGCTCTCTAAGCTGAGTTTTTTAGATGTTTCAGGACACACCGTACACTTCTCCAGAGTGGCTGTTGGTAATTTACATCCCTCCCATCAGCGTAGCCAGGCTCCCGTTTCTCCATGGCCTGTCCTGCATTTCTGGTTTTGACACTTTATTCAGCATGGCCCTTTTGACCGATGGGAAGCGAGACTTCTTTGTAGCGCTGATTTGCCTTTCCAGGTTGCTTGGTTGGCCAAAAAGGGCGTATGCGTTTTTTCCTGAATATATTCAGGAAAAAACGCATACGCCCTTTTTGGCCAAGGGCATCATTGTCGAGGTTTTGCCACTTTTCCTGTGCTTTAAAGGCGATTCGAATCTCCCTCCTGAAATCTGTTTCCTGCAATTCTGCCTTGCTTTCCAATCCTCTTCGTTGCCTTCCCTCAATATATTTGTGGACGAGAGTTATCATTTATAAGTCTGCAGGTTTGTGAATTGCAGTGCCCCTGAGCTCCATTTTTCAACTCGCTTTCTTGGGAGCTGGCCGCAAAAGCGCAGGATTGCTTCAGGCCCTATTCTGGTCCCGGGCGGCAGCCTGAGCCTCTGGTTAATTCTTCTTCCTGATGGGGAAGTAGAGTGACCTGTGCCTGTCCCAACACCTAGAGCTAGTCTCTCATTGGTTCCCACTCTTCCCGTTCATCCTCAGGACAAATTGCAACGTGTACGGAACAGGAGGTTAAAGGTGCTGATTCTCCAAGGAGGGAGATTGCTACTAAAGCGGCTGGAATGGCGAACCCGAGCATAAGGAGATGAGAAATGAGGTGCGTTTTGGAAACCTTTCCCGATCACACGGTGTACCATCTTCTGGGTTTCTCATGCATGTTTTCGATGCAGGAAGATGCCCTTGAACCTGGAGATTTGGGACCCATGGGATGGGAACCACGCAGTATTACTTTAAAGGGACTGCGTTTCCTCACCCAACCTCACCAAACCTCTCAGCCCCAAGAGTGTCCACCCCTATGTCTCCATCAGCTGTGGGTCTAGATATGGTCAATCCAGGTGGCATCACAGCCCCTGAACGAATTTTGTAAGAATTTCTCTCTCTTTCACTGTCTTTGTTTCACGGGTTTTTAAAAGTAATTGATTTTTATAATGGGGTTTAGCTGCTTTTCACTGCTGTGTTTCTGCCGCTTTACACCCACTTGACTCACTTACAGAGAGATATCAAAACATAGGTTTTAAGCTTCTTACTAGTCAGATATATTCTTGGGCGGTGAATAGGGGGTGTTGAGTCCAATTCACTGATCAAGGAGTAGGTCTTGGCTATTACATATTGGGTTTATGGAACGGTATCTGACCTAATTTGAAACCCTTGTTTTATGCATCACCCCACCTCACCTTTCCCGTTAAGCAGCCATAGTGTGTTTTCTAAACGTGGGACTCTGTTCTGTTTTGTAATTCAGTTCAAGGGTAGCGGTTTATACATTCCCTCTATAAGTGATATCTTATGATAAGTGTCTTTTTCTGTGTGACTTATTTCACTTAGAATCGTCGTACCTAAATCCACTCATCATGCTGCTACTAGCCTTATGACGTTGATTTCATGGCTGAGTGATATTCCATTGTACATAAGGACCACAACTTCTTTATCCATTTTTCTCTTTCCTGGGATATTTAAGGTGTAACGAAGTGGAGGTTCTTGTCAACAGAGCAGCCCTAAACTTTGGGGTGCCTGTGTCTTGCTGATTTTTAGTTTTCCCAATTTATACGCCCATGAGTGGAAGTGCCCTGTGCTCTCTAAGCTGAGTTTTTTAGATGTTTCAGGACACACCGTACACTTCTCCAGAGTGGCTGTTGGCAATTTACATCCCTCCCATCAGCGTAGCCAGGCTCCCGTTTCTCCATGGCCTGTCCTGCATTTCTGGTTTTGACACTTTATTCAGCATGGCCCTTTTGACCGATGGGAAGCGAGACTTCTTTGTAGCGCTGATTTGCCTTTCCAGGTTGCTTGGTTGGCCAAAAAGGGCGTATGCGTTTTTTCCTGAATATATTCAGGAAAAAACGCATACGCCCTTTTTGGCCAAGGGCATCATTGTCGAGGTTTTGCCGCTTTTCCTGTTCTTTAAAGGCGATTCGAATCTCCCTCCTGAAATCTGTTTCCTGCAATTCTGCCTTGCTTTCCAATCCTCTTCGTTGCCTTCCCTCAATATATTTGTGGACGAGAGTTATCATTTATAAGTCTGCAGGTTTGTGAATTGCAGTGCCCCTGAGCTCCATTTTTCAACTCGCTTTCTTGGGAGCTGGCCGCAAAAGCGCAGGATTGCTTCAGGCCCTATTCTGGTCCCGGGCGGCAGGCTGAGCCTGTGGTTAATTCTTCTTCCTGATGGGGAAGTAGAGTGACCTGTGCCTGTCCCAACACCTAGAGCTAGTCTCTCATTGGTTCCCACTCTTCCCGTTCATCCTCAGGACAAATTGCAACCTGTACGGAACAGGAGGTTAAAGGTGCTGATTCTCCAAGGAGGGAGATTGCTACTAAACCGGCTGGAATGGTGAACCCGAGCATAAGGAGATGAGAAATGAGGTGCGTTTTGGAAACCTTTCCCGATCACACAGTGTACCATCTTCTGGGTTTCTCATGCATGTTTTCGATGTAGGAAGATGCCCTTGAACCTGGAGATTTGGGACCCATGGGATGGGAACCACGCAGTATTACTTTAAAGGGTCTGCGTTTCCTCACCCAACCTCACCAAACCTCTCAGCCCCAAGAGTGTCCACCCCTATGTCTCCATCAGCTGTGGGTCTAGATATGGTCAATCCAGGTGGCATCACAGCCCCTGAACGAATTTTGTAAGAATTTCTCTCTCTTTCACTGTCTTTGTTTCACGGGTTTTTAAAAGTAATTGATTTTTATAATGGGGTTTAGCTGCTTTTCACTGCTGTGTTTCTGCCGCTTTACACCCACTTGACTCACTTACAGAGAGATATCAAAACATAGGTTTTAAGCTTCTTACTAGTCAGTTATATTCTTGGGCGGTGAATAGGGGGTGTTGAGTCCAATTCACTGATCAAGGAGTAGGTCTTGGCTATTACATATTGGGTTTATGGAAGGATATCTGACCTAATTTGAAACCCTTGTTTTATGCATCACCCCACCTCACCTTTCCCGTTAAGCAGCCATAGTGTGTTTTCTAAACGTGGGACTCTGTTCTGTTTTGTAATTCAGTTCAAGGGTAGCGGTTTTTACATTCCTTCTATAAGTGATATCTTACGATAAGTGTCTTTTTCTGTGTGACTTATTTCACTTAGAATCGTCGTACCTAAATCCACTCATCATGCTGCTACTAGCCTTATGACGTTGATTTCATGGCTGAGTGATATTCCATTGTACATAAGGACCACAACTTCTTTATCCATTTTTCTCTTTCCTGGGATATTTAAGGTGTAATGAAGTGGAGGTTCTTGTCAACAGAGCATCCCTAAACTTTGGGGTGCCTGTGTCTTGCTGATTTTTAGTTTTCCCAATTTATACGCCCATGAGTGGAAGTGCCCTGTGCTCTCTAAGCTGAGTTTTTTAGATGTTTCAGGACACACCGTACACTTCTCCAGAGTGGCTGTTGGCAATTTACATCCCTCCCATCAGCGTAGCCAGGCTCCCGTTTCTCCATGGCCTGTCCTGCATTTCTGGTTTTGACACTTTATTCAGCATGGCCCTTTTGACCGATGGGAAGCGAGACTTCTTTGTAGCGCTGATTTGCCTTTCCAGGTTGCTTGGTTGGCCAAAAAGGGCGTATGCGTTTTTTCCTGAATATATTCAGGAAAAAACGCATACGCCCTTTTTGGCCAAGGGCATCATTGTCGAGGTTTTGCCGCTTTTCCTGTTCTTTAAAGGCGATTCGAATCTCCCTCCTGAAATCTGTTTCCTGCAATTCTGCCTTGCTTTCCAATCCTCTTCGTTGCCTTCCCTCAATATATTTGTGGACGAGAGTTATCATTTATAAGTCTGCAGGTTTGTGAATTGCAGTGCCCCTGAGCTCCATTTTTCAACTCGCTTTCTTGGGAGCTGGCCGCAAAAGCGCAGGATTGCTTCAGGCCCTATTCTGGTCCCGGGCGGCAGGCTGAGCCTGTGGTTAATTCTTCTTCCTGATGGGGAAGTAGAGTGACCTGTGCCTGTCCCAACACCTAGAGCTAGTCTCTCATTGGTTCCCACTCTTCCCGTTCATCCTCAGGACAAATTGCAACCTGTACGGAACAGGAGGTTAAAGGTGCTGATTCTCCAAGGAGGGAGATTGCTACTAAAGCGGCTGGAATGGCGAACCCGAGCATAAGGAGATGAGAAATGAGGTGCGTTTTGGAAACCTTTCCCGATCACACGGTGTACCATCTTCTGGGTTTCTCATGCATGTTTTCGATGTAGGAAGATGCCCTTGAACCTGGAGATTTGGGACCCATGGGATGGGAACCACGCAGTATTACTTTAAAGGGTCTGCGTTTCCTCACCCAACCTCACCAAACCTCTCAGCCCCAAGAGTGTCCACCCCTATGTCTCCATCAGCTGTGGGTCTAGATATGGTCAATCCAGGTGGCATCACAGCCCCTGAACGAATTTTGTAAGAATTTCTCTCTCTTTCACTGTCTTTGTTTCACGGGTTTTTAAAAGTAATTGATTTTTATAATGGGGTTTAGCTGCTTTTCACTGCTGTGTTTCTGCCGCTTTACACCCACTTGACTCACTTACAGAGAGATATCAAAACATAGGTTTTAAGCTTCTTACTAGTCAGTTATATTCTTGGGCGGTGAATAGGGGGTGTTGAGTCCAATTCACTGATCAAGGAGTAGGTCTTGGCTATTACATATTGGGTTTATGGAACGGTATCTGACCTAATTTGAAACCCTTGTTTTATGCATCACCCCACCTCACCTTTCCCGTTAAGCAGCCATAGTGTGTTTTCTAAACGTGGGACTCTGTTCTGTTTTGTAATTCAGTTCAAGGGTAGCGGTTTTTACATTCCCTCTATAAGTGATATCTTATGATAAGTGTCTTTTTCTGTGTGACTTATTTCACTTAGAATCGTCGTACCTAAACCACTCATCATGCTGCTACTAGCCTTATGACGTTGATTTCATGGCTGAGTGATATTCCATTGTACATAAGGACCACAACTTCTTTATCCATTTTTCTCTTTCCTGGGATATTTAAGGTGTAACGAAGTGGAGGTTCTTGTCAACAGAGCAGCCCTAAACTTTGGGGTGCCTGTGTCTTGCTGATTTTTAGTTTTCCCAATTTATACGCCCATGAGTGGAAGTGCCCTGTGCTCTCTAAGCTGAGTTTTTTAGATGTTTCAGGACACACCGTACACTTCTCCAGAGTGGCTGTTGGCAATTTACATCCCTCCCATCAGCGTAGCCAGGCTCCCGTTTCTCCATGGCCTGTCCTGCATTTCTGGTTTTGACACTTTATTCAGCATGGCCCTTTTGACCGATGGGAAGCGAGACTTCTTTGTAGCGCTGATTTGCCTTTCCAGGTTGCTTGGTTGGCCAAAAAGGGCGTATGCGTTTTTTCCTGAATATATTCAGGAAAAAAACGCATACGCCCTTTTTGGCCAAGGGCATCATTGTCGAGGTTTTGCCGCTTTTCCTGTGCTTTAAAGGCGATTCGAATCTCCCTCCTGAAATCTGTTTCCTGCAATTCTGCCTTGCTTTCCAATCCTCTTCGTTGCCTTCCCTCAATATATTTGTGGACGAGAGTTATCATTTATAAGTCTGCAGGTTTGTGAATTGCAGTGCCCCTGAGCTCCATTTTTCAACTCGCTTTCTTGGGAGCTGGCCGCAAAAGCGCAGGATTGCTTCAGGCCCTATTCTGGTCCCGGGCGGCAGGCTGAGCCTGTGGTTAATTCTTCTTCCTGATGGGGAAGTAGAGTGACCTGTGCCTGTCCCAACACCTAGAGCTAGTCTCTCATTGGTTCCCACTCTTCCCGTTCATCCTCAGGACAAATTGCAACCTGTACGGAACAGGAGGTTAAAGGTGCTGATTCTCCAAGGAGGGAGATTGCTACTAAAGCGGCTGGAATGGCGAACCCGAGCATAAGGAGATGAGAAATGAGGTGCGTTTTGGAAACCTTTCCCGATCACACGGTGTACCATCTTCTGGGTTTCTCATGCATGTTTTCGATGTAGGAAGATGCCCTTGAACCTGGAGATTTGGGACCCATGGGATGGGAACCACGCAGTATTACTTTAAAGGGTCTGCGTTTCCTCACCCAACCTCACCAAACCTCTCAGCCCCAAGAGTGTCCACCCCTATGTCTCCATCAGCTGTGGGTCTAGATATGGTCAATCCAGGTGGCATCACAGCCCCTGAACGAATTTTGTAAGAATTTCTCTCTCTTTCACTGTCTTTGTTTCACGGGTTTTTAAAAGTAATTGATTTTTATAATGGGGTTTAGCTGCTTTTCACTGCTGTGTTTCTGCCGCTTTACACCCACTTGACTCACTTACAGAGAGATATCAAAACATAGGTTTTAAGCTTCTTACTAGTCAGATATATTCTTGGGCGGTGAATAGGGGGTGTTGAGTCCAATTCACTGATCAAGGAGTAGGTCTTGGCTATTACATATTGGGTTTATGGAACGGTATCTGACCTAATTTGAAACCCTTGTCTTATGCATCACCCCACCTCACCTTTCCCGTTAAGCAGCCATAGTGTGTTTTCTAAACGTGGGACTCTGTTCTGTTTTGTAATTCAGTTCAAGGGTAGCGGTTTATACATTCCCTCTATAAGTGATATCTTATGATAAGTGTCTTTTTCTGTGTGACTTATTTCACTTAGAATCGTCGTACCTAAATCCACTCATCATGCTGCTACTAGCCTTATGACGTTGATTTCATGGCTGAGTGATATTCCATTGTACATAAGGACCACAACTTCTTTATCCATTTTTCTCTTTCCTGGGATATTTAAGGTGTAACGAAGTGGAGGTTCTTGTCAACAGAGCAGCCCTAAACTTTGGGGTGCCTGTGTCTTGCTGATTTTTAGTTTTCCCAATTTATACGCCCATGAGTGGAAGTGCCCTGTGCTCTCTAAGCTGAGTTTTTTAGATGTTTCAGGACACACCGTACACTTCTCCAGAGTGGCTGTTGGCAATTTACATCCCTCCCATCAGCGTAGCCAGGCTCCCGTTTCTCCATGGCCTGTCCTGCATTTCTGGTTTTGACACTTTATTCAGCATGGCCCTTTTGACCGATGGGAAGCGAGACTTCTTTGTAGCGCTGATTTGCCTTTCCAGGTTGCTTGGTTGGCCAAAAAGCGCGTATGCGTTTTTTCCTGAATATATTCAGGAAAAAACGCATACGCCCTTTTTGGCCAAGGGCATCATTGTCGAGGTTTTGCCGCTTTTCCTGTGCTTTAAAGGCTATTCGAATCTCCCTCCTGAAATCTGTTTCCTGCAATTCTGCCTTGCTTTCCAATCCTCTTCGTTGCCTTCCCTCAATATATTTGTGGACGAGAGTTATCATTTATAAGTCTGCAGGTTTGTGAATTGCAGTGCCCCTGAGCTCCATTTTTCAACTCGCTTTCTTGGGAGCTGGCCGCAAAAGCGCAGGATTGCTTCAGGCCCTATTCTGGTCCCGGGCGGCAGGCTGAGCCTGTGGTTAATTCTTCTTCCTGATGGGGAAGTAGAGTGACCTGTGCCTGTCCCAACACCTAGAGCTAGTCTCTCATTGGTTCCCACTCTTCCCGTTCATCCTCAGGACAAATTGCAACCTGTACGGAACAGGAGGTTAAAGGTGCTGATTCTCCAAGGAGGGAGATTGCTACTAAAGCGGCTGGAATGGCGAAGCCGAGCACAAGGAGATGAGAAATGAGGTGCGTTTTGGAAACCTTTCCCGATCACACGGTGTACCATCTTCTGGGTTTCTCATGCATGTTTTCGATGTAGGAAGATGCCCTTGAATCTGGAGATTTGGGACCCATGGGATGGATATCACGCAGTATTACTTTAAAGGGTCTGCGTTTCCTCACCCAACCTCACCAAACCTCTCAGCCCCAAGAGTGTCCACCCTTATGTCTCCATCAGCTGTGGGTCTAGATATGGTCAATCCAGGTGGCATCACAGCCCCTGAACGAATTTTGTAAGAATTTCTCTCTCTTTCACTGTCTTTGTTTCACGGGTTTTTAAAAGTAATTGATTTTTATAATGGGGTTTAGCTGCTTTTCACTGCTGTGTTTCTGCCGCTTTACACCCACTTGACTCACTTACAGAGAGATATCAAAACATAGGTTTTAAGCTTCTTACTAGTCAGATATATTCTTGGGCGGTGAATAGGGGGTGTTGAGTCCAATTCACTGATCAAGGAGTAGGTCTTGTCTATTACATATTGGGTTTATGGAACGGTATCTGACCTAATTTGAAACCCTTGTTTTATGCATCACCCCACCTCACCTTTCCCGTTAAGCAGCCATAGTGTGTTTTCTAAACGTGGGACTCTGTTCTGTTTTGTAATTCAGTTCAAGGGTAGCGGTTTATACATTCCCTCTGTAAGTGATATCTTATGATAAGTGTCTTTTTCTGTGTGACTTATTTCACTTAGAATCGTCGTACCTAAACCACTCATCATGCTGCTACTAGCCTTATGACGTTGATTTCATGGCTGAGTGATATTCCATTGTACATAAGGACCACAACTTCTTTATCCATTTTTCTCTTTCCTGGGATATTTAAGGTGTAACGAAGTGGAGGTTCTTGTCAACAGAGCAGCCCTAAACTTTGGGGTGCCTGTGTCTTGCTGATTTTTAGTTTTCCCAATTTATACGCCCATGAGTGGAAGTGCCCTGTGCTCTCTAAGCTGAGTTTTTTAGATGTTTCAGGACACACCGTACACTTCTCCAGAGTGGCTGTTGGCAATTTACATCCCTCCCATCAGCGTAGCCAGGCTCCCGTTTCTCCATGGCCTGTCCTGCATTTCTGGTTTTGACACTTTATTCAGCATGGCCCTTTTGACCGATGGGAAGCGAGACTTCTTTGTAGCGCTGATTTGCCTTTCCAGGTTGCTTGGTTGGCCAAAAAGGGCGTATGCGTTTTTTCCTGAATATATTCAGGAAAAAACGCATACGCCCTTTTTGGCCAAGGGCATCATTGTCGAGGTTTTGCCGCTTTTCCTGTGCTTTAAAGGCGATTCGAATCTCCCTCCTGAAATCTGTTTCCTGCAATTCTGCCTTGCTTTCCAATCCTCTTCGTTGCCTTCCCTCAATATATTTGTGGACGAGAGTTATCATTTATAAGTCTGCAGGTTTGTGAATTGCAGTGCCCCTGAGCTCCATTTTTCAACTCGCTTTCTTGGGAGCTGGCCGCAAAAGCGCAGGATTGCTTCAGGCCCTATTCTGGTCCCGGGCGGCAGGCTGAGCCTGTGGTTAATTCTTCTTCCTGATGGGGAAGTAGAGTGACCTGTGCCTGTCCCAACACCTAGAGCTAGTCTCTCATTGGTTCCCACTCTTCCCGTTCATCCTCAGGACAAATTGCAACCTGTACGGAACAGGAGGTTAAAGGTGCTGATTCTCCAAGGAGGGAGATTGCTACTAAAGCGGCTGGAATGGCGAACCCGAGCATAAGGAGATGAGAAATGAGGTGCGTTTTGGAAACCTTTCCCGATCACACGGTGTACCATCTTCTGGGTTTCTCATGCATGTTTTCGATGCAGGAAGATGCCCTTGAACCTGGAGATTTGGGACCCATGGGATGGGAACCACGCAGTATTACTTTAAAGGGTCTGCGTTTCCTCACCCAACCTCACCAAACCTCTCAGCCCCAAGAGTGTCCACCCCTATGTCTCCATCAGCTGTGGGTCTAGATATGGTCAATCCAGGTGGCATCACAGCCCCTGAACGAATTTTGTAAGAATTTCTCTCTCTTTCACTGTCTTTGTTTCACGGGTTTTTAAAAGTAATTGATTTTTATAATGGGGTTTAGCTGCTTTTCACTGCTGTGTTTCTGCCGCTTTACACCCACTTGACTCACTTACAGAGAGATATCAAAACATAGGTTTTAAGATTCTTACTAGTCAGATATATTCTTGGGCGGTGAATAGGGGGTGTTGAGTCCAATTCACTGATCAAGGAGTAGGTCTTGGCTATTACATATTGGGTTTATGGAACGGTATCTGACCTAATTTGAAACCCTTGTTTTATGCATCACCCCACCTCACCTTTCCCGTTAAGCAGCCATAGTGTGTTTTCTAAACGTGGGACTCTGTTCTGTTTTGTAATTCAGTTCAAGGGTAGCGGTTTATACATTCCCTCTATAAGTGATATCTTATGATAAGTGTCTTTTTCTGTGTGACTTATTTCACTTAGAATCGTCGTACCTAAATCCACTCATCATGCTGCTACTAGCCTTATGACGTTGATTTCATGGCTGAGTGATATTCCATTGTACATAAGGACCACAACTTCTTTATCCATTTTTCTCTTTCCTGGGATATTTAAGGTGTAACGAAGTGGAGGTTCTTGTCAACAGAGCAGCCCTAAACTTTGGGGTGCCTGTGTCTTGCTGATTTTTAGTTTTCCCAATTTATACGCCCATGAGTGGAAGTGCCCTGTGCTCTCTAAGCTGAGTTTTTTAGATGTTTCAGGACACACCGTACACTTCTCCAGAGTGGCTGTTGGCAATTTACATCCCTCCCATCAGCGTAGCCAGGCTCCCGTTTCTCCATGGCCTGTCCTGCATTTCTGGTTTTGACACTTTATTCAGCATGGCCCTTTTGACCGATGGGAAGCGAGACTTCTTTGTAGCGCTGATTTGCCTTTCCAGGTTGCTTGGTTGGCCAAAAAGGGCGTATGCGTTTTTTCCTGAATATATTCAGGAAAAAAACGCATACGCCCTTTTTGGCCAAGGGCATCATTGTCGAGGTTTTGCCGCTTTTCCTGTGCTTTAAAGGCGATTCGAATCTCCCTCCTGAAATCTGTTTCCTGCAATTCTGCCTTGCTTTCCAATCCTCTTCGTTGCCTTCCCTCAATATATTTGTGGACGAGAGTTATCATTTATAAGTCTGCAGGTTTGTGAATTGCAGTGCCCCTGAGCTCCATTTTTCAACTCGCTTTCTTGGGAGCTGGCCGCAAAAGCGCAGGATTGCTTCAGGCCCTATTCTGGTCCCGGGCGGCAGGCTGAGCCTGTGGTTAATTCTTCTTCCTGATGGGGAAGTAGAGTGACCTGTGCCTGTCCCAACACCTAGAGCTAGTCTCTCATTGGTTCCCACTCTTCCCGTTCATCCTCAGGACAAATTGCAACCTGTACGGAACAGGAGGTTAAAGGTGCTGATTCTCCAAGGAGGGAGATTGCTACTAAAGCGGCTGGAATGGCGAACCCGAGCATAAGGAGATGAGAAATGAGGTGCGTTTTGGAAACCTTTCCCGATCACACGGTGTACCATCTTCTGGGTTTCTCATGCATGTTTTCGATGTAGGAAGATGCCCTTGAACCTGGAGATTTGGGACCCATGGGATGGGAACCACGCAGTATTACTTTAAAGGGTCTGCGTTTCCTCACCCAACCTCACCAAACCTCTCAGCCCCAAGAGTGTCCACCCCTATGTCTCCATCAGCTGTGGGTCTAGATATGGTCAATCCAGGTGGCATCACAGCCCCTGAACGAATTTTGTAAGAATTTCTCTCTCTTTCACTGTCTTTGTTTCACGGGTTTTTAAAAGTAATTGATTTTTATAATGGGGTTTAGCTGCTTTTCACTGCTGTGTTTCTGCCGCTTTACACCCACTTGACTCACTTACAGAGAGATATCAAAACATAGGTTTTAAGCTTCTTACTAGTCAGATATATTCTTGGGCGGTGAATAGGGGGTGTTGAGTCCAATTCACTGATCAAGGAGTAGGTCTTGGCTATTACATATTGGGTTTATGGAACGGCATCTGACCTAATTTGAAACCCTTGTCTTATGCATCACCCCACCTCACCTTTCCCGTTAAGCAGCCATAGTGTGTTTTCTAAACGTGGGACTCTGTTCTGTTTTGTAATTCAGTTCAAGGGTAGCGGTTTATACATTCCCTCTATAAGTGATATCTTATGATAAGTGTCTTTTTCTGTGTGACTTATTTCACTTAGAATCGTCGTACCTAAATCCACTCATCATGCTGCTACTAGCCTTATGACGTTGATTTCATGGCTGAGTGATATTCCATTGTACATAAGGACCACAACTTCTTTATCCATTTTTCTCTTTCCTGGGATATTTAAGGTGTAACGAAGTGGAGGTTCTTGTCAACAGAGCAGCCCTAAACTTTGGGGTGCCTGTGTCTTGCTGATTTTTAGTTTTCCCAATTTATACGCCCATGAGTGGAAGTGCCCTGTGCTCTCTAAGCTGAGTTTTTTAGATGTTTCAGGACACACCGTACACTTCTCCAGAGTGGCTGTTGGCAATTTACATCCCTCCCATCAGCGTAGCCAGGCTCCCGTTTCTCCATGGCCTGTCCTGCATTTCTGGTTTTGACACTTTATTCAGCATGGCCCTTTTGACCGATGGGAAGCGAGACTTCTTTGTAGCGCTGATTTGCCTTTCCAGGTTGCTTGGTTGGCCAAAAAGGGCGTATGCGTTTTTTCCTGAATATATTCAGGAAAAAACGCATACGCCCTTTTTGGCCAAGGGCATCATTGTCGAGGTTTTGCCGCTTTTCCTGTGCTTTAAAGGCGATTCGAATCTCCCTCCTGAAATCTGTTTCCTGCAATTCTGCCTTGCTTTCCAATCCTCTTCGTTGCCTTCCCTCAATATATTTGTGGACGAGAGTTATCATTTATAAGTCTGCAGGTTTGTGAATTGCAGTGCCCCTGAGCTCCATTTTTCAACTCGCTTTCTTGGGAGCTGGCCGCAAAAGCGCAGGATTGCTTCAGGCCCTATTCTGGTCCCGGGCGGCAGGCTGAGCCTGTGGTTAATTCTTCTTCCTGATGGGGAAGTAGAGTGACCTGTGCCTGTCCCAACACCTAGAGCTAGTCTCTCATTGGTTCCCACTCTTCCCGTTCATCCTCAGGACAAATTGCAACCTGTACGGAACAGGAGGTTAAAGGTGCTGATTCTCCAAGGAGGGAGATTGCTACTAAAGCGGCTGGAATGGCGAAGCCGAGCACAAGGAGATGAGAAATGAGGTGCGTTTTGGAAACCTTTCCCGATCACACGGTGTACCATCTTCTGGGTTTCTCATGCATGTTTTCGATGTAGGAAGATGCCCTTGAACCTGGAGATTTGGGACCCATGGGATGGATATCACGCAGTATTACTTTAAAGGGTCTGCGTTTCCTCACCCAACCTCACCAAACCTCTCAGCCCCAAGAGTGTCCACCCTTATGTCTCCATCAGCTGTGGGTCTAGATATGGTCAATCCAGGTGGCATCACAGCCCCTGAACGAATTTTGTAAGAATTTCTCTCTCTTTCACTGTCTTTGTTTCACGGGTTTTTAAAAGTAATTGATTTTTATAATGGGGTTTAGCTGCTTTTCACTGCTGTATTTCTGCCGCTTTACACCCACTTGACTCACTTACAGAGAGATATCAAAACATAGGTTTTAAGCTTCTTACTAGTCAGATATATTCTTGGGCGGTGAATAGGGGGTGTTGAGTCCAATTCACTGATCAAGGAGTAGGTCTTGGCTATTACATATTGGGTTTATGGAACGGTATCTGACCTAATTTGAAACCCTTGTTTTATGCATCACCCCACCTCACCTTTCCCGTTAAGCAGCCATAGTGTGTTTTCTAAACGTGGGACTCTGTTCTGTTTCGTAATTCAGTTCAAGGGTAGCGGTTTATACATTCCCTCTATAAGTGATATCTTATGATAAGTGTCTTTTTCTGTGTGACTTATTTCACTTAGAATCGTCGTACCTAAACCACTCATCATGCTGCTACTAGCCTTATGACGTTGATTTCATGGCTGAGTGATATTCCATTGTACATAAGGACCACAACTTCTTTATCCATTTTTCTCTTTCCTGGGATATTTAAGGTGTAACGAAGTGGAGGTTCTTGTCAACAGAGCAGCCCTAAACTTTGGGGTGCCTGTGTCTTGCTGATTTTTAGTTTTCCCAATTTATACGCCCATGAGTGGAAGTGCCCTGTGCTCTCTAAGCTGAGTTTTTTAGATGTTTCAGGACACACCGTACACTTCTCCAGAGTGGCTGTTGGCAATTTACATCCCTCCCATCAGCGTAGCCAGGCTCCCGTTTCTCCATGGCCTGTCCTGCATTTCTGGTTTTGACACTTTATTCAGCATGGCCCTTTTGACCGATGGGAAGCGAGACTTCTTTGTAGCGCTGATTTGCCTTTCCAGGTTGCTTGGTTGGCCAAAAAGGGCGTATGCGTTTTTTCCTGAATATATTCAGGAAAAAACGCATACGCCCTTTTTGGCCAAGGGCATCATTGTCGAGGTTTTGCCGCTTTTCCTGTGCTTTAAAGGCGATTCGAATCTCCCTCCTGAAATCTGTTTCCTGCAATTCTGCCTTGCTTTCCAATCCTCTTCGTTGCCTTCCCTCAATATATTTGTGGACGAGAGTTATCATTTATAAGTCTGCAGGTTTGTGAATTGCAGTGCCCCTGAGCTCCATTTTTCAACTCGCTTTCTTGGGAGCTGGCCGCAAAAGCGCAGGATTGCTTCAGGCCCTATTCTGGTCCCGGGCGGCAGCCTGAGCCTCTGGTTAATTCTTCTTCCTGATGGGGAAGTAGAGTGACCTGTGCCTGTCCCAACACCTAGAGCTAGTCTCTCATTGGTTCCCACTCTTCCCGTTCATCCTCAGGACAAATTGCAACGTGTACGGAACAGGAGGTTAAAGGTGCTGATTCTCCAAGGAGGGAGATTGCTACTAAAGCGGCTGGAATGGCGAACCCGAGCATAAGGAGATGAGAAATGAGGTGCGTTTTGGAAACCTTTCCCGATCACACGGTGTACCATCTTCTGGGTTTCTCATGCATGTTTTCGATGCAGGAAGATGCCCTTGAACCTGGAGATTTGGGACCCATGGGATGGGAACCACGCAGTATTACTTTAAAGGGACTGCGTTTCCTCACCCAACGTCACCAAACCTCTCAGCCCCAAGAGTGTCCACCCCTATGTCTCCATCAGCTGTGGGTCTAGATATGGTCAATCCAGGTGGCATCACAGCCCCTGAACGAATTTTGTAAGAATTTCTCTCTCTTTCACTGTCTTTGTTTCACGGGTTTTTAAAAGTAATTGATTTTTATAATGGGGTTTAGCTGCTTTTCACTGCTGTGTTTCTGCCGCTTTACACCCACTTGACTCACTTACAGAGAGATATCAAAACATAGGTTTTAAGCTTCTTACTAGTCAGATATATTCTTGGGCGGTGAATAGGGGGTGTTGAGTCCAATTCACTGATCAAGGAGTAGGTCTTGGCTATTACATATTGGGTTTATGGAACGGTATCTGACCTAATTTGAAACCCTTGTCTTATGCATCACCCCACCTCACCTTTCCCGTTAAGCAGCCATAGTGTGTTTTCTAAACGTGGGACTCTGTTCTGTTTTGTAATTCAGTTCAAGGGTAGCGGTTTATACATTCCCTCTATAAGTGATATCTTATGATAAGTGTCTTTTTCTGTGTGACTTATTTCACTTAGAATCGTCGTACCTAAATCCACTCATCATGCTGCTACTAGCCTTATGACGTTGATTTCATGGCTGAGTGATATTCCATTGTACATAAGGACCACAACTTCTTTATCCATTTTTCTCTTTCCTGGGATATTTAAGGTGTAACGAAGTGGAGGTTCTTGTCAACAGAGCAGCCCTAAACTTTGGGGTGCCTGTGTCTTGCTGATTTTTAGTTTTCCCAATTTATACGCCCATGAGTGGAAGTGCCCTGTGCTCTCTAAGCTGAGTTTTTTAGATGTTTCAGGACACACCGTACACTTCTCCAGAGTGGCTGTTGGCAATTTACATCCCTCCCATCAGCGTAGCCAGGCTCCCGTTTCTCCATGGCCTGTCCTGCATTTCTGGTTTTGACACTTTATTCAGCATGGCCCTTTTGACCGATGGGAAGCGAGACTTCTTTGTAGCGCTGATTTGCCTTTCCAGGTTGCTTGGTTGGCCAAAAAGGGCGTATGCGTTTTTTCCTGAATATATTCAGGAAAAAACGCATACGCCCTTTTTGGCCAAGGGCATCATTGTCAAGGTTTTGCCGCTTTTCCTGTGCTTTAAAGGCGATTCGAATCTCCCTCCTGAAATCTGTTTCCTGCAGTTCTGCCTTGCTTTCCAATCCTCTTCGTTGCCTTCCCTCAATATATTTGTGGACGAGAGTTATCATTTATAAGTCTGCAGGTTTGTGAATTGCAGTGCCCCTGAGCTCCATTTTTCAACTCGCTTTCTTGGGAGCTGGCCGCAAAAGCGCAGGATTGCTTCAGGCCCTATTCTGGTCCCGGGCGGCAGGCTGAGCCTGTGGTTAATTCTTCTTCCTGATGGGGAAGTAGAGTGACCTGTGCCTGTCCCAACACCTAGAGCTAGTCTCTCATTGGTTCCCACTCTTCCCGTTCATCCTCAGGACAAATTGCAACCTGTACGGAACAGGAGGTTAAAGGTGCTGATTCTCCAAGGAGGGAGATTGCTACTAAAGCGGCTGGAATGGCGAACCCGAGCATAAGGAGATGAGAAATGAGGTGCGTTTTGGAAACCTTTCCCGATCACACGGTGTACCATCTTCTGGGTTTTTCATGCATGTTTTCGATGTAGGAAGATGCCCTTGAACCTGGAGATTTGGGACCCATGGGATGGGAACCACGCAGTATTACTTTAAAGGGTCTGCGTTTCCTCACCCAACGTCACCAAACCTCTCAGCCCCAAGAGTGTCCACCCCTATGTCTCCATCAGCTGTGGGTCTAGATATGGTCAATCCAGGTGGCATCACAGCCCCTGAACGAATTTTGTAAGAATTTCTCTCTCTTTCACTGTCTTTGTTTCACGGGTTTTTAAAAGTAATTGCTTTTTATAATGGGGTTTAGCTGCTTTTCACTGCTGTGTTTCTGCCGCTTTACACCCACTTGACTCACTTACAGAGAGATATCAAAATATAGGTTTTAAGCTTCTTACTAGTCAGATATATTCTTGGGCGGTGAATAGGGGGTGTTGAGTCCAATTCACTGATCAAGGAGTAGGTCTTGGCTATTACATATTGGGTTTATGGAACGGTATCTGACCTAATTTGAAACCCTTGTCTTATGCATCACCCCACCTCACCTTTCCCGTTAAGCAGCCATAGTGTGTTTTCTAAACGTGGGACTCTGTTCTGTTTTGTAATTCAGTTCAAGGGTAGCGGTTTATACATTCCCTCTATAAGTGATATCTTATGATAAGTGTCTTTTTCTGTGTGACTTATTTCACTTAGAATCGTCGTACCTAAATCCACTCATCATGCTGCTACTAGCCTTATGACGTTGATTTCATGGCTGAGTGATATTCCATTGTACATAAGGACCACAACTTCTTTATCCATTTTTCTCTTTCCTGGGATATTTAAGGTGTAACGAAGTGGAGGTTCTTGTCAACAGAGCAGCCCTAAACTTTGGGGTGCCTGTGTCTTGCTGATTTTTAGTTTTCCCAATTTATACGCCCATGAGTGGAAGTGCCCTGTGCTCTCTAAGCTGAGTTTTTTAGATGTTTCAGGACACACCGTACACTTCTCCAGAGTGGCTGTTGGCAATTTACATCCCTCCCATCAGCGTAGCCAGGCTCCCGTTTCTCCATGGCCTGTCCTGCATTTCTGGTTTTGACACTTTATTCAGCATGGCCCTTTTGACCGATGGGAAGCGAGACTTCTTTGTAGCGCTGATTTGCCTTTCCAGGTTGCTTGGTTGGCCAAAAAGGGCGTATGCGTTTTTTCCTGAATATATTCAGGAAAAAACGCATACGCCCTTTTTGGCCAAGGGCATCATTGTCGAGGTTTTGCCGCTTTTCCTGTGCTTTAAAGGCGATTCGAATCTCCCTCCTGAAATCTGTTTCCTGCAATTCTGCCTTGCTTTCCAATCCTCTTCGTTGCCTTCCCTCAATATATTTGTGGACGAGAGTTATCATTTATAAGTCTGCAGGTTTGTGAAATGCAGTGCCCCTGAGCTCCATTTTTCAACTCGCTTTCTTGGGAGCTGGCCGCAAAAGCGCAGGATTGCTTCAGGCCCTATTCTGGTCCCGGGCGGCAGGCTGAGCCTGTGGTTAATTCTTCTTCCTGATGGGAAAGTAGAGTGACCTGTGCCTGTCCCAACACCTAGAGCTAGTCTCTCATTGGTTCCCACTCTTCCCGTTCATCCTCAGGACAAATTGCAACCTGTACGGAACAGGAGGTTAAAGGTGCTGATTCTCCAAGGAGGGAGATTGCTACTAAAGGGGCTGGAATGGCGAACCCGAGCATAAGGAGATGAGAAATGAGGTGCGTTTTGGAAACCTTTCCCGATCACACGGTGTACCATCTTCTGGGTTTCTCATGCATGTTTTCGATGTAGGAAGATGCCCTTGAACCTGGAGATTTGGGACCCATGGGATGGGAACCACGCAGTATTACTTTAAAGGGTCTGCGTTTCCTCACCCAACCTCACCAAACCTCTCAGCCCCAAGAGTGTCCACCCCTATGTCTCCATCAGCTGTGGGTCTAGATATGGTCAATCCAGGTGGCATCACAGCCCCTGAACGAATTTTGTAAGAATTTCTCTCTCTTTCACTGTCTTTGTTTCACGGGTTTTTAAAAGTAATTGATTTTTATAATGGGGTTTAGCTGCTTTTCACTGCTGTGTTTCTGCCGCTTTACACCCACTTGACTCACTTACAGAGAGATATCAAAACATAGGTTTTAAGCTTCTTACTAGTCAGATATATTCTTGGGCGGTGAATAGGGGGTGTTGAGTCCAATTCACTGATCAAGGAGTAGGTCTTGGCTATTACATATTGGGTTTATGGAACGGTATCTGAGCTACTTTGAAACCCTTGTTTTATGCATCACCCCACCTCACCTTTCCCGTTAAGCAGCCATAGTGTGTTTTCTAAACGTGGGACTCTGTTCTGTTTTGTAATTCAGTTCAAGGGTAGCGGTTTTTACATTCCCTCTATAAGTGATATCTTATGATAAGTGTCTTTTTCTGTGTGACTTATTTCACTTAGAATCGTCGTACCTAAATCCACTCATCATGCTGCTACTAGGCTTATGACGTTGATTTCATGGCTGAGTGATATTCCATTGTACATAAGGACCACAACTTCTTTATCCATTTTTCTCTTTCCTGGGATATTTAAGGTGTAACGAAGTGGAGGTTCTTGTCAACAGAGCATCCCTAAACTTTGGGGTGCCTGTGTCTTGCTGATTTTTAGTTTTCCCAATTTATACGCCCATGAGTGGAAGTGCCCTGTGCTCTCTAAGCTGATTTTTTAGATGTTTCAGGACACACCGTACACTTCTCCAGAGTGGCTGTTGGCAATTTACATCCCTCCCATCAGCGTAGCCAGGCTCCCGTTTCTCCATGGCCTGTCCTGCATTTCTGGTTTTGACACTTTATTCAGCATGGCCCTTTTGACCGATGAGAAGCGAGACTTCTTTGTAGCGCTGATTTGCCTTTCCAGGTTGCTTGGTTGGCCAAAAAGGGCGTATGCGTTTTTTCCTGAATATATTCAGGAAAAAACGCATACGCCCTTTTTGGCCAAGGGCATCATTGTCGAGGTTTTGCCGCTTTTCCTGTGCTTTAAAGGCGATTCGAATCTCCCTCCTGAAATCTGTTTCCTGCAGTTCTGCCTTGCTTTCCAATCCTCTTCGTTGCCTTCCCTCAATATATTTGTGGACGAGAGTTATCATTTATAAGTCTGCAGGTTTGTGAATTGCAGTGCCCCTGAGCTCCATTTTTCAACTCGCTTTCTTGGGAGCTGGCCGCAAAAGCGCAGGATTGCTTCAGGCCCTATTCTGGTCCCGGGCGGCAGGCTGAGCCTGTGGTTAATTCTTCTTCCTGATGGGGAAGTAGAGTGACCTGTGCCTGTCCCAACACCTAGAGCTAGTCTCTCATTGGTTCCCACTCTTCCCGTTCATCCTCAGGACAAATTGCAACCTGTACGGAACAGGAGGTTAAAGGTGCTGATTCTCCAAGGAGGGAGATTGCTACTAAAGCGGCTGGAATGGCGAAGCCGAGCACAAGGAGATGAGAAATGAGGTGCGTTTTGGAAACCTTTCCCGATCACACGGTGTACCATCTTCTGGGTTTCTCATGCATGTTTTCGATGTAGGAAGATGCCCTTGAACCTGGAGATTTGGGACCCATGGGATGGATATCACGCAGTATTACTTTAAAGGGTCTGCGTTTCCTCACCCAACCTCACCAAACCTCTCAGCCCCAAGAGTGTCCACCCTTATGTCTCCATCAGCTGTGGGTCTAGATATGGTCAATCCAGGTGGCATCACAGCCCCTGAACGAATTTCGTAAGAATTTCTCTCTCTTTCACTGTCTTTGTTTCACGGGTTTTTAAAAGTAATTGATTTTTATAATGGGGTTTAGCTGCTTTTCACTGCTGTGTTTCTGCCGCTTTACACCCACTTGACTCACTTACAGAGAGATATCAAAACATAGGTTTTAAGCTTCTTACTAGTCAGATATATTCTTGGGCGGTGAATAGGGGGTGTTGAGTCCAATTCACTGATCAAGGAGTAGGTCTTGGCTATTACATATTGGGTTTATGGAACGGTATCTGACCTAATTTGAAACCCTTGTCTTATGCATCACCCCACCTCACCTTTCCCGTTAAGCAGCCATAGTGTGTTTTCTAAACGTGGGACTCTGTTCTGTTTTGTAATTCAGTTCAAGGGTAGCGGTTTATACATTCCCTCTATAAGTGATATCTTATGATAAGTGTCTTTTTCTGTGTGACTTATTTCACTTAGAATCGTCGTACCTAAATCCACTCATCATGCTGCTACTAGCCTTATGACGTTGATTTCATGGCTGAGTGATATTCCATTGTACATAAGGACCACAACTTCTTTATCCATTTTTCTCTTTCCTGGGATATTTAAGGTGTAACGAAGTGGAGGTTCTTGTCAACAGAGCAGCCCTAAACTTTGGGGTGCCTGTGTCTTGCTGATTTTTAGTTTTCCCAATTTATACGCCCATGAGTGGAAGTGCCCTGTGCTCTCTAAGCTGAGTTTTTTAGATGTTTCAGGACACACCGTACACTTCTCCAGAGTGGCTGTTGGCAATTTACATCCCTCCCATCAGCGTAGCCAGGCTCCCGTTTCTCCATGGCCTGTCCTGCATTTCTGGTTTTGACACTTTATTCAGCATGGCCCTTTTGACCGATGGGAAGCGAGACTTCTTTGTAGCGCTGATTTGCCTTTCCAGGTTGCTTGGTTGGCCAAAAAGGGCGTATGCGTTTTTTCCTGAATATATTCAGGAAAAAACGCATACGCCCTTTTTGGCCAAGGGCATCATTGTCGAGGTTTTGCCGCTTTTCCTGTGCTTTAAAGGCGATTCGAATCTCCCTCCTGAAATCTGTTTCCTGCAATTCTGCCTTGCTTTCCAATCCTCTTCGTTGCCTTCCCTCAATATATTTGTGGACGAGAGTTATCATTTATAAGTCTGCAGGTTTGTGAATTGCAGTGCCCCTGAGCTCCATTTTTCAACTCGCTTTCTTGGGAGCTGGCCGCAAAAGCGCAGGATTGCTTCAGGCCCTATTCTGGTCCCGGGCGGCAGGCTGAGCCTGTGGTTAATTCTTCTTCCTGATGGGAAAGTAGAGTGACCTGTGCCTGTCCCAACACCTAGAGCTAGTCTCTCATTGGTTCCCACTCTTCCCGTTCATCCTCAGGACAAATTGCAACCTGTACGGAACAGGAGGTTAAAGGTGCTGATTCTCCAAGGAGGGAGATTGCTACTAAAGGGGCTGGAATGGCGAACCCGAGCATAAGGAGATGAGAAATGAGGTGCGTTTTGGAAACCTTTCCCGATCACACGGTGTACCATCTTCTGGGTTTCTCATGCATGTTTTCGATGTAGGAAGATGCCCTTGAACCTGGAGATTTGGGACCCATGGGATGGGAACCACGCAGTATTACTTTAAAGGGTCTGCGTTTCCTCACCCAACCTCACCAAACCTCTCAGCCCCAAGAGTGTCCACCCCTATGTCTCCATCAGCTGTGGGTCTAGATATGGTCAATCCAGGTGGCATCACAGCCCCTGAACGAATTTTGTAAGAATTTCTCTCTCTTTCACTGTCTTTGTTTCACGGGTTTTTAAAAGTAATTGATTTTTATAATGGGGTTTAGCTGCTTTTCACTGCTGTGTTTCTGCCGCTTTACACCCACTTGACTCACTTACAGAGAGATATCAAAACATAGGTTTTAAGCTTCTTACTAGTCAGATATATTCTTGGGCGGTGAATAGGGGGTGTTGAGTCCAATTCACTGATCAAGGAGTAGGTCTTGGCTATTACATATTGGGTTAATGGAACGGTATCTGAGCTACTTTGAAACCCTTGTTTTATGCATCACCCCACCTCACCTTTCCCGTTAAGCAGCCATAGTGTGTTTTCTAAACGTGGGACTCTGTTCTGTTTTGTAATTCAGTTCAAGGGTAGCGGTTTTTACATTCCCTCTATAAGTGATATCTTATGATAAGTGTCTTTTTCTGTGTGACTTATTTCACTTAGAATCGTCGTACCTAAATCCACTCATCATGCTGCTACTAGGCTTATGACGTTGATTTCATGGCTGAGTGATATTCCATTGTACATAAGGACCACAACTTCTTTATCCATTTTTCTCTTTCCTGGGATATTTAAGGTGTAACGAAGTGGAGGTTCTTGTCAACAGAGCATCCCTAAACTTTGGGGTGCCTGTGTCTTGCTGATTTTTAGTTTTCCCAATTTATACGCCCATGAGTGGAAGTGCCCTGTGCTCTCTAAGCTGATTTTTTAGATGTTTCAGGACACACCGTACACTTCTCCAGAGTGGCTGTTGGCAATTTACATCCCTCCCATCAGCGTAGCCAGGCTCCCGTTTCTCCATGGCCTGTCCTGCATTTCTGGTTTTGACACTTTATTCAGCATGGCCCTTTTGACCGATGAGAAGCGAGACTTCTTTGTAGCGCTGATTTGCCTTTCCAGGTTGCTTGGTTGGCCAAAAAGGGCGTATGCGTTTTTTCCTGAATATATTCAGGAAAAAACGCATACGCCCTTTTTGGCCAAGGGCATCATTGTCGAGGTTTTGCCGCTTTTCCTGTGCTTTAAAGGCGATTCGAATCTCCCTCCTGAAATCTGTTTCCTGCAGTTCTGCCTTGCTTTCCAATCCTCTTCGTTGCCTTCCCTCAATATATTTGTGGACGAGAGTTATCATTTATAAGTCTGCAGGTTTGTGAATTGCAGTGCCCCTGAGCTCCATTTTTCAACTCGCTTTCTTGGGAGCTGGCCGCAAAAGCGCAGGATTGCTTCAGGCCCTATTCTGGTCCCGGGCGGCAGGCTGAGCCTGTGGTTAATTCTTCTCCCTGATGGGGAAGTAGAGTGACCTGTGCCTGTCCCAACACCTAGAGCTAGTCTCTCATTGGTTCCCACTCTTCCCGTTCATCCTCAGGACAAATTGCAACCTGTACGGAACAGGAGGTTAAAGGTGCTGATTCTCCAAGGAGGGAGATTGCTACTAAAGCGGCTGGAATGGCGAAGCCGAGCACAAGGAGATGAGAAATGAGGTGCGTTTTGGAAACCTTTCCCGATCACACGGTGTACCATCTTCTGGGTTTCTCATGCATGTTTTCGATGTAGGAAGATGCCCTTGAACCTGGAGATTTGGGACCCATGGGATGGATATCACGCAGTATTACTTTAAAGGGTCTGCGTTTCCTCACCCAACCTCACCAAACCTCTCAGCCCCAAGAGTGTCCACCCTTATGTCTCCATCAGCTGTGGGTCTAGATATGGTCAATCCAGGTGGCATCACAGCCCCTGAACGAATTTCGTAAGAATTTCTCTCTCTTTCACTGTCTTTGTTTCACGGGTTTTTAAAAGTAATTGATTTTTATAATGGGGTTTAGCTGCTTTTCACTGCTGTGTTTCTGCCGCTTTACACCCACTTGACTCACTTACAGAGAGATATCAAAACATAGGTTTTAAGCTTCTTACTAGTCAGATATATTCTTGGGCGGTGAATAGGGGGTGTTGAGTCCAATTCACTGATCAAGGAGTAGGTCTTGTCTATTACATATTGGGTTTATGGAACGGTATCTGACCTAATTTGAAACCCTTGTTTTATGCATCACCCCACCTCACCTTTCCCGTTAAGCAGCCATAGTGTGTTTTCTAAACGTGGGACTCTGTTCTGTTTTGTAATTCAGTTCAAGGGTAGCGGTTTATACATTCCCTCTATAAGTGATATCTTATGATAAGTGTCTTTTTCTGTGTGACTTATTTCACTTAGAATCGTCGTACCTAAACCACTCATCATGCTGCTACTAGCCTTATGACGTTGATTTCATGGCTGAGTGATATTCCATTGTACATAAGGACCACAACTTCTTTATCCATTTTTCTCTTTCCTGGGATATTTAAGGTGTAACAAAGTGGAGGTTCTTGTCAACAGAGCAGCCCTAAACTTTGGGGTGCCTGTGTCTTGCTGATTTTTAGTTTTCCCAATTTATACGCCCATGAGTGGAAGTGCCCTGTGCTCTCTAAGCTGAGTTTTTTAGATGTTTCAGGACACACCGTACACTTCTCCAGAGTGGCTGTTGGCAATTTACATCCCTCCCATCAGCGTAGCCAGGCTCCCGTTTCTCCATGGCCTGTCCTGCATTTCTGGTTTTGACACTTTATTCAGCATGGCCCTTTTGACCGATGGGAAGCGAGACTTCTTTGTAGCGCTGATTTGCCTTTCCAGGTTGCTTGGTTGGCCAAAAAGGGCGTATGCGTTTTTTCCTGAATATATTCAGGAAAAAACGCATACGCCCTTTTTGGCCAAGGGCATCATTGTCGAGGTTTTGCCGCTTTTCCTGTGCTTTAAAGGCGATTCGAATCTCCCTCCTGAAATCTGTTTCCTGCAGTTCTGCCTTGCTTTCCAATCCTCTTCGTTGCCTTCCCTCAATATATTTGTGGACGAGAGTTATCATTTATAAGTCTGCAGGTTTGTGAATTGCAGTGCCCCTTAGCTCCATTTTTCAACTCGCTTTCTTGGGAGCTGGCCGCAAAAGCGCAGGATTGCTTCAGGCCCTATTCTGGTCCCGGGCGGCAGGCTGAGCCTGTGGTTAATTCTTCTTCCTGATGGGGAAGTAGAGTGACCTGTGCCTGTCCCAACACCTAGAGCTAGTCTCTCATTGGTTCCCACTCTTCCCGTTCATCCTCAGGACAAATTGCAACCTGTACGGAACAGGAGGTTAAAGGTGCTGATTCTCCAAGGAGGGAGATTGCTACTAAAGCGGCTGGAATGGCGAAGCCGAGCACAAGGAGATGAGAAATGAGGTGCGTTTTGGAAACCTTTCCCGATCACACGGTGTACCATCTTCTGGGTTTCTCATGCATGTTTTCGATGTAGGAAGATGCCCTTGAACCTGGAGATTTGGGACCCATGGGATGGATATCACGCAGTATTACTTTAAAGGGTCTGCGTTTCCTCACCCAACCTCACCAAACCTCTCAGCCCCAAGAGTGTCCACCCCTATGTCTCCATCAGCTGTGGGTCTAGATATGGTCAATCCAGGTGGCATCACAGCCCCTGAACGAATTTTGTAAGAATTTCTCTCTCTTTCACTGTCTTTGTTTCACGGGTTTTTAAAAGTAATTGATTTTTATAATGGGGTTTAGCTGCTTTTCACTGCTGTGTTTCTGCCGCTTTACACCCACTTGACTCACTTACAGAGAGATATCAAAACATAGGTTTTAAGCTTCTTACTAGTCAGATATATTCTTGGGCGGTGAATAGGGGGTGTTGAGTCCAATTCACTGATCAAGGAGTAGGTCTTGTCTATTACATATTGGGTTTATGGAACGGTATCTGACCTAATTTGAAACCCTTGTTTTATGCATCACCCCACCTCACCTTTCCCGTTAAGCAGCCATAGTGTGTTTTCTAAACGTGGGACTCTGTTCTGTTTTGTAATTCAGTTCAAGGGTAGCGGTTTATACATTCCCTCTATAAGTGATATCTTATGATAAGTGTCTTTTTCTGTGTGACTTATTTCACTTAGAATCGTCGTACCTAAATCCACTCATCATGCTGCTACTAGCCTTATGACGTTGATTTCATGGCTGAGTGATATTCCATTGTACATAAGGACCACAACTTCTTTATCCATTTTTCTCTTTCCTGGGATATTTAAGGTGTAACGAAGTGGAGGTTCTTGTCAACAGAGCAGCCCTAAACTTTGGGGTGCCTGTGTCTTGCTGATTTTTAGTTTTCCCAATTTATACGCCCATGAGTGGAAGTGCCCTGTGCTCTCTAAGCTGAGTTTTTTAGATGTTTCAGGACACACCGTACACTTCTCCAGAGTGGCTGTTGGCAATTTACATCCCTCCCATCAGCGTAGCCAGGCTCCCGTTTCTCCATGGCCTGTCCTGCATTTCTGGTTTTGACACTTTATTCAGCATGGCCCTTTTGACCGATGGGAAGCGAGACTTCTTTGTAGCGCTGATTTGCCTTTCCAGGTTGCTTGGTTGGCCAAAAAGGGCGTATGCGTTTTTTCCTGAATATATTCAGGAAAAAACGCATACGCCCTTTTTGGCCAAGGGCATCATTGTCGAGGTTTTGCCGCTTTTCCTGTGCTTTAAAGGCGATTCGAATCTCCCTCCTGAAATCTGTTTCCTGCAATTCTGCCTTGCTTTCCAATCCTCTTCGTTGCCTTCCCTCAATATATTTGTGGACGAGAGTTATCATTTATAAGTCTGCAGGTTTGTGAATTGCAGTGCCCCTGAGCTCCATTTTTCAACTCGCTTTCTTGGGAGCTGGCCGCAAAAGCGCAGGATTGCTTCAGGCCCTATTCTGGTCCCGGGCGGCAGGCTGAGCCTGTGGTTAATTCTTCTTCCTGATGGGGAAGTAGAGTGACCTGTGCCTGTCCCAACACCTAGAGCTAGTCTCTCATTGGTTCCCACTCTTCCCGTTCATCCTCAGGACAAATTGCAACCTGTACGGAACAGGAGGTTAAAGGTGCTGATTCTCCAAGGAGGGAGATTGCTACTAAAGCGGCTGGAATGGCGAAGCCGAGCACAAGGAGATGAGAAATGAGGTGCGTTTTGGAAACCTTTCCCGATCACACGGTGTACCATCTTCTGGGTTTCTCATGCATGTTTTCGATGCAGGAAGATGCCCTTGAACCTGGAGATTTGGGACCCATGGGATGGGAACCACGCAGTATTACTTTAAAGGGTCTGCGTTTCCTCACCCAACCTCACCAAACCTCTCAGCCCCAAGAGTGTCCACCCCTATGTCTCCATCAGCTGTGGGTCTAGATATGGTCAATCCAGGTGGCATCACAGCCCCTGAACGAATTTTGTAAGAATTTCTCTCTCTTTCACTGTCTTTGTTTCACGGGTTTTTAAAAGTAATTGATTTTTATAATGGGGTTTAGCTGCTTTTCACTGCTGTGTTTCTGCCGCTTTACACCCACTTGACTCACTTACAGAGAGATATCAAAACATAGGTTTTAAGCTTCTTACTAGTCAGATATATTCTTGGGCGGTGAATAGGGGGTGTTGAGTCCAATTCACTGATCAAGGAGTAGGTCTTGGCTATTACATATTGGGTTTATGGAACGGTATCTGACCTAATTTGAAACCCTTGTTTTATGCATCACCCCACCTCACCTTTCCCGTTAAGCAGCCATAGTGTGTTTTCTAAACGTGGGACTCTGTTCTGTTTTGTAATTCAGTTCAAGGGTAGCGGTTTTTACATTCCCTCTATAAGTGATATCTTATGATAAGTGTCTTTTTCTGTGTGACTTATTTCACTTAGAATCGTCGTACCTAAACCACTCATCATGCTGCTACTAGCCTTATGACGTTGATTTCATGGCTGAGTGATATTCCATTGTACATAAGGACCACAACTTCTTTATCCATTTTTCTCTTTCCTGGGATATTTAAGGTGTAACGAAGTGGAGGTTCTTGTCAACAGAGCAGCCCTAAACTTTGGGGTGCCTGTGTCTTGCTGATTTTTAGTTTTCCCAATTTATACGCCCATGAGTGGAAGTGCCCTGTGCTCTCTAAGCTGAGTTTTTTAGATGTTTCAGGACACACCGTACACTTCTCCAGAGTGGCTGTTGGCAATTTACATCCCTCCCATCAGCGTAGCCAGGCTCCCGTTTCTCCATGGCCTGTCCTGCATTTCTGGTTTTGACACTTTATTCAACATGGCCCTTTTGACCGATGGGAAGCGAGACTTCTTTGTAGCGCTGATTTGCCTTTCCAGGTTGCTTGGTTGGCCAAAAAGGGCGTATGCGTTTTTTCCTGAATATATTCAGGAAAAAAACGCATACGCCCTTTTTGGCCAAGGGCATCATTGTCGAGGTTTTGCCGCTTTTCCTGTGCTTTAAAGGCGATTCGAATCTCCCTCCTGAAATCTGTTTCCTGCAATTCTGCCTTGCTTTCCAATCCTCTTCGTTGCCTTCCCTCAATATATTTGTGGACGAGAGTTATCATTTATAAGTCTGCAGGTTTGTGAATTGCAGTGCCCCTGAGCTCCATTTTTCAACTCGCTTTCTTGGGAGCTGGCCGCAAAAGCGCAGGATTGCTTCAGGCCCTATTCTGGTCCCGGGCGGCAGGCTGAGCCTGTGGTTAATTCTTCTTCCTGATGGGGAAGTAGAGTGACCTGTGCCTGTCCCAACACCTAGAGCTAGTCTCTCATTGGTTCCCACTCTTCCCGTTCATCCTCAGGACAAATTGCAACCTGTACGGAACAGGAGGTTAAAGGTGCTGATTCTCCAAGGAGGGAGATTGCTACTAAAGCGGCTGGAATGGCGAACCCGAGCATAAGGAGATGAGAAATGAGGTGCGTTTTGGAAACCTTTCCCGATCACACGGTGTACCATCTTCTGGGTTTCTCATGCATGTTTTCGATGTAGGAAGATGCCCTTGAACCTGGAGATTTGGGACCCATGGGATGGGAACCACGCAGTATTACTTTAAAGGGTCTGCGTTTCCTCACCCAACCTCACCAAACCTCTCAGCCCCAAGAGTGTCCACCCCTATGTCTCCATCAGCTGTGGGTCTAGATATGGTCAATCCAGGTGGCATCACAGCCCCTGAACGAATTTTGTAAGAATTTCTCTCTCTTTCACTGTCTTTGTTTCACGGGTTTTTAAAAGTAATTGATTTTTATAATGGGGTTTAGCTGCTTTTCACTGCTGTGTTTCTGCCGCTTTACACCCACTTGACTCACTTACAGAGAGATATCAAAACATAGGTTTTAAGCTTCTTACTAGTCAGTTATATTCTTGGGCGGTGAATAGGGGGTGTTGAGTCCAATTCACTGATCAAGGAGTAGGTCTTGGCTATTACATATTGGGTTTATGGAACGGTATCTGACCTAATTTGAAACCCTTGTTTTATGCATCACCCCACCTCACCTTTCCCGTTAAGCAGCCATAGTGTGTTTTCTAAACGTGGGACTCTGTTCTGTTTTGTAATTCAGTTCAAGGGTAGCGGTTTTTACATTCCCTCTATAAGTGATATCTTATGATAAGTGTCTTTTTCTGTGTGACTTATTTCACTTAGAATCGTCGTACCTAAACCACTCATCATGCTGCTACTAGCCTTATGACGTTGATTTCATGGCTGAGTGATATTCCATTGTACATAAGGACCACAACTTCTTTATCCATTTTTCTCTTTCCTGGGATATTTAAGGTGTAACGAAGTGGAGGTTCTTGTCAACAGAGCAGCCCTAAACTTTGGGGTGCCTGTGTCTTGCTGATTTTTAGTTTTCCCAATTTATACGCCCATGAGTGGAAGTGCCCTGTGCTCTCTAAGCTGAGTTTTTTAGATGTTTCAGGACACACCGTACACTTCTCCAGAGTGGCTGTTGGCAATTTACATCCCTCCCATCAGCGTAGCCAGGCTCCCGTTTCTCCATGGCCTGTCCTGCATTTCTGGTTTTGACACTTTATTCAACATGGCCCTTTTGACCGATGGGAAGCGAGACTTCTTTGTAGCGCTGATTTGCCTTTCCAGGTTGCTTGGTTGGCCAAAAAGGGCGTATGCGTTTTTTCCTGAATATATTCAGGAAAAAAACGCATACGCCCTTTTTGGCCAAGGGCATCATTGTCGAGGTTTTGCCGCTTTTCCTGTGCTTTAAAGGCGATTCGAATCTCCCTCCTGAAATCTGTTTCCTGCAATTCTGCCTTGCTTTCCAATCCTCTTCGTTGCCTTCCCTCAATATATTTGTGGACGAGAGTTATCATTTATAAGTCTGCAGGTTTGTGAATTGCAGTGCCCCTGAGCTCCATTTTTCAACTCGCTTTCTTGGGAGCTGGCCGCAAAAGCGCAGGATTGCTTCAGGCCCTATTCTGGTCCCGGGCGGCAGGCTGAGCCTGTGGTTAATTCTTCTTCCTGATGGGGAAGTAGAGTGACCTGTGCCTGTCCCAACACCTAGAGCTAGTCTCTCATTGGTTCCCACTCTTCCCGTTCATCCTCAGGACAAATTGCAACCTGTACGGAACAGGAGGTTAAAGGTGCTGATTCTCCAAGGAGGGAGATTGCTACTAAAGCGGCTGGAATGGCGAAGCCGAGCACAAGGAGATGAGAAATGAGGTGCGTTTTGGAAACCTTTCCCGATCACACGGTGTACCATCTTCTGGGTTTCTCATGCATGTTTTCGATGCAGGAAGATGCCCTTGAACCTGGAGATTTGGGACCCATGGGATGGGAACCACGCAGTATTACTTTAAAGGGTCTGCGTTTCCTCACCCAACCTCACCAAACCTCTCAGCCCCAAGAGTGTCCACCCCTATGTCTCCATCAGCTGTGGGTCTAGATATGGTCAATCCAGGTGGCATCACAGCCCCTGAACGAATTTTGTAAGAATTTCTCTCTCTTTCACTGTCTTTGTTTCACGGGTTTTTAAAAGTAATTGATTTTTATAATGGGGTTTAGCTGCTTTTCACTGCTGTGTTTCTGCCGCTTTACACCCACTTGACTCACTTACAGAGAGATATCAAAACATAGGTTTTAAGCTTCTTACTAGTCAGATATATTCTTGGGCGGTGAATAGGGGGTGTTGAGTCCAATTCACTGATCAAGGAGTAGGTCTTGGCTATTACATATTGGGTTTATGGAACGGTATCTGACCTAATTTGAAACCCTTGTTTTATGCATCACCCCACCTCACCTTTCCCGTTAAGCAGCCATAGTGTGTTTTCTAAACGTGGGACTCTGTTCTGTTTTGTAATTCAGTTCAAGGGTAGCGGTTTTTACATCCCCTCTATAAGTGATATCTTATGATAAGTGTCTTTTTCTGTGTGACTTATTTCACTTAGAATCGTCGTACCTAAATCCACTCATCATGCTGCTACTAGCCTTATGACGTTGATTTCATGGCTGAGTGATATTCCATTGTACATAAGGACCACAACTTCTTTATCCATTTTTCTCTTTCCTGGGATATTTAAGGTGTAACGAAGTGGAGGTTCTTGTCAACAGAGCAGCCCTAAACTTTGGGGTGCCTGTGTCTTGCTGATTTTTAGTTTTCCCAATTTATACGCCCATGAGTGGAAGTGCCCTGTGCTCTCTAAGCTGAGTTTTTTAGATGTTTCAGGACACACCGTACACTTCTCCAGAGTGGCTGTTGGCAATTTACATCCCTCCCATCAGCGTAGCCAGGCTCCCGTTTCTCCATGGCCTGTCCTGCATTTCTGGTTTTGACACTTTATTCAGCATGGCCCTTTTGACCGATGGGAAGCGAGACTTCTTTGTAGCGCTGATTTGCCTTTCCAGGTTGCTTGGTTGGCCAAAAAGGGCGTATGCGTTTTTTCCTGAATATATTCAGGAAAAAACGCATACGCCCTTTTTGGCCAAGGGCATCATTGTCGAGGTTTTGCCGCTTTTCCTGTGCTTTAAAGGCGATTCGAATCTCCCTCCTGAAATCTGTTTCCTGCAATTCTGCCTTGCTTTCCAATCCTCTTCGTTGCCTTCCCTCAATATATTTGTGGACGAGAGTTATCATTTATAAGTCTGCAGGTTTGTGAATTGCAGTGCCCCTGAGCTCCATTTTTCAACTCGCTTTCTTGGGAGCTGGCCGCAAAAGCGCAGGATTGCTTCAGGCCCTATTCTGGTCCCGGGCGGCAGCCTGAGCCTCTGGTTAATTCTTCTTCCTGATGGGGAAGTAGAGTGACCTGTGCCTGTCCCAACACCTAGAGCTAGTCTCTCATTGGTTCCCACTCTTCCCGTTCATCCTCAGGACAAATTGCAACGTGTACGGAACAGGAGGTTAAAGGTGCTGATTCTCCAAGGAGGGAGATTGCTACTAAAGCGGCTGGAATGGCGAACCCGAGCATAAGGAGATGAGAAATGAGGTGCGTTTTGGAAACCTTTCCCGATCACACGGTGTACCATCTTCTGGGTTTCTCATGCATGTTTTCGATGTAGGAAGATGCCCTTGAACCTGGAGATTTGGGACCCATGGGATGGGAACCACGCAGTATTACTTTAAAGGGACTGCGTTTCCTCACCCAACCTCACCAAACCTCTCAGCCCCAAGAGTGTCCACCCCTATGTCTCCATCAGCTGTGGGTCTAGATATGGTCAATCCAGGTGGCATCACAGCCCCTGAACGAATTTTGTAAGAATTTCTCTCTCTTTCACTGTCTTTGTTTCACGGGTTTTTAAAAGTAATTGATTTTTATAATGGGGTTTAGCTGCTTTTCACTGCTGTGTTTCTGCCGCTTTACACCCACTTGACTCACTTACAGAGAGATATCAAAACATAGGTTTTAAGATTCTTACTAGTCAGATATATTCTTGGGCGGTGAATAGGGGGTGTTGAGTCCAATTCACTGATCAAGGAGTAGGTCTTGGCTATTACATATTGGGTTTATGGAACGGTATCTGACCTAATTTGAAACCCTTGTTTTATGCATCACCCCACCTCACCTTTCCCGTTAAGCAGCCATAGTGTGTTTTCTAAACGTGGGACTCTGTTCTGTTTTGTAATTCAGTTCAAGGGTAGCGGTTTATACATTCCCTCTATAAGTGATATCTTATGATAAGTGTCTTTTTCTGTGTGACTTATTTCACTTAGAATCGTCGTACCTAAATCCACTCATCATGCTGCTACTAGCCTTATGACGTTGATTTCATGGCTGAGTGATATTCCATTGTACATAAGGACCACAACTTCTTTATCCATTTTTCTCTTTCCTGGGATATTTAAGGTGTAACGAAGTGGAGGTTCTTGTCAACAGAGCAGCCGTAAACTTTGGGGTGCCTGTGTCTTGCTGATTTTTAGTTTTCCCAATTTATACGCCCATGAGTGGAAGTGCCCTGTGCTCTCTAAGCTGAGTTTTTTAGATGTTTCAGGACACACCGTACACTTCTGCAGAGTGGCTGTTGGCAATTTACATCCCTCCCATCAGCGTAGCCAGGCTCCCGTTTCTCCATGGCCTGTCCTGCATTTCTGGTTTTGACACTTTATTCAGCATGGCCCTTTTGACCGATGGGAAGCGAGACTTCTTTGTAGCGCTGATTTGCCTTTCCAGGTTGCTTGGTTGGCCAAAAAGGGCGTATGCGTTTTTTCCTGAATATATTCAGGAAAAAACGCATACGCCCTTTTTGGCCAAGGGCATCATTGTCGAGGTTTTGCCGCTTTTCCTGTGCTTTAAAGGCGATTCGAATCTCCCTCCTGAAATCTGTTTCCTGCAATTCTGCCTTGCTTTCCAATCCTCTTCGTTGCCTTCCCTCAATATATTTGTGGACGAGAGTTATCATTTATAAGTCTGCAGGTTTGTGAATTGCAGTGCCCCTGAGCTCCATTTTTCAACTCGCTTTCTTGGGAGCTGGCCGCAAAAGCGCAGGATTGCTTCAGGCCCTATTCTGGTCCCGGGCGGCAGCCTGAGCCTCTGGTTAATTCTTCTTCCTGATGGGGAAGTACAGTGACCTGTGCCTGTCCCAACACCTAGAGCTAGTCTCTCATTGGTTCCCACTCTTCCCGTTCATCCTCAGGACAAATTGCAACCTGTACGGAACAGGAGGTTAAAGGTGCTGATTCTCCAAGGAGGGAGATTGCTACTAAAGCGGCTGGAATGGCGAACCCGAGCATAAGGAGATGAGAAATGAGGTGCGTTTTGGAAACCTTTCCCGATCACACGGTGTACCATCTTCTGGGTTTCTCATGCATGTTTTCGATGCAGGAAGATGCCCTTGAACCTGGAGATTTGGGACCCATGGGATGGGAACCACGCAGTATTACTTTAAAGGGACTGCGTTTCCTCACCCAACCTCACCAAACCTCTCAGCCCCAAGAGTGTCCACCCCTATGTCTCCATCAGCTGTGGGTCTAGATATGGTCAATCCAGGTGGCATCACAGCCCCTGAACGAATTTTGTAAGAATTTCTCTCTCTTTCACTGTCTTTGTTTCACGGGTTTTTAAAAGTAATTGATTTTTATAATGGGGTTTAGCTGCTTTTCACTGCTGTGTTTCTGCCGCTTTACACCCACTTGACTCACTTACAGAGAGATATCAAAACATAGGTTTTAAGATTCTTACTAGTCAGATATATTCTTGGGCGGTGAATAGGGGGTGTTGAGTCCAATTCACTGATCAAGGAGTAGGTCTTGGCTATTACATATTGGGTTTATGGAACGGTATCTGACCTAATTTGAAACCCTTGTTTTATGCATCACCCCACCTCACCTTTCCCGTTAAGCAGCCATAGTGTGTTTTCTAAACGTGGGACTCTGTTCTGTTTTGTAATTCAGTTCAAGGGTAGCGGTTTATACATTCCCTCTATAAGTGATATCTTATGATAAGTGTCTTTTTCTGTGTGACTTATTTCACTTAGAATCGTCGTACCTAAATCCACTCATCATGCTGCTACTAGCCTTATGACGTTGATTTCATGGCTGAGTGATATTCCATTGTACATAAGGACCACAACTTCTTTATCCATTTTTCTCTTTCCTGGGATATTTAAGGTGTAACGAAGTGGAGGTTCTTGTCAACAGAGCAGCCGTAAACTTTGGGGTGCCTGTGTCTTGCTGATTTTTAGTTTTCCCAATTTATACGCCCATGAGTGGAAGTGCCCTGTGCTCTCTAAGCTGAGTTTTTTAGATGTTTCAGGACACACCGTACACTTCTCCAGAGTGGCTGTTGGCAATTTACATCCCTCCCATCAGCGTAGCCAGGCTCCCGTTTCTCCATGGCCTGTCCTGCATTTCTGGTTTTGACACTTTATTCAGCATGGCCCTTTTGACCGATGGGAAGCGAGACTTCTTTGTAGCGCTGATTTGCCTTTCCAGGTTGCTTGGTTGGCCAAAAAGGGCGTATGCGTTTTTTCCTGAATATATTCAGGAAAAAACGCATACGCCCTTTTTGGCCAAGGGCATCATTGTCGAGGTTTTGCCGCTTTTCCTGTGCTTTAAAGGCGATTCGAATCTCCCTCCTGAAATCTGTTTCCTGCAATTCTGCCTTGCTTTCCAATCCTCTTCGTTGCCTTCCCTCAATATATTTGTGGACGAGAGTTATCATTTATAAGTCTGCAGGTTTGTGAATTGCAGTGCCCCTGAGCTCCATTTTTCAACTCGCTTTCTTGGGAGCTGGCCGCAAAAGCGCAGGATTGCTTCAGGCCCTATTCTGGTCCCGGGCGGCAGCCTGAGCCTCTGGTTAATTCTTCTTCCTGATGGGGAAGTAGAGTGACCTGTGCCTGTCCCAACACCTAGAGCTAGTCTCTCATTGGTTCCCACTCTTCCCGTTCATCCTCAGGACAAATTGCAACGTGTACGGAACAGGAGGTTAAAGGTGCTGATTCTCCAAGGAGGGAGATTGCTACTAAAGCGGCTGGAATGGCGAACCCGAGCATAAGGAGATGAGAAATGAGGTGCGTTTTGGAAACCTTTCCCGATCACACGGTGTACCATCTTCTGGGTTTCTCATGCATGTTTTCGATGCAGGAAGATGCCCTTGAACCTGGAGATTTGGGACCCATGGGATGGGAACCACGCAGTATTACTTTAAAGGGACTGCGTTTCCTCACCCAACCTCACCAAACCTCTCAGCCCCAAGAGTGTCCACCCCTATGTCTCCATCAGCTGTGGGTCTAGATATGGTCAATCCAGGTGGCATCACAGCCCCTGAACGAATTTTGTAAGAATTTCTCTCTCTTTCACTGTCTTTGTTTCACGGGTTTTTAAAAGTAATTGATTTTTATAATGGGGTTTAGCTGCTTTTCACTGCTGTGTTTCTGCCGCTTTACACCCACTTGACTCACTTACAGAGAGATATCAAAACATAGGTTTTAAGATTCTTACTAGTCAGATATATTCTTGGGCGGTGAATAGGGGGTGTTGAGTCCAATTCACTGATCAAGGAGTAGGTCTTGGCTATTACATATTGGGTTTATGGAACGGTATCTGACCTAATTTGAAACCCTTGTTTTATGCATCACCCCACCTCACCTTTCCCGTTAAGCAGCCATAGTGTGTTTTCTAAACGTGGGACTCTGTTCTGTTTTGTAATTCAGTTCAAGGGTAGCGGTTTATACATTCCCTCTATAAGTGATATCTTATGATAAGTGTCTTTTTCTGTGTGACTTATTTCACTTAGAATCGTCGTACCTAAATCCACTCATCATGCTGCTACTAGCCTTATGACGTTGATTTCATGGCTGAGTGATATTCCATTGTACATAAGGACCACAACTTCTTTATCCATTTTTCTCTTTCCTGGGATATTTAAGGTGTAACGAAGTGGAGGTTCTTGTCAACAGAGCAGCCGTAAACTTTGGGGTGCCTGTGTCTTGCTGATTTTTAGTTTTCCCAATTTATACGCCCATGAGTGGAAGTGCCCTGTGCTCTCTAAGCTGAGTTTTTTAGATGTTTCAGGACACACCGTACACTTCTCCAGAGTGGCTGTTGGCAATTTACATCCCTCCCATCAGCGTAGCCAGGCTCCCGTTTCTCCATGGCCTGTCCTGCATTTCTGGTTTTGACACTTTATTCAGCATGGCCCTTTTGACCGATGGGAAGCGAGACTTCTTTGTAGCGCTGATTTGCCTTTCCAGGTTGCTTGGTTGGCCAAAAAGGGCGTATGCGTTTTTTCCTGAATATATTCAGGAAAAAACGCATACGCCCTTTTTGGCCAAGGGCATCATTGTCGAGGTTTTGCCGCTTTTCCTGTGCTTTAAAGGCGATTCGAATCTCCCTCCTGAAATCTGTTTCCTGCAATTCTGCCTTGCTTTCCAATCCTCTTCGTTGCCTTCCCTCAATATATTTGTGGACGAGAGTTATCATTTATAAGTCTGCAGGTTTGTGAATTGCAGTGCCCCTGAGCTCCATTTTTCAACTCGCTTTCTTGGGAGCTGGCCGCAAAAGCGCAGGATTGCTTCAGGCCCTATTCTGGTCCCGGGCGGCAGCCTGAGCCTCTGGTTAATTCTTCTTCCTGATGGGGAAGTAGAGTGACCTGTGCCTGTCCCAACACCTAGAGCTAGTCTCTCATTGGTTCCCACTCTTCCCGTTCATCCTCAGGACAAATTGCAACGTGTACGGAACAGGAGGTTAAAGGTGCTGATTCTCCAAGGAGGGAGATTGCTACTAAAGCGGCTGGAATGGCGAACCCGAGCATAAGGAGATGAGAAATGAGGTGCGTTTTGGAAACCTTTCCCGATCACACGGTGTACCATCTTCTGGGTTTCTCATGCATGTTTTCGATGCAGGAAGATGCCCTTGAACCTGGAGATTTGGGACCCATGGGATGGGAACCACGCAGTATTACTTTAAAGGGACTGCGTTTCCTCACCCAACCTCACCAAACCTCTCAGCCCCAAGAGTGTCCACCCCTATGTCTCCATCAGCTGTGGGTCTAGATATGGTCAATCCAGGTGGCATCACAGCCCCTGAACGAATTTTGTAAGAATTTCTCTCTCTTTCACTGTCTTTGTTTCACGGGTTTTTAAAAGTAATTGATTTTTATAATGGGGTTTAGCTGCTTTTCACTGCTGTGTTTCTGCCGCTTTACACCCACTTGACTCACTTACAGAGAGATATCAAAACATAGGTTTTAAGATTCTTACTAGTCAGATATATTCTTGGGCGGTGAATAGGGGGTGTTGAGTCCAATTCACTGATCAAGGAGTAGGTCTTGGCTATTACATATTGGGTTTATGGAACGGTATCTGACCTAATTTGAAACCCTTGTTTTATGCATCACCCCACCTCACCTTTCCCGTTAAGCAGCCATAGTGTGTTTTCTAAACGTGGGACTCTGTTCTGTTTTGTAATTCAGTTCAAGGGTAGCGGTTTATACATTCCCTCTATAAGTGATATCTTATGATAAGTGTCTTTTTCTGTGTGACTTATTTCACTTAGAATCGTCGTACCTAAATCCACTCATCATGCTGCTACTAGCCTTATGACGTTGATTTCATGGCTGAGTGATATTCCATTGTACATAAGGACCACAACTTCTTTATCCATTTTTCTCTTTCCTGGGATATTTAAGGTGTAACGAAGTGGAGGTTCTTGTCAACAGAGCAGCCGTAAACTTTGGGGTGCCTGTGTCTTGCTGATTTTTAGTTTTCCCAATTTATACGCCCATGAGTGGAAGTGCCCTGTGCTCTCTAAGCTGAGTTTTTTAGATGTTTCAGGACACACCGTACACTTCTGCAGAGTGGCTGTTGGCAATTTACATCCCTCCCATCAGCGTAGCCAGGCTCCCGTTTCTCCATGGCCTGTCCTGCATTTCTGGTTTTGACACTTTATTCAGCATGGCCCTTTTGACCGATGGGAAGCGAGACTTCTTTGTAGCGCTGATTTGCCTTTCCAGGTTGCTTGGTTGGCCAAAAAGGGCGTATGCGTTTTTTCCTGAATATATTCAGGAAAAAACGCATACGCCCTTTTTGGCCAAGGGCATCATTGTCGAGGTTTTGCCGCTTTTCCTGTGCTTTAAAGGCGATTCGAATCTCCCTCCTGAAATCTGTTTCCTGCAATTCTGCCTTGCTTTCCAATCCTCTTCGTTGCCTTCCCTCAATATATTTGTGGACGAGAGTTATCATTTATAAGTCTGCAGGTTTGTGAATTGCAGTGCCCCTGAGCTCCATTTTTCAACTCGCTTTCTTGGGAGCTGGCCGCAAAAGCGCAGGATTGCTTCAGGCCCTATTCTGGTCCCGGGCGGCAGGCTGAGCCTGTGGTTAATTCTTCTTCCTGATGGGGAAGTAGAGTGACCTGTGCCTGTCCCAACACCTAGAGCTAGTCTCTCATTGGTTCCCACTCTTCCCGTTCATCCTCAGGACAAATTGCAACCTGTACGGAACAGGAGGTTAAAGGTGCTTATTCTCCAAGGAGGGAGATTGCTACTAAAGCGGCTGGAATGGCGAAGCCGAGCACAAGGAGATGAGAAATGAGGTGCGTTTTGGAAACCTTTCCCGATCACACGGTGTACCATCTTCTGGGTTTCTCATGCATGTTTTCGATGCAGGAAGATGCCCTTGAACCTGGAGATTTGGGACCCATGGGATGGGAACCACGCAGTATTACTTTAAAGGGTCTGCGTTTCCTCACCCAACCTCACCAAACCTCTCAGCCCCAAGAGTGTCCACCCCTATGTCTCCATCAGCTGTGGGTCTAGATATGGTCAATCCAGGTGGCATCACAGCCCCTGAACGAATTTTGTAAGAATTTCTCTCTCTTTCACTGTCTTTGTTTCACGGGTTTTTAAAAGTAATTGATTTTTATAATGGGGTTTAGCTGCTTTTCACTGCTGTGTTTCTGCCGCTTTACACCCACTTGACTCACTTACAGAGAGATATCAAAACATAGGTTTTAAGCTTCTTACTAGTCAGATATATTCTTGGGCGGTGAATAGGGGGTGTTGAGTCCAATTCACTGATCAAGGAGTAGGTCTTGGCTATTACATATTGGGTTTATGGAACGGTATCTGACCTAATTTGAAACCCTTGTTTTATGCATCACCCCACCTCACCTTTCCCGTTAAGCAGCCATAGTGTGTTTTCTAAACGTGGGACTCTGTTCTGTTTTGTAATTCAGTTCAAGGGTAGCGGTTTTTACATCCCCTCTATAAGTGATATCTTATGATAAGTGTCTTTTTCTGTGTGACTTATTTCACTTAGAATCGTCGTACCTAAATCCACTCATCATGCTGCTACTAGCCTTATGACGTTGATTTCATGGCTGAGTGATATTCCATTGTACATAAGGACCACAACTTCTTTATCCATTTTTCTCTTTCCTGGGATATTTAAGGTGTAACGAAGTGGAGGTTCTTGTCAACAGAGCAGCCCTAAACTTTGGGGTGCCTGTGTCTTGCTGATTTTTAGTTTTCCCAATTTATACGCCCATGAGTGGAAGTGCCCTGTGCTCTCTAAGCTGAGTTTTTTAGATGTTTCAGGACACACCGTACACTTCTCCAGAGTGGCTGTTGGCAATTTACATCCCTCCCATCAGCGTAGCCAGGCTCCCGTTTCTCCATGGCCTGTCCTGCATTTCTGGTTTTGACACTTTATTCAGCATGGCCCTTTTGACCGATGGGAAGCGAGACTTCTTTGTAGCGCTGATTTGCCTTTCCAGGTTGCTTGGTTGGCCAAAAAGGGCGTATGCGTTTTTTCCTGAATATATTCAGGAAAAAACGCATACGCCCTTTTTGGCCAAGGGCATCATTGTCGAGGTTTTGCCGCTTTTCCTGTGCTTTAAAGGCGATTCGAATCTCCCTCCTGAAATCTGTTTCCTGCAATTCTGCCTTGCTTTCCAATCCTCTTCGTTGCCTTCCCTCAATATATTTGTGGACGAGAGTTATCATTTATAAGTCTGCAGGTTTGTGAATTGCAGTGCCCCTGAGCTCCATTTTTCAACTCGCTTTCTTGGGAGCTGGCCGCAAAAGCGCAGGATTGCTTCAGGCCCTATTCTGGTCCCGGGCGGCAGCCTGAGCCTCTGGTTAATTCTTCTTCCTGATGGGGAAGTAGAGTGACCTGTGCCTGTCCCAACACCTAGAGCTAGTCTCTCATTGGTTCCCACTCTTCCCGTTCATCCTCAGGACAAATTGCAACGTGTACGGAACAGGAGGTTAAAGGTGCTGATTCTCCAAGGAGGGAGATTGCTACTAAAGCGGCTGGAATGGCGAACCCGAGCATAAGGAGATGAGAAATGAGGTGCGTTTTGGAAACCTTTCCCGATCACACGGTGTACCATCTTCTGGGTTTCTCATGCATGTTTTCGATGCAGGAAGATGCCCTTGAACCTGGAGATTTGGGACCCATGGGATGGGAACCACGCAGTATTACTTTAAAGGGACTGCGTTTCCTCACCCAACCTCACCAAACCTCTCAGCCCCAAGAGTGTCCACCCCTATGTCTCCATCAGCTGTGGGTCTAGATATGGTCAATCCAGGTGGCATCACAGCCCCTGAACGAATTTTGTAAGAATTTCTCTCTCTTTCACTGTCTTTGTTTCACGGGTTTTTAAAAGTAATTGATTTTTATAATGGGGTTTAGCTGCTTTTCACTGCTGTGTTTCTGCCGCTTTACACCCACTTGACTCACTTACAGAGAGATATCAAAACATAGGTTTTAAGATTCTTACTAGTCAGATATATTCTTGGGCGGTGAATAGGGGGTGTTGAGTCCAATTCACTGATCAAGGAGTAGGTCTTGGCTATTACATATTGGGTTTATGGAACGGTATCTGACCTAATTTGAAACCCTTGTTTTATGCATCACCCCATCTCACCTTTCCCGTTAAGCAGCCATAGTGTGTTTTCTAAACGTGGGACTCTGTTCTGTTTTGTAATTCAGTTCAAGGGTAGCGGTTTATACATTCCCTCTATAAGTGATATCTTATGATAAGTGTCTTTTTCTGTGTGACTTATTTCACTTAGAATCGTCGTACCTAAATCCACTCATCATGCTGCTACTAGCCTTATGACGTTGATTTCATGGCTGAGTGATATTCCATTGTACATAAGGACCACAACTTCTTTATCCATTTTTCTCTTTCCTGGGATATTTAAGGTGTAACGAAGTGGAGGTTCTTGTCAACAGAGCAGCCGTAAACTTTGGGGTGCCTGTGTCTTGCTGATTTTTAGTTTTCCCAATTTATACGCCCATGAGTGGAAGTGCCCTGTGCTCTCTAAGCTGAGTTTTTTAGATGTTTCAGGACACACCGTACACTTCTGCAGAGTGGCTGTTGGCAATTTACATCCCTCCCATCAGCGTAGCCAGGCTCCCGTTTCTCCATGGCCTGTCCTGCATTTCTGGTTTTGACACTTTATTCAGCATGGCCCTTTTGACCGATGGGAAGCGAGACTTCTTTGTAGCGCTGATTTGCCTTTCCAGGTTGCTTGGTTGGCCAAAAAGGGCGTATGCGTTTTTTCCTGAATATATTCAGGAAAAAACGCATACGCCCTTTTTGGCCAAGGGCATCATTGTCGAGGTTTTGCCGCTTTTCCTGTGCTTTAAAGGCGATTCGAATCTCCCTCCTGAAATCTGTTTCCTGCAATTCTGCCTTGCTTTCCAATCCTCTTCGTTGCCTTCCCTCAATATATTTGTGGACGAGAGTTATCATTTATAAGTCTGCAGGTTTGTGAATTGCAGTGCCCCTGAGCTCCATTTTTCAACTCGCTTTCTTGGGAGCTGGCCGCAAAAGCGCAGGATTGCTTCAGGCCCTATTCTGGTCCCGGGCGGCAGGCTGAGCCTGTGGTTAATTCTTCTTCCTGATGGGGAAGTAGAGTGACCTGTGCCTGTCCCAACACCTAGAGCTAGTCTCTCATTGGTTCCCACTCTTCCCGTTCATCCTCAGGACAAATTGCAACCTGTACGGAACAGGAGGTTAAAGGTGCTGATTCTCCAAGGAGGGAGATTGCTACTAAAGCGGCTGGAATGGCGAAGCCGAGCACAAGGAGATGAGAAATGAGGTGCGTTTTGGAAACCTTTCCCGATCACACGGTGTACCATCTTCTGGGTTTCTCATGCATGTTTTCGATGCAGGAAGATGCCCTTGAACCTGGAGATTTGGGACCCATGGGATGGGAACCACGCAGTATTACTTTAAAGGGTCTGCGTTTCCTCACCCAACCTCACCAAACCTCTCAGCCCCAAGAGTGTCCACCCCTATGTCTCCATCAGCTGTGGGTCTAGATATGGTCAATCCAGGTGGCATCACAGCCCCTGAACGAATTTTGTAAGAATTTCTCTCTCTTTCACTGTCTTTGTTTCACGGGTTTTTAAAAGTAATTGATTTTTATAATGGGGTTTAGCTGCTTTTCACTGCTGTGTTTCTGCCGCTTTACACCCACTTGACTCACTTACAGAGAGATATCAAAACATAGGTTTTAAGCTTCTTACTAGTCAGATATATTCTTGGGCGGTGAATAGGGGGTGTTGAGTCCAATTCACTGATCAAGGAGTAGGTCTTGGCTATTACATATTGGGTTTATGGAACGGTATCTGACCTAATTTGAAACCCTTGTTTTATGCATCACCCCACCTCACCTTTCCCGTTAAGCAGCCATAGTGTGTTTTCTAAACGTGGGACTCTGTTCTGTTTTGTAATTCAGTTCAAGGGTAGCGGTTTTTACATCCCCTCTATAAGTGATATCTTATGATAAGTGTCTTTTTCTGTGTGACTTATTTCACTTAGAATCGTCGTACCTAAATCCACTCATCATGCTGCTACTAGCCTTATGACGTTGATTTCATGGCTGAGTGATATTCCATTGTACATAAGGACCACAACTTCTTTATCCATTTTTCTCTTTCCTGGGATATTTAAGGTGTAACGAAGTGGAGGTTCTTGTCAACAGAGCAGCCCTAAACTTTGGGGTGCCTGTGTCTTGCTGATTTTTAGTTTTCCCAATTTATACGCCCATGAGTGGAAGTGCCCTGTGCTCTCTAAGCTGAGTTTTTTAGATGTTTCAGGACACACCGTACACTTCTCCAGAGTGGCTGTTGGCAATTTACATCCCTCCCATCAGCGTAGCCAGGCTCCCGTTTCTCCATGGCCTGTCCTGCATTTCTGGTTTTGACACTTTATTCAGCATGGCCCTTTTGACCGATGGGAAGCGAGACTTCTTTGTAGCGCTGATTTGCCTTTCCAGGTTGCTTGGTTGGCCAAAAAGGGCGTATGCGTTTTTTCCTGAATATATTCAGGAAAAAACGCATACGCCCTTTTTGGCCAAGGGCATCATTGTCGAGGTTTTGCCGCTTTTCCTGTGCTTTAAAGGCGATTCGAATCTCCCTCCTGAAATCTGTTTCCTGCAATTCTGCCTTGCTTTCCAATCCTCTTCGTTGCCTTCCCTCAATATATTTGTGGACGAGAGTTATCATTTATAAGTCTGCAGGTTTGTGAATTGCAGTGCCCCTGAGCTCCATTTTTCAACTCGCTTTCTTGGGAGCTGGCCGCAAAAGCGCAGGATTGCTTCAGGCCCTATTCTGGTCCCGGGCGGCAGCCTGAGCCTCTGGTTAATTCTTCTTCCTGATGGGGAAGTAGAGTGACCTGTGCCTGTCCCAACACCTAGAGCTAGTCTCTCATTGGTTCCCACTCTTCCCGTTCATCCTCAGGACAAATTGCAACGTGTACGGAACAGGAGGTTAAAGGTGCTGATTCTCCAAGGAGGGAGATTGCTACTAAAGCGGCTGGAATGGCGAACCCGAGCATAAGGAGATGAGAAATGAGGTGCGTTTTGGAAACCTTTCCCGATCACACGGTGTACCATCTTCTGGGTTTCTCATGCATGTTTTCGATGCAGGAAGATGCCCTTGAACCTGGAGATTTGGGACCCATGGGATGGGAACCACGCAGTATTACTTTAAAGGGACTGCGTTTCCTCACCCAACCTCACCAAACCTCTCAGCCCCAAGAGTGTCCACCCCTATGTCTCCATCAGCTGTGGGTCTAGATATGGTCAATCCAGGTGGCATCACAGCCCCTGAACGAATTTTGTAAGAATTTCTCTCTCTTTCACTGTCTTTGTTTCACGGGTTTTTAAAAGTAATTGATTTTTATAATGGGGTTTAGCTGCTTTTCACTGCTGTGTTTCTGCCGCTTTACACCCACTTGACTCACTTACAGAGAGATATCAAAACATAGGTTTTAAGATTCTTACTAGTCAGATATATTCTTGGGCGGTGAATAGGGGGTGTTGAGTCCAATTCACTGATCAAGGAGTAGGTCTTGGCTATTACATATTGGGTTTATGGAACGGTATCTGACCTAATTTGAAACCCTTGTTTTATGCATCACCCCACCTCACCTTTCCCGTTAAGCAGCCATAGTGTGTTTTCTAAACGTGGGACTCTGTTCTGTTTTGTAATTCAGTTCAAGGGTAGCGGTTTATACATTCCCTCTATAAGTGATATCTTATGATAAGTGTCTTTTTCTGTGTGACTTATTTCACTTAGAATCGTCGTACCTAAATCCACTCATCATGCTGCTACTAGCCTTATGACGTTGATTTCATGGCTGAGTGATATTCCATTGTACATAAGGACCACAACTTCTTTATCCATTTTTCTCTTTCCTGGGATATTTAAGGTGTAACGAAGTGGAGGTTCTTGTCAACAGAGCAGCCGTAAACTTTGGGGTGCCTGTGTCTTGCTGATTTTTAGTTTTCCCAATTTATACGCCCATGAGTGGAAGTGCCCTGTGCTCTCTAAGCTGAGTTTTTTAGATGTTTCAGGACACACCGTACACTTCTGCAGAGTGGCTGTTGGCAATTTACATCCCTCCCATCAGCGTAGCCAGGCTCCCGTTTCTCCATGGCCTGTCCTGCATTTCTGGTTTTGACACTTTATTCAGCATGGCCCTTTTGACCGATGGGAAGCGAGACTTCTTTGTAGCGCTGATTTGCCTTTCCAGGTTGCTTGGTTGGCCAAAAAGGGCGTATGCGTTTTTTCCTGAATATATTCAGGAAAAAACGCATACGCCCTTTTTGGCCAAGGGCATCATTGTCGAGGTTTTGCCGCTTTTCCTGTGCTTTAAAGGCGATTCGAATCTCCCTCCTGAAATCTGTTTCCTGCAATTCTGCCTTGCTTTCCAATCCTCTTCGTTGCCTTCCCTCAATATATTTGTGGACGAGAGTTATCATTTATAAGTCTGCAGGTTTGTGAATTGCAGTGCCCCTGAGCTCCATTTTTCAACTCGCTTTCTTGGGAGCTGGCCGCAAAAGCGCAGGATTGCTTCAGGCCCTATTCTGGTCCCGGGCGGCAGCCTGAGCCTCTGGTTAATTCTTCTTCCTGATGGGGAAGTAGAGTGACCTGTGCCTGTCCCAACACCTAGAGCTAGTCTCTCATTGGTTCCCACTCTTCCCGTTCATCCTCAGGACAAATTGCAACCTGTACGGAACAGGAGGTTAAAGGTGCTGATTCTCCAAGGAGGGAGATTGCTACTAAAGCGGCTGGAATGGCGAACCCGAGCATAAGGAGATGAGAAATGAGGTGCGTTTTGGAAACCTTTCCCGATCACACGGTGTACCATCTTCTGGGTTTCTCATGCATGTTTTCGATGCAGGAAGATGCCCTTGAACCTGGAGATTTGGGACCCATGGGATGGGAACCACGCAGTATTACTTTAAAGGGACTGCGTTTCCTCACCCAACCTCACCAAACCTCTCAGCCCCAAGAGTGTCCACCCCTATGTCTCCATCAGCTGTGGGTCTAGATATGGTCAATCCAGGTGGCATCACAGCCCCTGAACGAATTTTGTAAGAATTTCTCTCTCTTTCACTGTCTTTGTTTCACGGGTTTTTAAAAGTAATTGATTTTTATAATGGGGTTTAGCTGCTTTTCACTGCTGTGTTTCTGCCGCTTTACACCCACTTGACTCACTTACAGAGAGATATCAAAACATAGGTTTTAAGATTCTTACTAGTCAGATATATTCTTGGGCGGTGAAGAGGGGGTGTTGAGTCCAATTCACTGATCAAGGAGTAGGTCTTGGCTATTACATATTGGGTTTATGGAACGGTATCTGACCTAATTTGAAACCCTTGTTTTATGCATCACCCCACCTCACCTTTCCCGTTAAGCAGCCATAGTGTGTTTTCTAAACGTGGGACTCTGTTCTGTTTTGTAATTCAGTTCAAGGGTAGCGGTTTATACATTCCCTCTATAAGTGATATCTTATGATAAGTGTCTTTTTCTGTGTGACTTATTTCACTTAGAATCGTCGTACCTAAATCCACTCATCATGCTGCTACTAGCCTTATGACGTTGATTTCATGGCTGAGTGATATTCCATTGTACATAAGGACCACAACTTCTTTATCCATTTTTCTCTTTCCTGGGATATTTAAGGTGTAACGAAGTGGAGGTTCTTGTCAACAGAGCAGCCGTAAACTTTGGGGTGCCTGTGTCTTGCTGATTTTTAGTTTTCCCAATTTATACGCCCATGAGTGGAAGTGCCCTGTGCTCTCTAAGCTGAGTTTTTTAGATGTTTCAGGACACACCGTACACTTCTCCAGAGTGGCTGTTGGCAATTTACATCCCTCCCATCAGCGTAGCCAGGCTCCCGTTTCTCCATGGCCTGTCCTGCATTTCTGGTTTTGACACTTTATTCAGCATGGCCCTTTTGACCGATGGGAAGCGAGACTTCTTTGTAGCGCTGATTTGCCTTTCCAGGTTGCTTGGTTGGCCAAAAAGGGCGTATGCGTTTTTTCCTGAATATATTCAGGAAAAAACGCATACGCCCTTTTTGGCCAAGGGCATCATTGTCGAGGTTTTGCCGCTTTTCCTGTGCTTTAAAGGCGATTCGAATCTCCCTCCTGAAATCTGTTTCCTGCAATTCTGCCTTGCTTTCCAATCCTCTTCGTTGCCTTCCCTCAATATATTTGTGGACGAGAGTTATCATTTATAAGTCTGCAGGTTTGTGAATTGCAGTGCCCCTGAGCTCCATTTTTCAACTCGCTTTCTTGGGAGCTGGCCGCAAAAGCGCAGGATTGCTTCAGGCCCTATTCTGGTCCCGGGCGGCAGCCTGAGCCTCTGGTTAATTCTTCTTCCTGATGGGGAAGTAGAGTGACCTGTGCCTGTCCCAACACCTAGAGCTAGTCTCTCATTGGTTCCCACTCTTCCCGTTCATCCTCAGGACAAATTGCAACGTGTACGGAACAGGAGGTTAAAGGTGCTGATTCTCCAAGGAGGGAGATTGCTACTAAAGCGGCTGGAATGGCGAACCCGAGCATAAGGAGATGAGAAATGAGGTGCGTTTTGGAAACCTTTCCCGATCACACGGTGTACCATCTTCTGGGTTTCTCATGCATGTTTTCGATGTAGGAAGATGCCCTTGAACCTGGAGATTTGGGACCCATGGGATGGGAACCACGCAGTATTACTTTAAAGGGACTGCGTTTCCTCACCCAACCTCACCAAACCTCTCAGCCCCAAGAGTGTCCACCCCTATGTCTCCATCAGCTGTGGGTCTAGATATGGTCAATCCAGGTGGCATCACAGCCCCTGAACGAATTTTGTAAGAATTTCTCTCTCTTTCACTGTCTTTGTTTCACGGGTTTTTAAAAGTAATTGATTTTTATAATGGGGTTTAGCTGCTTTTCACTGCTGTGTTTCTGCCGCTTTACACCCACTTGACTCACTTACAGAGAGATATCAAAACATAGGTTTTAAGATTCTTACTAGTCAGATATATTCTTGGGCGGTGAATAGGGGGTGTTGAGTCCAATTCACTGATCAAGGAGTAGGTCTTGGCTATTACATATTGGGTTTATGGAACGGTATCTGACCTAATTTGAAACCCTTGTTTTATGCATCACCCCACCTCACCTTTCCCGTTAAGCAGCCATAGTGTGTTTTCTAAACGTGGGACTCTGTTCTGTTTTGTAATTCAGTTCAAGGGTAGCGGTTTATACATTCCCTCTATAAGTGATATCTTATGATAAGTGTCTTTTTCTGTGTGACTTATTTCACTTAGAATCGTCGTACCTAAATCCACTCATCATGCTGCTACTAGCCTTATGACGTTGATTTCATGGCTGAGTGATATTCCATTGTACATAAGGACCACAACTTCTTTATCCATTTTTCTCTTTCCTGGGATATTTAAGGTGTAACGAAGTGGAGGTTCTTGTCAATAGAGCAGCCCTAAACTTTGGGGTGCCTGTGTCTTGCTGATTTTTAGTTTTCCCAATTTATACGCCCATGAGTGGAAGTGCCCTGTGCTCTCTAAGCTGAGTTTTTTAGATGTTTCAGGACACACCGTACACTTCTCCAGAGTGGCTGTTGGCAATTTACATCCCTCCCATCAGCGTAGCCAGGCTCCCGTTTCTCCATGGCCTGTCCTGCATTTCTGGTTTTGACACTTTATTCAGCATGGCCCTTTTGACCGATGGGAAGCGAGACTTCTTTGTAGCGCTGATTTGCCTTTCCAGGTTGCTTGGTTGGCCAAAAAGGGCGTATGCGTTTTTTCCTGAATATATTCAGGAAAAAACGCATACGCCCTTTTTGGCCAAGGGCATCATTGTCGAGGTTTTGCCGCTTTTCCTGTGCTTTAAAGGCGATTCGAATCTCCCTCCTGAAATCTGTTTCCTGCAATTCTGCCTTGCTTTCCAATCCTCTTCGTTGCCTTCCCTCAATATATTTGTGGACGAGAGTTATCATTTATAAGTCTGCAGGTTTGTGAATTGCAGTGCCCCTGAGCTCCATTTTTCAACTCGCTTTCTTGGGAGCTGGCCGCAAAAGCGCAGGATTGCTTCAGGCCCTATTCTGGTCCCGGGCGGCAGGCTGAGCCTGTGGTTAATTCTTCTTCCTGATGGGAAAGTAGAGTGACCTGTGCCTGTCCCAACACCGAGAGCTAGTCTCTCATTGGTTCCCACTCTTCCCGTTCATCCTCAGGACAAATTGCAACCTGTACGGAACAGGAGGTTAAAGGTGCTGATTCTCCAAGGAGGGAGATTGCTACTAAAGCGGCTGGAATGGCGAACCCGAGCATAAGGAGATGAGAAATGAGGTGCGTTTTGGAAACCTTTCCCGATCACACGGTGTACCATCTTCTGGGTTTCTCATGCATGTTTTCGATGTAGGAAGATGCCCTTGAACCTGGAGATTTGGGACCCATGGGATGGGAACCACGCAGTATTACTTTAAAGGGTCTGCGTTTCCTCACCCAACCTCACCAAACCTCTCAGCCCCAAGAGTGTCCACCCCTATGTCTCCATCAGCTGTGGGTCTAGATATGGTCAATCCAGGTGGCATCACAGCCCCTGAACGAATTTTGTAAGAATTTCTCTCTCTTTCACTGTCTTTGTTTCACGGGTTTTTAAAAGTAATTGATTTTTATAATGGGGTTTAGCTGCTTTTCACTGCTGTGTTTCTGCCGCTTTACACCCACTTGACTCACTTACAGAGAGATATCAAAACATAGGTTTTAAGCTTCTTACTAGTCAGATATATTCTTGGGCGGTGAATAGGGGGTGTTGAGTCCAATTCACTGATCAAGGAGTAGGTCTTGGCTATTACATATTGGGTTTATGGAACGGTATCTGACCTAATTTGAAACCCTTGTTTTATGCATCACCCCACCTCACCTTTCCCGTTAAGCAGCCATAGTGTGTTTTCTAAACGTGGGACTCTGTTCTGTTTTGTAATTCAGTTCAAGGGTAGCGGTTTTTACATTCCCTCTATAAGTGATATCTTATGATAAGTGTCTTTTTCTGTGTGACTTATTTCACTTAGAATCGTCGTACCTAAATCCACCCATCATGCTGCTACTAGCCTTATGACGTTGATTTCATGGCTGAGTGATATTCCATTGTACATAAGGACCACAACTTCTTTATCCATTTTTCTCTTTCCTGGGATATTTAAGGTGTAACGAAGTGGAGGTTCTTGTCAACAGAGCAGCCGTAAACTTTGGGGTGCCTGTGTCTTGCTGATTTTTAGTTTTCCCAATTTATACGCCCATGAGTGGAAGTGCCCTGTGCTCTCTAAGCTGAGTTTTTTAGATGTTTCAGGACACACCGTACACTTCTCCAGAGTGGCTGTTGGCAATTTACATCCCTCCCATCAGCGTAGCCAGGCTCCCGTTTCTCCATGGCCTGTCCTGCATTTCTGGTTTTGACACTTTATTCAGCATGGCCCTTTTGACCGATGGGAAGCGACACTTCTTTGTAGCGCTGATTTGCCTTTCCAGGTTGCTTGGTTGGCCAAAAAGGGCGTATGCGTTTTTTCCTGAATATATTCAGGAAAAAACGCATACGCCCTTTTTGGCCAAGGGCATCATTGTCGAGGTTTTGCCGCTTTTCCTGTGCTTTAAAGGCGATTCGAATCTCCCTCCTGAAATCTGTTTCCTGCAATTCTGCCTTGCTTTCCAATCCTCTTCGTTGCCTTCCCTCAATATATTTGTGGACGAGAGTTATCATTTATAAGTCTGCAGGTTTGTGAATTGCAGTGCCCCTGAGCTCCATTTTTCAACTCGCTTTCTTGGGAGCTGGCCGCAAAAGCGCAGGATTGCTTCAGGCCCTATTCTGGTCCCGGGCGGCAGGCTGAGCCTGTGGTTAATTCTTCTTCCTGATGGGAAAGTAGAGTGACCTGTGCCTGTCCCAACACCTAGAGCTAGTCTCTCATTGGTTCCCACTCTTCCCGTTCATCCTCAGGACAAATTGCAACCTGTACGGAACAGGAGGTTAAAGGTGCTGATTCTCCAAGGAGGGAGATTGTTACTAAAGCGGCTGGAATGGCGAACCCGAGCATAAGGAGATGAGAAATGAGGTGCGTTTTGGAAACCTTTCCCGATCACACGGTGTACCATCTTCTAGGTTTCTCATGCATGTTTTCGATGTAGGAAGATGCCCTTGAACCTGGAGATTTGGGACCCATGGGATGGGAACCACGCAGTATTACTTTAAAGGGTCTGCGTTTCCTCACCCAACCTCACCAAACCTCTCAGCCCCAAGAGTGTCCACCCCTATGTCTCCATCAGCTGTGGGTCTAGATATGGTCAATCCAGGTGGCATCACAGCCCCTGAACGAATTTTGTAAGAATTTCTCTCTCTTTCACTGTCTTTGTTTCACGGGTTTTTAAAAGTAATTGATTTTTATAATGGGGTTTAGCTGCTTTTCACTGCTGTGTTTCTGCCGCTTTACACCCACTTGACTCACTTACAGAGAGATATCAAAACATAGGTTTTAAGCTTCTTACTAGTCAGATATATTCTTGGGCGGTGAATAGGGGGTGTTGAGTCCAATTCACTGATCAAGGAGTAGGTCTTGGCTATTACATATTGGGTTTATGGAACGGTATCTGACCTAATTTGAAACCCTTGTTTTATGCATCACCCCACCTCACCTTTCCCGTTAAGCAGCCATAGTGTGTTTTCTAAACGTGGGACTCTGTTCTGTTTTGTAATTCAGTTCAAGGGTAGCGGTTTTTACATTCCCTCTATAAGTGATATCTTATGATAAGTGTCTTTTTCTGTGTGACTTATTTCACTTAGAATCGTCGTACCTAAATCCACTCATCATGCTGCTACTAGCCTTATGACGTTGATTTCATGGCTGAGTGATATTCCATTGTACATAAGGACCACAACTTCTTTATCCATTTTTCTCTTTCCTGGGATATTTAAGGTGTAACGAAGTGGAGGTTCTTGTCAACAGAGCAGCCCTAAACTTTGGGGTGCCTGTGTCTTGCTGATTTTTAGTTTTCCCAATTTATACGCCCATGAGTGGAAGTGCCCTGTGCTCTCTAAGCTGAGTTTTTTAGATGTTTCAGGACACACCGTACACTTCTCCAGAGTGGCTGTTGGCAATTTACATCCCTCCCATCAGCGTAGCCAGGCTCCCGTTTCTCCATGGCCTGTCCTGCATTTCTGGTTTTGACACTTTATTCAGCATGGCCCTTTTGACCGATGGGAAGCGAGACTTCTTTGTAGCGCTGATTTGCCTTTCCAGGTTGCTTGGTTGGCCAAAAAGGGCGTATGCGTTTTTTCCTGAATATATTCAGGAAAAAACGCATACGCCCTTTTTGGCCAAGGGCATCATTGTCGAGGTTTTGCCGCTTTTCCTGTGCTTTAAAGGCGATTCGAATCTCCCTCCTGAAATCTGTTTCCTGCAATTCTGCCTTGCTTTCCAATCCTCTTCGTTGCCTTCCCTCAATATATTTGTGGACGAGAGTTATCATTTATAAGTCTGCAGGTTTGTGAATTGCAGTGCCCCTGAGCTCCATTTTTCAACTCGCTTTCTTGGGAGCTGGCCGCAAAAGCGCAGGATTGCTTCAGGCCCTATTCTGGTCCCGGGCGGCAGGCTGAGCCTGTGGTTAATTCTTCTTCCTGATGGGAAAGTAGAGTGACCTGTGCCTGTCCCAACACCGAGAGCTAGTCTCTCATTGGTTCCCACTCTTCCCGTTCATCCTCAGGACAAATTGCAACCTGTACGGAACAGGAGGTTAAAGGTGCTGATTCTCCAAGGAGGGAGATTGCTACTAAAGCGGCTGGAATGGCGAACCCGAGCATAAGGAGATGAGAAATGAGGTGCGTTTTGGAAACCTTTCCCGATCACACGGTGTACCATCTTCTGGGTTTCTCATGCATGTTTTCGATGTAGGAAGATGCCCTTGAACCTGGAGATTTGGGACCCATGGGATGGGAACCACGCAGTATTACTTTAAAGGGTCTGCGTTTCCTCACCCAACCTCACCAAACCTCTCAGCCCCAAGAGTGTCCACCCCTATGTCTCCATCAGCTGTGGGTCTAGATATGGTCAATCCAGGTGGCATCACAGCCCCTGAACGAATTTTGTAAGAATTTCTCTCTCTTTCACTGTCTTTGTTTCACGGGTTTTTAAAAGTAATTGATTTTTATAATGGGGTTTAGCTGCTTTTCACTGCTGTGTTTCTGCCGCTTTACACCCACTTGACTCACTTACAGAGAGATATCAAAACATAGGTTTTAAGCTTCTTACTAGTCAGATATATTCTTGGGCGGTGAATAGGGGGTGTTGAGTCCAATTCACTGATCAAGGAGTAGGTCTTGGCTATTACATATTGGGTTTATGGAACGGTATCTGACCTAATTTGAAACCCTTGTTTTATGCATCACCCCACCTCACCTTTCCCGTTAAGCAGCCATAGTGTGTTTTCTAAACGTGGGACTCTGTTCTGTTTTGTAATTCAGTTCAAGGGTAGCGGTTTTTACATCCCCTCTATAAGTGATATCTTATGATAAGTGTCTTTTTCTGTGTGACTTATTTCACTTAGAATCGTCGTACCTAAATCCACTCATCATGCTGCTACTAGCCTTATGACGTTGATTTCATGGCTGAGTGATATTCCATTGTACATAAGGACCACAACTTCTTTATCCATTTTTCTCTTTCCTGGGATATTTAAGGTGTAACGAAGTGGAGGTTCTTGTCAACAGAGCAGCCCTAAACTTTGGGGTGCCTGTGTCTTGCTGATTTTTAGTTTTCCCAATTTATACGCCCATGAGTGGAAGTGCCCTGTGCTCTCTAAGCTGAGTTTTTTAGATGTTTCAGGACACACCGTACACTTCTCCAGAGTGGCTGTTGGCAATTTACATCCCTCCCATCAGCGTAGCCAGGCTCCCGTTTCTCCATGGCCTGTCCTGCATTTCTGGTTTTGACACTTTATTCAGCATGGCCCTTTTGACCGATGGGAAGCGAGACTTCTTTGTAGCGCTGATTTGCCTTTCCAGGTTGCTTGGTTGGCCAAAAAGGGCGTATGCGTTTTTTCCTGAATATATTCAGGAAAAAACGCATACGCCCTTTTTGGCCAAGGGCATCATTGTCGAGGTTTTGCCGCTTTTCCTGTGCTTTAAAGGCGATTCGAATCTCCCTCCTGAAATCTGTTTCCTGCAATTCTGCCTTGCTTTCCAATCCTCTTCGTTGCCTTCCCTCAATATATTTGTGGACGAGAGTTATCATTTATAAGTCTGCAGGTTTGTGAATTGCAGTGCCCCTGAGCTCCATTTTTCAACTCGCTTTCTTGGGAGCTGGCCGCAAAAGCGCAGGATTGCTTCAGGCCCTATTCTGGTCCCGGGCGGCAGGCTGAGCCTGTGGTTAATTCTTCTTCCTGATGGGAAAGTAGAGTGACCTGTGCCTGTCCCAACACCGAGAGCTAGTCTCTCATTGGTTCCCACTCTTCCCGTTCATCCTCAGGACAAATTGCAACCTGTACGGAACAGGAGGTTAAAGGTGCTGATTCTCCAAGGAGGGAGATTGCTACTAAAGCGGCTGGAATGGCGAACCCGAGCATAAGGAGATGAAAAATGAGGTGCGTTTTGGAAACCTTTCCCGATCACACGGTGTACCATCTTCTGGGTTTCTCATGCATGTTTTCGATGTAGGAAGATGCCCTTGAACCTGGAGATTTGGGACCCATGGGATGGGAACCACGCAGTATTACTTTAAAGGGTCTGCGTTTCCTCACCCAACCTCACCAAACCTCTCAGCCCCAAGAGTGTCCACCCCTATGTCTCCATCAGCTGTGGGTCTAGATATGGTCAATCCAGGTGGCATCACAGCCCCTGAACGAATTTTGTAAGAATTTCTCTCTCTTTCACTGTCTTTGTTTCACGGGTTTTTAAAAGTAATTGATTTTTATAATGGGGTTTAGCTGCTTTTCACTGCTGTGTTTCTGCCGCTTTACACCCACTTGACTCACTTACAGAGAGATATCAAAACATAGGTTTTAAGCTTCTTACTAGTCAGATATATTCTTGGGCGGTGAATAGGGGGTGTTGAGTCCAATTCACTGATCAAGGAGTAGGTCTTGGCTATTACATATTGGGTTTATGGAACGGTATCTGACCTAATTTGAAACCCTTGTTTTATGCATCACCCCACCTCACCTTTCCCGTTAAGCAGCCATAGTGTGTTTTCTAAACGTGGGACTCTGTTCTGTTTTGTAATTCAGTTCAAGGGTAGCGGTTTTTACATTCCCTCTATAAGTGATATCTTATGATAAGTGTCTTTTTCTGTGTGACTTATTTCACTTAGAATCGTCGTACCTAAATCCACTCATCATGCTGCTACTAGCCTTATGACGTTGATTTCATGGCTGAGTGATATTCCATTGTACATAAGGACCACAACTTCTTTATCCATTTTTCTCTTTCCTGGGATATTTAAGGTGTAACGAAGTGGAGGTTCTTGTCAACAGAGCAGCCCTAAACTTTGGGGTGCCTGTGTCTTGCTGATTTTTAGTTTTCCCAATTTATACGCCCATGAGTGGAAGTGCCCTGTGCTCTCTAAGCTGAGTTTTTTAGATGTTTCAGGACACACCGTACACTTCTCCAGAGTGGCTGTTGGCAATTTACATCCCTCCCATCAGCGTAGCCAGGCTCCCGTTTCTCCATGGCCTGTCCTGCATTTCTGGTTTTGACACTTTATTCAGCATGGCCCTTTTGACCGATGGGAAGCGAGACTTCTTTGTAGCGCTGATTTGCCTTTCCAGGTTGCTTGGTTGGCCAAAAAGGGCGTATGCGTTTTTTCCTGAATATATTCAGGAAAAAACGCATACGCCCTTTTTGGCCAAGGGCATCATTGTCGAGGTTTTGCCGCTTTTCCTGTGCTTTAAAGGCGATTCGAATCTCCCTCCTGAAATCTGTTTCCTGCAATTCTGCCTTGCTTTCCAATCCTCTTCGTTGCCTTCCCTCAATATATTTGTGGACGAGAGTTATCATTTATAAGTCTGCAGGTTTGTGAATTGCAGTGCCCCTGAGCTCCATTTTTCAACTCGCTTTCTTGGGAGCTGGCCGCAAAAGCGCAGGATTGCTTCAGGCCCTATTCTGGTCCCGGGCGGCAGGCTGAGCCTGTGGTTAATTCTTCTTCCTGATGGGAAAGTAGAGTGACCTGTGCCTGTCCCAACACCGAGAGCTAGTCTCTCATTGGTTCCCACTCTTCCCGTTCATCCTCAGGACAAATTGCAACCTGTACGGAACAGGAGGTTAAAGGTGCTGATTCTCCAAGGAGGGAGATTGCTACTAAAGCGGCTGGAATGGCGAACCCGAGCATAAGGAGATGAGAAATGAGGTGCGTTTTGGAAACCTTTCCCGATCACACGGTGTACCATCTTCTGGGTTTCTCATGCATGTTTTCGATGTAGGAAGATGCCCTTGAACCTGGAGATTTGGGACCCATGGGATGGGAACCACGCAGTATTACTTTAAAGGGTCTGCGTTTCCTCACCCAACCTCACCAAACCTCTCAGCCCCAAGAGTGTCCACCCCTATGTCTCCATCAGCTGTGGGTCTAGATATGGTCAATCCAGGTGGCATCACAGCCCCTGAACGAATTTTGTAAGAATTTCTCTCTCTTTCACTGTCTTTGTTTCACGGGTTTTTAAAAGTAATTGATTTTTATAATGGGGTTTAGCTGCTTTTCACTGCTGTGTTTCTGCCGCTTTACACCCACTTGACTCACTTACAGAGAGATATCAAAACATAGGTTTTAAGATTCTTACTAGTCAGATATATTCTTGGGCGGTGAATAGGGGGTGTTGAGTCCAATTCACTGATCAAGGAGTAGGTCTTGGCTATTACATATTGGGTTTATGGAACGGTATCTGAGCTAATTTGAAACCCTTGTTTTATGCATCACCCCACCTCACCTTTCCCGTTAAGCAGCCATAGTGTGTTTTCTAAACGTGGGACTCTGTTCTGTTTTGTAATTCAGTTCAAGGGTAGCGGTTTTTACATCCCCTCTATAAGTGATATCTTATGATAAGTGTCTTTTTCTGTGTGACTTATTTCACTTAGAATCGTCGTACCTAAATCCACTCATCATGCTGCTACTAGCCTTATGACGTTGATTTCATGGCTGAGTGATATTCCATTGTACATAAGGACCACAACTTCTTTATCCATTTTTCTCTTTCCTGGGATATTTAAGGTGTAACGAAGTGGAGGTTCTTGTCAACAGAGCAGCCGTAAACTTTGGGGTGCCTGTGTCTTGCTGATTTTTAGTTTTCCCAATTTATACGCCCATGAGTGGAAGTGCCCTGTGTTCTCTAAGCTGAGTTTTTTAGATGTTTCAGGACACACCGTACACTTCTCCAGAGTGGCTGTTGGCAATTTACATCCCTCCCATCAGCGTAGCCAGGCTCCCGTTTCTCCATGGCCTGTCCTGCATTTCTGGTTTTGACACTTTATTCAGCATGGCCCTTTTGACCGATGGGAAGCGAGACTTCTTTGTAGCGCTGATTTGCCTTTCCAGGTTGCTTGGTTGGCCAAAAAGGGCGTATGCGTTTTTTCCTGAATATATTCAGGAAAAAACTCATACGCCCTTTTTGGCCAAGGGCATCATTGTCGAGGTTTTGCCGCTTTTCCTGTGCTTTAAAGGCGATTCGAATCTCCCTCCTGAAATCTGTTTCCTGCAATTCTGCCTTGCTTTCCAATCCTCTTCGTTGCCTTCCCTCAATATATTTGAGGACGAGAGTTATCATTTATAAGTCTGCAGGTTTGTGAATTGCAGTGCCCCTGAGCTCCATTTTTCAACTCGCTTTCTTGGGAGCTGGCCGCAAAAGCGCAGGATTGCTTCAGGCCCTATTCTGGTCCCGGGCGGCAGGCTGAGCCTGTGGTTAATTCTTCTTCCTGATGGGGAAGTAGAGTGACCTGTGCCTGTCCCAACACCTAGAGCTAGTCTCTCATTGGTTCCCACTCTTCCCGTTCATCCTCAGGACAAATTGCAACCTGTACGGAACAGGAGGTTAAAGGTGCTGATTCTCCAAGGAGGGAGATTGCTACTAAAGCGGCTGGAATGGCGAACCCGAGCATAAGGAGATGAGAAATGAGGTGCGTTTTGGAAACCTTTCCCGATCACACGGTGTACCATCTTCTGGGTTTCTCATGCATGTTTTCGATGTAGGAAGATGCCCTTGAACCTGGAGATTTGGGACCCATGGGATGGGAACCACGCAGTATTACTTTAAAGGGTCTGCGTTTCCTCACCCAACCTCACCAAACCTCTCAGCCCCAAGAGTGTCCACCCCTATGTCTCCATCAGCTGTGGGTCTAGATATGGTCAATCCAGGTGGCATCACAGCCCCTGAACGAATTTTGTAAGAATTTCTCTCTCTTTCACTGTCTTTGTTTCACGGGTTTTTAAAAGTAATTGATTTTTATAATGGGGTTTAGCTGCTTTTCACTGCTGTGTTTCTGCCGCTTTACACCCACTTGACTCACTTACAGAGAGATATCAAAACATAGGTTTTAAGCTTCTTACTAGTCAGATATATTCTTGGGCGGTGAATAGGGGGTGTTGAGTCCAATTCACTGATCAAGGAGTAGGTCTTGGCTATTACATATTGGGTTTATGGAACGGTATCTGACCTAATTTGAAACCCTTGTTTTATGCATCACCCCACCTCACCTTTCCCGTTAAGCAGCCATAGTGTGTTTTCTAAACGTGGGACTCTGTTCTGTTTTGTAATTCAGTTCAAGGGTAGCGGTTTTTACATCCCCTCTATAAGTGATATCTTATGATAAGTGTCTTTTTCTGTGTGACTTATTTCACTTAGAATCGTCGTACCTAAATCCACTCATCATGCTGCTACTAGCCTTATGACGTTGATTTCATGGCTGAGTGATATTCCATTGTACATAAGGACCACAACTTCTTTATCCATTTTTCTCTTTCCTGGGATATTTAAGGTGTAACGAAGTGGAGGTTCTTGTCAACAGAGCAGCCCTAAACTTTGGGGTGCCTGTGTCTTGCTGATTTTTAGTTTTCCCAATTTATACGCCCATGAGTGGAAGTGCCCTGTGCTCTCTAAGCTGAGTTTTTTAGATGTTTCAGGACACACCGTACACTTCTCCAGAGTGGCTGTTGGCAATTTACATCCCTCCCATCAGCGTAGCCAGGCTCCCGTTTCTCCATGGCCTGTCCTGCATTTCTGGTTTTGACACTTTATTCAGCATGGCCCTTTTGACCGATGGGAAGCGAGACTTCTTTGTAGCGCTGATTTGCCTTTCCAGGTTGCTTGGTTGGCCAAAAAGGGCGTATGCGTTTTTTCCTGAATATATTCAGGAAAAAACGCATACGCCCTTTTTGGCCAAGGGCATCATTGTCGAGGTTTTGCCGCTTTTCCTGTGCTTTAAAGGCGATTCGAATCTCCCTCCTGAAATCTGTTTCCTGCAATTCTGCCTTGCTTTCCAATCCTCTTCGTTGCCTTCCCTCAATATATTTGTGGACGAGAGTTATCATTTATAAGTCTGCAGGTTTGTGAATTGCAGTGCCCCTGAGCTCCATTTTTCAACTCGCTTTCTTGGGAGCTGGCCGCAAAAGCGCAGGATTGCTTCAGGCCCTATTCTGGTCCCGGGCGGCAGGCTGAGTCTGTGGTTAATTCTTCTTCCTGATGGGGAAGTAGAGTGACCTGTGCCTGTCCCAACACCGAGAGCTAGTCTCTCATTGGTTCCCACTCTTCCCGTTCATCCTCAGGACAAATTGCAACCTGTACGGAACAGGAGGTTAAAGGTGCTGATTCTCCAAGGAGGGAGATTGCTACTAAAGCGGCTGGAATGGCGAACCCGAGCATAAGGAGATGAGAAATGAGGTGCGTTTTGGAAACCTTTCCCGATCACACGGTGTACCATCTTCTGGGTTTCTCATGCATGTTTTCGATGTAGGAAGATGCCCTTGAACCTGGAGATTTGGGACCCATGGGATGGGAACCACGCAGTATTACTTTAAAGGGTCTGCGTTTCCTCACCCAACCTCACCAAACCTCTCAGCCCCAAGAGTGTCCACCCCTATGTCTCCATCAGCTGTGGGTCTAGATATGGTCAATCCAGGTGGCATCACAGCCCCTGAACGAATTTTGTAAGAATTTCTCTCTCTTTCACTGTCTTTGTTTCACGGGTTTTTAAAAGTAATTGATTTTTATAATGGGGTTTAGCTGCTTTTCACTGCTGTGTTTCTGCCGCTTTACACCCACTTGACTCACTTACAGAGAGATATCAAAACATAGGTTTTAAGATTCTTACTAGTCAGATATATTCTTGGGCGGTGAATAGGGGGTGTTGAGTCCAATTCACTGATCAAGGAGTAGGTCTTGGCTATTACATATTGGGTTTATGGAACGGTATCTGAGCTAATTTGAAACCCTTGTTTTATGCATCACCCCACCTCACCTTTCCCGTTAAGCAGCCATAGTGTGTTTTCTAAACGTGGGACTCTGTTCTGTTTTGTAATTCAGTTCAAGGGTAGCGGTTTTTACATCCCCTCTATAAGTGATATCTTATGATAAGTGTCTTTTTCTGTGTGACTTATTTCACTTAGAATCGTCGTACCTAAATCCACTCATCATGCTGCTACTAGCCTTATGACGTTGATTTCATGGCTGAGTGATATTCCATTGTACATAAGGACCACAACTTCTTTATCCATTTTTCTCTTTCCTGGGATATTTAAGGTGTAACGAAGTGGAGGTTCTTGTCAACAGAGCAGCCCTAAACTTTGGGGTGCCTGTGTCTTGCTGATTTTTAGTTTTCCCAATTTATACGCCCATGAGTGGAAGTGCCCTGTGTTCTCTAAGCTGAGTTTTTTAGATGTTTCAGGACACACCGTACACTTCTGCAGAGTGGCTGTTGGCAATTTACATCCCTCCCATCAGCGTAGCCAGGCTCCCGTTTCTCCATGGCCTGTCCTGCATTTCTGGTTTTGACACTTTATTCAGCATGGCCCTTTTGACCGATGGGAAGCGAGACTTCTTTGTAGCGCTGATTTGCCTTTCCAGGTTGCTTGGTTGGCCAAAAAGGGCGTATGCGTTTTTTCCTGAATATATTCAGGAAAAAACTCATACGCCCTTTTTGGCCAAGGGCATCATTGTCGAGGTTTTGCCGCTTTTCCTGTGCTTTAAAGGCGATTCGAATCTCCCTCCTGAAATCTGTTTCCTGCAATTCTGCCTTGCTTTCCAATCCTCTTCGTTGCCTTCCCTCAATATATTTGAGGACGAGAGTTATCATTTATAAGTCTGCAGGTTTGTGAATTGCAGTGCCCCTGAGCTCCATTTTTCAACTCGCTTTCTTGGGAGCTGGCCGCAAAAGCGCAGGATTGCTTCAGGCCCTATTCTGGTCCCGGGCGGCAGGCTGAGCCTGTGGTTAATTCTTCTTCCTGATGGGGAAGTAGAGTGACCTGTGCCTGTCCCAACACCTAGAGCTAGTCTCTCATTGGTTCCCACTCTTCCCGTTCATCCTCAGGACAAATTGCAACCTGTACGGAACAGGAGGTTAAAGGTGCTGATTCTCCAAGGAGGGAGATTGCTACTAAAGCGGCTGGAATGGCGAACCCGAGCATAAGGAGATGAGAAATGAGGTGCGTTTTGGAAACCTTTCCCGATCACACGGTGTACCATCTTCTGGGTTTCTCATGCATGTTTTCGATGTAGGAAGATGCCCTTGAACCTGGAGATTTGGGACCCATGGGATGGGAACCACGCAGTATTACTTTAAAGGGTCTGCGTTTCCTCACCCAACCTCACCAAACCTCTCAGCCCCAAGAGTGTCCACCCCTATGTCTCCATCAGCTGTGGGTCTAGATATGGTCAATCCAGGTGGCATCACAGCCCCTGAACGAATTTTGTAAGAATTTCTCTCTCTTTCACTGTCTTTGTTTCACGGGTTTTTAAAAGTAATTGATTTTTATAATGGGATTTAGCTGCTTTTCACTGCTGTGTTTCTGCCGCTTTACACCCACTTGACTCACTTACAGAGAGATATCAAAACATAGGTTTTAAGCTTCTTACTAGTCAGTTATATTCTTGGGCGGTGAATAGGGGGTGTTGAGTCCAATTCACTGATCAAGGAGTAGGTCTTGGCTATTACATATTGGGTTTATGGAACGGTATCTGAGCTAATTTGAAACCCTTGTTTTATGCATCACCCCACCTCACCTTTCCCGTTAAGCAGCCATAGTGTGTTTTCTAAACGTGGGACTCTGTTCTGTTTTGTAATTCAGTTCAAGGGTAGCGGTTTATACATTCCCTCTATAAGTGATATCTTATGATAAGTGTCTTTTTCTGTGTGACTTATTTCACTTAGAATCGTCGTACCTAAATCCACTCATCATGCTGCTACTAGCCTTATGACGTTGATTTCATGGCTGAGTGATATTCCATTGTACATAAGGACCACAACTTCTTTATCCATTTTTCTCTTTCCTGGGATATTTAAGGTGTAACGAAGTGGAGGTTCTTGTCAACAGAGCAGCCGTAAACTTTGGGGTGCCTGTGTCTTGCTGATTTTTAGTTTTCCCAATTTATACGCCCATGAGTGGAAGTGCCCTGTGCTCTCTAAGCTGAGTTTTTTAGATGTTTCAGGACACACCGTACACTTCTGCAGAGTGGCTGTTGGCAATTTACATCCCTCCCATCAGCGTAGCCAGGCTCCCGTTTCTCCATGGCCTGTCCTGCATTTCTGGTTTTGACACTTTATTCAGCATGGCCCTTTTGACCGATGGGAAGCGAGACTTCTTTGTAGCGCTGATTTGCCTTTCCAGGTTGCTTGGTTGGCCAAAAAGGGCGTATGCGTTTTTTCCTGAATATATTCAGGAAAAAACGCATACGCCCTTTTTGGCCAAGGGCATCATTGTCGAGGTTTTGCCGCTTTTCCTGTGCTTTAAAGGCGATTCGAATCTCCCTCCTGAAATCTGTTTCCTGCAATTCTGCCTTGCTTTCCAATCCTCTTCGTTGCCTTCCCTCAATATATTTGTGGACGAGAGTTATCATTTATAAGTCTGCAGGTTTGTGAATTGCAGTGCCCCTGAGCTCCATTTTTCAACTCGCTTTCTTGGGAGCTGGCCGCAAAAGCGCAGGATTGCTTCAGGCCCTATTCTGGTCCCGGGCGGCAGCCTGAGCCTCTGGTTAATTCTTCTTCCTGATGGGGAAGTAGAGTGACCTGTGCCTGTCCCAACACCTAGAGCTAGTCTCTCATTGGTTCCCACTCTTCCCGTTCATCCTCAGGACAAATTGCAACCTGTACGGAACAGGAGGTTAAAGGTGCTGATTCTCCAAGGAGGGAGATTGCTACTAAAGCGGCTGGAATGGCGAACCCGAGCATAAGGAGATGAGAAATGAGGTGCTTTTTCGAAACCTTTCCCGATCACACGGTGTACCATCTTCTGGGTTTCTCATGCATGTTTTCGATGTAGGAAGATGCCCTTGAACCTGGAGATTTGGGACCCATGGGATGGGAACCACGCAGTATTACTTTAAAGGGTCTGCGTTTCCTCACCCAACCTCACCAAACCTCTCAGCCACAAGAGTGTCCACCCCTATGTCTCCATCAGCTGTGGGTCTAGATATGGTCAATCCAGGTGGCATCACAGCCCCTGAACGAATTTTGTAAGAATTTCTCTCTCTTTCACTGTCTTTGTTTCACGGGTTTTTAAAAGTAATTGATTTTTATAATGGGGTTTAGCTGCTTTTCACTGCTGTGTTTCTGCCGCTTTACACCCACTTGACTCACTTACAGAGAGATATCAAAACATAGGTTTTAAGCTTCTTACTAGTCAGTTATATTCTTGGGCGGTGAATAGGGGGTGTTGAGTCCAATTCACTGATCAAGGAGTAGGTCTTGGCTATTACATATTGGGTTTATGGAACGGTATCTGAGCTAATTTGAAACCCTTGTTTTATGCATCACCCCACCTCACCTTTCCCGTTAAGCAGCCATAGTGTGTTTTCTAAACGTGGGACTCTGTTCTGTTTTGTAATTCAGTTCAAGGGTAGCGGTTTATACATTCCCTCTATAAGTGATATCTTATGATAAGTGTCTTTTTCTGTGTGACTTATTTCACTTAGAATCGTCGTACCTAAATCCACTCATCATGCTGCTACTAGCCTTATGACGTTGATTTCATGGCTGAGTGATATTCCATTGTACATAAGGACCACAACTTCTTTATCCATTTTTCTCTTTCCTGGGATATTTAAGGTGTAACGAAGTGGAGGTTCTTGTCAACAGAGCAGCCGTAAACTTTGGGGTGCCTGTGTCTTGCTGATTTTTAGTTTTCCCAATTTATACGCCCATGAGTGGAAGTGCCCTGTGCTCTCTAAGCTGAGTTTTTTAGATGTTTCAGGACACACCGTACACTTCTGCAGAGTGGCTGTTGGCAATTTACATCCCTCCCATCAGCGTAGCCAGGCTCCCGTTTCTCCATGGCCTGTCCTGCATTTCTGGTTTTGACACTTTATTCAGCATGGCCCTTTTGACCGATGGGAAGCGAGACTTCTTTGTAGCGCTGATTTACCTTTCCAGGTTGCTTGGTTGGCCAAAAAGGGCGTATGCGTTTTTTCCTGAATATATTCAGGAAAAAACGCATACGCCCTTTTTGGCCAAGGGCATCATTGTCGAGGTTTTGCCGCTTTTCCTGTGCTTTAAAGGCGATTCGAATCTCCCTCCTGAAATCTGTTTCCTGCAATTCTGCCTTGCTTTCCAATCCTCTTCGTTGCCTTCCCTCAATATATTTGTGGACGAGAGTTATCATTTATAAGTCTGCAGGTTTGTGAATTGCAGTGCCCCTGAGCTCCATTTTTCAACTCGCTTTCTTGGGAGCTGGCCGCAAAAGCGCAGGATTGCTTCAGGCCCTATTCTGGTCCCGGGCGGCAGGCTGAGCCTGTGGTTAATTCTTCTTCCTGATGGGAAAGTAGAGTGACCTGTGCCTGTCCCAACACCTAGAGCTAGTCTCTCATTGGTTCCCACTCTTCCCGTTCATCCTCAGGACAAATTGCAACGTGTACGGAACAGGAGGTTAAAGGTGCTGATTCTCCAAGGAGGGAGATTGCTACTAAAGGGGCTGGAATGGCGAACCCGAGCATAAGGAGATGAGAAATGAGGTGCGTTTTGGAAACCTTTCCCGATCACACGGTGTACCATCTTCTGGGTTTCTCATGCATGTTTTCGATGTAGGAAGATGCCCTTGAACCTGGAGATTTGGGACCCATGGGATGGGAACCACGCAGTATTACTTTAAAGGGTCTGCGTTTCCTCACCCAACCTCACCAAACTTCTCAGCCCCAAGAGTGTCCACCCCTATGTCTCCATCAGCTGTGGATCTAGATATGGTCAATCCAGGTGGCATCACAGCCCCTGAACGAATTTTGTAAGAATTTCTCTCTCTTTCACTGTCTTTGTTTCACGGGTTTTTAAAAGTAATTGATTTTTATAATGGGGTTTAGCTGCTTTTCACTGCTGTGTTTCTGCCGCTTTACACCCACTTGACTCACTTACAGAGAGATATCAAAACATAGGTTTTAAGATTCTTACTAGTCAGATATATTCTTGGGCGGTGAATAGGGGGTGTTGAGTCCAATTCACTGATCAAGGAGTAGGTCTTGGCTATTACATATTGGGTTTATGGAACGGTATCTGAGCTAATTTGAAACCCTTGTTTTATGCATCACCCCACCTCACCTTTCCCGTTAAGCAGCCATAGTGTGTTTTCTAAACGTGGGACTCTGTTCTGTTTTGTAATTCAGTTCAAGGGTAGCGGTTTTTACATTCCCTCTATAAGTGATATCTTATGATAAGTGTCTTTTTCTGTGTGACTTATTTCACTTAGAATCGTCGTACCTAAATCCACTCATCATGCTGCTACTAGCCTTATGACGTTGATTTCATGGCTGAGTGATATTCCATTGTACATAAGGACCACAACTTCTTTATCCATTTTTCTCTTTCCTGGGATATTTAAGGTGTAACGAAGTGGAGGTTCTTGTCAACAGAGCAGCCGTAAACTTTGGGGTGCCTGTGTCTTGCTGATTTTTAGTTTTCCCAATTTATACGCCCATGAGTGGAAGTGCCCTGTGCTCTCTAAGCTGAGTTTTTTAGATGTTTCAGGACACACCGTACACTTCTGCAGAGTGGCTGTTGGCAATTTACATCCCTCCCATCAGCGTAGCCAGGCTCCCGTTTCTCCATGGCCTGTCCTGCATTTCTGGTTTTGACACTTTATTCAGCATGGCCCTTTTGACCGATGGGAAGCGTGACTTCTTTGTAGCGCTGATTTGCCTTTCCAGGTTGTTTGGTTGGCCAAAAAGGGCGTATGCGTTTTTTCCTGAATATATTCAGGAAAAAACGCATACGCCCTTTTTGGCCAAGGGCATCATTGTCGAGGTTTTGCCGCTTTTCCTGTGCTTTAAAGGCGATTCGAATCTCCCTCCTGAAATCTGTTTCCTGCAATTCTGCCTTGCTTTCCAATCCTCTTCGTTGCCTTCCCTCAATATATTTGTGGACGAGAGTTATCATTTATAAGTCTGCAGGTTTGTGAATTGCAGTGCCCCTGAGCTCCATTTTTCAACTCGCTTTCTTGGGAGCTGGCCGCAAAAGCGCAGGATTGCTTCAGGCCCTATTCTGGTCCCGGGCGGCAGGCTGAGCCTGTGGTTAATTCTTCTTCCTGATGGGAACGTAGAGTGACCTGTGCCTGTCCCAACACCTAGAGCTAGTCTCTCATTGGTTCCCACTCTTCCCGTTCATCCTCAGGACAAATTGCAACGTGTACGGAACAGGAGGTTAAAGGTGCTGATTCTCCAAGGAGGGAGATTGCTACTAAAGCGGCTGGAATGGCGAACCCGAGCATAAGGAGATGAGAAATGAGGTGCGTTTTGGAAACCTTTCCCGATCACACGGTGTACCATCTTCTGGGTTTCTCATGCATGTTTTCGATGTAGGAAGATGCCCTTGAACCTGGAGATTTGGGACCCATGGGATGGGAACCACGCAGTATTACTTTAAAGGGTCTGCGTTTCCTCACCCAACCTCACCAAACCTCTCAGCCCCAAGAGTGTCCACCCCTATGTCTCCATCAGCTGTGGGTCTAGATATGGTCAATCCAGGTGGCATCACAGCCCCTGAACGAATTTTGTAAGAATTTCTCTCTCTTTCACTGTCTTTGTTTCACGGGTTTTTAAAAGTAATTGATTTTTATAATGGGGTTTAGCTGCTTTTCACTGCTGTGTTTCTGCCGCTTTACACCCACTTGACTCACTTACAGAGAGATATCAAAACATAGGTTTTAAGCTTCTTACTAGTCAGATATATTCTTGGGCGGTGAATAGGGGGTGTTGAGTCCAATTCACTGATCAAGGAGTAGGTCTTGGCTATTACATATTGGGTTTATGGAACGGTATCTGAGCTAATTTGAAACCCTTGTTTTATGCATCACCCCACCTCACCTTTCCCGTTAAGCAGCCATAGTGTGTTTTCTAAACGTGGGACTCTGTTCTGTTTTGTAATTCAGTTCAAGGGTAGCGGTTTTTACATTCCCTCTATAAGTGATATCTTATGATAAGTGTCTTTTTCTGTGTGACTTATTTCACTTAGAATCGTCGTACCTAAATCCACTCATCATGCTGCTACTAGCCTTATGACGTTGATTTCATGGCTGAGTGATATTCCATTGTACATAAGGACCACAACTTCTTTATCCATTTTTCTCTTTCCTGGGATATTTAAGGTGTAACGAAGTGGAGGTTCTTGTCAACAGAGCAGCCGTAAACTTTGGGGTGCCTGTGTCTTGCTGATTTTTAGTTTTCCCAATTTATACGCCCATGAGTGGTAGTGCCCTGTGCTCTCTAAGCTGAGTTTTTTAGATGTTTCAGGACACACCGTACACTTCTGCAGAGTGGCTGTTGGCAATTTACATCCCTCCCATCAGCGTAGCCAGGCTCCCGTTTCTCCATGGCCTGTCCTGCATTTCTGGTTTTGACACTTTATTCAGCATGGCCCTTTTGACCGAAGGGAAGCGTGACTTCTTTGTAGCGCTGATTTGCCTTTCCAGGTTGCTTGGTTGGCCAAAAAGGGCGTATGCGTTTTTTCCTGAATATATTCAGGAAAAAACGCATACGCCCTTTTTGGCCAAGGGCATCATTGTCGAGGTTTTGCCGCTTTTCCTGTGCTTTAAAGGCGATTCGAATCTCCCTCCTGAAATCTGTTTCCTGCAATTCTGCCTTGCTTTCCAATCCTCTTCGTTGCCTTCCCTCAATATATTTGTGGACGAGAGTTATCATTTATAAGTCTGCAGGTTTGTGAATTGCAGTGCCCCTGAGCTCCATTTTTCAACTCGCTTTCTTGGGAGCTGGCCGCAAAAGCGCAGGATTGCTTCAGGCCCTATTCTGGTCCCGGGCGGCAGGCTGAGCCTGTGGTTAATTCTTCTTCCTGATGGGAAAGTAGAGTGACCTGTGCCTGTCCCAACACCTAGAGCTAGTCTCTCATTGGTTCCCACTCTTCCCGTTCATCCTCAGGACAAATTGCAACGTGTACGGAACAGGAGGTTAAAGGTGCTGATTCTCCAAGGAGGGAGATTGCTACTAAAGCGGCTGGAATGGCGAACCCGAGCATAAGGAGATGAGAAATGAGGTGCGTTTTGGAAACCTTTCCCGATCACACGGTGTACCATCTTCTGGGTTTCTCATGCATGTTTTCGATGTAGGAAGATGCCCTTGAACCTGGAGATTTGGGACCCATGGGATGGGAACCACGCAGTATTACTTTAAAGGGTCTGCGTTTCCTCACCCAACCTCACCAAACCTCTCAGCCCCAAGAGTGTCCACCCCTATGTCTCCATCAGCTGTGGGTCTAGATATGGTCAATCCAGGTGGCATCACAGCCCCTGAACGAATTTTGTAAGAATTTCTCTCTCTTTCACTGTCTTTGTTTCACGGGTTTTTAAAAGTAATTGATTTTTATAATGGGGTTTAGCTGCTTTTCAGTGCTGTGTTTCTGCCGCTTTACACCCACTTGACTCACTTACAGAGAGATATCAAAACATAGGTTTTAAGATTCTTACTAGTCAGATATATTCTTGGGCGGTGAATAGGGGGTGTTGAGTCCAATTCACTGATCAAGGAGTAGGTCTTGGCTATTACATATTGGGTTTATGGAACGGTATCTGAGCTAATTTGAAACCCTTGTTTTATGCATCACCCCACCTCACCTTTCCCGTTAAGCAGCCATAGTGTGTTTTCTAAACGTGGGACTCTGTTCTGTTTTGTAATTCAGTTCAAGGGTAGCGGTTTTTACATTCCCTCTATAAGTGATATCTTATGATAAGTGTCTTTTTCTGTGTGACTTATTTCACTTAGAATCGTCGTACCTAAATCCACTCATCATGCTGCTACTAGCCTTATGACGTTGATTTCATGGCTGAGTGATATTCCATTGTACATAAGGACCACAACTTCTTTATCCATTTTTCTCTTTCCTGGGATATTTAAGGTGTAACGAAGTGGAGGTTCTTGTCAACAGAGCAGCCGTAAACTTTGGGGTGCCTGTGTCTTGCTGATTTTTAGTTTTCCCAATTTATACACCCATGAGTGGAAGTGCCCTGTGCTCTCTAAGCTGAGTTTTTTAGATGTTTCAGGACACACCGTACACTTCTGCAGAGTGGCTGTTGGCAATTTACATCCCTCCCATCAGCGTAGCCAGGCTCCCGTTTCTCCATGGCCTGTCCTGCATTTCTGGTTTTGACACTTTATTCAGCATGGCCCTTTTGACCGATGGGAAGCGAGACTTCTTTGTAGCGCTGATTTGCCTTTCCAGGTTGCTTGGTTGGCCAAAAAGGGCGTATGCGTTTTTTCCTGAATATATTCAGGAAAAAACGCATACGCCCTTTTTGGCCAAGGGCATCATTGTCGAGGTTTTGCCGCTTTTCCTGTGCTTTAAAGGCGATTCGAATCTCCCTCCTGAAATCTGTTTCCTGCAATTCTGCCTTGCTTTCCAATCCTCTTCGTTGCCTTCCCTCAATATATTTGTGGACGAGAGTTATCATTTATAAGTCTGCAGGTTTGTGAATTGCAGTGCCCCTGAGCTCCATTTTTCAACTCGCTTTCTTGGGAGCTGGCCGCAAAAGCGCAGGATTGCTTCAGGCCCTATTCTGGTCCCGGGCGGCAGGCTGAGCCTGTGGTTAATTCTTCTTCCTGATGGGGAAGTAGAGTGACCTGTGCCTGTCCCAACACCTAGAGCTAGTCTCTCATTGGTTCCCACTCTTCCCGTTCATCCTCAGGACAAATTGCAACCTGTACGGAACAGGAGGTTAAAGGTGCTGATTCTCCAAGGAGGGAGATTGCTACTAAAGCGGCTGGAATGGCGAACCCGAGCATAAGGAGATGAGAAATGAGGTGCGTTTTGGAAACCTTTCCCGATCACACGGTGTACCATCTTCTGGGTTTCTCATGCATGTTTTCGATGTAGGAAGATGCCCTTGAACCTGGAGATTTGGGACCCATGGGATGGGAACCACGCAGTATTACTTTAAAGGGTCTGCGTTTCCTCACCCAACCTCACCAAACCTCTCAGCCCCAAGAGTGTCCACCCCTATGTCTCCATCAGCTGTGGGTCTAGATATGGTCAATCCAGGTGGCATCACAGCCCCTGAACGAATTTTGTAAGAATTTCTCTCTATTTCACTGTCTTTGTTTCACGGGTTTTTAAAAGTAATTGATTTTTATAATGGGGTTTAGCTGCTTTTCACTGCTGTGTTTCTGCCGCTTTACACCCACTTGACTCACTTACAGAGAGATATCAAAACATAGGTTTTAAGCTTCTTACTAGTCAGATATATTCTTGGGCGGTGAATAGGGGGTGTTGAGTCCAATTCACTGATCAAGGTGTAGGTCTTGGCTATTACATATTGGGTTTATGGAACGGTATCTGACCTAATTTGAAACCCTTGTTTTATGCATCACCCCACCTCACCTTTCCCGTTAAGCAGCCATAGTGTGTTTTCTAAACGTGGGACTCTGTTCTGTTTTGTAATTCAGTTCAAGGGTAGCGGTTTTTACATTCCCTCTATAAGTGATATCTTATGATAAGTGTCTTTTTCTGTGTGACTTATTTCACTTAGAATCGTCGTACCTAAATCCACTCATCATGCTGCTACTAGCCTTATGACGTTGATTTCATGGCTGAGTGATATTCCATTGTACATAAGGACCACAACTTCTTTATCCATTTTTCTCTTTCCTGGGATATTTAAGGTGTAACGAAGTGGAGGTTCTTGTCAACAGAGCAGCCCTAAACTTTGGGGTGCCTGTGTCTTGCTGATTTTTAGTTTTCCCAATTTATACGCCCATGAGTGGAAGTGCCCTGTGCTCTCTAAGCTGAGTTTTTTAGATGTTTCAGGACACACCGTACACTTCTCCAGAGTGGCTGTTGGCAATTTACATCCCTCCCATCAGCGTAGCCAGGCTCCCGTTTCTCCATGGCCTGTCCTGCATTTCTGGTTTTGACACTTTATTCAGCATGGCCCTTTTGACCGATGGGAAGCGAGACTTCTTTGTAGCGCTGATTTGCCTTTCCAGGTTGCTTGGTTGGCCAAAAAGGGCGTATGCGTTTTTTCCTGAATATATTCAGGAAAAAACGCATACGCCCTTTTTGGCCAAGGGCATCATTGTCGAGGTTTTGCCGCTTTTCCTGTGCTTTAAAGGCGATTCGAATCTCCCTCCTGAAATCTGTTTCCTGCAATTCTGCCTTGCTTTCCAATCCTCTTCGTTGCCTTCCCTCAATATATTTGTGGACGAGAGTTATCATTTATAAGTCTGCAGGTTTGTGAATTGCAGTGCCCCTGAGCTCCATTTTTCAACTCGCTTTCTTGGGAGCTGGCCGCAAAAGCGCAGGATTGCTTCAGGCCCTATTCTGGTCCCGGGCGGCAGGCTGAGCCTGTGGTTAATTCTTCTTCCTGATGGGGAAGTAGAGTGACCTGTGCCTGTCCCAACACCTAGAGCTAGTCTCTCATTGGTTCCCACTCTTCCCGTTCATCCTCAGGACAAATTGCAACCTGTACGGAACAGGAGGTTAAAGGTGCTGATTCTCCAAGGAGGGAGATTGCTACTAAAGCGGCTGGAATGGCGAACCCGAGCATAAGGAGATGAGAAATGAGGTGCGTTTTGGAAACCTTTCCCGATCACACGGTGTACCATCTTCTGGGTTTCTCATGCATGTTTTCGATGTAGGAAGATGCCCTTGAACCTGGAGATTTGGGACCCATGGGATGGGAACCACGCAGTATTACTTTAAAGGGTCTGCGTTTCCTCACCCAACCTCACCAAACCTCTCAGCCCCAAGAGTGTCCACCCCTATGTCTCCATCAGCTGTGGGTCTAGATATGGTCAATCCAGGTGGCATCACAGCCCCTGAACGAATTTTGTAAGAATTTCTCTCTCTTTCACTGTCTTTGTTTCACGGGTTTTTAAAAGTAATTGATTTTTATAATGGGGTTTAGCTGCTTTTCACTGCTGTGTTTCTGCCGCTTTACACCCACTTGACTCACTTACAGAGAGATATCAAAACATAGGTTTTAAGCTTCTTACTAGTCAGATATATTCTTGGGCGGTGAATAGGGGGTGTTGAGTCCAATTCACTGATCAAGGAGTAGGTCTTGGCTATTACATATTGGGTTTATGGAACGGTATCTGACCTAATTTGAAACCCTTGTTTTATGCATCACCCCACCTCACCTTTCCCGTTAAGCAGCCATAGTGTGTTTTCTAAACGTGGGACTCTGTTCTGTTTTGTAATTCAGTTCAAGGGTAGCGGTTTTTTACATTCCCTCTATAAGTGATATCTTATGATAAGTGTCTTTTTCTGTGTGACTTATTTCACTTAGAATCGTCGTACCTAAATCCACTCATCATGCTGCTACTAGCCTTATGACGTTGATTTCATGGCTGAGTGATATTCCATTGTACATAAGGACCACAACTTCTTTATCCATTTTTCTCTTTCCTGGGATATTTAAGGTGTAACGAAGTGGAGGTTCTTGTCAACAGAGCAGCCGTAAACTTTGGGGTGCCTGTGTCTTGCTGATTTTTAGTTTTCCCAATTTATACGCCCATGAGTGGAAGTGCCCTGTGCTCTCTAAGCTGAGTTTTTTAGATGTTTCAGGACACACCGTACACTTCTCCAGAGTGGCTGTTGGCAATTTACATCCCTCCCATCAGCGTAGCCAGGCTCCCGTTTCTCCATGGCCTGTCCTGCATTTCTGGTTTTGACACTTTATTCAGCATGGCCCTTTTGACCGATGGGAAGCGAGACTTCTTTGTAGCGCTGATTTGCCTTTCCAGGTTGCTTGGTTGGCCAAAAAGGGCGTATGCGTTTTTTCCTGAATATATTCAGGAAAAAACGCATACGCCCTTTTTGGCCAAGGGCATCATTGTCGAGGTTTTGCCGCTTTTCCTGTGCTTTAAAGGCGATTCGAATCTCCCTCCTGAAATCTGTTTCCTGCAATTCTGCCTTGCTTTCCAATCCTCTTCGTTGCCTTCCCTCAATATATTTGTGGACGAGAGTTATCATTTATAAGTCTGCAGGTTTGTGAATTGCAGTGCCCCTGAGCTCCATTTTTCAACTCGCTTTCTTGGGAGCTGGCCGCAAAAGCGCAGGATTGCTTCAGGCCCTATTCTGGTCCCGGGCGGCAGGCTGAGCCTGTGGTTAATTCTTCTTCCTGATGGGGAAGTAGAGTGACCTGTGCCTGTCCCAACACCTAGAGCTAGTCTCTCATTGGTTCCCACTCTTCCCGTTCATCCTCAGGACAAATTGCAACCTGTACGGAACAGGAGGTTAAAGGTGTTGATTCTCCAAGGAGGGAGATTGCTACTAAAGCGGCTGGAATGGCGAACCCGAGCATAAGGAGATGAGAAATGAGGTGCGTTTTGGAAACCTTTCCCGATCACACGGTGTACCATCTTCTGGGTTTCTCATGCATGTTTTCGATGTAGGAAGATGCCCTTGAACCTGGAGATTTGGGACCCATGGGATGGGAACCACGCAGTATTACTTTAAAGGGTCTGCGTTTCCTCACCCAACCTCACCAAACCTCTCAGCCCCAAGAGTGTCCACCCCTATGTCTCCATCAGCTGTGGGTCTAGATATGGTCAATCCAGGTGGCATCACAGCCCCTGAACGAATTTTGTAAGAATTTCTCTCTCTTTCACTGTCTTTGTTTCACGGGTTTTTAAAAGTAATTGATTTTTATAATGGGGTTTAGCTGCTTTTCACTGCTGTGTTTCTGCCGCTTTACACCCACTTGACTCACTTACAGAGAGATATCAAAACATAGGTTTTAAGCTTCTTACTAGTCAAATATATTCTTGGGCGGTGAATAGGGGGTGTTGAGTCCAATTCACTGATCAAGGAGTAGGTCTTGGCTATTACATATTGGGTTTATGGAACGGTATCTGACCTAATTTGAAACCCTTGTTTTATGCATCACCCCACCTCACCTTTCCCGTTAAGCAGCCATAGTGTGTTTTCTAAACGTGGGACTCTGTTCTGTTTTGTAATTCAGTTCAAGGGTAGCGGTTTTTACATTCCCTCTATAAGTGATATCTTATGATAAGTGTCTTTTTCTGTGTGACTTATTTCACTTAGAATCGTCGTACCTAAATCCACTCATCATGCTGCTACTAGCCTTATGACGTTGATTTCATGGCTGAGTGATATTCCATTGTACATAAGGACCACAACTTCTTTATCCATTTTTCTCTTTCCTGGGATATTTAAGGTGTAACGAAGTGGAGGTTCTTGTCAACAGAGCAGCCGTAAACTTTGGGGTGCCTGTGTCTTGCTGATTTTTAGTTTTCCCAATTTATACGCCCATGAGTGGAAGTGCCCTGTGCTCTCTAAGCTGAGTTTTTTAGATGTTTCAGGACACACCGTACACTTCTGCAGAGTGGCTGTTGGCAATTTACATCCCTCCCATCAGCGTAGCCAGGCTCCCGTTTCTCCATGGCCTGTCCTGCATTTCTGGTTTTGACACTTTATTCAGCATGGCCCTTTTGACCGATGGGAAGCGTGACTTCTTTGTAGCGCTGATTTGCCTTTCCAGGTTGCTTGGTTGGCCAAAAAGGGCGTATGCGTTTTTTCCTGAATATATTCAGGAAAAAACGCATACGCCCTTTTTGGCCAAGGGCATCATTGTCGAGGTTTTGCCGCTTTTCCTGTGCTTTAAAGGCGATTCGAATCTCCCTCCTGAAATCTGTTTCCTGCAATTCTGCCTTGCTTTCCAATCCTCTTCGTTGCCTTCCCTCAATATATTTGTGGACGAGAGTTATCATTTATAAGTCTGCAGGTTTGTGAATTGCAGTGCCCCTGAGCTCCATTTTTCAACTCGCTTTCTTGGGAGCTGGCCGCAAAAGCGCAGGATTGCTTCAGGCCCTATTCTGGTCCCGGGCGGCAGGCTGAGCCTGTGGTTAATTCTTCTTCCTGATGGGGAAGTAGAGTGACCTGTGCCTGTCCCAACACCTAGAGCTAGTCTCTCATTGGTTCCCACTCTTCCCGTTCATCCTCAGGACAAATTGCAACCTGTACGGAACAGGAGGTTAAAGGTGCTGATTCTCCAAGGAGGGAGATTGCTACTAAAGCGGCTGGAATGGCGAACCCGAGCATAAGGAGATGAGAAATGAGGTGCGTTTTGGAAACCTTTCCCGATCACACGGTGTACCATCTTCTGGGTTTCTCATGCATGTTTTCGATGTAGGAAGATGCCCTTGAACCTGGAGATTTGGGACCCATGGGATGGGAACCACGCAGTATTACTTTAAAGGGTCTGCGTTTCCTCACCCAACCTCACCAAACCTCTCAGCCCCAAGAGTGTCCACCCCTATGTCTCCATCAGCTGTGGGTCTAGATATGGTCAATCCAGGTGGCATCACAGCCCCTGAACGAATTTTGTAAGAATTTCTCTCTCTTTCACTGTCTTTGTTTCACGGGTTTTTAAAAGTAATTGATTTTTATAATGGGGTTTAGCTGCTTTTCACTGCTGTGTTTCTGCCGCTTTACACCCACTTGACTCACTTACAGAGAGATATCAAAATATAGGTTTTAAGCTTCTTACTAGTCAGATATATTCTTGGGCGGTGAATAGGGGGTGTTGAGTCCAATTCACTGATCAAGGAGTAGGTCTTGGCTATTACATATTGGGTTTATGGAACGGTATCTGACCTAATTTGAAACCCTTGTTTTATGCATCACCCCACCTCACCTTTCCCGTTAAGCAGCCATAGTGTGTTTTCTAAACGTGGGACTCTGTTCTGTTTTGTAATTCAGTTCAAGGGTAGCGGTTTTTACATTCCCTCTATAAGTGATATCTTATGATAAGTGTCTTTTTCTGTGTGACTTATTTCACTTAGAATCGTCGTACCTAAATCCACTCATCATGCTGCTACTAGCCTTATGACGTTGATTTCATGGCTGAGTGATATTCCATTGTACATAAGGACCACAACTTCTTTATCCATTTTTCTCTTTCCTGGGATATTTAAGGTGTAACGAAGTGGAGGTTCTTGTCAACAGAGCAGCCGTAAACTTTGGGGTGCCTGTGTCTTGCTGATTTTTAGTTTTCCCAATTTATACGCCCATGAGTGGAAGTGCCCTGTGCTCTCTAAGCTGAGTTTTTTAGATGTTTCAGGACACACCGTACACTTCTGCAGAGTGGCTGTTGGCAATTTACATCCCTCCCATCAGCGTAGCCAGGCTCCCGTTTCTCCATGGCCTGTCCTGCATTTCTGGTTTTGACACTTTATTCAGCATGGCCCTTTTGACCGATGGGAAGCGTGACTTCTTTGTAGCGCTGATTTGCCTTTCCAGGTTGCTTGGTTGGCCAAAAAGGGCGTATGCGTTTTTTCCTGAATATATTCAGGAAAAAACGCATACGCCCTTTTTGGCCAAGGGCATCATTGTCGAGGTTTTGCCGCTTTTCCTGTGCTTTAAAGGCGATTCGAATCTCCCTCCTGAAATCTGTTTCCTGCAATTCTGCCTTGCTTTCCAATCCTCTTCGTTGCCTTCCCTCAATATATTTGTGGACGAGAGTTATCATTTATAAGTCTGCAGGTTTGTGAATTGCAGTGCCCCTGAGCTCCATTTTTCAACTCGCTTTCTTGGGAGCTGGCCGCAAAAGCGCAGGATTGCTTCAGGCCCTATTCTGGTCCCGGGCGGCAGGCTGAGCCTGTGGTTAATTCTTCTTCCTGATGGGGAAGTAGAGTGACCTGTGCCTGTCCCAACACCTAGAGCTAGTCTCTCATTGGTTCCCACTCTTCCCGTTCATCCTCAGGACAAATTGCAACCTGTACGGAACAGGAGGTTAAAGGTGCTGATTCTCCAAGGAGGGAGATTGCTACTAAAGCGGCTGGAATGGCGAACCCGAGCATAAGGAGATGAGAAATGAGGTGCGTTTTGGAAACCTTTCCCGATCACACGGTGTACCATCTTCTGGGTTTCTCATGCATGTTTTCGATGTAGGAAGATGCCCTTGAACCTGGAGATTTGGGACCCATGGGATGGGAACCACGCAGTATTACTTTAAAGGGTCTGCGTTTCCTCACCCAACCTCACCAAACCTCTCAGCCCCAAGAGTGTCCACCCCTATGTCTCCATCAGCTGTGGGTCTAGATATGGTCAATCCAGGTGGCATCACAGCCCCTGAACGAATTTTGTAAGAATTTCTCTCTCTTTCACTGTCTTTGTTTCACGGGTTTTTAAAAGTAATTGATTTTTATAATGGGGTTTAGCTGCTTTTCACTGCTGTGTTTCTGCCGCTTTACACCCACTTGACTCACTTACAGAGAGATATCAAAACATAGGTTTTAAGCTTCTTACTAGTCAGATATATTCTTGGGCGGTGAATAGGGGGTGTTGAGTCCAATTCACTGATCAAGGAGTAGGTCTTGGCTATTACATATTGGGTTTATGGAACGGTATCTGACCTAATTTGAAACCCTTGTTTTATGCATCACCCCACCTCACCTTTCCCGTTAAGCAGCCATAGTGTGTTTTCTAAACGTGGGACTCTGTTCTGTTTTGTAATTCAGTTCAAGGGTAGCGGTTTTTACATTCCCTCTATAAGTGATATCTTATGATAAGTGTCTTTTTCTGTGTGACTTATTTCACTTAGAATCGTCGTACCTAAATCCACTCATCATGCTGCTACTAGCCTTATGACGTTGATTTCATGGCTGAGTGATATTCCATTGTACATAAGGACCACAACTTCTTTATCCATTTTTCTCTTTCCTGGGATATTTAAGGTGTAACGAAGTGGAGGTTCTTGTCAACAGAGCAGCCGTAAACTTTGGGGTGCCTGTGTCTTGCTGATTTTTAGTTTTCCCAATTTATACGCCCATGAGTGGAAGTGCCCTGTGCTCTCTAAGCTGAGTTTTTTAGATGTTTCAGGACACACCGTACACTTCTGCAGAGTGGCTGTTGGCAATTTACATCCCTCCCATCAGCGTAGCCAGGCTCCCGTTTCTCCATGGCCTGTCCTGCATTTCTGGTTTTGACACTTTATTCAGCATGGCCCTTTTGACCGATGGGAAGCGTGACTTCTTTGTAGCGCTGATTTGCCTTTCCAGGTTGCTTGGTTGGCCAAAAAGGGCGTATGCGTTTTTTCCTGAATATATTCAGGAAAAAACGCATACGCCCTTTTTGGCCAAGGGCATCATTGTCGAGGTTTTGCCGCTTTTCCTGTGCTTTAAAGGCGATTCGAATCTCCCTCCTGAAATCTGTTTCCTGCAATTCTGCCTTGCTTTCCAATCCTCTTCGTTGCCTTCCCTCAATATATTTGTGGACGAGAGTTATCATTTATAAGTCTGCAGGTTTGTGAATTGCAGTGCCCCTGAGCTCCATTTTTCAACTCGCTTTCTTGGGAGCTGGCCGCAAAAGCGCAGGATTGCTTCAGGCCCTATTCTGGTCCCGGGCGGCAGGCTGAGCCTGTGGTTAATTCTTCTTCCTGATGGGAAAGTAGAGTGACCTGTGCCTGTCCCAACACCTAGAGCTAGTCTCTCATTGGTTCCCACTCTTCCCGTTCATCCTCAGGACAAATTGCAACGTGTACGGAACAGGAGGTTAAAGGTGCTGATTCTCCAAGGAGGGAGATTGCTACTAAAGCGGCTGGAATGGCGAACCCGAGCATAAGGAGATGAGAAATGAGGTGCGTTTTGGAAACCTTTCCCGATCACACGGTGTACCATCTTCTGGGTTTCTCATGCATGTTTTCGATGTAGGAAGATGCCCTTGAACCTGGAGATTTGGGACCCATGGGATGGGAACCACGCAGTATTACTTTAAAGGGTCTGCGTTTCCTCACCCAACCTCACCAAACCTCTCAGCCCCAAGAGTGTCCACCCCTATGTCTCCATCAGCTGTGGGTCTAGATATGGTCAATCCAGGTGGCATCACAGCCCCTGAACGAATTTTGTAAGAATTTCTCTCTCTTTCACTGTCTTTGTTTCACGGGTTTTTAAAAGTAATTGATTTTTATAATGGGGTTTAGCTGCTTTTCACTGCTGTGTTTCTGCCGCTTTACACCCACTTGACTCACTTACAGAGAGATATCAAAACATAGGTTTTAAGCTTCTTACTAGTCAGATATATTCTTGGGCGGTGAATAGGGGGTGTTGAGTCCAATTCACTGATCAAGGAGTAGGTCTTGGCTATTACATATTGGGTTTATGGAACGGTATCTGACCTAATTTGAAACCCTTGTTTTATGCATCACCCCACCTCACCTTTCCCGTTAAGCAGCCATAGTGTGTTTTCTAAACGTGGGACTCTGTTCTGTTTTGTAATTCAGTTCAAGGGTAGCGGTTTTTTACATTCCCTCTATAAGTGATATCTTATGATAAGTGTCTTTTTCTGTGTGACTTATTTCACTTAGAATCGTCGTACCTAAATCCACTCATCATGCTGCTACTAGCCTTATGACGTTGATTTCATGGCTGAGTGATATTCCATTGTACATAAGGACCACAACTTCTTTATCCATTTTTCTCTTTCCTGGGATATTTAAGGTGTAACGAAGTGGAGGTTCTTGTCAACAGAGCAGCCGTAAACTTTGGGGTGCCTGTGTCTTGCTGATTTTTAGTTTTCCCAATTTATACGCCCATGAGTGGAAGTGCCCTGTGCTCTCTAAGCTGAGTTTTTTAGATGTTTCAGGACACACCGTACACTTCTCCAGAGTGGCTGTTGGCAATTTACATCCCTCCCATCAGCGTAGCCAGGCTCCCGTTTCTCCATGGCCTGTCCTGCATTTCTGGTTTTGACACTTTATTCAGCATGGCCCTTTTGACCGATGGGAAGCGAGACTTCTTTGTAGCGCTGATTTGCCTTTCCAGGTTGCTTGGTTGGCCAAAAAGGGCGTATGCGTTTTTTCCTGAATATATTCAGGAAAAAACGCATACGCCCTTTTTGGCCAAGGGCATCATTGTCGAAGTTTTGCCGCTTTTCCTGTGCTTTAAAGGCGATTCGAATCTCCCTCCTGAAATCTGTTTCCTGCAATTCTGCCTTGCTTTCCAATCCTCTTCGTTGCCTTCCCTCAATATATTTGTGGACGAGAGTTATCATTTATAAGTCTGCAGGTTTGTGAATTGCAGTGCCCCTGAGCTCCATTTTTCAACTCGCTTTCTTGGGAGCTGGCCGCAAAAGCGCAGGATTGCTTCAGGCCCTATTCTGGTCCCGGGCGGCAGGCTGAGCCTGTGGTTAATTCTTCTTCCTGATGGGGAAGTAGAGTGACCTGTGCCTGTCCCAACACCTAGAGCTAGTCTCTCATTGGTTCCCACTCTTCCCGTTCATCCTCAGGACAAATTGCAACCTGTACGGAACAGGAGGTTAAAGGTGCTGATTCTCCAAGGAGGGAGATTGCTACTAAAGCGGCTGGAATGGCGAACCCGAGCATAAGGAGATGAGAAATGAGGTGCGTTTTGGAAACCTTTCCCGATCACACGGTGTACCATCTTCTGGGTTTCTCATGCATGTTTTCGATGTAGGAAGATGCCCTTGAACCTGGAGATTTGGGACCCATGGGATGGGAACCACGCAGTATTACTTTAAAGGGTCTGCGTTTCCTCACCCAACCTCACCAAACCTCTCAGCCCCAAGAGTGTCCACCCCTATGTCTCCATCAGCTGTGGGTCTAGATATGGTCAATCCAGGTGGCATCACAGCCCCTGAACGAATTTTGTAAGAATTTCTCTCTCTTTCACTGTCTTTGTTTCACGGGTTTTTAAAAGTAATTGATTTTTATAATGGGGTTTAGCTGCTTTTCACTGCTGTGTTTCTGCCGCTTTACACCCACTTGACTCACTTACAGAGAGATATCAAAACATAGGTTTTAAGCTTCTTACTAGTCAGATATATTCTTGGGCGGTGAATAGGGGGTGTTGAGTCCAATTCACTGATCAAGGAGTAGGTCTTGGCTATTACATATTGGGTTTATGGAACGGTATCTGACCTAATTTGAAACCCTTGTTTTATGCATCACCCCACCTCACCTTTCCCGTTAAGCAGCCATAGTGTGTTTTCTAAACGTGGGACTCTGTTCTGTTTTGTAATTCAGTTCAAGGGTAGCGGTTTTTTACATTCCCTCTATAAGTGATATCTTATGATAAGTGTCTTTTTCTGTGTGACTTATTTCACTTAGAATCGTCGTACCTAAATCCACTCATCATGCTGCTACTAGCCTTATGACGTTGATTTCATGGCTGAGTGATATTCCATTGTACATAAGGACCACAACTTCTTTATCCATTTTTCTCTTTCCTGGGATATTTAAGGTGTAACGAAGTGGAGGTTCTTGTCAACAGAGCAGCCGTAAACTTTGGGGTGCCTGTGTCTTGCTGATTTTTAGTTTTCCCAATTTATACGCCCATGAGTGGAAGTGCCCTGTGCTCTCTAAGCTGAGTTTTTTAGATGTTTCAGGACACACCGTACACTTCTCCAGAGTGGCTGTTGGCAATTTACATCCCTCCCATCAGCGTAGCCAGGCTCCCGTTTCTCCATGGCCTGTCCTGCATTTCTGGTTTTGACACTTTATTCAGCATGGCCCTTTTGACCGATGGGAAGCGAGACTTCTTTGTAGCGCTGATTTGCCTTTCCAGGTTGCTTGGTTGGCCAAAAAGGGCGTATGCGTTTTTTCCTGAATATATTCAGGAAAAAACGCATACGCCCTTTTTGGCCAAGGGCATCATTGTCGAGGTTTTGCCGCTTTTCCTGTGCTTTAAAGGCGATTCGAATCTCCCTCCTGAAATCTGTTTCCTGCAATTCTGCCTTGCTTTCCAATCCTCTTCGTTGCCTTCCCTCAATATATTTGTGGACGAGAGTTATCATTTATAAGTCTGCAGGTTTGTGAATTGCAGTGCCCCTGAGCTCCATTTTTCAACTCGCTTTCTTGGGAGCTGGCCGCAAAAGCGCAGGATTGCTTCAGGCCCTATTCTGGTCCCGGGCGGCAGGCTGAGCCTGTGGTTAATTCTTCTTCCTGATGGGGAAGTAGAGTGACCTGTGCCTGTCCCAACACCTAGAGCTAGTCTCTCATTGGTTCCCACTCTTCCCGTTCATCCTCAGGACAAATTGCAACCTGTACGGAACAGGAGGTTAAAGGTGCTGATTCTCCAAGGAGGGAGATTGCTACTAAAGCGGCTGGAATGGCGAACCCGAGCATAAGGAGATGAGAAATGAGGTGCGTTTTGGAAACCTTTCCCGATCACACGGTGTACCATCTTCTGGGTTTCTCATGCATGTTTTCGATGTAGGAAGATGCCCTTGAACCTGGAGATTTGGGACCCATGGGATGGGAACCACGCAGTATTACTTTAAAGGGTCTGCGTTTCCTCACCCAACCTCACCAAACCTCTCAGCCCCAAGAGTGTCCACCCCTATGTCTCCATCAGCTGTGGGTCTAGATATGGTCAATCCAGGTGGCATCACAGCCCCTGAACGAATTTTGTAAGAATTTCTCTCTCTTTCACTGTCTTTGTTTCACGGGTTTTTAAAAGTAATTGATTTTTATAATGGGGTTTAGCTGCTTTTCACTGCTGTGTTTCTGCCGCTTTACACCCACTTGACTCACTTACAGAGAGATATCAAAACATAGGTTTTAAGCTTCTTACTAGTCAGATATATTCTTGGGCGGTGAATAGGGGGTGTTGAGTCCAATTCACTGATCAAGGAGTAGGTCTTGGCTATTACATATTGGGTTTATGGAACGGTATCTGACCTAATTTGAAACCCTTGTTTTATGCATCACCCCACCTCACCTTTCCCGTTAAGCAGCCATAGTGTGTTTTCTAAACGTGGGACTCTGTTCTGTTTTGTAATTCAGTTCAAGGGTAGCGGTTTTTTACATTCCCTCTATAAGTGATATCTTATGATAAGTGTCTTTTTCTGTGTGACTTATTTCACTTAGAATCGTCGTACCTAAATCCACTCATCATGCTGCTACTAGCCTTATGACGTTGATTTCATGGCTGAGTGATATTCCATTGTACATAAGGACCACAACTTCTTTATCCATTTTTCTCTTTCCTGGGATATTTAAGGTGTAACGAAGTGGAGGTTCTTGTCAACAGAGCAGCCGTAAACTTTGGGGTGCCTGTGTCTTGCTGATTTTTAGTTTTCCCAATTTATACGCCCATGAGTGGAAGTGCCCTGTGCTCTCTAAGCTGAGTTTTTTAGATGTTTCAGGACACACCGTACACTTCTCCAGAGTGGCTGTTGGCAATTTACATCCCTCCCATCAGCGTAGCCAGGCTCCCGTTTCTCCATGGCCTGTCCTGCATTTCTGGTTTTGACACTTTATTCAGCATGGCCCTTTTGACCGATGGGAAGCGAGACTTCTTTGTAGCGCTGATTTGCCTTTCCAGGTTGCTTGGTTGGCCAAAAAGGGCGTATGCGTTTTTTCCTGAATATATTCAGGAAAAAACGCATACGCCCTTTTTGGCCAAGGGCATCATTGTCGAGGTTTTGCCGCTTTTCCTGTGCTTTAAAGGCGATTCGAATCTCCCTCCTGAAATCTGTTTCCTGCAATTCTGCCTTGCTTTCCAATCCTCTTCGTTGCCTTCCCTCAATATATTTGTGGACGAGAGTTATCATTTATAAGTCTGCAGGTTTGTGAATTGCAGTGCCCCTGAGCTCCATTTTTCAACTCGCTTTCTTGGGAGCTGGCCGCAAAAGCGCAGGATTGCTTCAGGTCCTATTCTGGTCCCGGGCGGCAGCCTGAGCCTCTGGTTAATTCTTCTTCCTGATGGGGAAGTAGAGTGACCTGTGCCTGTCCCAACACCTAGAGCTAGTCTCTCATTGGTTCCCACTCTTCCCGTTCATCCTCAGGACAAATTGCAACCTGTACGGAACAGGAGGTTAAAGGTGCTGATTCTCCAAGGAGGGAGATTGCTACTAAAGCGGCTGGAATGGCGAACCCGAGCATAAGGAGATGAGAAATGAGGTGCGTTTTGGAAACCTTTCCCGATCACACGGTGTACCATCTTCTGGGTTTCTCATGCATGTTTTCGATGTAGGAAGATGCCCTTGAACCTGGAGATTTGGGACCCATGGGATGGGAACCACGCAGTATTACTTTAAAGGGTCTGCGTTTCCTCACCCAACCTCACCAAACCTCTCAGCCCCAAGAGTATCCACCCCTATGTCTCCATCAGCTGTGGGTCTAGATATGGTCAATCCAGGTGGCATCACAGCCCCTGAACGAATTTTGTAAGAATTTCTCTCTCTTTCACTGTCTTTGTTTCACGGGTTTTTAAAAGTAATTGATTTTTATAATGGGGTTTAGCTGCTTTTCACTGCTGTGTTTCTGCCGCTTTACACCCACTTGACTCACTTACAGAGAGATATCAAAACATAGGTTTTAAGCTTCTTACTAGTCAGATATATTCTTGGGCGGTGAATAGGGGGTGTTGAGTCCAATTCACTGATCAAGGAGTAGGTCTTGGCTATTACATATTGGGTTTATGGAACGGTATCTGACCTAATTTGAAACCCTTGTTTTATGCATCACCCCACCTCACCTTTCCCGTTAAGCAGCCATAGTGTGTTTTCTAAACGTGGGACTCTGTTCTGTTTTGTAATTCAGTTCAAGGGTAGCGGTTTTTTACATTCCCTCTATAAGTGATATCTTATGATAAGTGTCTTTTTCTGTGTGACTTATTTCACTTAGAATCGTCGTACCTAAATCCACTCATCATGCTGCTACTAGCCTTATGACGTTGATTTCATGGCTGAGTGATATTCCATTGTACATAAGGACCACAACTTCTTTATCCATTTTTCTCTTTCCTGGGATATTTAAGGTGTAACGAAGTGGAGGTTCTTGTCAACAGAGCAGCCCTAAACTTTGGGGTGCCTGTGTCTTGCTGATTTTTAGTTTTCCCAATTTATACGCCCATGAGTGGAAGTGCCCTGTGCTCTCTAAGCTGAGTTTTTTAGATGTTTCAGGACACACCGTACACTTCTCCAGAGTGGCTGTTGGCAATTTACATCCCTCCCATCAGCGTAGCCAGGCTCCCGTTTCTCCATGGCCTGTCCTGCATTTCTGGTTTTGACACTTTATTCAGCATGGCCCTTTTGACCGATGGGAAGCGAGACTTCTTTGTAGCGCTGATTTGCCTTTCCAGGTTGCTTGGTTGGCCAAAAAGGGCGTATGCGTTTTTTCCTGAATATATTCAGGAAAAAACGCATACGCCCTTTTTGGCCAAGGGCATCATTGTCGAGGTTTTGCCGCTTTTCCTGTGCTTTAAAGGCGATTCGAATCTCCCTCCTGAAATCTGTTTCCTGCAATTCTGCCTTGCTTTCCAATCCTCTTCGTTGCCTTCCCTCAATATATTTGTGGACGAGAGTTATCATTTATAAGTCTGCAGGTTTGTGAATTGCAGTGCCCCTGAGCTCCATTTTTCAACTCGCTTTCTTGGGAGCTGGCCGCAAAAGCGCAGGATTGCTTCAGGCCCTATTCTGGTCCCGGGCGGCAGGCTGAGCCTGTGGTTAATTCTTCTTCCTGATGGGGAAGTAGAGTGACCTGTGCCTGTCCCAACACCTAGAGCTAGTCTCTCATTGGTTCCCACTCTTCCCGTTCATCCTCAGGACAAATTGCAACCTGTACGGAACAGGAGGTTAAAGGTGCTGATTCTCCAAGGAGGGAGATTGCTACTAAAGCGGCTGGAATGGCGAACCCGAGCATAAGGAGATGAGAAATGAGGTGCGTTTTGGAAACCTTTCCCGATCACACGGTGTACCATCTTCTGGGTTTCTCATGCATGTTTTCGATGTAGGAAGATGCCCTTGAACCTGGAGATTTGGGACCCATGGGATGGGAACCACGCAGTATTACTTTAAAGGGTCTGCGTTTCCTCACCCAACCTCACCAAACCTCTCAGCCCCAAGAGTGTCCACCCCTATGTCTCCATCAGCTGTGGGTCTAGATATGGTCAATCCAGGTGGCATCACAGCCCCTGAACGAATTTTGTAAGAATTTCTCTCTCTTTCACTGTCTTTGTTTCACGGGTTTTTAAAAGTAATTGATTTTTATAATGGGGTTTAGCTGCTTTTCACTGCTGTGTTTCTGCCGCTTTACACCCACTTGACTCACTTACAGAGAGATATCAAAACATAGGTTTTAAGCTTCTTACTAGTCAGATATATTCTTGGGCGGTGAATAGGGGGTGTTGAGTCCAATTCACTGATCAAGGAGTAGGTCTTGGCTATTACATATTGGGTTTATGGAACGGTATCTGACCTAATTTGAAACCCTTGTTTTATGCATCACCCCACCTCACCTTTCCCGTTAAGCAGCCATAGTGTGTTTTCTAAACGTGGGACTCTGTTCTGTTTTGTAATTCAGTTCAAGGGTAGCGGTTTTTTACATTCCCTCTATAAGTGATATCTTATGATAAGTGTCTTTTTCTGTGTGACTTATTTCACTTAGAATCGTCGTACCTAAATCCACTCATCATGCTGCTACTAGCCTTATGACGTTGATTTCATGGCTGAGTGATATTCCATTGTACATAAGGACCACAACTTCTTTATCCATTTTTCTCTTTCCTGGGATATTTAAGGTGTAACGAAGTGGAGGTTCTTGTCAACAGAGCAGCCGTAAACTTTGGGGTGCCTGTGTCTTGCTGATTTTTAGTTTTCCCAATTTATACGCCCATGAGTGGAAGTGCCCTGTGCTCTCTAAGCTGAGTTTTTTAGATGTTTCAGGACACACCGTACACTTCTCCAGAGTGGCTGTTGGCAATTTACATCCCTCCCATCAGCGTAGCCAGGCTCCCGTTTCTCCATGGCCTGTCCTGCATTTCTGGTTTTGACACTTTATTCAGCATGGCCCTTTTGACCGATGGGAAGCGAGACTTCTTTGTAGCGCTGATTTGCCTTTCCAGGTTGCTTGGTTGGCCAAAAAGGGCGTATGCGTTTTTTCCTGAATATATTCAGGAAAAAACGCATACGCCCTTTTTGGCCAAGGGCATCATTGTCGAGGTTTTGCCGCTTTTCCTGTGCTTTAAAGGCGATTCGAATCTCCCTCCTGAAATCTGTTTCCTGCAATTCTGCCTTGCTTTCCAATCCTCTTCGTTGCCTTCCCTCAATATATTTGTGGACGAGAGTTATCATTTATAAGTCTGCAGGTTTGTGAATTGCAGTGCCCCTGAGCTCCATTTTTCAACTCGCTTTCTTGGGAGCTGGCCGCAAAAGCGCAGGATTGCTTCAGGCCCTATTCTGGTCCCGGGCGGCAGGCTGAGCCTGTGGTTAATTCTTCTTCCTGATGGGGAAGTAGAGTGACCTGTGCCTGTCCCAACACCTAGAGCTAGTCTCTCATTGGTTCCCACTCTTCCCGTTCATCCTCAGGACAAATTGCAACCTGTACGGAACAGGAGGTTAAAGGTGCTGATTCTCCAAGGAGGGAGATTGCTACTAAAGCGGCTGGAATGGCGAACCCGAGCATAAGGAGATGAGAAATGAGGTGCGTTTTGGAAACCTTTCCCGATCACACGGTGTACCATCTTCTGGGTTTCTCATGCATGTTTTCGATGTAGGAAGATGCCCTTGAACCTGGAGATTTGGGACCCATGGGATGGGAACCACGCAGTATTACTTTAAAGGGTCTGCGTTTCCTCACCCAACCTCACCAAACCTCTCAGCCCCAAGAGTGTCCACCCCTATGTCTCCATCAGCTGTGGGTCTAGATATGGTCAATCCAGGTGGCATCACAGCCCCTGAACGAATTTTGTAAGAATTTCTCTCTCTTTCACTGTCTTTGTTTCACGGGTTTTTAAAAGTAATTGATTTTTATAATGGGGTTTAGCTGCTTTTCACTGCTGTGTTTCTGCCGCTTTACACCCACTTGACTCACTTACAGAGAGATATCAAAACATAGGTTTTAAGCTTCTTACTAGTCAGATATATTCTTGGGCGGTGAATAGGGGGTGTTGAGTCCAATTCACTGATCAAGGAGTAGGTCTTGGCTATTACATATTGGGTTTATGGAACGGTATCTGACCTAATTTGAAACCCTTGTTTTATGCATCACCCCACCTCACCTTTCCCGTTAAGCAGCCATAGTGTGTTTTCTAAACGTGGGACTCTGTTCTGTTTTGTAATTCAGTTCAAGGGTAGCGGTTTTTTACATTCCCTCTATAAGTGATATCTTATGATAAGTGTCTTTTTCTGTGTGACTTATTTCACTTAGAATCGTCGTACCTAAATCCACTCATCATGCTGCTACTAGCCTTATGACGTTGATTTCATGGCTGAGTGATATTCCATTGTACATAAGGACCACAACTTCTTTATCCATTTTTCTCTTTCCTGGGATATTTAAGGTGTAACGAAGTGGAGGTTCTTGTCAACAGAGCAGCCGTAAACTTTGGGGTGCCTGTGTCTTGCTGATTTTTAGTTTTCCCAATTTATACGCCCATGAGTGGAAGTGCCCTGTGCTCTCTAAGCTGAGTTTTTTAGATGTTTCAGGACACACCGTACACTTCTCCAGAGTGGCTGTTGGCAATTTACATCCCTCCCATCAGCGTAGCCAGGCTCCCGTTTCTCCATGGCCTGTCCTGCATTTCTGGTTTTGACACTTTATTCAGCATGGCCCTTTTGACCGATGGGAAGCGAGACTTCTTTGTAGCGCTGATTTGCCTTTCCAGGTTGCTTGGTTGGCCAAAAAGGGCGTATGCGTTTTTTCCTGAATATATTCAGGAAAAAACGCATACGCCCTTTTTGGCCAAGGGCATCATTGTCGAGGTTTTGCCGCTTTTCCTGTGCTTTAAAGGCGATTCGAATCTCCCTCCTGAAATCTGTTTCCTGCAATTCTGCCTTGCTTTCCAATCCTCTTCGTTGCCTTCCCTCAATATATTTGTGGACGAGAGTTATCATTTATAAGTCTGCAGGTTTGTGAATTGCAGTGCCCCTGAGCTCCATTTTTCAACTCGCTTTCTTGGGAGCTGGCCGCAAAAGCGCAGGATTGCTTCAGGCCCTATTCTGGTCCCGGGCGGCAGGCTGAGCCTGTGGTTAATTCTTCTTCCTGATGGGGAAGTAGAGTGACCTGTGCCTGTCCCAACACCTAGAGCTAGTCTCTCATTGGTTCCCACTCTTCCCGTTCATCCTCAGGACAAATTGCAACCTGTACGGAACAGGAGGTTAAAGGTGCTGATTCTCCAAGGAGGGAGATTGCTACTAAAGCGGCTGGAATGGCGAACCCGAGCATAAGGAGATGAGAAATGAGGTGCGTTTTGGAAACCTTTCCCGATCACACGGTGTACCATCTTCTGGGTTTCTCATGCATGTTTTCGATGTAGGAAGATGCCCTTGAACCTGGAGATTTGGGACCCATGGGATGGGAACCACGCAGTATTACTTTAAAGGGTCTGCGTTTCCTCACCCAACCTCACCAAACCTCTCAGCCCCAAGAGTGTCCACCCCTATGTCTCCATCAGCTGTGGGTCTAGATATGGTCAATCCAGGTGGCATCACAGCCCCTGAACGAATTTTGTAAGAATTTCTCTCTCTTTCACTGTCTTTGTTTCACGGGTTTTTAAAAGTAATTGATTTTTATAATGGGGTTTAGCTGCTTTTCACTGCTGTGTTTCTGCCGCTTTACACCCACTTGACTCACTTACAGAGAGATATCAAAACATAGGTTTTAAGCTTCTTACTAGTCAGATATATTCTTGGGCGGTGAATAGGGGGTGTTGAGTCCAATTCACTGATCAAGGAGTAGGTCTTGGCTATTACATATTGGGTTTATGGAACGGTATCTGACCTAATTTGAAACCCTTGTTTTATGCATCACCCCACCTCACCTTTCCCGTTAAGCAGCCATAGTGTGTTTTCTAAACGTGGGACTCTGTTCTGTTTTGTAATTCAGTTCAAGGGTAGCGGTTTTTTACATTCCCTCTATAAGTGATATCTTATGATAAGTGTCTTTTTCTGTGTGACTTATTTCACTTAGAATCGTCGTACCTAAATCCACTCATCATGCTGCTACTAGCCTTATGACGTTGATTTCATGGCTGAGTGATATTCCATTGTACATAAGGACCACAACTTCTTTATCCATTTTTCTCTTTCCTGGGATATTTAAGGTGTAACGAAGTGGAGGTTCTTGTCAACAGAGCAGCCGTAAACTTTGGGGTGCCTGTGTCTTGCTGATTTTTAGTTTTCCCAATTTATACGCCCATGAGTGGAAGTGCCCTGTGCTCTCTAAGCTGAGTTTTTTAGATGTTTCAGGACACACCGTACACTTCTCCAGAGTGGCTGTTGGCAATTTACATCCCTCCCATCAGCGTAGCCAGGCTCCCGTTTCTCCATGGCCTGTCCTGCATTTCTGGTTTTGACACTTTATTCAGCATGGCCCTTTTGACCGATGGGAAGCGAGACTTCTTTGTAGCGCTGATTTGCCTTTCCAGGTTGCTTGGTTGGCCAAAAAGGGCGTATGCGTTTTTTCCTGAATATATTCAGGAAAAAACGCATACGCCCTTTTTGGCCAAGGGCATCATTGTCGAGGTTTTGCCGCTTTTCCTGTGCTTTAAAGGCGATTCGAATCTCCCTCCTGAAATCTGTTTCCTGCAATTCTGCCTTGCTTTCCAATCCTCTTCGTTGCCTTCCCTCAATATATTTGTGGACGAGAGTTATCATTTATAAGTCTGCAGGTTTGTGAATTGCAGTGCCCCTGAGCTCCATTTTTCAACTCGCTTTCTTGGGAGCTGGCCGCAAAAGCGCAGGATTGCTTCAGGCCCTATTCTGGTCCCGGGCGGCAGGCTGAGCCTGTGGTTAATTCTTCTTCCTGATGGGGAAGTAGAGTGACCTGTGCCTGTCCCAACACCTAGAGCTAGTCTCTCATTGGTTCCCACTCTTCCCGTTCATCCTCAGGACAAATTGCAACCTGTACGGAACAGGAGGTTAAAGGTGCTGATTCTCCAAGGAGGGAGATTGCTACTAAAGCGGCTGGAATGGCGAACCCGAGCATAAGGAGATGAGAAATGAGGTGCGTTTTGGAAACCTTTCCCGATCACACGGTGTACCATCTTCTGGGTTTCTCATGCATGTTTTCGATGTAGGAAGATGCCCTTGAACCTGGAGATTTGGGACCCATGGGATGGGAACCACGCAGTATTACTTTAAAGGGTCTGCGTTTCCTCACCCAACCTCACCAAACCTCTCAGCCCCAAGAGTGTCCACCCCTATGTCTCCATCAGCTGTGGGTCTAGATATGGTCAATCCAGGTGGCATCACAGCCCCTGAACGAATTTTGTAAGAATTTCTCTCTCTTTCACTGTCTTTGTTTCACGGGTTTTTAAAAGTAATTGATTTTTATAATGGGGTTTAGCTGCTTTTCACTGCTGTGTTTCTGCCGCTTTACACCCACTTGACTCACTTACAGAGAGATATCAAAACATAGGTTTTAAGCTTCTTACTAGTCAGATATATTCTTGGGCGGTGAATAGGGGGTGTTGAGTCCAATTCACTGATCAAGGAGTAGGTCTTGGCTATTACATATTGGGTTTATGGAACGGTATCTGACCTAATTTGAAACCCTTGTTTTATGCATCACCCCACCTCACCTTTCCCGTTAAGCAGCCATAGTGTGTTTTCTAAACGTGGGACTCTGTTCTGTTTTGTAATTCAGTTCAAGGGTAGCGGTTTTTTACATTCCCTCTATAAGTGATATCTTATGATAAGTGTCTTTTTCTGTGTGACTTATTTCACTTAGAATCGTCGTACCTAAATCCACTCATCATGCTGCTACTAGCCTTATGACGTTGATTTCATGGCTGAGTGATATTCCATTGTACATAAGGACCACAACTTCTTTATCCATTTTTCTCTTTCCTGGGATATTTAAGGTGTAACGAAGTGGAGGTTCTTGTCAACAGAGCAGCCGTAAACTTTGGGGTGCCTGTGTCTTGCTGATTTTTAGTTTTCCCAATTTATACGCCCATGAGTGGAAGTGCCCTGTGCTCTCTAAGCTGAGTTTTTTAGATGTTTCAGGACACACCGTACACTTCTCCAGAGTGGCTGTTGGCAATTTACATCCCTCCCATCAGCGTAGCCAGGCTCCCGTTTCTCCATGGCCTGTCCTGCATTTCTGGTTTTGACACTTTATTCAGCATGGCCCTTTTGACCGATGGGAAGCGAGACTTCTTTGTAGCGCTGATTTGCCTTTCCAGGTTGCTTGGTTGGCCAAAAAGGGCGTATGCGTTTTTTCCTGAATATATTCAGGAAAAAACGCATACGCCCTTTTTGGCCAAGGGCATCATTGTCGAGGTTTTGCCGCTTTTCCTGTGCTTTAAAGGCGATTCGAATCTCCCTCCTGAAATCTGTTTCCTGCAATTCTGCCTTGCTTTCCAATCCTCTTCGTTGCCTTCCCTCAATATATTTGTGGACGAGAGTTATCATTTATAAGTCTGCAGGTTTGTGAATTGCAGTGCCCCTGAGCTCCATTTTTCAACTCGCTTTCTTGGGAGCTGGCCGCAAAAGCGCAGGATTGCTTCAGGCCCTATTCTGGTCCCGGGCGGCAGGCTGAGCCTGTGGTTAATTCTTCTTCCTGATGGGGAAGTAGAGTGACCTGTGCCTGTCCCAACACCTAGAGCTAGTCTCTCATTGGTTCCCACTCTTCCCGTTCATCCTCAGGACAAATTGCAACCTGTACGGAACAGGAGGTTAAAGGTGCTGATTCTCCAAGGAGGGAGATTGCTACTAAAGCGGCTGGAATGGCGAACCCGAGCATAAGGAGATGAGAAATGAGGTGCGTTTTGGAAACCTTTCCCGATCACACGGTGTACCATCTTCTGGGTTTCTCATGCATGTTTTCGATGTAGGAAGATGCCCTTGAACCTGGAGATTTGGGACCCATGGGATGGGAACCACGCAGTATTACTTTAAAGGGTCTGCGTTTCCTCACCCAACCTCACCAAACCTCTCAGCCCCAAGAGTGTCCACCCCTATGTCTCCATCAGCTGTGGGTCTAGATATGGTCAATCCAGGTGGCATCACAGCCCCTGAACGAATTTTGTAAGAATTTCTCTCTCTTTCACTGTCTTTGTTTCACGGGTTTTTAAAAGTAATTGATTTTTATAATGGGGTTTAGCTGCTTTTCACTGCTGTGTTTCTGCCGCTTTACACCCACTTGACTCACTTACAGAGAGATATCAAAACATAGGTTTTAAGCTTCTTACTAGTCAGATATATTCTTGGGCGGTGAATAGGGGGTGTTGAGTCCAATTCACTGATCAAGGAGTAGGTCTTGGCTATTACATATTGGGTTTATGGAACGGTATCTGACCTAATTTGAAACCCTTGTTTTATGCATCACCCCACCTCACCTTTCCCGTTAAGCAGCCATAGTGTGTTTTCTAAACGTGGGACTCTGTTCTGTTTTGTAATTCAGTTCAAGGGTAGCGGTTTTTACATTCCCTCTATAAGTGATATCTTATGATAAGTGTCTTTTTCTGTGTGACTTATTTCACTTAGAATCGTCGTACCTAAATCCACTCATCATGCTGCTACTAGCCTTATGACGTTGATTTCATGGCTGAGTGATATTCCATTGTACATAAGGACCACAACTTCTTTATCCATTTTTCTCTTTCCTGGGATATTTAAGGTGTAACGAAGTGGAGGTTCTTGTCAACAGAGCAGCCCTAAACTTTGGGGTGCCTGTGTCTTGCTGATTTTTAGTTTTCCCAATTTATACGCCCATGAGTGGAAGTGCCCTGTGCTCTCTAAGCTGAGTTTTTTAGATGTTTCAGGACACACCGTACACTTCTCCAGAGTGGCTGTTGGCAATTTACATCCCTCCCATCAGCGTAGCCAGGCTCCCGTTTCTCCATGGCCTGTCCTGCATTTCTGGTTTTGACACTTTATTCAGCATGGCCCTTTTGACCGATGGGAAGCGAGACTTCTTTGTAGCGCTGATTTGCCTTTCCAGGTTGCTTGGTTGGCCAAAAAGGGCGTATGCGTTTTTTCCTGAATATATTCAGGAAAAAACGCATACGCCCTTTTTGGCCAAGGGCATCATTGTCGAGGTTTTGCCGCTTTTCCTGTGCTTTAAAGGCGATTCGAATCTCCCTCCTGAAATCTGTTTCCTGCAATTCTGCCTTGCTTTCCAATCCTCTTCGTTGCCTTCCCTCAATATATTTGTGGACGAGAGTTATCATTTATAAGTCTGCAGGTTTGTGAATTGCAGTGCCCCTGAGCTCCATTTTTCAACTCGCTTTCTTGGGAGCTGGCCGCAAAAGCGCAGGATTGCTTCAGGCCCTATTCTGGTCCCGGGCGGCAGCCTGAGCCTCTGGTTAATTCTTCTTCCTGATGGGGAAGTAGAGTGACCTGTGCCTGTCCCAACACCTAGAGCTAGTCTCTCATTGGTTCCCACTCTTCCCGTTCATCCTCAGGACAAATTGCAACCTGTACGGAACAGGAGGTTAAAGGTGCTGATTCTCCAAGGAGGGAGATTGCTACTAAAGCGGCTGGAATGGCGAACCCGAGCATAAGGAGATGAGAAATGAGGTGCGTTTTGGAAACCTTTCCCGATCACACGGTGTACCATCTTCTGGGTTTCTCATGCATGTTTTCGATGTAGGAAGATGCCCTTGAACCTGGAGATTTGGGACCCATGGGATGGGAACCACGCAGTATTACTTTAAAGGGTCTGCGTTTCCTCACCCAACCTCACCAAACCTCTCAGCCCCAAGAGTGTCCACCCCTATGTCTCCATCAGCTGTGGGTCTAGATATGGTCAATCCAGGTGGCATCACAGCCCCTGAACGAATTTTGTAAGAATTTCTCTCTCTTTCACTGTCTTTGTTTCACGGGTTTTTAAAAGTAATTGATTTTTATAATGGGGTTTAGCTGCTTTTCACTGCTGTGTTTCTGCCGCTTTACACCCACTTGACTCACTTACAGAGAGATATCAAAACATAGGTTTTAAGCTTCTTACTAGTCAGATATATTCTTGGGCGGTGAATAGGGGGTGTTGAGTCCAATTCACTGATCAAGGAGTAGGTCTTGGCTATTACATATTGGGTTTATGGAACGGTATCTGACCTAATTTGAAACCCTTGTTTTATGCATCACCCCACCTCACCTTTCCCGTTAAGCAGCCATAGTGTGTTTTCTAAACGTGGGACTCTGTTCTGTTTTGTAATTCAGTTCAAGGGTAGCGGTTTTTACATTCCCTCTATAAGTGATATCTTATGATAAGTGTCTTTTTCTGTGTGACTTATTTCACTTAGAATCGTCGTACCTAAATCCACTCATCATGCTGCTACTAGCCTTATGACGTTGATTTCATGGCTGAGTGATATTCCATTGTACATAAGGACCACAACTTCTTTATCCATTTTTCTCTTTCCTGGGATATTTAAGGTGTAACGAAGTGGAGGTTCTTGTCAACAGAGCAGCCCTAAACTTTGGGGTGCCTGTGTCTTGCTGATTTTTAGTTTTCCCAATTTATACGCCCATGAGTGGAAGTGCCCTGTGCTCTCTAAGCTGAGTTTTTTAGATGTTTCAGGACACACCGTACACTTCTCCAGAGTGGCTGTTGGCAATTTACATCCCTCCCATCAGCGTAGCCAGGCTCCCGTTTCTCCATGGCCTGTCCTGCATTTCTGGTTTTGACACTTTATTCAGCATGGCCCTTTTGACCGATGGGAAGCGAGACTTCTTTGTAGCGCTGATTTGCCTTTCCAGGTTGCTTGGTTGGCCAAAAAGGGCGTATGCGTTTTTTCCTGAATATATTCAGGAAAAAACGCATACGCCCTTTTTGGCCAAGGGCATCATTGTCGAGGTTTTGCCGCTTTTCCTGTGCTTTAAAGGCGATTCGAATCTCCCTCCTGAAATCTGTTTCCTGCAATTCTGCCTTGCTTTCCAATCCTCTTCGTTGCCTTCCCTCAATATATTTGTGGACGAGAGTTATCATTTATAAGTCTGCAGGTTTGTGAATTGCAGTGCCCCTGAGCTCCATTTTTCAACTCGCTTTCTTGGGAGCTGGCCGCAAAAGCGCAGGATTGCTTCAGGTCCTATTCTGGTCCCGGGCGGCAGCCTGAGCCTCTGGTTAATTCTTCTTCCTGATGGGGAAGTAGAGTGACCTGTGCCTGTCCCAACACCTAGAGCTAGTCTCTCATTGGTTCCCACTCTTCCCGTTCATCCTCAGGACAAATTGCAACCTGTACGGAACAGGAGGTTAAAGGTGCTGATTCTCCAAGGAGGGAGATTGCTACTAAAGCGGCTGGAATGGCGAACCCGAGCATAAGGAGATGAGAAATGAGGTGCATTTTGGAAACCTTTCCCGATCACACGGTGTACCATCTTCTGGGTTTCTCATGCATGTTTTCGATGTAGGAAGATGCCCTTGAACCTGGAGATTTGGGACCCATGGGATGGGAACCACGCAGTATTACTTTAAAGGGTCTGCGTTTCCTCACCCAACCTCACCAAACCTCTCAGCCCCAAGAGTGTCCACCCCTATGTCTCCATCAGCTGTGGGTCTAGATATGGTCAATCCAGGTGGCATCACAGCCCCTGAACGAATTTTGTAAGAATTTCTCTCTCTTTCACTGTCTTTGTTTCACGGGTTTTTAAAAGTAATTGATTTTTATAATGGGGTTTAGCTGCTTTTCACTGCTGTGTTTCTGCCGCTTTACACCCACTTGACTCACTTACAGAGAGATATCAAAACATAGGTTTTAAGCTTCTTACTAGTCAGATATATTCTTGGGCGGTGAATAGGGGGTGTTGAGTCCAATTCACTGATCAAGGAGTAGGTCTTGGCTATTACATATTGGGTTTATGGAACGGTATCTGACCTAATTTGAAACCCTTGTTTTATGCATCACCCCACCTCACCTTTCCCGTTAAGCAGCCATAGTGTGTTTTCTAAACGTGGGACTCTGTTCTGTTTTGTAATTCAGTTCAAGGGTAGCGGTTTTTACATTCCCTCTATAAGTGATATCTTATGATAAGTGTCTTTTTCTGTGTGACTTATTTCACTTAGAATCGTCGTACCTAAATCCACTCATCATGCTGCTACTAGCCTTATGACGTTGATTTCATGGCTGAGTGATATTCCATTGTACATAAGGACCACAACTTCTTTATCCATTTTTCTCTTTCCTGGGATATTTAAGGTGTAACGAAGTGGAGGTTCTTGTCAACAGAGCAGCCCTAAACTTTGGGGTGCCTGTGTCTTGCTGATTTTTAGTTTTCCCAATTTATACGCCCATGAGTGGAAGTGCCCTGTGCTCTCTAAGCTGAGTTTTTTAGATGTTTCAGGACACACCGTACACTTCTCCAGAGTGGCTGTTGGCAATTTACATCCCTCCCATCAGCGTAGCCAGGCTCCCGTTTCTCCATGGCCTCTAATGCATTTCTGGTTTTGACACTTTATTCAGCATGGCCCTTTTGACCGATGGGAAGCGAGACTTCTTTGTAGCGCTGATTTGCCTTTCCAGGTTGCTTGGTTGGCCAAAAAGGGCGTATGCGTTTTTTCCTGAATATATTCAGGAAAAAACGCATACGCCCTTTTTGGCCAAGGGCATCATTGTCGAGGTTTTGCCGCTTTTCCTGTGCTTTAAAGGCGATTCGAATCTCCCTCCTGAAATCTGTTTCCTGCAATTCTGCCTTGCTTTCCAATCCTCTTCGTTGCCTTCCCTCAATATATTTGTGGACGAGAGTTATCATTTATAAGTCTGCAGGTTTGTGAATTGCAGTACCCCTGAGCTCCATTTTTCAACTCGCTTTCTTGGGAGCTGGCCGCAAAAGCGCAGGATTGCTTCAGGTCCTATTCTCGTCCCGGGCGGCAGCCTGAGCCTCTGGTTAATTCTTCTTCCTGATGGGGAAGTAGAGTGACCTGTGCCTGTCCCAACACCTAGAGCTAGTCTCTCATTGGTTCCCACTCTTCCCGTTCATCCTCAGGACAAATTGCAACCTGTACGGAACAGGAGGTTAAAGGTGCTGATTCTCCAAGGAGGGAGATTGCTACTAAAGCGGCTGGAATGGCGAACCCGAGCATAAGGAGATGAGAAATGAGGTGCGTTTTGGAAACCTTTCCCGATCACACGGTGTACCATCTTCTGGGTTTCTCATGCATGTTTTCGATGTAGGAAGATGCCCTTGAACCTGGAGATTTGGGACCCATGGGATGGGAACCACGCAGTATTACTTTAAAGGGACTGCGTTTCCTCACCCAACCTCACCAAACCTCTCAGCCCCAAGAGTGTCCACCCCTATGTCTCCATCAGCTGTGGGTCTAGATATGGTCAATCCAGGTGGCATCACAGCCCCTGAACGAATTTTGTAAGAATTTCTCTCTCTTTCACTGTCTTTGTTTCACTGGTTTTTAAAAGTAATTGATTTTTATAATGGGGTTTAGCTGCTTTTCACTGCTGTGTTTCTGCCGCTTTACACCCACTTGACTCACTTACAGAGAGATATCAAAACATAGGTTTTAAGATTCTTACTAGTCAGATATATTCTTGGGCGGTGAATAGGGGGTGTTGAGTCCAATTCACTGATCAGGGAGTAGGTCTTGGCTATTACATATTGGGTTTATGGAACGGTATCTGACCTAATTTGAAACCCTTGTTTTATGCATCACCCCACCTCACCTTTCCCGTTAAGCAGCCATAGTGTGTTTTCTAAACGTGGGACTCTGTTCTGTTTTGTAATTCAGTTCAAGGGTAGCGGTTTATACATTCCCTCTATAAGTGATATCTTATGATAAGTGTCTTTTTCTGTGTGACTTATTTCACTTAGAATCGTCGTACCTAAATCCACTCATCATGCTGCTACTAGCCTTATGACGTTGATTTCATGGCTGAGTGATATTCCATTGTACATAAGGACCACAACTTCTTTATCCATTTTTCTCTTTCCTGGGATATTTAAGGTGTAATGAAGTGGAGGTTCTTGTCAACAGAGCAGCCCTAAACTTTGGGGTGCCTGTGTCTTGCTGATTTTTAGTTTTCCCAATTTATACGCCCATGAGTGGAAGTGCCCTGTGCTCTCTAAGCTGAGTTTTTTAGATGTTTCAGGACACACCGTACACTTCTCCAGAGTGGCTGTTGGCAATTTACATCCCTCCCATCAGCGTAGCCAGGCTCCCGTTTCTCCATGGCCTGTCCTGCATTTCTGGTTTTGACACTTTATTCAGCATGGCCCTTTTGACCGATGGGAAGCGAGACTTCTTTGTAGCGCTGATTTGCCTTTCCAGGTTGCTTGGTTGGCCAAAAAGGGCGTATGCGTTTTTTCCTGAATATATTCAGGAAAAAACGCATACGCCCTTTTTGGCCAAGGGCATCATTGTCGAGGTTTTGCCGCTTTTCCTGTGCTTTAAAGGCGATTCGAATCTCCCTCCTGAAATCTGTTTCCTGCAATTCTGCCTTGCTTTCCAATCCTCTTCGTTGCCTTCCCTCAATATATTTGTGGACGAGAGTTATCATTTATAAGTCTGCAGGTTTGTGAATTGCAGTGCCCCTGAGCTCCATTTTTCAACTCGCTTTCTTGGGAGCTGGCCGCAAAAGCGCAGGATTGCCTCAGGCCCTATTCTGGTCCCGGGCGGCAGGCTGAGCCTGTGGTTAATTCTTCTTCCTGATGGGAAAGTAGAGTGACCTGTGCCTGTCCCAACACCTAGAGCTAGTCTCTCATTGGTTCCCACTCTTCCCGTTCATCCTCAGGACAAATTGCAACCTGTACGGAACAGGAGGTTAAAGGTGCTGATTCTCCAAGGAGGGAGATTGCTACTAAAGGGGCTGGAATGGCGAACCCGAGCATAAGGAGATGAGAAATGAGGTGCGTTTTGGAAACCTTTCCCGATCACACGGTGTACCATCTTCTGGGTTTCTCATGCATGTTTTCGATGTAGGAAGATGCCCTTGAACCTGGAGATTTGGGACCCATGGGATGGGAACCACGCAGTATTACTTTAAAGGGTCTGCGTTTCCTCACCCAACCTCACCAAACCTCTCAGCCCTAAGAGTGTCCACCCCTATGTCTCCATCAGCTGTGGGTCTAGATATGGTCAATCCAGGTGGCATCACAGCCCCTGAACGAATTTTGTAAGAATTTCTCTCTCTTTCACTGTCTTTGTTTCACGGGTTTTTAAAAGTAATTGATTTTTATAATGGGGTTTAGCTGCTTTTCACTGCTGTGTTTCTGCCGCTTTACACCCACTTGACTCACTTACAGAGAGATATCAAAACATAGGTTTTAAGCTTCTTACTAGTCAGATATATTCTTGGGCGGTGAATAGGGGGTGTTGAGTCCAATTCACTGATCAAGGAGTAGGTCTTGGCTATTACATATTGGGTTTATGGAACGGTATCTGAGCTAATTTGAAACCCTTGTTTTATGCATCACCCCACCTCACCTTTCCCGTTAAGCAGCCATAGTGTTTTTTCTAAACGTGGGACTCTGTTCTGTTTTGTAATTCAGTTCAAGGGTAGCGGTTTTTACATTCCCTCTATAAGTGATATCTTATGATAAGTGTCTTTTTCTGTGTGACTTATTTCACTTAGAATCGTCGTACCTAAATCCACTCTTCATGCTGCTACTAGCCTTATGACGTTGATTTCATGGCTGAGTGATATTCCATTGTACATAAGGACCACAACTTCTTTATCCATTTTTCTCTTTCCTGGGATATTTAAGGTGTAACGAAGTGGAGGTTCTTGTCAACAGAGCAGCCCTAAACTTTGGGGTGCCTGTGCCTTGCTGATTTTTAGTTTTCCCAATTTATACGCCCATGAGTGGAAGTGCCCTGTGCTCTCTAAGCTGAGTTTTTTAGATGTTTCAGGACACACCGTACACTTCTCCAGAGTGGCTGTTGGCAATTTACATCCCTCCCATCAGCGTAGCCAGGCTCCCGTTTCTCCATGGCCTGTCCTGCATTTCTGGTTTTGACACTTTATTCAGCATGGCCCTTTTGACCGATGGGAAGCGAGACTTCTTTGTAGCGCTGATTTGCCTTTCCAGGTTGCTTGGTTGGCCAAAAAGGGCGTATGCGTTTTTTCCTGAATATATTCAGGAAAAAACGCATACGCCCTTTTTGGCCAAGGGCATCATTGTCGAGGTTTTGCCGCTTTTCCTGTGCTTTAAAGGCGATTCGAATCTCCCTCCTGAAATCTGTTTCCTGCAATTCTGCCTTGCTTTCCAATCCTCTTCGTTGCCTTCCCTCAATATATTTGTGGACGAGAGTTATCATTTATAAGTCTGCAGGTTTGTGAATTGCAGTGCCCCTGAGCTCCATTTTTCAACTCGCTTTCTTGGGAGCTGGCCGCAAAAGCGCAGGATTGCTTCAGGCCCTATTCTGGTCCCGGGCGGCAGGCTGAGCCTGTGGTTAATTCTTCTTCCTGATGGGAAAGTAGAGTGACCTGTGCCTGTCCCAACACCTAGAGCTAGTCTCTCATTGGTTCCCACTCTTCCCGTTCATCCTCAGGACAAATTGCAACCTGTACGGAACAGGAGGTTAAAGGTGCTGATTCTCCAAGGAGGGAGATTGCTACTAAAGGGGCTGGAATGGCGAACCCGAGCATAAGGAGATGAGAAATGAGGTGCGTTTTGGAAACCTTTCCCGATCACACGGTGTACCATCTTCTGGGTTTCTCATGCATGTTTTCGATGTAGGAAGATGCCCTTGAACCTGGAGATTTGGGACCCATGGGATGGGAACCACGCAGTATTACTTTAAAGGGTCTGCGTTTCCTCACCCAACCTCACCAAACCTCTCAGCCCCAAGAGTGTCCACCCCTATGTCTCCATCAGCTGTGGGTCTAGATATGGTCAATCCAGGTGGCATCACAGCCCCTGAACGAATTTTGTAAGAATTTCTCTCTCTTTCACTGTCTTTGTTTCACGGGTTTTTAAAAGTAATTGATTTTTATAATGGGGTTTAGCTGCTTTTCACTGCTGTGTTTCTGCCGCTTTACACCCACTTGACTCACTTACAGAGAGATATCAAAACATAGGTTTTAAGCTTCTTACTAGTCAGATATATTCTTGGGCGGTGAATAGGGGGTGTTGAGTCCAATTCACTGATCAAGGAGTAGGTCTTGGCTATTACATATTGGGTTTATGGAACGGTATCTGAGCTAATTTGAAACCCTTGTTTTATGCATCACCCCACCTCACCTTTCCCGTTAAGCAGCCATAGTGTGTTTTCTAAACGTGGGACTCTGTTCTGTTTTGTAATTCAGTTCAAGGGTAGCGGTTTTTACATTCCCTCTATAAGTGATATCTTATGATAAGTGTCTTTTTCTGTGTGACTTTTTTCACTTAGAATCGTCGTACCTAAATCCACTCTTCATGCTCCTACTAGCCTTATGACGTTGATTTCATGGCTGAGTGATATTCCATTGTACATAAGGACCACAACTTCTTTATCCATTTTTCTCTTTCCTGGGATATTTAAGGTGTAACGAAGTGGAGGTTCTTGTCAACAGAGCAGCCCTAAACTTTGGGGTGCCTGTGTCTTGCTGATTTTTAGTTTTCCCAATTTATACGCCCATGAGTGGAAGTGCCCTGTGCTCTCTAAGCTGAGTTTTTTAGATGTTTCAGGACACACCGTACACTTCTCCAGAGTGGCTGTTGGCAATTTACATCCCTCCCATCAGCGTAGCCAGGCTCCCGTTTCTCCATGGCCTGTCCTGCATTTCTGGTTTTGACACTTTATTCAGCATGGCCCTTTTGACCGATGGGAAGCGAGACTTCTTTGTAGCGCTGATTTGCCTTTCCAGGTTGCTTGGTTGGCCAAAAAGGGCGTATGCGTTTTTTCCTGAATATATTCAGGAAAAAACGCATACGCCCTTTTTGGCCAAGGGCATCATTGTCGAGGTTTTGCCGCTTTTCCTGTGCTTTAAAGGCGATTCGAATCTCCCTCCTGAAATCTGTTTCCTGCAATTCTGCCTTGCTTTCCAATCCTCTTCGTTGCCTTCCCTCAATATATTTGTGGACGAGAGTTATCATTTATAAGTCTGCAGGTTTGTGAATTGCAGTGCCCCTGAGCTCCATTTTTCAACTCGCTTTCTTGGGAGCTGGCCGCAAAAGCGCAGGATTGCTTCAGGCCCTATTCTGGTCCCGGGCGGCAGGCTGAGCCTGTGGTTAATTCTTCTTCCTGATGGGAAAGTAGAGTGACCTGTGCCTGTCCCAACACCTAGAGCTAGTCTCTCATTGGTTCCCACTCTTCCCGTTCATCCTCAGGACAAATTGCAACCTGTACGGAACAGGAGGTTAAAGGTGCTGATTCTCCAAGGAGGGAGATTGCTACTAAAGCGGCTGGAATGGCGAACCCGAGCACAAGGAGATGAGAAATGAGGTGCGTTTTGGAAACCTTTCCCGATCACACGGTGTACCTTCTTCTGGGTTTCTCATGCATGTTTTCGATGTAGGAAGATGCCCTTGAACCTGGAGATTTGGGACCCATGGGATGGATATCACGCAGTATTACTTTAAAGGGTCTGCGTTTCCTCACCCAACCTCACCAAACCTCTCAGCCCCAAGAGTGTCCACCCCTATGTCTCCATCAGCTGTGGGTCTAGATATGGTCAATCCAGGTGGCATCACAGCCCCTGAACGAATTTTGTAAGAATTTCTCTCTCTTTCACTGTCTTTGTTTCACGGGTTTTTAAAAGTAATTGATTTTTATAATGGGGTTTAGCTGCTTTTCACTGCTGTGTTTCTGCCGCTTTACACCCACTTGACTCACTTACAGAGAGATATCAAAACATAGGTTTTAAGCTTCTTACTAGTCAGATATATTCTTGGGCGGTGAATAGGGGGTGTTGAGTCCAATTCACTGATCAAGGAGTAGGTCTTGGCTATTACATATTGGGTTTATGGAACGGTATCTGACCTAATTTGAAACCCTTGTTTTATGCATCACCCCACCTCACCTTTCCCGTTAAGCAGCCATAGTGTGTTTTCTAAACGTGGGACTCTGTTCTGTTTTGTAATTCAGTTCAAGGGTAGCGGTTTTTACATTCCCTCTATAAGTGATATCTTATGATAAGTGTCTTTTTCTGTGTGACTTATTTCACTTAGAATCGTCGTACCTAAATCCACTCATCATGCTGCTACTAGCCTTATGACGTTGATTTCATGGCTGAGTGATATTCCATTGTACATAAGGACCACAACTTCTTTATCCATTTTTCTCTTTCCTGGGATATTTAAGGTGTAACGAAGTGGAGGTTCTTGTCAACAGAGCAGCCGTAAACTTTGGGGTGCCTGTGTCTTGCTGATTTTTAGTTTTCCCAATTTATACGCCCATGAGTGGAAGTGCCCTGTGCTCTCTAAGCTGAGTTTTTTAGATGTTTCAGGACACACCGTACACTTCTCCAGAGTGGCTGTTGGCAATTTACATCCCTCCCATCAGCGTAGCCAGGCTCCCGTTTCTCCATGGCCTGTCCTGCATTTCTGGTTTTGACACTTTATTCAGCATGGCCCTTTTGACCGATGGGAAGCGAGACTTCTTTGTAGCGCTGATTTGCCTTTCCAGGTTGCTTGGTTGGCCAAAAAGGGCGTATGCGTTTTTTCCTGAATATATTCAGGAAAAAAACGCATACGCCCTTTTTGGCCAAGGGCATCATTGTTGAGGTTTTGCCGCTTTTCCTGTGCTTTAAAGGCGATTCGAATCTCCCTCCTGAAATCTGTTTCCTGCAATTCTGCCTTGCTTTCCAATCCTCTTCGTTGCCTTCCCTCAATATATTTGTGGACGAGAGTTATCATTTATAAGTCTGCAGGTTTGTGAATTGCAGTGCCCCTGAGCTCCATTTTTCAACTCGCTTTCTTGGGAGCTGGCCGCAAAAGCGCAGGATTGCTTCAGGCCCTATTCTGGTCCCGGGCGGCAGGCTGAGCCTGTGGTTAATTCTTCTTCCTGATGGGGAAGTAGAGTGACCTGTGCCTGTCCCAACACCTAGAGCTAGTCTCTCATTGGTTCCCACTCTTCCCGTTCATCCTCAGGACAAATTGCAACCTGTACGGAACAGTAGGTTAAAAGTGCTGATTCTCCAAGGAGGGAGATTGCTACTAAAGCGGCTGGAATGGCGAACCCGAGCATAAGGAGATGAGAAATGAGGTGCGTTTTGGAAACCTTTCCCGATCACACGGTGTACCATCTTCTGGGTTTCTCATGCATGTTTTCAATGTAGGAAGATGCCCTTGAACCTGAAGATTTGGGACCCATGGGATGGGAACCACGCAGTATTACTTTAAAGGGTCTGCGTTTCCTCAACCAACCTCACCAAACCTCTCAGCCCCAAGAGTGTCCACCCCTATGTCTCCATCAGCTGTGGGTCTAGATATGGTCAATCCAGGTGGCATCACAGCCCCTGAACGAATTTTGTAAGAATTTCTCTCTCTTTCACTGTCTTTGTTTCACGGGTTTTTAAAAGTAATTGATTTTTATAATGGGGTTTAGCTGCTTTTCACTGCTGTGTTTCTGCCGCTTTACACCCACTTGACTCACTTACAGAGAGATATCAAAACATAGGTTTTAAGCTTCTTACTAGTCAGATATATTCTTGGGCGGTGAATAGGGGGTGTTGAGTCCAATTCACTGATCAAGGAGTAGGTCTTGGCTATTACATATTGGGTTTATGGAACGGTATCTGACCTAATTTGAAACCCTTGTTTTATGCATCACCCCACCTCACCTTTCCCGTTAAGCAGCCATAGTGTGTTTTCTAAACGTGGGACTCTGTTCTGTTTTGTAATTCAGTTCAAGGGTAGCGGTTTTTACATTCCCTCTATAAGTGATATCTTATGATAAGTGTCTTTTTCTGTGTGACTTATTTCACTTAGAATCGTCGTACCTAAATCCACTTATCATGCTGCTACTAGCCTTATGACGTTGATTTCATGGCTGAGTGATATTCCATTGTACATAAGGACCACAACTTCTTTATCCATTTTTCTCTTTCCTGGGATATTTAAGGTGTAACGAAGTGGAGGTTCTTGTCAACAGAGCAGCCCTAAACTTTGGGGTGCCTGTGTCTTGCTGATTTTTAGTTTTCCCAATTTATACGCCCATGAGTGGAAGTGCCCTGTGCTCTCTAAGCTGAGTTTTTTAGATGTTTCAGGACACACCGTACACTTCTCCAGAGTGGCTGTTGGCAATTTACATCCCTCCCATCAGCGTAGCCAGGCTCCCGTTTCTCCATGGCCTGTCCTGCATTTCTGGTTTTGACACTTTATTCAGCATGGCCCTTTTGACCGATGGGAAGCGAGACTTCTTTGTAGCGCTGATTTGCCTTTCCAGGTTGCTTGGTTGGCCAAAAAGGGCGTATGCGTTTTTTCCTGAATATATTCAGGAAAAAAACGCATACGCCCTTTTTGGCCAAGGGCATCATTGTCGAGGTTTTGCCGCTTTTCCTGTGCTTTAAAGGCGATTCGAATCTCCCTCCTGAAATCTGTTTCCTGCAATTCTGCCTTGCTTTCCAATCCTCTTCGTTGCCTTCCCTCAATATATTTGTGGACGAGAGTTATCATTTATAAGTCTGCAGGTTTGTGAATTGCAGTACCCCTGAGCTCCATTTTTCAACTCGCTTTCTTGGGAGCTGGCCGCAAAAGCGCAGGATTGCTTCAGGTCCTATTCTGGTCCCGGGCGGCAGCCTGAGCCTCTGGTTAATTCTTCTTCCTGATGGGGAAGTAGAGTGACCTGTGCCTGTCCCAACACCTAGAGCTAGTCTCTCATTGGTTCCCTCTCTTCCCGTTCATCCTCAGGACAAATTGCAACCTGTACGGAACAGGAGGTTAAAGGTGCTGATTCTCCAAGGAGGGAGATTGCTACTAAAGCGGCTGGAATGGCGAACCCGAGCATAAGGAGATGAGAAATGAGGTGCGTTTTGGAAACCTTTCCCGATCACACGGTGTACCATCTTCTGGGTTTCTCATGCATGTTTTCGATGTAGGAAGATGCCCTTGAACCTGGAGATTTGGGACCCATGGGATGGGAACCACGCAGTATTAGTTTAAAGGGACTGCGTTTCCTCACCCAACCTCACCAAACCTCTCAGCCCCAAGAGTGTCCACCCCTATGTCTCCATCAGCTGTGGGTCTAGATATGGTCAATCCAGGTGGCATCACAGCCCCTGAACGAATTTTGTAAGAATTTCTCTCTCTTTCACTGTCTTTGTTTCACGGGTTTTTAAAAGTAATTGATTTTTATAATGGGGTTTAGCTGCTTTTCACTGCTGTGTTTCTGCCGCTTTACACCCACTTGACTCACTTACAGAGAGATATCAAAACATAGGTTTTAAGATTCTTACTAGTCAGATATATTCTTGGGCGGTGAATAGGGGGTGTTGAGTCCAATTCACTGATCAAGGAGTAGGTCTTGGCTATTACATATTGGGTTTATGGAACGGTAACTGACCTAATTTGAAACCCTTGTTTTATGCATCACCCCACCTCACCTTTCCCGTTAAGCAGCCATAGTGTGTTTTCTAAACGTGGGACTCTGTTCTGTTTTGTAATTCAGTTCAAGGGTAGCGGTTTATACATTCCCTCTATAAGTGATATCTTATGATAAGTGTCTTTTTCTGTGTGACTTATTTCACTTAGAATCGTCGTACCTAAATCCACTCATCATGCTGCTACTAGCCTTATGACGTTGATTTCATGGCTGAGTGATATTCCATTGTACATAAGGACCACAACTTCTTTATCCATTTTTCTCTTTCCTGGGATATTTAAGGTGTAATGAAGTGGAGGTTCTTGTCAACAGAGCAGCCCTAAACTTTGGGGTGCCTGTGTCTTGCTGATTTTTAGTTTTCCCAATTTATACGCCCATGAGTGGAAGTGCCCTGTGCTCTCTAAGCTGAGTTTTTTAGATGTTTCAGGACACACCGTACACTTCTCCAGAGTGGCTGTTGGCAATTTACATCCCTCCCATCAGCGTAGCCAGGCTCCCGTTTCTCCATGGCCTGTCCTGCATTTCTGGTTTTGACACTTTATTCAGCATGGCCCTTTTGACCGATGGGAAGCGAGACTTCTTTGTAGCGCTGATTTGCCTTTCCAGGTTGCTTGGTTGGCCAAAAAGGGCGTATGCGTTTTTTCCTGAATATATTCAGGAAAAAACGCATACGCCCTTTTTGGCCAAGGGCATCATTGTCGAGGTTTTGCCGCTTTTCCTGTGCTTTAAAGGCGATTCGAATCTCCCTCCTGAAATCTGTTTCCTGCAATTCTGCCTTGCTTTCCAATCCTCTTCGTTGCCTTCCCTCAATATATTTGTGGACGAGAGTTATCATTTATAAGTCTGCAGGTTTGTGAATTGCAGTGCCCCTGAGCTCCATTTTTCAACTCGCTTTCTTGGGAGCTGGCCGCAAAAGCGCAGGATTGCCTCAGGCCCTATTCTGGTCCCGGGCGGCAGGCTGAGCCTGTGGTTAATTCTTCTTCCTGATGGGAAAGTAGAGTGACCTGTGCCTGTCCCAACACCTAGAGCTAGTCTCTCATTGGTTCCCACTCTTCCCGTTCATCCTCAGGACAAATTGCAACCTGTACGGAACAGGAGGTTAAAGGTGCTGATTCTCCAAGGAGGGAGATTGCTACTAAAGGGGCTGGAATGGCGAACCCGAGCATAAGGAGATGAGAAATGAGGTGCGTTTTGGAAACCTTTCCCGATCACACGGTGTACCATCTTCTGGGTTTCTCATGCATGTTTTCGATGTAGGAAGATGCCCTTGAACCTGGAGATTTGGGACCCATGGGATGGGAACCACGCAGTATTACTTTAAAGGGTCTGCGTTTCCTCACCCAACCTCACCAAACCTCTCAGCCCTAAGAGTGTCCACCCCTATGTCTCCATCAGCTGTGGGTCTAGATATGGTCAATCCAGGTGGCATCACAGCCCCTGAACGAATTTTGTAAGAATTTCTCTCTCTTTCACTGTCTTTGTTTCACGGGTTTTTAAAAGTAATTGATTTTTATAATGGGGTTTAGCTGCTTTTCACTGCTGTGTTTCTGCCGCTTTACACCCACTTGACTCACTTACAGAGAGATATCAAAACATAGGTTTTAAGCTTCTTACTAGTCAGATATATTCTTGGGCGGTGAATAGGGGGTGTTGAGTCCAATTCACTGATCAAGGAGTAGGTCTTGGCTATTACATATTGGGTTTATGGAACGGTATCTGAGCTAATTTGAAACCCTTGTTTTATGCATCACCCCACCTCACCTTTCCCGTTAAGCAGCCATAGTGTTTTTTCTAAACGTGGGACTCTGTTCTGTTTTGTAATTCAGTTCAAGGGTAGCGGTTTTTACATTCCCTCTATAAGTGATATCTTATGATAAGTGTCTTTTTCTGTGTGACTTATTTCACTTAGAATCGTCGTACCTAAATCCACTCTTCATGCTGCTACTAGCCTTATGACGTTGATTTCATGGCTGAGTGATATTCCATTGTACATAAGGACCACAACTTCTTTATCCATTTTTCTCTTTCCTGGGATATTTAAGGTGTAACGAAGTGGAGGTTCTTGTCAACAGAGCAGCCCTAAACTTTGGGGTGCCTGTGCCTTGCTGATTTTTAGTTTTCCCAATTTATACGCCCATGAGTGGAAGTGCCCTGTGCTCTCTAAGCTGAGTTTTTTAGATGTTTCAGGACACACCGTACACTTCTCCAGAGTGGCTGTTGGCAATTTACATCCCTCCCATCAGCGTAGCCAGGCTCCCGTTTCTCCATGGCCTGTCCTGCATTTCTGGTTTTGACACTTTATTCAGCATGGCCCTTTTGACCGATGGGAAGCGAGACTTCTTTGTAGCGCTGATTTGCCTTTCCAGGTTGCTTGGTTGGCCAAAAAGGGCGTATGCGTTTTTTCCTGAATATATTCAGGAAAAAACGCATACGCCCTTTTTGGCCAAGGGCATCATTGTCGAGGTTTTGCCGCTTTTCCTGTGCTTTAAAGGCGATTCGAATCTCCCTCCTGAAATCTGTTTCCTGCAATTCTGCCTTGCTTTCCAATCCTCTTCGTTGCCTTCCCTCAATATATTTGTGGACGAGAGTTATCATTTATAAGTCTGCAGGTTTGTGAATTGCAGTGCCCCTGAGCTCCATTTTTCAACTCGCTTTCTTGGGAGCTGGCCGCAAAAGCGCAGGATTGCTTCAGGCCCTATTCTGGTCCCGGGCGGCAGGCTGAGCCTGTGGTTAATTCTTCTTCCTGATGGGAAAGTAGAGTGACCTGTGCCTGTCCCAACACCTAGAGCTAGTCTCTCATTGGTTCCCACTCTTCCCGTTCATCCTCAGGACAAATTGCAACCTGTACGGAACAGGAGGTTAAAGGTGCTGATTCTCCAAGGAGGGAGATTGCTACTAAAGGGGCTGGAATGGCGAACCCGAGCATAAGGAGATGAGAAATGAGGTGCGTTTTGGAAACCTTTCCCGATCACACGGTGTACCATCTTCTGGGTTTCTCATGCATGTTTTCGATGTAGGAAGATGCCCTTGAACCTGGAGATTTGGGACCCATGGGATGGGAACCACGCAGTATTACTTTAAAGGGTCTGCGTTTCCTCACCCAACCTCACCAAACCTCTCAGCCCCAAGAGTGTCCACCCCTATGTCTCCATCAGCTGTGGGTCTAGATATGGTCAATCCAGGTGGCATCACAGCCCCTGAACGAATTTTGTAAGAATTTCTCTCTCTTTCACTGTCTTTGTTTCACGGGTTTTTAAAAGTAATTGATTTTTATAATGGGGTTTAGCTGCTTTTCACTGCTGTGTTTCTGCCGCTTTACACCCACTTGACTCACTTACAGAGAGATATCAAAACATAGGTTTTAAGCTTCTTACTAGTCAGATATATTCTTGGGCGGTGAATAGGGGGTGTTGAGTCCAATTCACTGATCAAGGAGTAGGTCTTGGCTATTACATATTGGGTTTATGGAACGGTATCTGAGCTAATTTGAAACCCTTGTTTTATGCATCACCCCACCTCACCTTTCCCGTTAAGCAGCCATAGTGTGTTTTCTAAACGTGGGACTCTGTTCTGTTTTGTAATTCAGTTCAAGGGTAGCGGTTTTTACATTCCCTCTATAAGTGATATCTTATGATAAGTGTCTTTTTCTGTGTGACTTTTTTCACTTAGAATCGTCGTACCTAAATCCACTCTTCATGCTCCTACTAGCCTTATGACGTTGATTTCATGGCTGAGTGATATTCCATTGTACATAAGGACCACAACTTCTTTATCCATTTTTCTCTTTCCTGGGATATTTAAGGTGTAACGAAGTGGAGGTTCTTGTCAACAGAGCAGCCCTAAACTTTGGGGTGCCTGTGTCTTGCTGATTTTTAGTTTTCCCAATTTATACGCCCATGAGTGGAAGTGCCCTGTGCTCTCTAAGCTGAGTTTTTTAGATGTTTCAGGACACACCGTACACTTCTCCAGAGTGGCTGTTGGCAATTTACATCCCTCCCATCAGCGTAGCCAGGCTCCCGTTTCTCCATGGCCTGTCCTGCATTTCTGGTTTTGACACTTTATTCAGCATGGCCCTTTTGACCGATGGGAAGCGAGACTTCTTTGTAGCGCTGATTTGCCTTTCCAGGTTGCTTGGTTGGCCAAAAAGGGCGTATGCGTTTTTTCCTGAATATATTCAGGAAAAAACGCATACGCCCTTTTTGGCCAAGGGCATCATTGTCGAGGTTTTGCCGCTTTTCCTGTGCTTTAAAGGCGATTCGAATCTCCCTCCTGAAATCTGTTTCCTGCAATTCTGCCTTGCTTTCCAATCCTCTTCGTTGCCTTCCCTCAATATATTTGTGGACGAGAGTTATCATTTATAAGTCTGCAGGTTTGTGAATTGCAGTGCCCCTGAGCTCCATTTTTCAACTCGCTTTCTTGGGAGCTGGCCGCAAAAGCGCAGGATTGCTTCAGGCCCTATTCTGGTCCCGGGCGGCAGGCTGAGCCTGTGGTTAATTCTTCTTCCTGATGGGAAAGTAGAGTGACCTGTGCCTGTCCCAACACCTAGAGCTAGTCTCTCATTGGTTCCCACTCTTCCCGTTCATCCTCAGGACAAATTGCAACCTGTACGGAACAGGAGGTTAAAGGTGCTGATTCTCCAAGGAGGGAGATTGCTACTAAAGTGGCTGGAATGGCGAACCCGAGCACAAGGAGATGAGAAATGAGGTGCGTTTTGGAAACCTTTCCCGATCACACGGTGTACCTTCTTCTGGGTTTCTCATGCATGTTTTCGATGTAGGAAGATGCCCTTGAACCTGGAGATTTGGGACCCATGGGATGGATATCACGCAGTATTACTTTAAAGGGTCTGCGTTTCCTCACCCAACCTCACCAAACCTCTCAGCCCCAAGAGTGTCCACCCCTATGTCTCCATCAGCTGTGGGTCTAGATATGGTCAATCCAGGTGGCATCACAGCCCCTGAACGAATTTTGTAAGAATTTCTCTCTCTTTCACTGTCTTTGTTTCACGGGTTTTTAAAAGTAATTGATTTTTATAATGGGGTTTAGCTGCTTTTCACTGCTGTGTTTCTGCCGCTTTACACCCACTTGACTCACTTACAGAGAGATATCAAAACATAGGTTTTAAGCTTCTTACTAGTCAGATATATTCTTGGGCGGTGAATAGGGGGTGTTGAGTCCAATTCACTGATCAAGGAGTAGGTCTTGGCTATTACATATTGGGTTTATGGAACGGTATCTGACCTAATTTGAAACCCTTGTTTTATGCATCACCCCACCTCACCTTTCCCGTTAAGCAGCCATAGTGTGTTTTCTAAACGTGGGACTCTGTTCTGTTTTGTAATTCAGTTCAAGGGTAGCGGTTTTTACATTCCCTCTATAAGTGATATCTTATGATAAGTGTCTTTTTCTGTGTGACTTATTTCACTTAGAATCGTCGTACCTAAATCCACTCATCATGCTGCTACTAGCCTTATGACGTTGATTTCATGGCTGAGTGATATTCCATTGTACATAAGGACCACAACTTCTTTATCCATTTTTCTCTTTCCTGGGATATTTAAGGTGTAACGAAGTGGAGGTTCTTGTCAACAGAGCAGCCGTAAACTTTGGGGTGCCTGTGTCTTGCTGATTTTTAGTTTTCCCAATTTATACGCCCATGAGTGGAAGTGCCCTGTGCTCTCTAAGCTGAGTTTTTTAGATGTTTCAGGACACACCGTACACTTCTCCAGAGTGGCTGTTGGCAATTTACATCCCTCCCATCAGCGTAGCCAGGCTCCCGTTTCTCCATGGCCTGTCCTGCATTTCTGGTTTTGACACTTTATTCAGCATGGCCCTTTTGACCGATGGGAAGCGAGACTTCTTTGTAGCGCTGATTTGCCTTTCCAGGTTGCTTGGTTGGCCAAAAAGGGCGTATGCGTTTTTTCCTGAATATATTCAGGAAAAAAACGCATACGCCCTTTTTGGCCAAGGGCATCATTGTTGAGGTTTTGCCGCTTTTCCTGTGCTTTAAAGGCGATTCGAATCTCCCTCCTGAAATCTGTTTCCTGCAATTCTGCCTTGCTTTCCAATCCTCTTCGTTGCCTTCCCTCAATATATTTGTGGACGAGAGTTATCATTTATAAGTCTGCAGGTTTGTGAATTGCAGTGCCCCTGAGCTCCATTTTTCAACTCGCTTTCTTGGGAGCTGGCCGCAAAAGCGCAGGATTGCTTCAGGCCCTATTCTGGTCCCGGGCGGCAGGCTGAGCCTGTGGTTAATTCTTCTTCCTGATGGGGAAGTAGAGTGACCTGTGCCTGTCCCAACACCTAGAGCTAGTCTCTCATTGGTTCCCACTCTTCCCGTTCATCCTCAGGACAAATTGCAACCTGTACGGAACAGTAGGTTAAAAGTGCTGATTCTCCAAGGAGGGAGATTGCTACTAAAGCGGCTGGAATGGCGAACCCGAGCATAAGGAGATGAGAAATGAGGTGCGTTTTGGAAACCTTTCCCGATCACACGGTGTACCATCTTCTGGGTTTCTCATGCATGTTTTCAATGTAGGAAGATGCCCTTGAACCTGAAGATTTGGGACCCATGGGATGGGAACCACGCAGTATTACTTTAAAGGGTCTGTGTTTCCTCAACCAACCTCACCAAACCTCTCAGCCCCAAGAGTGTCCACCCCTATGTCTCCATCAGCTGTGGGTCTAGATATGGTCAATCCAGGTGGCATCACAGCCCCTGAACGAATTTTGTAAGAATTTCTCTCTCTTTCACTGTCTTTGTTTCACGGGTTTTTAAAAGTAATTGATTTTTATAATGGGGTTTAGCTGCTTTTCACTGCTGTGTTTCTGCCGCTTTACACCCACTTGACTCACTTACAGAGAGATATCAAAACATAGGTTTTAAGCTTCTTACTAGTCAGATATATTCTTGGGCGGTGAATAGGGGGTGTTGAGTCCAATTCACTGATCAAGGAGTAGGTCTTGGCTATTACATATTGGGTTTATGGAACGGTATCTGACCTAATTTGAAACCCTTGTTTTATGCATCACCCCACCTCACCTTTCCCGTTAAGCAGCCATAGTGTGTTTTCTAAACGTGGGACTCTGTTCTGTTTTGTAATTCAGTTCAAGGGTAGCGGTTTTTACATTCCCTCTATAAGTGATATCTTATGATAAGTGTCTTTTCCTGTGTGACTTATTTCACTTAGAATCGTCGTACCTAAACCACTCATCATGCTGCTACTAGCCTTATGACGTTGATTTCATGGCTGAGTGATATTCCATTGTACATAAGGACCACAACTTCTTTATCCATTTTTCTCTTTCCTGGGATATTTAAGGTGTAACGAAGTGGAGGTTCTTGTCAACAGAGCAGCCCTAAACTTTGGGGTGCCTGTGTCTTGCTGATTTTTAGTTTTCCCAATTTATACGCCCATGAGTGGAAGTGCCCTGTGCTCTCTAAGCTGAGTTTTTTAGATGTTTCAGGACACACCGTACACTTCTCCAGAGTGGCTGTTGGCAATTTACATTCCTCCCATCAGCGTAGCCAGGCTGCCGTTTCTCCATGGCCTGTCCTGCATTTCTGGTTTTGACACTTTATTCAACATGGCCCTTTTGACCGATGGGAAGCGAGACTTCTTTGTAGCGCTGATTTGCCTTTCCAGGTTGCTTGGTTGGCCAAAAAGGGCGTATGCGTTTTTTCCTGAATATATTCAGGAAAAAAACGCATACGCCCTTTTTGGCCAAGGGCATCATTGTCGAGGTTTTGCCGCTTTTCCTGTGCTTTAAAGGCGATTCGAATCTCCCTCCTGAAATCTGTTTCCTGCAATTCTGCCTTGCTTTCCAATCCTCTTCGTTGCCTTCCCTCAATATATTTGTGGACGAGAGTTATCATTTATAAGTCTGCAGGTTTGTGAATTGCAGTGCCCCTGAGCTCCATTTTTCAACTCGCTTTCTTGGGAGCTGGCCGCAAAAGCGCAGGATTGCTTCAGGCCCTATTCTGGTCCCGGGCGGCAGGCTGAGCCTGTGGTTAATTCTTCTTCCTGATGGGGAAGTAGAGTGACCTGTGCCTGTCCCAACACCTAGAGCTAGTCTCTCATTGGTTCCCACTCTTCCCGTTCATCCTCAGGACAAATTGCAACCTGTACGGAACAGGAGGTTAAAGGTGCTGATTCTCCAAGGAGGGAGATTGCTACTAAAGTGGCTGGAATGGCGAACCCGAGCATAAGGAGATGAGAAATGAGGTGCGTTTTGGAAACCTTTCCCGATCACACGGTGTACCATCTTCTGGGTTTTTCATGCATGTTTTCGATGTAGGAAGATGCCCTTGAACCTGGAGATTTGGGACCCATGGGATGGGAACCACGCAGTATTACTTTAAAGGGTCTGCGTTTCCTCACACAACCTCACCAAACCTCTCAGCCCCAAGAGTGTCCACCGCTATGTCTCCATCAGCTGTGGGTCTAGATATGGTCAATCCAGGTGGCATCACAGCCCCTGAACGAATTTTGTAAGAATTTCTCTCTCTTTCACTCTCTTTGTTTCACGGGTTTTTAAAAGTAATTGATTTTTATAATGGGGTTTAGCTGCTTTTCACTGCTGTGTTTCTGCCGCTTTACACCCACTTGACTCACTTACAGAGAGATATCAAAACATAGGTTTTAAGCTTCTTACTAGTCAGATATATTCTTGGGCGGTGAATAGGGGGTGTTGAGTCCAATTCACTGATCAAGGAGTAGGTCTTGGCTATTACATATTGGGTTTATGGAACGGTATCTGACCTAATTTGAAACCCTTGTTTTATGCATCACCCCACCTCACCTTTCCCGTTAAGCAGCCATAGTGTGTTTTCTAAACGTGGGACTCTGTTCTGTTTTGTAATTCAGTTCAAGGGTAGCGGTTTATACATTCCCTCTATAAGTGATATCTTATGATAAGTGTCTTTTTCTGTGTGACTTATTTCACGTAGAATCGTCGTACCTAAATCCACTCATCATGCTGCTACTAGCCTTATGACGTTGATTTCATGGCTGAGTGATATTCCATTGTACATAAGGACCACAACTTCTTTATCCATTTTTCTCTTTCCTGGGATATTTAAGGTGTAACGAAGTGGAGGTTCTTGTCAACAGAGCAGCCCTAAACTTTGGGGTGCCTGTGTCTTGCTGATTTTTAGTTTTCCCAATTTATACGCCCATGAGTGGAAGTGCCCTGTGCTCTCTAAGCTGAGTTTTTTAGATGTTTCAGGACACACCGTACACTTCTCCAGAGTGGCTGTTGGCAATTTACATCCCTCCCATCAGCGTAGCCAGGCTCCCGTTTCTCCATGGCCTGTCCTGCATTTCTGGTTTTGACACTTTATTCAGCATGGCCCTTTTGACCGATGGGAAGCCTGACTTCTTTGTAGCGCTGATTTGCCTTTCCAGGTTGCTTGGTTGGCCAAAAAGGGCGTATGCGTTTTTTCCTGAATATATTCAGGAAAAAACGCATACGCCCTTTTTGGCCAAGGGCATCATTGTCGAGGTTTTGCCGCTTTTCCTGTGCTTTAAAGGCGATTCGAATCTCCCTCCTGAAATCTGTTTCCTGCAATTCTGCCTTGCTTTCCAATCCTCTTCGTTGCCTTCCCTCAATATATTTGTGGACGAGAGTTATCATTTATAAGTCTGCAGGTTTGTGAATTGCAGTGCCCCTGAGCTCCATTTTTCAACTCGCTTTCTTGGGAGCTGGCCGCAAAAGCGCAGGATTGCTTCAGGTCCTATTCTGGTTCCGGGCGGCAGGCTGAGCCTGTGGTTAATTCTTCTTCCTGATGGGAAAGTAGAGTGACCTGTGCCTGTCCCAACACCTAGAGCTAGTCTCTCATTGGTTCCCACTCTTCCCGTTCATCCTCAGGACAAATTGCAACCTGTATGGAACAGGAGGTTAAAGGTGCTGATTCTCCAAGGAGGGAGATTGCTAGTAAAGCGGCTGGAATGGCGAACCCGAGCACAAGGAGATGAGAAATGAGGTGCGTTTTGGAAACCTTTCCCGATCACACGGTGTACCATCTTCTGGGTTTCTCATGCATGTTTTCGATGTAGGAAGATGCCCTTGAACCTGGAGATTTGGGACCCATGGGATGGGTACCACGCAGTATTACTTTAAAGGGACTGCGTTTCCTCACTCAACTTCACCAAACCTCTCAGCCCCAAGAGTGTCCACCCTTATGTCTCCATCAGCTGTGGGTCTAGATATGGTCAATCCAGGTGGCATCACAGCCCCTGAACGAATTTTGTAAGAATTTCCCTCTCTTTCACTGTCTTTGTTTCACGGGTTTTTAAAAGTAATTGATTTTTATAATGGGGTTTAGCTGCTTTTCACTGCTGTGTTTCTGCCGCTTTACACCCACTTGACTCACTTACAGAGAGATATCAAAACATAGGTTTTAAGATTCTTACTAGTCAGATATATTCTTGGGCGGTGAATAGGGGGTGTTGAGTCCAATTCACTGATCAAGGAGTAGGTCTTGTCTATTACATATTGGGTTTATGGAACGGTATCTGACCTAATTTGAAACCCTTGTTTTATGCATCACCCCACCTCACCTTTCCCGTTAAGCAGCCATAGTGTGTTTTCTAAACGTGGGACTCTGTTCTGTTTCGTAATTCAGTTCAAGGGTAGCGGTTTTTACATTCCCTCTATAAGTGATATCTTATGATAAGTGTCTTTTTCTGTGTGACTTATTTCACTTAGAATCGTCGTACCTAAACCACTCATCATGCTGCTACTAGCCTTATGACGTTGATTTCATGGCTGAGTGATATTCCATTGTACATAAGGACCACAACTTCTTTATCCATTTTTCTCTTTCCTGGGATATTTAAGGTGTAACGAAGTGGAGGTTCTTGTCAACAGAGCAGCCCTAAACTTTGGGGTGCCTGTGTCTTGCTGATTTTTAGTTTTCCCAATTTATACGCCCATGAGTGGAAGTGCCCTGTGCTCTCTAAGCTGAGTTTTTTAGATGTTCCAGGACACACCGTACACTTCTCCAGAGTGGCTGTTGGCAATTTACATCCCTCCCATCAGCGTAGCCAGGCTCCCGTTTCTCCATGGCCTGTCCTGCATTTCTGGTTTTGACACTTTATTCAGCATGGCCCTTTTGACCGATGGGAAGCGAGACTTCTTTGTAACGCTGATTTGCCTTTCCAGGTTGCTTGGTTGGCCAAAAAGGGCGTATGCGTTTTTTCCTGAATATATTCAGGAAAAAACGCATACGCCCTTTTTGGCCAAGGGCATCATTGTCGAGGTTTTGCCGCTTTTCCTGTGCTTTAAAGGCGATTCGAATCTCCCTCCTGAAATCTGTTTCCTGCAATTCTGCCTTGCTTTCCAATCCTCTTCGTTGCCTTCCCTCAATATATTTGTGGACGAGAGTTATCATTTATAAGTCTGCAGGTTTGTGAATTGCAGTGCCCCTGAGCTCCATTTTTCAACTCGCTTTCTTGGGAGCTGGCCGCAAAAGCGCAGGATTGCTTCAGGCCCTATTCTGGTCCCGGGCGGCAGGCTGAGCCTGTGGTTAATTCTTCTTCCTGATGGGGAAGTAGAGTGACCTGTGCCTGTCCCAACACCTAGAGCTAGTCTCTCATTGGTTCCCACTCTTCCCGTTCATCCTCAGGACAAATTGCAACCTGTACGGAACAGGAGGTTAAAGGTGCTGATTCTCCAAGGAGGGAGATTGCTACTAAAGCGGCTGGAATGGCGAACCCGAGCATAAGGAGATGAGAAATGAGGTGCGTTTTGGAAACCTTTCCCGATCACACGGTGTACCATCTTCTGGGTTTTTCATGCATGTTTTCGATGTAGGAAGATGCCCTTGAACCTGGAGATTTGGGACCCATGGGATGGGAACCACGCAGTATTACTTTAAAGGGTCTGCGTTTCCTCACCCAACCTCACCAAACCTCTCAGCCCCAAGAGTGTCCACCCCTATGTCTCCATCAGCTGTGGGTCTAGATATGGTCAATCCAGGTGGCATCACAGCCCCTGAACGAATTTTGTAAGAATTTCTCTCTCTTTCACTGTCTTTGTTTCACGGGTTTTTAAAAGTAATTGATTTTTATAATGGGGTTTAGCTGCTTTTCACTGCTGTGTTTCTGCCGCTTTACACCCACTTGACTCACTTACAGAGAGATATCAAAACATAGGTTTTAAGCTTCTTACTAGTCAGATATATTCTTGGGCGGTGAATAGGGGGTGTTGAGTCCAATTCACTGATCAAGGAGTAGGTCTTGGCTATTACATATTGGGTTTATGGAACGGTATCTGACCTAATTTGAAACGCTTGTTTTATGCATCACCCCACCTCACCTTTCCCGTTAAGCAGCCATAGTGTGTTTTCTAAACGTGGGACTCTGTTCTGTTTTGTAATTCAGTTCAAGGATAGCGGTTTTTACATTCCCTCTATAAGTGATATCTTATGATAAGTGTCTTTTCCTGTGTGACTTATTTCACTTAGAATCGTCGTACCTAAACCACTCATCATGCTGCTACTAGCCTTATGACGTTGATTTCATGGCTGAGTGATATTCCATTGTACATAAGGACCACAACTTCTTTATCCATTTTTCTCTTTCCTGGGATATTTAAGGTGTAACGAAGTGGAGGTTCTTGTCAACAGAGCAGCCCTAAACTTTGGGGTGCCTGTGTCTTGCTGATTTTTAGTTTTCCCAATTTATACGCCCATGAGTGGAAGTGCCCTGTGCTCTCTAAGCTGAGTTTTTTAGATGTTTCAGGACACACCGTACACTTCTCCAGAGTGGCTGTTGGCAATTTACATTCCTCCCATCAGCGTAGCCAGGCTCCCGTTTCTCCATGGCCTGTCCTGCATTTCTGGTTTTGACACTTTATTCAACATGGCCCTTTTGACCGATGGGAAGCGAGACTTCTTTGTAGCGCTGATTTGCCTTTCCAGGTTGCTTGGTTGGCCAAAAAGGGCGTATGCGTTTTTTCCTGAATATATTCAGGAAAAAAACGCATACGCCCTTTTTGGCCAAGGGCATCATTGTCGAGGTTTTGCCGCTTTTCCTGTGCTTTAAAGGCGATTCGAATCTCCCTCCTGAAATCTGTTTCCTGCAATTCTGCCTTGCTTTCCAATCCTCTTCGTTGCCTTCCCTCAATATATTTGTGGACGAGAGTTATCATTTATAAGTCTGCAGGTTTGTGAATTGCAGTGCCCCTGAGCTCCATTTTTCAACTCGCTTTCTTGGGAGCTGGCCGCAAAAGCGCAGGATTGCTTCAGGCCCTATTCTGGTCCCGGGCGGCAGGCTGAGCCTGTGGTTAATTCTTCTTCCTGATGGGGAAGTAGAGTGACCTGTGCCTGTCCCAACACCTAGAGCTAGTCTCTCATTGGTTCCCACTCTTCCCGTTCATCCTCAGGACAAATTGCAACCTGTACGGAACAGGAGGTTAAAGGTGCTGATTCTCCAAAGAGGGAGATTGCTACTAAAGTGGCTGGAATGGCGAACCCGAGCATAAGGAGATGAGAAATGAGGTGCGTTTTGGAAACCTTTCCCGATCACACGGTGTACCATCTTCTGGGTTTTTCATGCATGTTTTCGATGTAGGAAGATGCCCTTGAACCTGGAGATTTGGGACCCATGGGATGGGAACCACGCAGTATTACTTTAAAGGGTCTGCGTTTCCTCACACAACCTCACCAAACCTCTCAGCCCCAAGAGTGTCCACCGCTATGTCTCCATCAGCTGTGGGTCTAGATATGGTCAATCCAGGTGGCATCACAGCCCCTGAACGAATTTTGTAAGAATTTCTCTCTCTTTCACTGTCTTTGTTTCACGGGTTTTTAAAAGTAATTGATTTTTATAATGGGGTTTAGCTGCTTTTCACTGCTGTGTTTCTGCCGCTTTACACCCACTTGACTCACTTACAGAGAGATATCAAAACATAGGTTTTAAGCTTCTTACTAGTCAGATATATTCTTGGGCGGTGAATAGGGGGTGTTGAGTCCAATTCACTGATCAAGGAGTAGGTCTTGGCTATTACATATTGGGTTTATGGAACGGTATCTGACCTAATTTGAAACCCTTGTTTTATGCATCACCCCACCTCACCTTTCCCGTTAAGCAGCCATAGTGTGTTTTCTAAACGTGGGACTCTGTTCTGTTTTGTAATTCAGTTCAAGGGTAGCGGTTTATACATTCCCTCTATAAGTGATATCTTATGATAAGTGTCTTTTTCTGTGTGACTTATTTCACGTAGAATCGTCGTACCTAAATCCACTCATCATGCTGCTACTAGCCTTATGACGTTGATTTCATGGCTGAGTGATATTCCATTGTACATAAGGACCACAACTTCTTTATCCATTTTTCTCTTTCCTGGGATATTTAAGGTGTAACGAAGTGGAGGTTCTTGTCAACAGAGCAGCCCTAAACTTTGGGGTGCCTGTGTCTTGCTGATTTTTAGTTTTCCCAATTTATACGCCCATGAGTGGAAGTGCCCTGTGCTCTCTAAGCTGAGTTTTTTAGATGTTTCAGGACACACCGTACACTTCTCCAGAGTGGCTGTTGGCAATTTACATCCCTCCCATCAGCGTAGCCAGGCTCCCGTTTCTCCATGGCCTGTCCTGCATTTCTGGTTTTGACACTTTATTCAGCATGGCCCTTTTGACCGATGGGAAGCGTGACTTCTTTGTAGCGCTGATTTGCCTTTCCAGGTTGCTTGGTTGGCCAAAAAGGGCGTATGCGTTTTTTCCTGAATATATTCAGGAAAAAACGCTTACGCCCTTTTTGGCCAAGGGCATCATTGTCGAGGTTTTGCCGCTTTTCCTGTGCTTTAAAGGCCATTCGAATCTCCCTCCTGAAATCTGTTTCCTGCAATTCTGCCTTGCTTTCTAATCCTCTTCGTTGCCTTCCCTCAATATATTTGTGGACGAGAGTTATCATTTATAAGTCTGCAGGTTTGTGAATTGCAGTGCCCCTGAGCTCCATTTTTCAACTCGCTTTCTTGGGAGCTGGCCGCAAAAGCGCAGGATTGCTTCAGGCCCTATTCTGGTCCCGGGCGGCAGGCTGAGCCTGTGGTTAATTCTTCTTCCTGATGGGAAAGTAGAGTGACCTGTGCCTGTCCCAACACCTAGAGCTAGTCTCTCATTGGTTCCCACTCTTCCCGTTCATCCTCAGGACAAATTGCAACCTGTACGGAACAGGAGGTTAAAGGTGCTGATTCTCCAAGGAGGGAGATTGCTACTAAAGCGGCTGGAATGGCGAACCCGAGCACAAGGAGATGAGAAATGAGGTGCGTTTTGGAAACCTTTCCCGATCACACGGTGTACCATCTTCTGGGTTTCTCATGCATGTTTTCGATGTAGGAAGATGCCCTTGAACCTGGAGATTTGGGACCCATGGGATGGATATCACGCAGTATTACTTTAAAGGGTCTGCGTTTCCTCACCCAACCTCACCAAACCTCTCAGCCCCAAGAGTGTCCACCCTTATGTCTCCATCAGCTGTGGGTCTAGATATGGTCAATCCAGGTGGCATCACAGCCCCTGAACGAATTTTGTAAGAATTTCTCTCTCTTTCACTGTCTTTGTTTCACGGGTTTTTAAAAGTAATTGATTTTTATAATGGGGTTTAGCTGCTTTTCACTGCTGTGTTTCTGCCGCTTTACACCCACTTGACTCACTTACAGAGAGATATCAAAACATAGGTTTTAAGCTTCTTACTAGTCAGATATATTCTTGTGCGGTGAATAGGGGGTGTTGAGTCCAATTCACTGATCAAGGAGTAGGTCTTGTCTATTACATATTGGGTTTATGGAACGGTATCTGACCTAATTTGAAACGCTTGTTTTATGCATCACCCCACCTCACCTTTCCCGTTAAGCAGCCATAGTGTGTTTTCTAAACGTGGGACTCTGTTCTGTTTTGCAATTCAGTTCAAGGGTAGCGGTTTTTACATTCCCTCTATAAGTGATATCTTATGATAAGTGTCTTTTTCTGTGTGACTTATTTCACTTAGAATCGTCGTACCTAAATCCACTCATCATGCTGCTACTAGCCTTATGACGTTGATTTCATGGCTGAGTGATATTCCATTGTACATAAGGACCACAACTTCTTTATCCATTTTTCTCTTTCCTGGGATATTTAAGGTGTAACGAAGTGGAGGTTCTTGTCAACAGAGCAGCCCTAAACTTTGGGGTGCCTGTGTCTTGCTGATTTTTAGTTTTCCCAATTTATACGCCCATGAGTGGAAGTGCCCTGTGCTCTCTAAGCTGAGTTTTTTAGATGTTTCAGGACACACCGTACACTTCTCCAGAGTGGCTGTTGGCAATTTACATCCCTCCCATCAGCGTAGCCAGGCTCCCGTTTCTCCATGGCCTGTCCTGCATTTCTGGTTTTGACACTTTATTCAGCATGGCCCTTTTGACCGATGGGAAGCGAGACTTCTTTGTAGCGCTGATTTGCCTTTCCAGGTTGCTTGGTTGGCCAAAAAGGGCGTATGCGTTTTTTCCTGAATATATTCAGGAAAAAAACGCATACGCCCTTTTTGGCCAAGGGCATCATTGTCGAGGTTTTGCCGCTTTTCCTGTGCTTTAAAGGCGATTCGAATCTCCCTCCTGAAATCTGTTTCCTGCAATTCTGCCTTGCTTTCCAATCCTCTTCGTTGCCTTCCCTCAATATATTTGTGGACGAGAGTTATCATTTATAAGTCTGCAGGTTTGTGAATTGCAGTGCCCCTGAGCTCCATTTTTCAACTCGCTTTCTTGGGAGCTGGCCGCAAAAGCGCAGGATTGCTTCAGGCCCTATTCTGGTCCCGGGCGGCAGGCTTAGCCTGTGGTTAATTCTTCTTCCTGATGGGGAAGTAGAGTGACCTGTGCCTGTCCCAACACCTAGAGCTAGTCTCTCATTGGTTCCCACTCTTCCCGTTCATCCTCAGGACAAATTGCAACCTGTACGGAACAGGAGGTTAAAAGTGCTGATTCTCCAAGGAGGGAGATTGCTACTAAAGCGGCTGGAATGGCGAACCCGAGCATAAGGAGATGAGAAATGAGGTGCGTTTTGGAAACCTTTCCCGATCACACGGTGTACCATCTTCTGGGTTTCTCATGCATGTTTTCGATGTAGGAAGATGCCCTTGAACCTGGAGATTTGGGACCCATGGGATGGGAACCACGCAGTATTACTTTAAAGGGTCTGCGTTTCCTCACCCAACGTCACCAAACCTCTCAGCCACAAGAGTGTCCACCCCTATGTCTCCATCAGCGGTGGGTCTAGATATGGTCAATCCAGGTGGCATCACAGCCCCTGAACGAATTTTGTAAGAATTTCTCTCTCTTTCACTGTCTTTGTTTCACGGGTTTTTAAAAGTAATTGATTTTTATAATAGGGTTTAGCTGCTTTTCACTGCTGTGTTTCTGCCGCTTTACACCCACTTGACTCACTTACAGAGAGATATCAAAACATAGGTTTTAAGCTTCTTACTAGTCAGATATATTCTTGGGCGGTGAATAGGGGGTGTTGAGTCCAATTCACTGATCAAGGAGTAGGTCTTGTCTATTACATATTGGGTTTATGGAACGGTATCTGAGCTAATTTGAAACCCTTGTTTTATGCATCACCCCACCTCACCTTTCCCGTTAAGCAGCCACAGTGTGTTTTCTAAACGTGGGACTCTGTTCTGTTTTGTAATTCAGTTCAACGGTAGCGGTTTTTACATTCCCTCTATAAGTGATATCTTATGATAAGTGTCTTTTTCTGTGTGACTTATTTCACTTAGAATCGTCGTACCTAAACCACTCATCATGCTGCTACTAGCCTTATGACGTTGATTTCATGGCTGAGTGATATTCCATTGTACATAAGGACCACAACTTCTTTATCCATTTTTCTCTTTCCTGGGATATTTAAGGTGTAACGAAGTGGAGGTTCTTGTCAACAGAGCAGCCCTAAACTTTGGGGTGCCTGTGTCTTGCTGATTTTTAGTTTTCCCAATTTATACGCCCATGAGTGGAAGTGCCCTGTGCTCTCTAAGCTGAGTTTTTTAGATGTTTCAGGACACACCGTACACTTCTCCAGAGTGGCTGTTGGCAATTTACATCCCTCCCATCAGCGTAGCCAGGCTCCCGTTTCTCCATGGCCTGTCCTGCATTTCTGGTTTTGACACTTTATTCAGCATGGCCCTTTTGACCGATGGGAAGCGAGACTTCTTTGTAGCGCTGATTTGCCTTTCCAGGTTGCTTGGTTGGCCAAAAAGGGCGTATGCGTTTTTTCCTGAATATATTCAGGAAAAAAACGCATACGCCCTTTTTGGCCAAGGGCATCATTGTCGAGGTTTTGCCGCTTTTCCTGTGCTTTAAAGGCGATTCGAATCTCCCTCCTGAAATCTGTTTCCTGCAATTCTGCCTTGCTTTCCAATCCTCTTCGTTGCCTTCCCTCAATATATTTGTGGACGAGAGTTATCATTTATAAGTCTGCAGGTTTGTGAATTGCAGTGCCCCTGAGCTCCATTTTTCAACTCGCTTTCTTGGGAGCTGGCCGCAAAAGCGCAGGATTGCTTCAGGCCCTATTCTGGTCCCGGGCGGCAGGCTGAGCCTGTGGTTAATTCTTCTTCCTGATGGGGAAGTAGAGTGACCTGTGCCTGTCCCAACACCTAGAGCTAGTCTCTCATTGGTTCCCACTCTTCCCGTTCATCCTCAGGACAAATTGCAACCTGTACGGAACAGGAGGTTAAAGGTGCTGATTCTCCAAGGAGGGAGATTGCTACTAAAGCGGCTGGAATGGCGAACCCGAGCATAAGGAGATGAGAAATGAGGTGCGTTTTGGAAACCTTTCCCGATCACACGGTGTACCATCTTCTGGGTTTCTCATGCATGTTTTCGATGTAGGAAGATGCCCTTGAACCTGGAGATTTGGGACCCATGGGATGGGAACCACGCAGTATTACTTTAAAGGGTCTGCGTTTCCTCACCCAACCTCACCAAACCTCTCAGCCACAAGAGTGTCCACCCCTATGTCTCCATCAGCTGTGGGTCTAGATATGGTCAATCCAGGTGGCATCACAGCCCCTGAACGAATTTTGTAAGAATTTCTCTCTCTTTCACTGTCTTTGTTTCACGGGTTTTTAAAAGTAATTGATTTTTATAATGGGGTTTAGCTGCTTTTCACTGCTGTGTTTCTGCCGCTTTACACCCACTTGACTCACTTACAGAGAGATATCAAAACATAGGTTTTAAGCTTCTTACTAGTCAGATATATTCTTGGGCGGTGAATAGGGGGTGTTGAGTCCAATTCACTGATCAAGGAGTAGGTCTTGTCTATTACATATTGGGTTTATGGAACGGTATCTGACCTAATTTGAAACCCTTGTTTTATGCATCACCCCACCTCACCTTTCCCGTTAAGCAGCCATAGTGTGTTTTCTAAACGTGGGACTCTGTTCTGTTTTGTAATTCAGTTCAAGGGTAGCGGTTTTTACATTCCCTCTATAAGTGATATCTTATGATAAGTGTCTTTTTCTGTGTGACTTATTTCACTTAGAATCGTCGTACCTAAACCACTCATCATGCTGCTACTAGCCTTATGACGTTGATTTCATGGCTGAGTGATATTCCATTGTACATAAGGACCACAACTTCTTTATCCATTTTTCTCTTTCCTGGGATATTTAAGGTGTAACGAAGTGGAGGTTCTTGTCAACAGAGCAGCTCTAAACTTTGGGGTGCCTGTGTCTTGCTGATTTTTAGTTTTCCCAATTTATACGCCCATGAGTGGAAGTGCCCTGTGCTCTCTAAGCTGAGTTTTTTAGATGTTTCAGGACACACCGTACACTTCTCCAGAGTGGCTGTTGGCAATTTACATCCCTCCCATCAGCGTAGCCAGGCTCCCGTTTCTCCATGGCCTGTCCTGCATTTCTGGTTTTGACACTTTATTCAGCATGGCCCTTTTGACCGATTGGAAGCGAGACTTCTTTGTAGCGCTGATTTGCCTTTCCAGGTTGCTTGGTTGGCCAAAAAGGGCGTATGCGTTTTTTCCTGAATATATTCAGGAAAAAAACGCATACGCCCTTTTTGGCCAAGGGCATCATTGTCGAGGTTTTGCCGCTTTTCCTGTGCTTTAAAGGCGATTCGAATCTCCCTCCTGAAATCTGTTTCCTGCAATTCTGCCTTGCTTTCCAATCCTCTTCGTTGCCTTCCCTCAATATATTTGTGGACGAGAGTTATCATTTATAAGTCTGCAGGTTTGTGAATTGCAGTGCCCCTGAGCTCCATTTTTCAACTCGCTTTCTTGGGAGCTGGCCGCAAAAGCGCAGGATTGCTTCAGGCCCTATTCTGGTCCCAGGCGGCAGGCTGAGCCTGTGGTTAATTCTTCTTCCTGATGGGGAAGTAGAGTGACCTGTGCCTGTCCCAACACCTAGAGCTAGTCTCTCATTGGTTCCCACTCTTCCCGTTCATCCTCAGGACAAATTGCAACCTGTACGGAACAGGAGGTTAAAGGTGCTGATTCTCCAAGGAGGGAGATTGCTACTAAAGCGGCTGGAATGGCGAACCCGAGCATAAGGAGATGAGAAATGAGGTGCGTTTTGGAAACCTTTCCCGATCACACGGTGTACCATCTTCTGGGTTTCTCATGCATGTTTTCGATGTAGGAAGATGCCCTTGAACCTGGAGATTTGGGACCCATGGGATGGGAACCACGCAGTATTACTTTAAAGGGTCTGCGTTTCCTCACCCAACCTCACCAAACCTCTCAGCCACAAGAGTGTCCACCCCTATGTCTCCATCAGCTGTGGGTCTAGATATGGTCAATCCAGGTGGCATCACAGCCCCTGAACGAATTTTGTAAGAATTTCTCTCTCTTTCACTGTCTTTGTTTCACGGGTTTTTAAAAGTAATTGATTTTTATAATGGGGTTTAGCTGCTTTTCACTGCTGTGTTTCTGCCGCTTTACACCCACTTGACTCACTTACAGAGAGATATCAAAACATAGGTTTTAAGCTTCTTACTAGTCAGATATATTCTTGGGCGGTGAATAGGGGGTGTTGAGTCCAATTCACTGATCAAGGAGTAGGTCTTGTCTATTACATATTGGGTTTATGGAACGGTATCTGACCTAATTTGAAACCCTTGTTTTATGCATCACCCCACCTCACCTTTCCCGTTAAGCAGCCATAGTGTGTTTTCTAAACGTGGGACTCTGGTCTATTTTGTAATTCAGTTCAAGGGTAGCGGTTTTTACATTCCCTCTATAAGTGATATCTTATGATAAGTGTCTTTTTCTGTGTGACTTATTTCACTTAGAATCGTCGTACCTAAACCACTCATCATGCTGCTACTAGCCTTATGACGTTGATTTCATGGCTGAGTGATATTCCATTGTACATAAGGACCACAACTTCTTTATCCATTTTTCTCTTTCCTGGGATATTTAAGGTGTAACGAAGTGGAGGTTCTTGTCAACAGAGCAGCCCTAAACTTTGGGGTGCCTGTGTCTTGCTGATTTTTAGTTTTCCCAATTTATACGCCCATGAGTGGAAGTGCCCTGTGCTCTCTAAGCTGAGTTTTTTAGATGTTTCAGGACACACCGTACACTTCTCCAGAGTGGCTGTTGGCAATTTACATCCCTCCCATCAGCGTAGCCAGGCTCCCGTTTCTCCATGGCCTGTCCTGCATTTCTGGTTTTGACACTTTATTCAGCATGGCCCTTTTGACCGATGGGAAGCGAGACTTCTTTGTAGCGCTGATTTGCCTTTCCAGGTTGCTTGGTTGGCCAAAAAGGGCGTATGCGTTTTTTCCTGAATATATTCAGGAAAAAAACGCATACGCCCTTTTTGGCCAAGGGCATCATTGTCGAGGTTTTGCCGCTTTTCCTGTGCTTTAAAGGCGATTCGAATCTCCCTCCTGAAATCTGTTTCCTGCAATTCTGCCTTGCTTTCCAATCCTCTTCGTTGCCTTCCCTCAATATATTTGTGGACGAGAGTTATCATTTATAAGTCTGCAGGTTTGTGAATTGCAGTGCCCCTGAGCTCCATTTTTCAACTCGCTTTCTTGGGAGCTGGCCGCAAAAGCGCAGGATTGCTTCAGGCCCTATTCTGGTCCCGGGCGGCAGGCTGAGCCTGTGGTTAATTCTTCTTCCTGATGGGGAAGTAGAGTGACCTGTGCCTGTCCCAACACCTAGAGCTAGTCTCTCATTGGTTCCCACTCTTCCCGTTCATCCTCAGGACAAATTGCAACCTGTACGGAACAGGAGGTTAAAGGTGCTGATTCTCCAAGGAGGGAGATTGCTACTAAAGCGGCTGGAATGGCGAACCCGAGCATAAGGAGATGAGAAATGAGGTGCGTTTTGGAAACCTTTCCCGATCACACGGTGTACCATCTTCTGGGTTTCTCATGCATGTTTTCGATGTAGGAAGATGCCCTTGAACCTGGAGATTTGGGACCCATGGGATGGGAACCACGCAGTATTACTTTAAAGGGTCTGCGTTTCCTCACCCAACCTCACCAAACCTCTCAGCCCCAAGAGTGTCCACCCCTATGTCTCCATCAGCTGTGGGTCTAGATATGGTCAATCCAGGTGGCATCACAGCCCCTGAACGAATTTTGTAAGAATTTCTCTCTCTTTCACTGTCTTTGTTTCACGGGTTTTTAAAAGTAATTGATTTTTATAATGGGGTTTAGCTGCTTTTCACTGCTGTGTTTCTGCCGCTTTACACCCACTTGACTCACTTACAGAGAGATATCAAAACATAGGTTTTAAGCTTCTTACTAGTCAGATATATTCTTGGGCGGTGAATAGGGGGTGTTGAGTCCAATTCACTGATCAAGGAGTAGGTCTTGTCTATTACATATTGGGTTTATGGAACGGTATCTGACCTAATTTGAAACCCTTGTTTTATGCATCACCCCACCTCACCTTTCCCGTTAAGCAGCCATAGTGTGTTTTCTAAACGTGGGACTCTGTTCTGTTTTGTAATTCAGTTCAAGGGTAGCGGTTTTTACATTCCCTCTATAAGTGATATCTTATGATAAGTGTCTTTTTCTGTGTGACTTATTTCACTTAGAATCGTCGTACCTAAACCACTCATCATGCTGCTACTAGCCTTATGACGTTGATTTCATGGCTGAGTGATATTCCATTGTACATAAGGACCACAACTTCTTTATCCATTTTTCTCTTTCCTGGGATATTTAAGGTGTAACGAAGTGGAGGTTCTTGTCAACAGAGCAGCCCTAAACTTTGGGGTGCCTGTGTCTTGCTGATTTTTAGTTTTCCCAATTTATACGCCCATGAGTGGAAGTGCCCTGTGCTCTCTAAGCTGAGTTTTTTAGATGTTTCAGGACACACCGTACACTTCTCCAGAGTGGCTGTTGGCAATTTACATCCCTCCCATCAGCGTAGCCAGGCTCCCGTTTCTCCATGGCCTGTCCTGCATTTCTGGTTTTGACACTTTATTCAGCATGGCCCTTTTGACCGATGGGAAGCGAGACTTCTTTGTAGCGCTGATTTGCCTTTCCAGGTTGCTTGGTTGGCCAAAAAGGGCGTATGCGTTTTTTCCTGAATATATTCAGGAAAAAAACGCATACGCCCTTTTTGGCCAAGGGCATCATTGTCGAGGTTTTGCCGCTTTTCCTGTGCTTTAAAGGCGATTCGAATCTCCCTCCTGAAATCTGTTTCCTGCAATTCTGCCTTGCTTTCCAATCCTCTTCGTTGCCTTCCCTCAATATATTTGTGGACGAGAGTTATCATTTATAAGTCTGCAGGTTTGTGAATTGCAGTGCCCCTGAGCTCCATTTTTCAACTCGCTTTCTTGGGAGCTGGCCGCAAAAGCGCAGGATTGCTTCAGGCCCTATTCTGGTCCCGGGCGGCAGCCTCAGCCTCTGGTTAATTCTTCTTCCTGATGGGGAAGTAGAGTGACCTGTGCCTGTCCCAACACCTAGAGCTAGTCTCTCATTGGTTCCCACTCTTCCCGTTCATCCTCAGGACAAATTGCAACCTGTACGGAACAGGAGGTTAAAGGGGCTGATTCTCCAAGGAGGGAGATTGCTACTAAAGTGGCTGGAATGGCGAACCCGAGCATAAGGAGATGAGAAATGAGGTGCGTTTTGGAAACCTTTCCCGATCACACGGTGTACCATCTTCTGGGTTTCTCATGCATGTTTTCGATGTAGGAAGATGCCCTTGAACCTGGAGATTTGGGACCCATGGGATGGGAACCACGCAGTATTACTTTAAAGGGTCTGCGTTTCCTCACCCAACCTCACCAAACCTCTCAGCCACAAGAGTGTCCACCCCTATGTCTCCATCAGCTGTGGGTCTAGATATGGTCAATCCAGGTGGCATCACAGCCCCTGAACGAATTTTGTAAGAATTTCTCTCTCTTTCACTGTCTTTGTTTCACGGGTTTTTAAAAGTAATTGATTTTTATAATGGGGTTTAGCTGCTTTTCACTGCTGTGTTTCTGCCGCTTTACACCCACTTGACTCACTTACAGAGAGATATCAAAACATAGGTTTTAAGCTTCTTACTAGTCAGATATATTCTTGGGCGGTGAATAGGGGGTGTTGAGTCCAATTCACTGATCAAGGAGTAGGTCTTGTCTATTACATATTGGGTTTATGGAACGGTATCTGACCTAATTTGAAACCCTTGTTTTATGCATCACCCCACCTCACCTTTCCCGTTAAGCAGCCATAGTGTGTTTTCTAAACGTGGGACTCTGGTCTGTTTTGTAATTCAGTTCAAGGGTAGCGGTTTTTACATTCCCTCTATAAGTGATATCTTATGATAAGTGTCTTTTTCTGTGTGACTTATTTCACTTAGAATCGTCGTACCTAAACCACTCATCATGCTGCTACTAGCCTTATGACGTTGATTTCATGGCTGAGTGATATTCCATTGTACATAAGGACCACAACTTCTTTATCCATTTTTCTCTTTCCTGGGATATTTAAGGTGTAACGAAGTGGAGGTTCTTGTCAACAGAGCAGCCCTAAACTTTGGGGTGCCTGTGTCTTGCTGATTTTTAGTTTTCCCAATTTATACGCCCATGAGTGGAAGTGCCCTGTGCTCTCTAAGCTGAGTTTTTTAGATGTTTCAGGACACACCGTACACTTCTCCAGAGTGGCTGTTGGCAATTTACATCCCTCCCATCAGCGTAGCCAGGCTCCCGTTTCTCCATGGCCTGTCCTGCATTTCTGGTTTTGACACTTTATTCAACATGGCCCTTTTGACCGATGGGAAGCGAGAATTCTTTGTAGCGCTGATTTGCCTTTCCAGGTTGCTTGGTTGGCCAAAAAGGGCGTATGCGTTTTTTCCTGAATATATTCAGGAAAAAAACGCATACGCCCTTTTTGGCCAAGGGCATCATTGTCGAGGTTTTGCCGCTTTTCCTGTGCTTTAAAGGCGATTCGAATCTCCCTCCTGAAATCTGTTTCCTGCAATTCTGCCTTGCTTTCCAATCCTCTTCGTTGCCTTCCCTCAATATATTTGTGGACGAGAGTTATCATTTATAAGTCTGCAGGTTTGTGAATTGCAGTGCCCCTGAGCTCCATTTTTCAACTCGCTTTCTTGGGAGCTGGCCGCAAAAGCGCAGGATTGCTTCAGGCCCTATTCTGGTCCCGGGCGGCAGGCTGAGCCTGTGGTTAATTCTTCTTCCTGATGGGGAAGTAGAGTGACCTGTGCCTGTCCCAACACCTAGAGCTAGTCTCTCATTGGTTCCCACTCTTCCCGTTCATCCTCAGGACAAATTGCAACCTGTACGGAACAGGAGGTTAAAGGTGCTGATTCTCCAAGGAGGGAGATTGCTACTAAAGCGGCTGGAATGGCGAACCCGAGCATAAGGAGATGAGAAATGAGGTGCGTTTTGGAAACCTTTCCCGATCACACGGTGTACCATCTTCTGGGTTTTTCATGCATGTTTTCGATGTAGGAAGATGCCCTTGAACCTGGAGATTTGGGACCCATGGGATGGGAACCACGCAGTATTACTTTAAAGGGTCTGCGTTTCCTCACCCAACCTCACCAAACCTCTCAGCCCCAAGAGTGTCCACCCCTATGTCTCCATCAGCTGTGGGTCTAGATATGGTCAATCCAGGTGGCATCACAGCCCCTGAACGAATTTTGTAAGAATTTCTCTCTCTTTCACTGTCTTTGTTTCACGGGTTTTTAAAAGTAATTGATTTTTATAATGGGGTTTAGCTGCTTTTCACTGCTGTGTTTCTGCCGCTTTACACCCACTTGACTCACTTACAGAGAGATATCAAAACATAGGTTTTAAGCTTCTTACTAGTCAGATATATTCTTGGGCGGTGAATAGGGGGTGTTGAGTCCAATTCACTGATCAAGGAGTAGGTCTTGGCTATTACATATTGGGTTTATGGAACGGTATCTGACCTAATTTGAAACCCTTGTTTTATGCATCACCCCACCTCACCTTTCCCGTTAAGCAGCCATAGTGTGTTTTCTAAACGTGGGACTCTGTTCTGTTTTGTAATTCAGTTCAAGGGTAGCGGTTTATACATTCCCTCTATAAGTGATATCTTATGATAAGTGTCTTTTTCTGTGTGACTTATTTCAGTAGAATCGTCGTACCTAAATCCACTCATCATGCTGCTACTAGCCTTATGACGTTGATTTCATGGCTGAGTGATATTCCATTGTACATAAGGACCACAACTTCTTTATCCATTTTTCTCTTTCCTGGGATATTTAAGGTGTAACGAAGTGGAGGTTCTTGTCAACAGAGCAGCCCTAAACTTTGGGGTGCCTGTGTCTTGCTGATTTTTAGTTTTCCCAATTTATACGCCCATGAGTGGAAGTGCCCTGTGCTCTCTAAGCTGAGTTTTTTAGATGTTTCAGGACACACCGTACACTTCTCCAGAGTGGCTGTTGGCAATTTACATCCCTCCCATCAGCGTAGCCAGGCTCCCGTTTCTCCATGGCCTGTCCTGCATTTCTGGTTTTGACACTTTATTCAGCATGGCCCTTTTGACCGATGGGAAGCGAGACTTCTTTGTAGCGCTGATTTGCCTTTCCAGGTTGCTTGGTTGGCCAAAAAGGGCGTATGCGTTTTTTCCTGAATATATTCAGGAAAAAAACGCATACGCCCTTTTTGGCCAAGGGCATCATTGTCGAGGTTTTGCCGCTTTTCCTGTGCTTTTAAAGGCGATTCGAATCTCCCTCCTGAAATCTGTTTCCTGCAATTCTGCCTTGCTTTCCAATCCTCTTCGTTGCCTTCCCTCAATATATTTGTGGACGAGAGTTATCATTTATAAGTCTGCAGGTTTGTGAATTGCAGTGCCCCTGAGCTCCATTTTTCAACTCGCTTTCTTGGGAGCTGGCCGCAAAAGCGCAGGATTGCTTCAGGCCCTATTCTGGTCCCGGGCGGCAGGCTGAGCCTGTGGTTAATTTCTTCTTCCTGATGGGGAAGTAGAGTGACCTGTGCCTGTCCCAACACCTAGAGCTAGTCTCTCATTGGTTCCCACTCTTCCCGTTCATCCTCAGGACAAATTGCAACCTGTACGGAACAGGAGGTTAAAGGTGCTGATTCTCCAAGGAGGGAGATTGCTACTAAAGCGGCTGGAATGGCGAACCCGAGCACAAGGAGATGAGAAATGAGGTGCGTTTTGGAAACCTTTCCCGATCACACGGTGTACCATCTTCTGGGTTTCTCATGCATGTTTTCGATGTAGGAAGATGCCCTTGAACCTGGAGATTTGGGACCCATGGGATGGATATCACGCAGTATTACTTTAAGGGTCTGCGTTTCCTCACCCAACCTCACCAAACCTCTCAGCCCCAAGAGTGTCCACCCTTATGTCTCCATCAGCTGTGGATCTAGATATGGTCAATCCAGGTGGCATCACAGCCCCTGAACGAATTTTGTAAGAATTTCTCTCTCTTTCACTGTCTTTGTTTCACGGGTTTTTAAAAGTAATTGATTTTTATAATGGGGTTTAGCTGCTTTTCACTGCTGTGTTTCTGCCGCTTTACACCCACTTGACTCACTTACAGAGAGATATCAAAACATAGGTTTTAAGCTTCTTACTAGTCAGATATATTCTTGGGCGGTGAATAGGGGGTTGTTGAGTCCAATTCACTGATCAAGGAGTAGGTCTTGGCTATTACATATTGGGTTTATGGAACGGTATCTGACCTAATTTGAAACCCTTGTTTTATGCATCACCCCACCTCACCTTTCCCGTTAAGCAGCCATAGTGTGTTTTCTAAACGTGGGACTCTGTTCTGTTTTGTAATTCAGTTCAAGGGTAGCGGTTTTTACATTCCCTCTATAAGTGATATCTTATGATAAGTGTCTTTTTCTGTGTGACTTATTTCACTTAGAATCGTCGTACCTAAACCACTCATCATGCTGCTACTAGCCTTATGACGTTGATTTCTTGGCTGAGTGATATTCCATTGTACATAAGGACCACAACTTCTTTATCCATTTTTCTCTTTCCTGGGATATTTAAGGTGTAACGAAGTGGAGGTTCTTGTCAACAGAGCAGCCCTAAACTTTGGGGTGCCTGTGTCTTGCTGATTTTTAGTTTTCCCAATTTATACGCCCATGAGTGGAAGTGCCCTGTGCTCTCTAAGCTGAGTTTTTTAGATGTTTCAGGACACACCGTACACTTCTCCAGAGTGGCTGTTGGCAATTTACATCCCTCCCATCAGCGTAGCCAGGCTCCCGTTTCTCCATGGCCTGTCCTGCATTTCTGGTTTTGACACTTTATTCAGCATGGCCCTTTTGACCGATGGGAAGCGAGACTTCTTTGTAGCGCTGATTTGCCTTTCCAGGTTGCTTGGTTGGCCAAAAGGGCGTATGCGTTTTTTCCTGAATATATTCAGGAAAAAACGCATACGCCCTTTTTGGCCAAGGGCATCATTGTCGAGGTTTTGCCACTTTTCCTGTGCTTTAAAGGCGATTCGAATCTCCCTCCTGAAATCTGTTTCCTGCAATTCTGCCTTGCTTTCCAATCCTCTTCGTTGCCTTCCCTCAATATATTTGTGGACGAGAGTTATCATTTATAAGTCTGCAGGTTTGTGAATTGCAGTGCCCCTGAGCTCCATTTTTCAACTCGCTTTCTTGGGAGCTGGCCGCAAAAGCACAGGATTGCTTCAGGTCCTATTCTGGTCCCGGGCGGCAGGCTGAGCCTGTGGTTAATTCTTCTTCCTGATGGGGAAGTAGAGTGACCTGTGCCTGTCCCAACACCTAGAGCTAGTCTCTCATTGGTTCCCACTCTTCCCGTTCATCCTCAGGACAAATTGCAACCTGTACGGAACAGGAGGTTAAAGGTGCTGATTCTCCAAGGAGGGAGATTGCTACTAAAGCGGCTGGAATGGCGAACCCGAGCATAAGGAGATGAGAAATGAGGTGCGTTTTGGAAACCTTTCCCGATCACACGGTGTACCATCTTCTGGGTTTCTCATGCATGTTTTCGATGTAGGAAGATGCCCTTGAACCTGGAGATTTGGGACCCATGGGATGGGAACCACGCAGTATTACTTTAAAGGGTCTGCGTTTCCTCACCCAACCTCAGCAAACCTCTCAGCCCCAAGAGTGTCCACCACTATGTCTCCATCAGCTGTGGGTCTAGATATGGTCAATCCAGGTGGCATCACAGCCCCTGAACGAATTTTGTAAGAATTTCTCTCTCTTTCACTGTCTTTGTTTCACGGGTTTTTAAAAGTAATTGATTTTTATAATGGGGTTTAGCTGCTTTTCACTGCTGTGTTTCTGCCGCTTTACACCCACTTGACTCACTTACAGAGAGATATCAAAACATAGGTTTTAAGCTTCTTACTAGTCAGATATATTCTTGTGCGGTGAATAGGGGGTGTTGAGTCCAATTCACTGATCAAGGAGTAGGTCTTGTCTATTACATATTGGGTTTATGGAACGGTATCTGACCTAATTTGAAACCCTTGTTTTATGCATCACCCCACCTCACCTTTCCCGTTAAGCAGCCATAGTGTGTTTTCTAAACGTGGGACTCTGTTCTGTTTTGTAATTCAGTTCAAGGGTAGCGGTTTATACATTCCCTCTATAAGTGATATCTTATGATAAGTGTCTTTTTCTGTGTGACTTATTTCACTTAGAATCGTCGTACCTAAACCACTCATCATGCTGCTACTAGCCTTATGACGTTGATTTCATGGCTGAGTGATATTCCATTGTACATAAGGACCACAACTTCTTTATCCATTTTTCTCTTTCCTGGGATATTTAAGGTGTAACGAAGTGGAGGTTCTTGTCAACAGAGCAGCCCTAAACTTTGGGGTGCCTGTGTCTTGCTGATTTTTAGTTTTCCCAATTTATACGCCCATGAGTGGAAGTGCCCTGTGCTCTCTAAGCTGAGTTTTTTAGATGTTTCAGGACACACCGTACACTTCTCCAGAGTGGCTGTTGGCAATTTACATCCCTCCCATCAGCGTAGCCAGGCTCCCGTTTCTCCATGGCCTGTCCTGCATTTCTGGTTTTGACACTTTATTCAGCATGGCCCTTTTGACCGATGGGAAGCGAGACTTCTTTGTAGCGCTGATTTGCCTTTCCAGGTTGCTTGGTTGGCCAAAAAGGGCGTATGCGTTTTTTCCTGAATATATTCAGGAAAAAACGCATACGCCCTTTTTGGCCAAGGGCATCATTGTCGAGGTTTTGCCACTTTTCCTGTGCTTTAAAGGCGATTCGAATCTCCCTCCTGAAATCTGTTTCCTGCAATTCTGCCTTGCTTTCCAATCCTCTTCGTTGCCTTCCCTCAATATATTTGTGGACGAGAGTTATCATTTATAAGTCTGCAGGTTTGTGAATTGCAGTGCCCCTGAGCTCCATTTTTCAACTCGCTTTCTTGGGAGCTGGCCGCAAAAGCGCAGGATTGCTTCAGGTCCTATTCTGGTCCCGGGCGGCAGCCTGAGCCTCTGGTTAATTCTTCTTCCTGATGGGGAAGTAGAGTGACCTGTGCCTGTCCCAACACCTAGAGCTAGTCTCTCATTGGTTCCCACTCTTCCCGTTCATCCTCAGGACAAATTGCAACCTGTACGGAACAGGAGGTTAAAGGTGCTGATTCTCCAAGGAGGGAGATTGCTACTAAAGCGGCTGGAATGGCGAACCCGAGCATAAGGAGATGAGAAATGAGGTGCGTTTTGGAAACCTTTCCCGATCACACGGTGCACCATCTTCTGGGTTTCTCATGCATGTTTTCGATGTAAGAAGATGCCCTTGAACCTGGAGATTTGGGACCCATGGGATGGGAACCACGCAGTATTACTTTAAAGGGTCTGCGTTTCCTCACCCAACCTCACCAAACCTCTCAGCCCCAAGAGTGTCCATCACTATGTCTCCATCAGCTGTGGGTCTAGATATGGTCAATCCAGGTGGCATCACAGCCCCTGAACGAATTTTGTAAGAATTTCTCTCTCTTTCACTGTCTTTGTTTCACGGGTTTTTAAAAGTAATTGATTTTTATAATGGGGTTTAGCTGCTTTTCACTGCTGTGTTTCTGCCGCTTTACACCCACTTGACTCACTTACAGAGAGATATCAAAACATAGGTTTTAAGCTTCTTACTAGTCAGATATATTCTTGTGCGGTGAATAGGGGGTGTTGAGTCCAATTCACTGATCAAGGAGTAGGTCTTGTCTATTACATATTGGGTTTATGGAACGGTATCTGACCTAATTTGAAACCCTTGTTTTATGCATCACCCCACCTCACCTTTCCCGTTAAGCAGCCATAGTGTGTTTTCTAAACGTGGGACTCTGTTCTGTTTTGTAATTCAGTTCAAGGGTAGCGGTTTATACATTCCCTCTATAAGTGATATCTTATGATAAGTGTCTTTTTCTGTGTGACTTATTTCACTTAGAATCGTCGTACCTAAACCACTCATCATGCTGCTACTAGCCTTATGACGTTGATTTCATGGCTGAGTGATATTCCATTGTACATAAGGACCACAACTTCTTTATCCATTTTTCTCTTTCCTGGGATATTTAAGGTGTAACGAAGTGGAGGTTCTTGTCAACAGAGCAGCCCTAAACTTTGGGGTGCCTGTGTCTTGCTGATTTTTAGTTTTCCCAATTTATACGCCCATGAGTGGAAGTGCCCTGTGCTCTCTAAGCTGAGTTTTTTAGATGTTTCAGGACACACCGTACACTTCTCCAGAGTGGCTGTTGGCAATTTACATCCCTCCCATCAGCGTAGCCAGGCTCCCGTTTCTCCATGGCCTGTCCTGCATTTCTGGTTTTGACACTTTATTCAGCATGGCCCTTTTGACCGATGGGAAGCGAGACTTCTTTGTAGCGCTGATTTGCCTTTCCAGGTTGCTTGGTTGGCCAAAAAGGGCGTATGCGTTTTTTCCTGAATATATTCAGGAAAAAAACGCATACGCCCTTTTTGGCCAAGGGCATCATTGTCGAGGTTTTGCCGCTTTTCCTGTGCTTTAAAGGCGATTCGAATCTCCCTCCTGAAATCTGTTTCCTGCAATTCTGCCTTGCTTTCCAATCCTCTTCGTTGCCTTCCCTCAATATATTTGTGGACGAGAGTTATCATTTATAAGTCTGCAGGTTTGTGAATTGCAGTGCCCCTGAGCTCCATTTTTCAACTCGCTTTCTTGGGAGCTGGCCGCAAAAGCGCAGGATTGCTTCAGGCCTTATTCTGGTCCCGGGCGGCAGCCTCAGCCTCTGGTTAATTCTTCTTCCTGATGGGGAAGTAGAGTGACCTGTGCCTGTCCCAACACCTAGAGCTAGTCTCTCATTGGTTCCCACTCTTCCCGTTCATCCTCAGGACAAATTGCAACCTGTACGGAACAGGAGGTTAAAGGGGCTGATTCTCCAAGGAGGGAGATTGCTACTAAAGTGGCTGGAATGGCGAACCCGAGCATAAGGAGATGAGAAATGAGGTGCGTTTTGGAAACCTTTCCCGATCACACGGTGTACCATCTTCTGGGTTTCTCATGCATGTTTTCGATGTAGGAAGATGCCCTTGAACCTGGAGATTTGGGACCCATGGGATGGGAACCACGCAGTATTACTTTAAAGGGTCTGCGTTTCCTCACCCAACCTCACCAAACCTCTCAGCCACAAGAGTGTCCACCCCTATGTCTCCATCAGCTGTGGGTCTAGATATGGTCAATCCAGGTGGCATCACAGCCCCTGAACGAATTTTGTAAGAATTTCTCTCTCTTTCACTGTCTTTGTTTCACGGGTTTTTAAAAGTAATTGATTTTTATAATGGGGTTTAGCTGCTTTTCACTGCTGTGTTTCTGCCGCTTTACACCCACTTGACTCACTTACAGAGAGATATCAAAACATAGGTTTTAAGCTTCTTACTAGTCAGATATATTCTTGGGCGGTGAATAGGGGGTGTTGAGTCCAATTCACTGATCAAGGAGTAGGTCTTGTCTATTACATATTGGGTTTATGGAACGGTATCTGACCTAATTTGAAACCCTTGTTTTATGCATCACCCCACCTCACCTTTCCCGTTAAGCAGCCATAGTGTGTTTTCTAAACGTGGGACTCTGGTCTGTTTTGTAATTCAGTTCAAGGGTAGCGGTTTTTACATTCCCTCTATAAGTGATATCTTATGATAAGTGTCTTTTTCTGTGTGACTTATTTCACTTAGAATCGTCGTACCTAAACCACTCATCATGCTGCTACTAGCCTTATGACGTTGATTTCATGGCTGAGTGATATTCCATTGTACATAAGGACCACAACTTCTTTATCCATTTTTCTCTTTCCTGGGATATTTAAGGTGTAACGAAGTGGAGGTTCTTGTCAACAGAGCAGCCCTAAACTTTGGGGTGCCTGTGTCTTGCTGATTTTTAGTTTTCCCAATTTATACGCCCATGAGTGGAAGTGCCCTGTGCTCTCTAAGCTGAGTTTTTTAGATGTTTCAGGACACACCGTACACTTCTCCAGAGTGGCTGTTGGCAATTTACATCCCTCCCATCAGCGTAGCCAGGCTCCCGTTTCTCCATGGCCTGTCCTGCATTTCTGGTTTTGACACTTTATTCAACATGGCCCTTTTGACCGATGGGAAGCGAGAATTCTTTGTAGCGCTGATTTGCCTTTCCAGGTTGCTTGGTTGGCCAAAAAGGGCGTATGCGTTTTTTCCTGAATATATTCAGGAAAAAAACGCATACGCCCTTTTTGGCCAAGGGCATCATTGTCGAGGTTTTGCCGCTTTTCCTGTGCTTTAAAGGCGATTCGAATCTCCCTCCTGAAATCTGTTTCCTGCAATTCTGCCTTGCTTTCCAATCCTCTTCGTTGCCTTCCCTCAATATATTTGTGGACGAGAGTTATCATTTATAAGTCTGCAGGTTTGTGAATTGCAGTGCCCCTGAGCTCCATTTTTCAACTCGCTTTCTTGGGAGCTGGCCGCAAAAGCGCAGGATTGCTTCAGGCCCTATTCTGGTCCCGGGCGGCAGGCTGAGCCTGTGGTTAATTCTTCTTCCTGATGGGGAAGTAGAGTGACCTGTGCCTGTCCCAACACCTAGAGCTAGTCTCTCATTGGTTCCCACTCTTCCCGTTCATCCTCAGGACAAATTGCAACCTGTACGGAACAGGAGGTTAAAGGTGCTGATTCTCCAAGGAGGGAGATTGCTACTAAAGCGGCTGGAATGGCGAACCCGAGCATAAGGAGATGAGAAATGAGGTGCGTTTTGGAAACCTTTCCCGATCACACGGTGTACCATCTTCTGGGTTTTTCATGCATGTTTTCGATGTAGGAAGATGCCCTTGAACCTGGAGATTTGGGACCCATGGGATGGGAACCACGCAGTATTACTTTAAAGGGTCTGCGTTTCCTCACCCAACCTCACCAAACCTCTCAGCCCCAAGAGTGTCCACCCCTATGTCTCCATCAGCTGTGGGTCTAGATATGGTCAATCCAGGTGGCATCACAGCCCCTGAACGAATTTTGTAAGAATTTCTCTCTCTTTCACTGTCTTTGTTTCACGGGTTTTTAAAAGTAATTGATTTTTATAATGGGGTTTAGCTGCTTTTCACTGCTGTGTTTCTGCCGCTTTACACCCACTTGACTCACTTACAGAGAGATATCAAAACATAGGTTTTAAGCTTCTTACTAGTCAGATATATTCTTGGGCGGTGAATAGGGGGTGTTGAGTCCAATTCACTGATCAAGGAGTAGGTCTTGCCTATTACATATTGGGTTTATGGAACGGTATCTGACCTAATTTGAAACCCTTGTTTTATGCATCACCCCACCTCACCTTTCCCGTTAAGCAGCCATAGTGTGTTTTCTAAACGTGGGACTCTGTTCTGTTTTGTAATTCAGTTCAAGGGTAGCGGTTTATACATTCCCTCTATAAGTGATATCTTATGATAAGTGTCTTTTTCTGTGTGACTTATTTCACGTAGAATCGTCGTACCTAAATCCACTCATCATGCTGCTACTAGCCTTATGACGTTGATTTCATGGCTGAGTGATATTCCATTGTACATAAGGACCACAACTTCTTTATCCATTTTTCTCTTTCCTGGGATATTTAAGGTGTAACGAAGTGGAGGTTCTTGTCAACAGAGCAGCCCTAAACTTTGGGGTGCCTGTGTCTTGCTGATTTTTAGTTTTCCCAATTTATACGCCCATGAGTGGAAGTGCCCTGTGCTCTCTAAGCTGAGTTTTTTAGATGTTTCAGGACACACCGTACACTTCTCCAGAGTGGCTGTTGGCAATTTACATCCCTCCCATCAGCGTAGCCAGGCTCCCGTTTCTCCATGGCCTGTCCTGCATTTCTGGTTTTGACACTTTATTCAGCATGGCCCTTTTGACCGATGGGAAGCGAGACTTCTTTGTAGCGCTGATTTGCCTTTCCAGGTTGCTTGGTTGGCCAAAAAGGGCGTATGCGTTTTTTCCTGAATATATTCAGGAAAAAAACGCATACGCCCTTTTTGGCCAAGGGCATCATTGTCGAGGTTTTGCCGCTTTTCCTGTGCTTTAAAGGCGATTCGAATCTCCCTCCTGAAATCTGTTTCCTGCAATTCTGCCTTGCTTTCCAATCCTCTTCGTTGCCTTCCCTCAATATATTTGTGGACGAGAGTTATCATTTATAAGTCTGCAGGTTTGTGAATTGCAGTGCCCCTGAGCTCCATTTTTCAACTCGCTTTCTTGGGAGCTGGCCGCAAAAGCGCAGGATTGCTTCAGGCCCTATTCTGGTCCCGGGCGGCAGGCTGAGCCTGTGGTTAATTCTTCTTCCTGATGGGGAAGTAGAGTGACCTGTGCCTGTCCCAACACCTAGAGCTAGTCTCTCATTGGTTCCCACTCTTCCCGTTCATCCTCAGGACAAATTGCAACCTGTACGGAACAGGAGGTTAAAGGTGCTGATTCTCCAAGGAGGGAGATTGCTACTAAAGCGGCTGGAATGGCGAACCCGAGCACAAGGAGATGAGAAATGAGGTGCGTTTTGGAAACCTTTCCCGATCACACGGTGTACCATCTTCTGGGTTTCTCATGCATGTTTTCGATGTAGGAAGATGCCCTTGAACCTGGAGATTTGGGACCCATGGGATGGATATCACGCAGTATTACTTTAAAGGGTCTGCGTTTCCTCACCCAACCTCACCAAACCTCTCAGCCCCAAGAGTGTCCACCCTTATGTCTCCATCAGCTGTGGGTCTAGATATGGTCAATCCAGGTGGCATCACAGCCCCTGAACGAATTTTGTAAGAATTTCTCTCTCTTTCACTGTCTTTGTTTCACGGGTTTTTAAAAGTAATTGATTTTTATAATGGGGTTTAGCTGCTTTTCACTGCTGTGTTTCTGCCGCTTTACACCCACTTGACTCACTTACAGAGAGATATCAAAACATAGGTTTTAAGCTTCTTACTAGTCAGATATATTCTTGGGCGGTGAATAGGGGGTGTTGAGTCCAATTCACTGATCAAGGAGTAGGTCTTGGCTATTACATATTGGGTTTATGGAACGGTATCTGACCTAATTTGAAACCCTTGTTTTATGCATCACCCCACCTCACCTTTCCCGTTAAGCAGCCATAGTGTGTTTTCTAAACGTGGGACTCTGTTCTGTTTTGTAATTCAGTTCAAGGGTAGCGGTTTTTACATTCCCTCTATAAGTGATATCTTATGATAAGTGTCTTTTTCTGTGTGACTTATTTCACTTAGAATCGTCGTACCTAAACCACTCATCATGCTGCTACTAGCCTTATGACGTTGATTTCATGGCTGAGTGATATTCCATTGTACATAAGGACCACAACTTCTTTATCCATTTTTCTCTTTCCTGGGATATTTAAGGTGTAACGAAGTGGAGGTTCTTGTCAACAGAGCAGCCCTAAACTTTGGGGTGCCTGTGTCTTGCTGATTTTTAGTTTTCCCAATTTATACGCCCATGAGTGGAAGTGCCCTGTGCTCTCTAAGCTGAGTTTTTTAGATGTTTCAGGACACACCGTACACTTCTCCAGAGTGGCTGTTGGCAATTTACATCCCTCCCATCAGCGTAGCCAGGCTCCCGTTTCTCCATGGCCTGTCCTGCATTTCTGGTTTTGACACTTTATTCAGCATGGCCCTTTTGACCGATGGGAAGCGAGACTTCTTTGTAGCGCTGATTTGCCTTTCCAGGTTGCTTGGTTGGCCAAAAGGGCGTATGCGTTTTTTCCTGAATATATTCAGGAAAAAACGCATACGCCCTTTTTGGCCAAGGGCATCATTGTCGAGGTTTTGCCACTTTTCCTGTGCTTTAAAGGCGATTCGAATCTCCCTCCTGAAATCTGTTTCCTGCAATTCTGCCTTGCTTTCCAATCCTCTTCGTTGCCTTCCCTCAATATATTTGTGGACGAGAGTTATCATTTATAAGTCTGCAGGTTTGTGAATTGCAGTGCCCCTGAGCTCCATTTTTCAACTCGCTTTCTTGGGAGCTGGCCGCAAAAGCACAGGATTGCTTCAGGTCCTATTCTGGTCCCGGGCGGCAGGCTGAGCCTGTGGTTAATTCTTCTTCCTGATGGGGAAGTAGAGTGACCTGTGCCTGTCCCAACACCTAGAGCTAGTCTCTCATTGGTTCCCACTCTTCCCGTTCATCCTCAGGACAAATTGCAACCTGTACGGAACAGGAGGTTAAAGGTGCTGATTCTCCAAGGAGGGAGATTGCTACTAAAGCGGCTGGAATGGCGAACCCGAGCATAAGGAGATGAGAAATGAGGTGCGTTTTGGAAACCTTTCCCGATCACACGGTGTACCATCTTCTGGGTTTCTCATGCATGTTTTCGATGTAGGAAGATGCCCTTGAACCTGGAGATTTGGGACCCATGGGATGGGAACCACGCAGTATTACTTTAAAGGGTCTGCGTTTCCTCACCCAACCTCAGCAAACCTCTCAGCCCCAAGAGTGTCCACCACTATGTCTCCATCAGCTGTGGGTCTAGATATGGTCAATCCAGGTGGCATCACAGCCCCTGAACGAATTTTGTAAGAATTTCTCTCTCTTTCACTGTCTTTGTTTCACGGGTTTTTAAAAGTAATTGATTTTTATAATGGGGTTTAGCTGCTTTTCACTGCTGTGTTTCTGCCGCTTTACACCCACTTGACTCACTTACAGAGAGATATCAAAACATAGGTTTTAAGCTTCTTACTAGTCAGATATATTCTTGTGCGGTGAATAGGGGGTGTTGAGTCCAATTCACTGATCAAGGAGTAGGTCTTGTCTATTACATATTGGGTTTATGGAACGGTATCTGACCTAATTTGAAACCCTTGTTTTATGCATCACCCCACCTCACCTTTCCCGTTAAGCAGCCATAGTGTGTTTTCTAAACGTGGGACTCTGTTCTGTTTTGTAATTCAGTTCAAGGGTAGTGGTTTATACATTCCCTCTATAAGTGATATCTTATGATAAGTGTCTTTTTCTGTGTGACTTATTTCACTTAGAATCGTCGTACCTAAACCACTCATCATGCTGCTACTAGCCTTATGACGTTGATTTCATGGCTGAGTGATATTCCATTGTACATAAGGACCACAACTTCTTTATCCATTTTTCTCTTTCCTGGGATATTTAAGGTGTAACGAAGTGGAGGTTCTTGTCAACAGAGCAGCCCTAAACTTTGGGGTGCCTGTGTCTTGCTGATTTTTAGTTTTCCCAATTTATACGCCCATGAGTGGAAGTGCCCTGTGCTCTCTAAGCTGAGTTTTTTAGATGTTTCAGGACACACCGTACACTTCTCCAGAGTGGCTGTTGGCAATTTACATCCCTCCCATCAGCGTAGCCAGGCTCCCGTTTCTCCATGGCCTGTCCTGCATTTCTGGTTTTGACACTTTATTCAGCATGGCCCTTTTGACCGATGGGAAGCGAGACTTCTTTGTAGCGCTGATTTGCCTTTCCAGGTTGCTTGGTTGGCCAAAAAGGGCGTATGCGTTTTTTCCTGAATATATTCAGGAAAAAACGCATACGCCCTTTTTGGCCAAGGGCATCATTGTCGAGGTTTTGCCACTTTTCCTGTGCTTTAAAGGCGATTCGAATCTCCCTCCTGAAATCTGTTTCCTGCAATTCTGCCTTGCTTTCCAATCCTCTTCGTTGCCTTCCCTCAATATATTTGTGGACGAGAGTTATCATTTATAAGTCTGCAGGTTTGTGAATTGCAGTGCCCCTGAGCTCCATTTTTCAACTCGCTTTCTTGGGAGCTGGCCGCAAAAGCGCAGGATTGCTTCAGGTCCTATTCTGGTCCCGGGCGGCAGCCTGAGCCTCTGGTTAATTCTTCTTCCTGATGGGGAAGTAGAGTGACCTGTGCCTGTCCCAACACCTAGAGCTAGTCTCTCATTGGTTCCCACTCTTCCCGTTCATCCTCAGGACAAATTGCAACCTGTACGGAACAGGAGGTTAAAGGTGCTGATTCTCCAAGGAGGGAGATTGCTACTAAAGCGGCTGGAATGGCGAACCCGAGCATAAGGAGATGAGAAATGAGGTGCGTTTTGGAAACCTTTCCCGATCACACGGTGCACCATCTTCTGGGTTTCTCATGCATGTTTTCGATGTAAGAAGATGCCCTTGAACCTGGAGATTTGGGACCCATGGGATGGGAACCACGCAGTATTACTTTAAAGGGTCTGCGTTTCCTCACCCAACCTCACCAAACCTCTCAGCCCCAAGAGTGTCCATCACTATGTCTCCATCAGCTGTGGGTCTAGATATGGTCAATCCAGGTGGCATCACAGCCCCTGAACGAATTTTGTAAGAATTTCTCTCTCTTTCACTGTCTTTGTTTCACGGGTTTTTAAAAGTAATTGATTTTTATAATGGGGTTTAGCTGCTTTTCACTGCTGTGTTTCTGCCGCTTTACACCCACTTGACTCACTTACAGAGAGATATCAAAACATAGGTTTTAAGCTTCTTACTAGTCAGATATATTCTTGTGCGGTGAATAGGGGGTGTTGAGTCCAATTCACTGATCAAGGAGTAGGTCTTGTCTATTACATATTGGGTTTATGGAACGGTATCTGACCTAATTTGAAACCCTTGTTTTATGCATCACCCCACCTCACCTTTCCCGTTAAGCAGCCATAGTGTGTTTTCTAAACGTGGGACTCTGTTCTGTTTTGTAATTCAGTTCAAGGGTAGCGGTTTATACATTCCCTCTATAAGTGATATCTTATGATAAGTGTCTTTTTCTGTGTGACTTATTTCACTTAGAATCGTCGTACCTAAACCACTCATCATGCTGCTACTAGCCTTATGACGTTGATTTCATGGCTGAGTGATATTCCATTGTACATAAGGACCACAACTTCTTTATCCATTTTTCTCTTTCCTGGGATATTTAAGGTGTAACGAAGTGGAGGTTCTTGTCAACAGAGCAGCCCTAAACTTTGGGGTGCCTGTGTCTTGCTGATTTTTAGTTTTCCCAATTTATACGCCCATGAGTGGAAGTGCCCTGTGCTCTCTAAGCTGAGTTTTTTAGATGTTTCAGGACACACCGTACACTTCTCCAGAGTGGCTGTTGGCAATTTACATCCCTCCCATCAGCGTAGCCAGGCTCCCGTTTCTCCATGGCCTGTCCTGCATTTCTGGTTTTGACACTTTATTCAGCATGGCCCTTTTGACCGATGGGAAGCGAGACTTCTTTGTAGCGCTGATTTGCCTTTCCAGGTTGCTTGGTTGGCCAAAAAGGGCGTATGCGTTTTTTCCTGAATATGTTCAGGAAAAAAACGCATACGCCCTTTTTGGCCAAAGGCATCATTGTCGAGGTTTTGCCGCTTTTCCTGTGCTTTAAAGGCGATTCGAATCTCCCTCCTGAAATCTGTTTCCTGCAATTCTGCCTTGCTTTCCAATCCTCTTCGTTGCCTTCCCTCAATATATTTGTGGACGAGAGTTATCATTTATAAGTCTGCAGGTTTGTGAATTGCAGTGCCCCTGAGCTCCATTTTTCAACTCGCTTTCTTGGGAGCTGGCCGCAAAAGCGCAGGATTGCTTCAGGCCCTATTCTGGTCCCGGGCGGCAGGCTGAGCCTGTGGTTAATTCTTCTTCCTGATGGGGAAGTAGAGTGACCTGTGCCTGTCCCAACACCTAGAGCTAGTCTCTCATTGGTTCCCACTCTTCCCGTTCATCCTCAGGACAAATTGCAACCTGTACGGAACAGGAGGTTAAAGGTGCTGATTCTCCAAGGAGGGAGATTTCTACTAAAGCGGCTGGAATGGCGAACCCGAGCATAAGGAGATGAGAAATGAGGTGCGTTTTGGAAACCTTTCCTGATCACACAGTGTACCATCTTCTGGGTTTCTCATGCATGTTTTCGATGTAGGAAGATGCCCTTGAACCTGGAGATTTGGGACCCATGGGATGGGAACCACGCAGTATTACTTTAAAGGGTCTGCGTTTCCTCACCCAACCTCACCAAACCTCTCAGCCACAAGAGTGTCCACCCCTATGTCTCCATCAGCTGTGGGTCTAGATATGGTCAATCCAGGTGGCATCACAGCCCCTGAACGAATTTTGTAAGAATTTCTCTCTCTTTCACTGTCTTTGTTTCACGGGTTTTTAAAAGTAATTGATTTTTATAATGGGGTTTAGCTGCTTTTCACTGCTGTGTTTCTGCCGCTTTACACCCACTTGACTCACTTACAGAGAGATATCAAAACATAGGTTTTAAGATTCTTACTAGTCAGATATATTCTTGGGCGGTGAATAGGGGGTGTTGAGTCCAATTCACTGATCAAGGAGTAGGTCTTGTCTATTACATATTGGGTTTATGGAACGGTATCTGACCTAATTTGAAACCCTTGTTTTATGCATCACCCCACCTCACCTTTCCCGTTAAGCAGCCATAGTGTGTTTTCTAAACGTGGGACTCTGTTCTGTTTTGTAATTCAGTTCAAGGGTAGCGGTTTTTACATTCCCTCTATAAGTGATATCTTATGATAAGTGTCTTTTTCTGTGTGACTTATTTCACTTAGAATCGTCGTACCTAAACCACTCATCATGCTGCTACTAGCCTTATGACGTTGATTTCATGGCTGAGTGATATTCCATTGTACATAAGGACCACAACTTCTTTATCCATTTTTCTCTTTCCTGGGATATTTAAGGTGTAACGAAGTGGAGGTTCTTGTCAACAGAGCAGCCCTAAACTTTGGGGTGCCTGTGTCTTGCTGATTTTTAGTTTTCCCAATTTATACGCCCATGAGTGGAAGTGCCCTGTGCTCTCTAAGCTGAGTTTTTTAGATGTTTCAGGACACACCGTACACTTCTCCAGAGTGGCTGTTGGCAATTTACATCCCTCCCATCAGCGTAGCCAGGCTCCCGTTTCTCCATGGCCTGTCCTGCATTTCTGGTTTTGACACTTTATTCAGCATGGCCCTTTTGACCGATGGGAAGCGAGACTTCTTTGTAGCGCTGATTTGCCTTTCCAGGTTGCTTGGTTGGCCAAAAAGGGCGTATGCGTTTTTTCCTGAATATATTCAGGAAAAAACGCATACGCCCTTTTTGGCCAAGGGCATCATTGTCGAGGTTTTGCCGCTTTTCCTGTGCTTTAAAGGCGATTCGAATCTCCCTCCTGAAATCTGTTTCCTGCAATTCTGCCTTGCTTTCCAATCCTCTTCGTTGCCTTCCCTCAATATATTTGTGGACGAGAGTTATCATTTATAAGTCTGCAGGTTTGTGAATTGCAGTGCCCCTGAGCTCCATTTTTCAACTCGCTTTCTTGGGAGCTGGCCGCAAAAGCGCAGGATTGCTTCAGGCCCTATTCTGGTCCCGGGCGGCAGCCTGAGCCTCTGGTTAATTCTTCTTCCTGATGGGGAAGTAGAGTGACCTGTGCCTGTCCCAACACCTAGAGCTAGTCTCTCATTGGTTCCCACTCTTCCCGTTCATCCTCAGGACAAATTGCAACCTGTACGGAACAGGAGGTTAAAGGTGCTGATTCTCCAAGGAGGGAGATTGCTACTAAAGCGGCTGGAATGGCGAACCCGAGCATAAGGAGATGAGAAATGAGGTGCGTTTTGGAAACCTTTCCCGATCACACGGTGTACCATCTTCTGGGTTTCTCATGCATGTTTTCGATGTAGGAAGATGCCCTTGAACCTGGAGATTTGGGACCCATGGGATGGGAACCACGCAGTATTACTTTAAAGGGTCTGCGTTTCCTCACCCAACCTCACCAAACCTCTCAGCCACAAGAGTGTCCACCCCTATGTCTCCATCAGCTGTGGGTCTAGATATGGTCAATCCAGGTGGCATCACAGCCCCTGAACGAATTTTGTAAGAATTTCTCTCTCTTTCACTGTCTTTGTTTCACGGGTTTTTAAAAGTAATTGATTTTTATAATGGGGTTTAGCTGCTTTTCACTGCTGTGTTTCTGCCGCTTTACACCCACTTGACTCACTTACAGAGAGATATCAAAACATAGGTTTTAAGCTTCTTACTAGTCAGATATATTCTTGGGCGGTGAATAGGGGGTGTTGAGTCCAATTCACTGATCAAGGAGTAGGTCTTGGCTATTACATATTGGGTTTATGGAACGGTATCTGACCTAATTTGAAACCCTTGTCTTATGCATCACCCCACCTCACCTTTCCCGTTAAGCAGCCATAGTGTGTTTCCTAAACGTGGGACTCTGTTCTGTTTTGTAATTCAGTTCAAGGGTAGCGGTTTATACATTCCCTCTATAAGTGATATCTTATGATAAGTGTCTTTTTCTGTGTGACTTATTTCACTTAGAATCGTCGTACCTAAATCCACTCATCATGCTGCTACTAGCCTTATGACGTTGATTTCATGGCTGAGTGATATTCCATTGTACATAAGGACCACAACTTCTTTATCCATTTTTCTCTTTCCTGGGATATTTAAGGTGTAACGAAGTGGAGGTTCTTGTCAACAGAGCAGCCCTAAACTTTGGGGTGCCTGTGTCTTGCTGATTTTTAGTTTTCCCAATTTATACGCCCATGAGTGGAAGTGCCCTGTGCTCTCTAAGCTGAGTTTTTTAGATGTTTCAGGACACACCGTACACTTCTCCAGAGTGGCTGTTGGCAATTTACATCCCTCCCATCAGCGTAGCCAGGCTCCCGTTTCTCCATGGCCTGTCCTGCATTTCTGGTTTTGACACTTTATTCAGCATGGCCCTTTTGACCGATGGGAAGCGAGACTTCTTTGTAGCGCTGATTTGCCTTTCCAGGTTGCTTGGTTGGCCAAAAAGGGCGTATGCGTTTTTTCCTGAATATATTCAGGAAAAAACGCATACGCCCTTTTTGGCCAAGGGCATCATTGTCGAGGTTTTGCCGCTTTTCCTGTGCTTTAAAGGCGATTCGAATCTCCCTGCTGAAATCTGTTTCCTGCAATTCTGCCTTGCTTTCCAATCCTCTTCGTTGCCTTCCCTCAATATATTTGTGGACGAGAGTTATCATTTATAAGTCTGCAGGTTTGTGAATTGCAGTGCCCCTGAGCTCCATTTTTCAACTCGCTTTCTTGGGAGCTGGCCGCAAAAGCGCAGGATTGCTTCAGGCCCTATTCTGGTCCCGGGCGGCAGGCTGAGCCTGTGGTTAATTCTTCTTCCTGATGGGGAAGTAGAGTGACCTGTGCCTGTCCCAACACCTAGAGCTAGTCTCTCATTGGTTCCCACTCTTCCCGTTCATCCTCAGGACAAATTGCAACCTGTACGGAACAGGAGGTTAAAGGTGCTGATTCTCCAAGGAGGGAGATTGCTACTAAAGCGGCTGGAATGGCGAACCCGAGCATAAGGAGATGAGAAATGAGGTGCGTTTTGGAAACCTTTCCCGATCACACGGTGTACCATCTTCTGGGTTTCTCATGCATGTTTTCGATGTAGGAAGATGCCCTTGAACCTGGAGATTTGGGACCCATGGGATGGGAACCACGCAGTATTACTTTAAAGGGTCTGCGTTTCCTCACCCAACCTCACCAAAACTCTCAGCCCCAAGAGTGTCCACCCCTATGTCTCCATCAGCTGTGGGTCTAGATATGGTCAATCCAGGTGGCATCACAGCCCCTGAACGAATTTTGTAAGAATTTCTCTCTCTTTCACTGTCTTTGTTTCACGGGTTTTTAAAAGTAATTGATTTTTATAATGGGGTTTAGCTGCTTTTCACTGCTGTGTTTCTGCCGCTTTACACCCACTTGACTCACTTACAGAGAGATATCAAAACATAGGTTTTAAGCTTCTTACTAGTCAGTTATATTCTTGGGCGGTGAATAGGGGGTGTTGAGTCCAATTCACTGATCAAGGAGTAGGTCTTGGCTATTACATATTGGGTTTATGGAACGGTATCTGACCTAATTTGAAACCCTTGTTTTATGCATCACCCCACCTCACCTTTCCCGTTAAGCAGCCATAGTGTGTTTTCTAAACGTGGGACTCTGTTCTGTTTTGTAATTCAGTTCAAGGGTAGCGGTTTTTACATCCCCTCTATAAGTGATATCTTATGATAAGTGTCTTTTTCTGTTTGACTTATTTCACTTAGAATCGTCGTACCTAAATCCACTCATCATGCTGCTACTAGCCTTATGACGTTGATTTCATGGCTGAGTGATATTCCATTGTACATAAAGACCACAACTTCTTTATCCATTTTTCTCTTTCCTGGGATATTTAAGGTGTAACGAAGTGGAGGTTCTTGTCAACAGAGCAGCCGTAAGCTTTGGGGTGCCTGTGTCTTGCTGATTTTTAGTTTTCCCAATTTATACGCCCATGAGTGGAAGTGCCCTGTGCTCTCTAAGCTGAGTTTTTTAGATGTTTCAGGACACACCGTACACTTCTGCAGAGTGGCTGTTGGCAATTTACATCCCTCCCATCAGCGTAGCCAGGCTCCCGTTTCTCCATGGCCTGTCCTGCGTTTCTGGTTTTGACACTTTATTCAGCATGGCCCTTTTGACCGATGGGAAGCGAGACTTCTTTGTAGCGCTGATTTGCCTTTCCAGGTTGCTTGGTTGGCCAAAAAGGGCGTATGCGTTTTTTCCTGAATATATTCAGGAAAAAACGCATACGCCCTTTTTGGCCAAGGGCATCATTGTCGAGGTTTTGCCGCTTTTCCTGTGCTTTAAAGGCGATTCGAATCTCCCTGCTGAAATCTGTTTCCTGCAATTCTGCCTTGCTTTCCAATCCTCTTCGTTGCCTTCCCTCAATATATTTGTGGACGAGAGTTATCATTTATAAGTCTGCAGGTTTGTGAATTGCAGTGCCCCTGAGCTCCATTTTTCAACTCGCTTTCTTGGGAGCTGGCCGCAAAAGCGCAGGATTGCTTCAGGCCCTATTCTGGTCCCGGGCGGCAGGCTGAGCCTGTGGTTAATTCTTCTTCCTGATGGGGAAGTAGAGTGACCTGTGCCTGTCCCAACACCTAGAGCTAGTCTCTCATTGGTTCCCACTCTTCCCGTTCATCCTCAGGACAAATTGCAACCTGTACGGAACAGGAGGTTAAAGGTGCTGATTCTCCAAGGAGGGAGATTGCTACTAAAGCGGCTGGAATGGCGAACCCGAGCATAAGGAGATGAGAAATGAGGTGCGTTTTGGAAACCTTTCCCGATCACACGGTGTACCATCTTCTGGGTTTCTCATGCATGTTTTCGATGTAGGAAGATGCCCTTGAACCTGGAGATTTGGGACCCATGGGATGGGAACCACGCAGTATTACTTTAAAGGGTCTGCGTTTCCTCACCCAACCTCACCAAAACTCTCAGCCCCAAGAGTGTCCACCCCTATGTCTCCATCAGCTGTGGGTCTAGATATGGTCAATCCAGGTGGCATCACAGCCCCTGAACGAATTTTGTAAGAATTTCTCTCTCTTTCACTGTCTTTGTTTCACGGGTTTTTAAAAGTAATTGATTTTTATAATGGGGTTTAGCTGCTTTTCACTGCTGTGTTTCTGCCGCTTTACACCCACTTGACTCACTTACAGAGAGATATCAAAACATAGGTTTTAAGCTTCTTACTAGTCAGTTATATTCTTGGGCGGTGAATAGGGGGTGTTGAGTCCAATTCACTGATCAAGGAGTAGGTCTTGTCTATTACATATTGGGTTTATGGAACGGTATCTGACCTAATTTGAAACCCTTGTTTTATGCATCACCCCACCTCACCTTTCCCGTTAAGCAGCCATAGTGTGTTTTCTAAACGTGGGACTCTGTTCTGTTTTGTAATTCAGTTCAAGGGTAGCGGTTTTTACATCCCCTCTATAAGTGATATCTTATGATAAGTGTCTTTTTCTGTGTGACTTATTTCACTTAGAATCGTCGTACCTAAATCCACTCATCATGCTGCTACTAGCCTTATGACGTTGATTTCATGGCTGAGTGATATTCCATTGTACATAAGGACCACAACTTCTTTATCCATTTTTCTCTTTCCTGGGATATTTAAGGTGTAACGAAGTGGAGGTTCTTGTCAACAGAGCAGCCGTAAGCTTTGGGGTGCCTGTGTCTTGCTGATTTTTAGTTTTCCCAATTTATACGCCCATGAGTGGAAGTGCCCTGTGCTCTCTAAGCTGAGTTTTTTAGATGTTTCAGGACACACCGTACACTTCTCCAGAGTGGCTGTTGGCAATTTACATCCCTCCCATCAGCGTAGCCAGGCTCCCGTTTCTCCATGGCCTGTCCTGCATTTCTGGTTTTGACACTTTATTCAGCATGGCCCTTTTGACCGATGGGAAGCGAGACTTCTTTGTAGCGCTGATTTGCCTTTCCAGGTTGCTTGGTTGGCCAAAAAGGGCGTATGCGTTTTTTCCTGAATATATTCAGGAAAAAACGCATACGCCCTTTTTGGCCAAGGGCATCATTGTCGAGGTTTTGCCGCTTTTCCTGTGCTTTAAAGGCGATTCGAATCTCCCTCCTGAAATCTGTTTCCTGCAATTCTGCCTTGCTTTCCAATCCTCTTCGTTGCCTTCCCTCAATATATTTGTGGACGAGAGTTATCATTTATAAGTCTGCAGGTTTGTGAATTGCAGTGCCCCTGAGCTCCATTTTTCAACTCGCTTTCTTGGGAGCTGGCCGCAAAAGCGCAGGATTGCTTCAGGCCCTATTCTGGTCCCGGGCGGCAGGCTGAGCCTGTGGTTAATTCTTCTTCCTGATGGGAAAGTAGAGTGACCTGTGCCTGTCCCAACACCTAGAGCTAGTCTCTCATTGGTTCCCACTCTTCCCGTTCATCCTCAGGACAAATTGCAACCTGTACGGAACAGGAGGTTAAAGGTGCTGATTCTCCAAGGAGGGAGATTGCTACTAAAGGGGCTGGAATGGCGAACCCGAGCATAAGGAGATTAGAAATGAGGTGCGTTTTGGAAACCTTTCCCGATAACACGGTGTACCATCTTCTGGGTTTCTCATGCATGTTTTTGATGTAGGAAGATGCTTTTGAACCTGGAGATTTGGGACCCATGGGATGGGAACCACGCAGTATTACTTTAAAGGGTCTGCGTTTCCTCACCCAACCTCACCAAACCTCTCAGCCCCAAGAGTGTCCACCCCTATGTCTCCATCAGCTGTGGGTCTAGATATGGTCAATCCAGGTGGCATCACAGCCCTTGAACGAATTTTGTAAGAATTTCTCTCTCTTTCACTGTCTTTGTTTCACGGGTTTTTAAAAGTAATTGATTTTTATAATGGGGTTTAGCTGCTTTTCACTGCTGTGTTTCTGCCGCTTTACACCCACTTGACTCACTTACAGAGAGATATCAAAACATAGGTTTTAAGCTTCTTACTAGTCAGATATATTCTTGGGCGGTGAATAGGCGGTGTTGAGTCCAATTCACTGATCAAGGAATAGGTCTTGGCTATTACATTTTGGGTTTATGGAACGGTGTCTGACCTAATTTGAAACCCTTGTTTTATGCATCACCCCACCTCACCTTTCCCGTTAAGCAGCCATAGTGTGTTTTCTAAACGTGGGACTCTGTTCTGTTTTGTAATTCAGTTCAAGGGTAGCGGTTTTTACATCCCCTCTATAAGTGATATCTTATGATAAGTGTCTTTTTCTGTGTGACTTATTTCACTTAGAATCGTCGTACCTAAATCCACTCATCATGCTGCTACTAGCCCTATGACGTTGATTTCATGGCTGAGTGATATTCCATTGTACATAAGGACCACAACTTCTTTATCCATTTTTCTCTTTCCTGGGATATTTAAGGTGTAACGAAGTGGAGGTTCTTGTCAACAGAGCAGCCGTAAACTTTGGGGTGCCTGTGTCTTGCTGATTTTTAGTTTTCCCAATTTATACGCCCATGAGTGGAAGTGCCCTGTGCTCTCTAAGCTGAGTTTTTTAGATGTTTCAGGACACACCGTACACTTCTCCAGAGTGGCTGTTGGCAATTTACATCCCTCCCATCAGCGTAGCCAGGCTCCCGTTTCTCCATGGCCTGTCCTGCATTTCTGGTTTTGACACTTTATTCAGCATGGCCCTTTTGACCGATGGGAAGCGAGATTTCTTTGTAGCGCTGATTTGCCTTTCCAGGTTGCTTGGTTAGCCAAAAAAGGCGTATGCGTTTTTTCCTGAATATATTCAGGAAAAAACGCATACGCCCTTTTTGGCCAAGGGCATCATTGTAGAGGTTTTGCCACTTTTCCTGTGCTTTAAAGGCGATTCGAATCTCCCTCCTGAAATCTGTTTCCTGCAATTCTGCCTTGCTTTCCAATCCTCTTCGTTGCCTTCCCTCAATATATTTGTGGACGAGAGTTATCATTTATAAGTCTGCAGGTTTGTGAATTGCAGTGCCCCTGAGCTCCATTTTTCAACTCGCTTTCTTGGGAGCTGGCCGCAAAAGCGCAGGATTGCTTCAGGCCCTATTCTGGTCCCGGGCGGCAGCCTGAGCCTCTGGTTAATTCTTCTTCCTGATGGGGAAGTAGAGTGACCTGTGCCTGTCCCAACACCTAGAGCTAGTCTCTCATTGGTTCCCACTCTTCCCGTTCATCCTCAGGACAAATTGCAACGTGTACGGAACAGGAGGTTAAAGGTGCTGATTCTCCAAGGAGGGAGATTGCTACTAAAGCGGCTGGAATGGCGAACCCGAGCATAAGGAGATGAGAAATGAGGTGCGTTTTGGAAACCTTTCCCGATCACACGGTGTACCATCTTCTGGGTTTCTCATGCATGTTTTCGATGTAGGAAGATGCCCTTGAACCTGGAGATTTGGGACCCATGGGATGGGAACCACGCAGTATTACTTTAAAGGGACTGCGTTTCCTCACCCAACCTCACCAAACCTCTCAGCCCCAAGAGTGTCCACCCCTATGTCTCCATCAGCTGTGGGTCTAGATATGGTCAATCCAGGTGGCATCACAGCCCCTGAACGAATTTTGTAAGAATTTCTCTCTCTTTCACTGTCTTTGTTTCACGGGTTTTTAAAAGTAATTGATTTTTATAATGGGGTTTAGCTGGTTTTCACTGCTGTGTTTCTGCCGCTTTACACTCACTTGACTCACTTACAGAGAGATATCAAAACATAGGTTTTAAGCTTCTTACTAGTCAGATATATTCTTGGGCGGTGAATAGGGGGTGTTGAGTCCAATTCACTGATCAAGGAGTAGGTCTTGGCTATTACATATTGGGTTTATGGAACGGTATCTGACCTAATTTGAAACCCTTGTTTTATGCATCACCCCACCTCACCTTTCCCGTTAAGCAGCCATAGTGTGTTTTCTAAACGTGGGACTCTGTTCTGTTTTGTAATTCAGTTCAAGGGTAGCGGTTTATACATTCCCTCTATAAGTGATATCTTATGATAAGTGTCTTTTTCTGTGTGACTTATTTCACTTAGAATCGTCGTACCTAAATCCACTCATCATGCTGCTACTAGCCTTATGACGTTGATTTCATGGCTGAGTGATATTCCATTGTACATAAGGACCACAACTTCTTTATCCATTTTTCTCTTTCCTGGGATATTTAAGGTGTAACGAAGTGGAGGTTCTTGTCAACAGAGCAGCCGTAAGCTTTGGGGTGCCTGTGTCTTGCTGATTTTTAGTTTTCCCAATTTATACGCCCATGAGTGGAAGTGCCCTGTGCTCTCTAAGCTGAGTTTTTTAGATGTTTCAGGACACACCGTACACTTCTCCAGAGTGGCTGTTGGCAATTTACATCCCTCCCATCAGCGTAGCCAGGCTCCCGTTTCTCCATGGCCTGTCCTGCATTTCTGGTTTTGACACTTTATTCAGCATGGCCGTTTTGACCGATGGGAAGCGAGACTTCTTTGTAGCGCTGATTTGCCTTTCCAGGTTGCTTGGTTGGCCAAAAAGGGCGTATGCGTTTTTTCCTGAATATATTCAGGAAAAAACGCATACGCCCTTTTTGGCCAAGGGCATCATTGTCGAGGTTTTGCCACTTTTCCTGTGCTTTAAAGGCGATTCGAATCTCCCTCCTGAAATCTGTTTCCTGCAATTCTGCCTTGCTTTCCAATCCTCTTCGTTGCCTTCCCTCAATATATTTGTGGACGAGAGTTATCATTTATAAGTCTGCAGGTTTGTGAATTGCAGTGCCCCTGAGCTCCATTTTTCAACTCGCTTTTTTGGGAGCTGGCCGCAAATGCGCAGGATTGCTTCAGGCCCTATTCTGGTCCCGGGCGGCAGCCTGAGCCTCTGGTTAATTCTTCTTCCTGATGGGGAAGTAGAGTGACCTGTGCTTGTCCCAACACCTAGAGCTAGTCTCTCATTGGTTCCCACTCTTCCCGTTCATCCTCAGGACAAATTGCAACCTGTACGGAACAGGAGGTTAAAGGTGCTGATTCTCCAAGGAGGGAGATTGCTACTAAAGGGGCTGGAATGGCGAACCCGAGCATAAGGAGATGAGAAATGAGGTGCGTTTTGGAAACCTTTCCCGATCACACGGTGTACCATCTTCTGGGTTTCTCATGCATGTTTTCGATGTAGGAAGATGCCCATGAACCTGGAGATTTGGGACCCATGGGATGGGAACCACGCAGTATTACTTTAAAGGGTCTGCGTTTCCTCACCCAACCTCACCAAACCTCTCAGCCCCAAGAGTGTCCACCCCTATGTCTCCATCAGCTGTGGGTCTAGATATGGTCAATCCAGGTGGCATCACAGCCCATGCACGAATTTTGTAAGAATTTCTCTCTCTTTCACTGTCTTTGTTTCACGGGTTTTTAAAAGTAATTGATTTTTATAATGGGGTTTAGCTGCTTTTCACTGCTGTTTTTCTGCCGCTTTACACCCACTTGACTCACTTACAGAGAGATATCAAAACATAGGTTTTAAGCTTCTTACTAGTCAGATATATTCTTGGGCGGTGAATAGGGGGTGTTGAGTCCAATTCACTGATCAAGGAGTAGGTCTTGGCTATTACATATTGGGTTTATGGAACGGTATCTGAGCTAATTTGAAACCCTTGTTTTATGCATCACCCCACCTCACCTTTCCCGTTAAGCAGCCATAGTGTGTTTTCTAAACGTGGGACTCTGTTCTGTTTTGTAATTCAGTTCAAGGGTAGCGGTTTTTACATCCCCTCTATAAGTGATATCTTATGATAAGTGTCTTTTTCTGTGTGACTTATTTCACTTAGAATCGTCGTACCTAAATCCACTCATCATGCTGCTACTAGCCTTATGACGTTGATTTCATGGCTGAGTGATATTCCATTGTACATAAGGACCACAACTTCTTTATCCATTTTTCTCTTTCCTGGGATATTTAAGGTGTAACGAAGTGGAGGTTCTTGTCAACAGAGCAGCCCTAAACTTTGGGGTGCCTGTGTCTTGCTGATTTTTAGTTTTCCCAATTTATACGCCCATGAGTGGAAGTGCCCTGTGCTCTCTAAGCTGAGTTTTTTAGATGTTTCAGGACACACCGTACACTTCTCCAGAGTGGCTGTTGGCAATTTACATCCCTCCCATCAGCGTAGCCAGGCTCCCGTTTCTCCATGGCCTGTCCTGCATTTCTGGTTTTGACACTTTATTCAGCATGGCCCTTTTGACCGATGGGAAGCGAGACTTCTTTGTAGCGCTGATTTGCCTTTCCAGGTTGCTTGGTTGGCCAAAAAGGGCGTATGCGTTTTTTCCTGAATATATTCAGGAAAAAACGCATACGCCCTTTTTGGCCAAGGGCATCATTGTCGAGGTTTTGCCGCTTTTCCTGTGCTTTAAAGGCGATTCGAATCTCCCTCCTGAAATCTGTTTCCTGCAATTCTGCCTTGCTTTCCAATCCTCTTCGTTGCCTTCCCTCAATATATTTGTGGACGAGAGTTATCATTTATAAGTCTGCAGGTTTGTGAATTGCAGTGCCCCTGAGCTCCATTTTTCAACTCGCTTTCTTGGGAGCTGGCCGCAAAAGCGCAGGATTGCTTCAGGCCCTATTCTGGTCCCGGGGGGAGGCTGAGCCTGTGGTTAATTCTTCTTCCTGATGGGAAAGTAGAGTGACCTGTGCCTGTCCCAACACCTAGAGCTAGTCTCTCATTGGTTCCCACTCTTCCCGTTCATCCTCAGGACAAATTGCAACCTGTACGGAACAGGAGGTTAAAGGTGCTGATTCTCCAAGGAGGGAGATTGCTACTAAAGGGGCTGGAATGGCGAACCCGAGCATAAGGAGATGAGAAATGAGGTGCGTTTTGGAAACCTTTCCCGATCAAACGGTGTACCATCTTCTGGGTTTCTCATGCATGTTTTCGATGTAGGAAGATGCCCTTGAACCTGGAGATTTGGGACCCATGGGATGGGAACCACGCAGTATTACTTTAAAGGGTCTGCGTTTCCTCACCCAACCTCACCAAACCTCTCAGCCCCAAGAGTGTCCACCCCTATGTCTCCATCAGCTGTGGGTCTAGATATGGTCAATCCAGGTGGCATCACAGCCCCTGAACGAATTTTGTAAGAATTTCTCTCTCTTTCACTGTCTTTGTTTCACGGGTTTTTAAAAGTAATTGATTTTTATAATGGGGTTTAGCTGCTTTTCACTGCTGTGTTTCTGCCGCTTTACACCCACTTGACTCACTTACAGAGAGATATCAAAACATAGGTTTTAAGCTTCTTACTAGTCAGATATATTCTTGGGCGGTGAATAGGGGGTGTTGAGTCCAATTCACTGATCAAGGAGTAGGTCTTGGCTATTACATATTGGGTTTATGGAACGGTATCTGAGCTAATTTGAAACCCTTGTTTTATGCATCACCCCACCTCACCTTTCCCGTTAAGCAGCCATAGTGTGTTTTCTAAACGTGGGACTCTGTTCTGTTTTGTAATTCAGTTCAAGGGTAGCGGTTTTTACATTCCCTCTATAAGTGATATCTTATGATAAGTGTCTTTTTCTGTGTGACTTATTTCACTTAGAATCGTCGTACCTAAATCCACTCATCATGCTGCTACTAGCCTTATGACGTTGATTTCATGGCTGAGTGATATTCCATTGTACATAAGGACCACAACTTCTTTATCCATTTTTCTCTTTCCTGGGATATTTAAGGTGTAACGAAGTGGAGGTTCTTGTCAACAGAGCAGCCCTAAACTTTGGGGTGCCTGTGTCTTGCTGATTTTTAGTTTTCCCAGTTTATACGCCCATGAGTGGAAGTGCCCTGTGCTCTCTAAGCTGAGTTTTTTAGATGTTTCAGGACACACCGTACACTTCTCCAGAGTGGCTGTTGGCAATTTACATCCCTCCCATCAGCGTAGCCAGGCTCCCGTTTCTCCATGGCCTGTCCTGCATTTCTGGTTTTGACACTTTATTCAGCATGGCCCTTTTGACCGATGGGAAGCGAGACTTCTTTGTAGCGCTGATTTGCCTTTCCAGGTTGCTTGGTTGGCCAAAAAGGGCGTATGCGTTTTTTCCTGAATATATTCAGGAAAAAACGCATACGCCCTTTTTGGCCAAGGGCATCATTGTCGAGGTTTTGCCGCTTTTCCTGTGCTTTAAAGGCGATTCGAATCTCCCTCCTGAAATCTGTTTCCTGCAATTCTGCCTTGCTTTCCAATCCTCTTCGTTGCCTTCCCTCAATATATTTGTGGACGAGAGTTATCATTTATAAGTCTGCAGGTTTGTGAATTGCAGTGCCCCTGAGCTCCATTTTTCAACTCGCTTTCTTGGGAGCTGGCCGCAAAAGCGCAGGATTGCTTCAGGCCCTATTCTGGTCCCGGGCGGCAGGCTGAGCCTGTGGTTAATTCTTCTTCCTGATGGGAAAGTAGAGTGACCTGTGCCTGTCCCAACACCTAGAGCTAGTCTCTCATTGGTTCCCACTCTTCCCGTTCATCCTCAGGACAAATTGCAACCTGTACGGAACAGGAGGTTAAAGGTGCTGATTCTCCAAGGAGGGAGATTGCTACTAAAGGGGCTGGAATGGCGAACCCGAGCATAAGGAGATGAGAAATGAGGTGCGTTTTGGAAACCTTTCCCGATCACACGGTGTACCATCTTCTGGGTTTCTCATGCATGCTTTTGATGTAGGAAGATGCCCTTGAACCTGGAGATTTGGGACCCATGGGATGGGAACCACGCAGTATTACTTTAAAGGGTCTGCGTTTCCTCACCCAACCTCACCAAACCTCTCAGCCCCAAGAGTGTCCACCCCTATGTCTCCATCAGCTGTGGGTCTAGATATGGTCAATCCAGGTGGCATCACAGTCCCTGAACGAATTTTGTAAGAATTTCTCTCTCTTTCACTGTCTTTGTTTCACGGGTTTTTAAAAGTAATTGATTTTTATAATGGGGTTTAGCTGCTTTTCACTGCTGTGTTTCTGCCGCTTTACACCCACTTGACTCACTTACAGAGAGATATCAAAACATAGGTTTTAAGCTTCTTACTAGTCAGTTATATTCTTGGGCGGTGAATAGGGGGTGTTGAGTCCAATTCACTGATCAAGGAGTAGGTCTTGGCTATTACATATTGGGTTTATGGAACGGTATCTGACCTAATTTGAAACCCTTGTTTTATGCATCACCCCACCTCACCTTTCCCCTTAAGCAGCCATAGTGTGTTTTCTAAACGTGGGACTCTGTTCTGTTTTGTAATTCAGTTCAAGGGTAGCGGTTTTTACATCCCCTCTATAAGTGATATCTTATGATAAGTGTCTTTTTCTGTGTGACTTATTTCACTTAGAATCGTCGTACCTAAATCCACTCATCATGCTGCTACTAGCCTTATGACGTTGATTTCATGGCTGAGTGATATTCCATTGTACATAAGGACCACAACTTCTTTATCCATTTTTCTCTTTCCTGGGATATTTAAGGTGTAACGAAGTGGAGGTTCTTGTCAACAGAGCAGCCGTAAGCTTAGGGGTGCCTGTGTCTTGCTGATTTTTAGTTTTCCCAATTTATACGCCCATGAGTGGAAGTGCCCTGTGCTCTCTAAGCTGAGTTTTTTAGATGTTTCAGGACACACCGTACACTTCTCCAGAGTGGCTGTTGGCAATTTACATCCCTCCCATCAGCGTAGCCAGGCTCCCGTTTCTCCATGGCCTGTCCTGCATTTCTGGTTTTGACACTTTATTCAGCATGGCCCTTTTGACCGATGGGAAGCGAGACTTCTTTGTAGCGCTGATTTGCCTTTCCAGGTTGCTTGGTTGGCCAAAAAGGGCGTATGCGTTTTTTCCTGAATATATTCAGGAAAAAACGCATACGCCCTTTTTGGCCAAGGGCATCATTGTCGAGGTTTTCCCGCTTTTCCTGTGCTTTAAAGGCGATTCGAATCTCCCTCCTGAAATCTGTTTCCTGCAATTCTGCCTTGCTTTCCAATCCTCTTCGTTGCCTTCCCTCAATATATTTGTGGACGAGAGTTATCATTTATAAGTCTGCAGGTTTGTGAATTGCAGTGCCCCTGAGCTCCATTTTTCAACTCGCTTTCTTGGGAGCTGGCCGCAAAAGCGCAGGATTGCTTCAGGCCCTATTCTGGTCCCGGGCGGCAGGCTGAGCCTGTGGTTAATTCTTCTTCCTGATGGGAAAGTAGAGTGACCTGTGCCTGTCCCAACACCTAGAGCTAGTCTCTCATTGGTTCCCACTCTTCCCGTTCATCCTCAGGACAAATTGCAACCTGTACGGAGCAGGAGGTTAAAGGTGCTGATTCTCCAAGGAGGGAGATTGCTACTAAAGGGGCTGGAATGGCGAACCCGAGCATAAGGAGATGAGAAATGAGGTGCGTTTTGGAAACCTTTCCCGATCACACGGTGTACCATCTTCTGGGTTTCTCATGCATGTTTTTGATGTAGGAAGATGCCCTTGAACCTGGAGATTTGGGACCCATGGGATGGGAACCACGCAGTATTACTTTAAAGGGTCTGCGTTTCCTCACCCAACCTCACCAAACCTCTCAGCCCCAAGAGTGTCCACCCCTATGTCTCCATCAGCTGTGGGTCTAGATATGGTCAATCCAGGTGGCATCACAGCCCCTGAACGAATTTTGTAAGAATTTCTCTCTCTTTCACTGTCTTTGTTTCACGGGTTTTTAAAAGTAATTGATTTTTATAATGGGGTTTAGCTGCTTTTCACTGCTGTGTTTCTGCCGCTTTACACCCACTTGACTCACTTACAGAGAGATATCAAAACATAGGTTTTAAGCTTCTTACTAGTCAGATATATTCTTGGGCGGTGAATAGGGGGTGTTGAGTCCAATTCACTGATCAAGGAGTAGGTCTTGGCTATTACATATTGGGTTTATGGAACGGTATCTGAGCTAATTTGAAACCCTTGTTTTATGCATCACCCCACCTCACCTTTCCCGTTAAGCAGCCATAGTGTGTTTTCTAAACGTGGGACTCTGTTCTGTTTTGTAATTCAGTTCAAGGGTAGCGGTTTTTACATCCCCTCTATAAGTGATATCTTATGATAAGTGTCTTTTTCTGTGTGACTTATTTCACTTAGAATCGTCGTACCTAAATCCACTCATCATGCTGCTACTAGCCTTATGACGTTGATTTCATGGCTGAGTGATATCCCATTGTACATAAGGACCACAACTTCTTTATCCATTTTTCTCTTTCCTGGGATATTTAAGGTGTAACGAAGTGGAGGTTCTTATCAACAGAGCAGCCCTAAACTTTGGGGTGCCTGTGTCTTGCTGATTTTTAGTTTTCCCAATTTATACGCCCATGAGTGGAAGTGCCCTGTGCTCTCTAAGCTGAGTTTTTTAGATGTTTCAGGACACACCGTACACTTCTCCAGAGTGGCTGTTGGCAATTTACATCCCTCCCATCAGCGTAGCCAGGCTCCCGTTTCTCCATGGCCTGTCCTGCATTTCTGGTTTTGACACTTTATTCAGCATGGCCCTTTTGACCGATGGGAAGCGAGACTTCTTTGTAGCGCTGATTTGCCTTTCCAGGTTGCTTGGTTGGCCAAAAAGGGCGTATGCGTTTTTTCCTGAATATATTCAGGAAAAAACGCATACGCCCTTTTTGGCCAAGGGCATCATTGTCGAGGTTTTGCCGCTTTTCCTGTGCTTTAAAGGCGATTCGAATCTCCCTCCTGAAATCTGTTTCCTGCAATTCTGCCTTGCTTTCCAATCCTCTTCGTTGCCTTCCCTCAATATATTTGTGGACGAGAGTTATCATTTATAAGTCTGCAGGTTTGTGAATTGCAGTGCCCCTGAGCTCCATTTTTCAACTCGCTTTCTTGGGAGCTGGCCGCAAAAGCGCAGGATTGCTTCAGGCCCTATTCTGGTCCCGGGCGGCAGGCTGAGCCTGTGGTTAATTCTTCTTCCTGATGGGAAAGTAGAGTGACCTGTGCCTGTCCCAACACCTAGAGCTAGTCTCTCATTGGTTCCCACTCTTCCCGTTCATCCTCAGGACAAATTGCAACCTGTACGGAACAGGAGGTTAAAGGTGCTGATTCTCCAAGGAGGGAGATTGCTACTAAAGCGGCTGGAATGGCGAACCCGAGCACAAGGAGATGAGAAATGAGGTGCGTTTTGGAAAACTTTCCCGATCACACGGTGTACCATCTTCTGGGTTTCTCATGCATGTTTTCGATGTAGGAAGATGCCCTTGAACCTGGAGATTTGGGACCCATGGGATGGATATCACGCAGTATTACTTTAAAGGGTCTGCGTTTCCTCACCCAACCTCACCAAACCTCTCAGCCCCAAGAGTGTCCACCCTTATGTCTCCATCAGCTGTGGGTCTAGATATGGTCAATCCAGGTGGCATCACAGCCCCTGAACGAATTTTGTAAGAATTTCTCTCTCTTTCACTGTCTTTGTTTCACGGGTTTTTAAAAGTAATTGATTTTTATAATGGGGTTTAGCTGCTTTTCACTGCTGTGTTTCTGCCGCTTTACACCCACTTGACTCACTTACAGAGAGATATCAAATCATAGGTTTTAAGATTCTTACTAGTCAGATATATTCTTGGGCGGTGAAGAGGGGGTGTTGAGTCCAATTCACTGATCAAGGAGTAGGTCTTGGCTATTACATATTGGGTTTATGGAACGGTATCTGACCTAATTTGAAACCCTTGTTTTATGCATCACCCCACCTCACCTTTCCCGTTAAGCAGCCATAATGTGTTTTCTAAACGTGGGACTCTGTTCTGTTTTGTAATTCAGTTCAAGGGTAGCGGTTTTTACATCCCCTCTATAAGTGATATCTTATGATAAGTGTCTTTTTCTGTGTGACTTATTTCACTTAGAATCGTCGTACCTAAATCCACTCATCATGCTGCTACTAGCCTTATGACGTTGATTTCATGGCTGAGTGATATTCCATTGTACATAAGGACCACAACTTCTTTATCCATTTTTCTCTTTCCTGGGATATTTAAGGTGTAACGAAGTGGAGGTTCTTGTCAACAGAGCAGCCGTAAACTTTGGGGTGCCTGTGTCTTGCTGATTTTTAGTTTTCCCAATTTATACGCCCATGAGTGGAAGTGCCCTGTGCTCTCTAAGCTGAGTTTTTTAGATGTTTCAGGACACACCGTACACTTCTCCAGAGTGGCTGTTGGCAATTTACATCCCTCCCATCAGCGTAGCCAGGCTCCCGTTTCTCCATGGCCTGTCCTGCATTTCTGGTTTTGACACTTTATTCAGCATGGCCCTTTTGACCGATGGGAAGCGAGACTTCTTTGTAGCGCTGATTTGCCTTTCCAGGTTGCTTGGTTGGCCAAAAAGGCGTATGCGTTTTTTCCTGAATATATTCAGGAAAAAACGCATACGCCCTTTTTGGCCAAGGGCATCATTGTAGAGGTTTTGCCACTTTTCCTGTGCTTTAAAGGCGATTCGAATCTCCCTCCTGAAATCTGTTTCCTGCAATTCTGCCTTGCTTTCCAATCCTCTTCGTTGCCTTCCCTCAATATATTTGTGGACGAGAGTTATCATTTATAAGTCTGCAGGTTTGTGAATTGCAGTGCCCCTGAGCTCCATTTTTCAACTCGCTTTCTTGGGAGCTGGCCGCAAAAGCGCAGGATTGCTTCAGGCCGTATTCTGGTCCCGGGCGGCAGCCTGAGCCTCTGGTTAATTCTTCTTCCTGATGGGAAAGTAGAGTGACCTGTGCCTGTCCCAACACCTAGAGCTAGTCTCTCATTGGTTCCCACTCTTCCCGTTCATCCTCAGGACAAATTGCAACCTGTACGGAACAGGAGGTTAAAGGTGCTGATTCTCCAAGGAGGGAGATTGCTACTAAAGGGGCTGGAATGGCGAACCCGAGCATAAGGAGATGAGAAATGAGGTGCGTTTTGGAAACCTTTCCCGATCACACGGTGTACCATCTTCTGGGTTTCTCATGCATGTTTTCGATGTAGGAAGATGCCCTTGAACCTGGAGATTTGGGACCCATGGGATGGGAACCACGCAGTGTTACTTTAAAGGGTCTGCGTTTCCTCACCCAACCTCACCAAACCTCTCAGCCCCAAGAGTGTCCACCCCTATGTCTCCATCAGCTGTGGGTCTAGATATGGTCAATCCAGGTGGCATCACAGCCCCTGAACGAATTTTGTAAGAATTTCTCTCTCTTTCACTGTCTTTGTTTCACGGGTTTTTAAAAGTAATTGATTTTTATAATGGGGTTTAGCTGCTTTTCACTGCTGTGTTTCTGCCGCTTTACACCCACTTGACTCACTTACAGAGAGATATCAAAACATAGGTTTTAAGCTTCTTACTAGTCAGATATATTCTTGGGCGGTGAATAGGGGGTGTTGAGTCCAATTCACTGATCAAGGAGTAGGTCTTGTCTACTACATATTGGGTTTATGGAACGGTATCTGAGCTAATTTGAAACCCTTGTTTTATGCATCACCCCACCTCACCTTTCCCGTTAAGCAGCCATAGTGTGTTTTCTAAACGTGGGACTCTGTTCTGTTTTGTAATTCAGTTCAAGGGTAGCGGTTTTTACATTCCCTCTATAAGTGATATCTTATGATAAGTGTCTTTTTCTGTGTGACTTATTTCACTTAGAATCGTCGTACCTAAATCCACTCTTCATGCTGCTACTAGCCTTATGACGTTGATTTCATGGCTGAGTGATATTCCATTGTATATAAGGACCACAACTTCTTTATCCATTTTTCTCTTTCCTGGGATATTTAAGGTGTAACGAAGTGGAGGTTCTTGTCAACAGAGCAGCCCTAAACTTTGGGGTGCCTGTGTCTTGCTGATTTTTAGTTTTCCCAATTTATACGCCCATGAGTGGAAGTGCCCTGTGCTCTCTAAGCTGAGTTTTTTAGATGTTTCAGGACACACCGTACACTTCTCCAGAGTGGCTGTTGGCAATTTACATCCCTCCCATCAGCGTAGCCAGGCTCCCGTTTCTCCATGGCCTGTCCTGCATTTCTGGTTTTGACACTTTATTCAGCATGGCCCTTTTGACCGATGGGAAGCGAGACTTCTTTGTAGCGCTGATTTGCCTTTCCAGGTTGCTTGGTTGGCCAAAAAGGGCGTATGCGTTTTTTCCTGAATATATTCAGGAAAAAACGCATACGCCCTTTTTGGCCAAGGGCATCATTGTCGAGGTTTTGCCGCTTTTCCTGTGCTTTAAAGGCGATTCGAATCTCCCTCCTGAAATCTGTTTCCTGCAATTCTGCCTTGCTTTCCAATCCTCTTCGTTGCCTTCCCTCAATATATTTGTGGACGAGAGTTATCATTTATAAGTCTGCAGGTTTGTGAATTGCAGTGCCCCTGAGCTCCATTTTTCAACTCGCTTTCTTGGGAGCTGGCCGCAAAAGCGCAGGATTGCTTCAGGCCCTATTCTGGTCCCGGGCGGCAGGCTGAGCCTGTGGTTAATTCTTCTTCCTGATGGGAAAGTAGAGTGACCTGTGCCTGTCCCAACACCTAGAGCTAGTCTCTCATTGGTTCCCACTCTTCCCGTTCATCCTCAGGACAAATTGCAACCTGTACGGAACAGGAGGTTAAAGGTGCTGATTCTCCAAGGAGGGAGATTGCTACTAAAGGGGCTGGAATGGCGAACCCGAGCATAAGGAGATGAGAAATGAGGTGCGTTTTGGAAACCTTTCCCGATCACACGGTGTACCATCTTCTGGGTTTCTCATGCATGTTTTCGATGTAGGAAGATGCCCTTGAACCTGGAGATTTGGGACCCATGGGATGGGAACCACGCAGTATTACTTTAAAGGGTCTGCGTTTCCTCACCCAACCTCACCAAACCTCTCAGCCCCAAGAGTGTCCACCCCTATGTCTCCATCAGCTGTGGGTCTAGATATGGTCAATCCAGGTGGCATCACAGTCCCTGAACGAATTTTGTAAGAATTTCTCTCTCTTTCACTGTCTTTGTTTCACGGGTTTTTAAAAGTAATTGATTTTTATAATGGGGTTTAGCTGCTTTTCACTGCTGTGTTTCTGCCGCTTTACACCCACTTGACTCACTTACAGAGAGATATCAAAACATAGGTTTTAAGCTTCTTACTAGTCAGATATATTCTTGGGCGGTGAATAGGGGGTGTTGAGTCCAATTCACTGATCAAGGAGTAGGTCTTGGCTATTACATATTGGGTTTATGGAACGGTATCTGAGCTAATTTGAAACCCTTGTTTTATGCATCACCCCACCTCACCTTTCCCGTTAAGCAGCCATAGTGTGTTTTCTAAACGTGGGACTCTGTTCTGTTTTGTAATTCAGTTCAAGGGTAGCGGTTTTTACATTCCCTCTATAAGTGATATCTTATGATAAGTGTCTATTTCTGTGTGACTTATTTCACTTAGAATCGTCGTACCTAAATCCACTCTTCATGCTGCTACTAGCCTTATGACGTTGATTTCATGGCTGAGTGATATTCCATTGTACATAAGGACCACAACTTATTTATCCATTTTTCTCTTTCCTGGGATATTTAAGGTGTAACGAAGTGGAGGTTCTTGTCAACAGAGCAGCCCTAAACTTTGGGGTGCCTGTGTCTTGCTGATTTTTAGTTTTCCCAATTTATACGCCCATGAGTGGAAGTGCCCTGTGCTCTCTAAGCTGAGTTTTTTAGATGTTTCAGGACACACCGTACACTTCTCCAGAGTGGCTGTTGGCAATTTACATCCCTCCCATCAGCGTAGCCAGGCTCCCGTTTCTCCATGGCCTGTCCTGCATTTCTGGTTTTGACACTTTATTCAGCATGGCCCTTTTGACCGATGGGAAGCGAGACTTCTTTGTAGCGCTGATTTGCCTTTCCAGGTTGCTTGGTTGGCCAAAAAGGGCGTATGCGTTTTTTCCTGAATATATTCAGGAAAAAACGCATACGCCCTTTTTGGCCAAGGGCATCATTGTCGAGGTTTTGCCACTTTTCCTGTGCTTTAAAGGCGATTCGAATCTCCCTCCTGAAATCTGTTTCCTGCAATTCTGCCTTGCTTTCCAATCCTCTTCGTTGCCTTCCCTCAATATATTTGTGGACGAGAGTTATCATTTATAAGTCTGCAGGTTTGTGAATTGCAGTGCCCCTGAGCTCCATTTTTCAACTCGCTTTCTTGGGAGCTGGCCGCAAAAGCACAGGATTGCTTCAGGCCCTATTCTGGTCCCGGGCGGCAGGCTGAGCCTCTGGTTAATTCTTCTTCCTGATGGGGAAGTAATGTGACCTGTGCCTGTCCCAACACCTAGAGCTAGTCCCTCATTGGTTCCCACTCTTCCCGTTCATCCTCAGGACAAATTGCAACCTGTACGGAACAGGAGGTTAAAGGTGCTGATTCTCCAAGGAGGGAGATTGCTAGTAAAGTGGCTGGAATGGCGAAGCCGAGCACAAGGAGATGAGAAATAAGGTGCGTTTTGGAAACCTTTCCCGATCACACGGTGTACCATCTTCTGGGTTTCTCATGCATGTTTTCGACGTAGGAAGATGCCCTTGAACCTGGAGATTTGGGACCCATGGGATGGATATCACGCAGTATTACTTTAAAGGGTCTGCGATTCCTCACCCAACCTCACCAAACCTCTCAGCCCCAAGAGTGTCCACCCCTATGTCTCCATCAGCTGTGGGTCTAGATATGGTCAATCCAGGTGGCATCACAGCCCCTGAACGAATTTTGTAAGAATTTCTCTCTCTTTCACTGTCTTTGTTTCACGGGTTTTTAAAAGTAATTGATTTTTATAATGGGGTTTAGCTGCTTTTCACTGCTGTGTTTCTGCCGCTTTACACCCACTTGACTCACTTACAGAGAGATATCAAAACATAGGTTTTAAGCTTCTTACTAGTCAGATATATTCTTGGGCGGTGAATAGGGGGTGTTGAGTCCAATTCACTGATCAAGGAGTAGGTCTTGGCTATTACATATTGGGTTTATGGAACGGTATCTGACCTAATTTGAAACCCTTGTTTTATGCATCACCCCACCTCACCTTTCCCGTTAAGCAGCCATAGTGTGTTTTCTAAACGTGGGACTCTGTTCTGTTTTGTAATTCAGTTCAAGGGTAGCGGTTTTTACATTCCCTCTATAAGTGATATCTTATGATAAGTGTCTTTTTCTGTGTGACTTATTTCACTTAGAATCGTCGTACCTAAATCCACTCATCATGCTGCTACTAGCCTTATGACGTTGATTTCATGGCTGAGTGATATTCCATTGTACATAAGGACCACAACTTCTTTATCCATTTTTCTCTTTCCTGGGATATTTAAGGTGTAACGAAGTGGAGGTTCTTGTCAACAGAGCAGCCCTAAACTTTGGGGTGCCTGTGTCTTGCTGATTTTTAGTTTTCCCAATTTATACGCCCATGAGTGCAAGTGCCCTGTGCTCTCTAAGCTGAGTTTTTTAGATGTTTCAGGACACACCGTACACTTCTCCAGAGTGGCTGTTGGCAATTTACATCCCTCCCATCAGCGTAGCCAGGCTCCCGTTTCTCCATGGCCTGTCCTGCATTTCTGGTTTTGACACTCTATTCAGCATGGCCCTTTTGACCGATGGGAAGCGAGACTTCTTTGTAGCGCTGATTTGCCTTTCCAGGTTGCTTGGTTGGCCAAAAAGGGCGTATGCGTTTTTTCCTGAATATATTCAGGAAAAAACGCATACGCCCTTTTTGGCCAAGGGCATCATTGTCGAGGTTTTGCCGCTTTTCCTGTGCTTTAAAGGCGATTCGAATCTCCCTCCTGAAATCTGTTTCCTGCAATTCTGCCTTGCTTTCCAATCCTCTTCGTTGCCTTCCCTCAATATATTTGTGGACGAGAGTTATCATTTATAAGTCTGCAGGTTTGTGAATTGCAGTGCCCCTGAGCTCCATTTTTCAACTCGCTTTCTTGGGAGCTGGCCGCAAAAGCGCAGGATTGCTTCAGGCCCTATTCTGGTCCCGGGCGGCAGGCTGAGCCTGTGGTTAATTCTTCTTCCTGATGGGGAAGTAGAGTGACCTGTGCCTGTCCCAACACCTAGAGCTAGTCTCTCATTGGTTCCCACTCTTCCCGTTCATCCTCAGGACAAATTGCAACCTGTACGGAACAGGAGGTTAAAGGTGCTGATTCTCCAAGGAGGGAGATTGCTACTAAAGCGGCTGGAATGGCGAACCCGAGCACAAGGAGATGAGAAATGAGGTGCGTTTTGGAAACCTTTCCCGATCACACGGTGTACCATCTTCTGGGTTTCTCATGCATGTTTTCGATGTAGGAAGATGCCCTTGAACCTGGAGATTTGGGACCCATGGGATGGATATCACGCAGTATTACTTTAAAGGGTCTGCGTTTCCTCACCCAACCTCACCAAACCTCTCAGCCCCAAGAGTGTCCACCCTTATGTCTCCATCAGCTGTGGGCCTAGATATGGTCAATCCAGGTGGCATCACAGCCCCTGAACGAATTTTGTAAGAATTTCTCTCTCTTTCACTGTCTTTGTTTCACGGGTTTTTAAAAGTAATTGATTTTTATAATGGGGTTTAGCTGCTTTTCACTGCTGTGTTTCTGCCGCTTTACACCCACTTGACTCACTTACAGAGAGATATCAAAACATAGGTTTTAAGCTTCTTACTAGTCAGATATATTCTTGGGCGGTGAATAGGGGGTGTTGAGTCCAATTCACTGATCAAGGAGTAGGTCTTGTCTATTACGTATTGGGTTTATGGAACGGTATCTGACCTAATTTGAAACCCTTGTTTTATGCATCACCCCACCTCACCTTTCCCGTTAAGCAGCCATAGTGTGTTTTCTAAACGTGGGACTCTGTTCTGTTTTGTAATTCAGTTCAAGGGTAGCGGTTTATACATTCCCTCTATAAGTGATATCTTATGATAAGTGTCTTTTTCTGTGTGACTTATTTCACTTAGAATCGTCGTACCTAAACCACTCATCATGCTGCTACTAGCCTTATGACGTTGATTTCATGGCTGAGTGATATTCCATTGTACATAAGGACCACAACTTCTTTATCCATTTTTCTCTTTCCTGGGATATTTAAGGTGTAACGAAGTGGAGGTTCTTGTCAACAGAGCAGCCCTAAACTTTGGGGTGCCTGTGTCTTGCTGATTTTTAGTTTTCCCAATTTATACGCCCATGAGTGGAAGTGCCCTGTGCTCTCTAAGCTGAGTTTTTTAGATGTTTCAGGACACACCGTACACTTCTCCAGAGTGGCTGTTGGCAATTTACATCCCTCCCATCAGCGTAGCCAGGCTCCCGTTTCTCCATGGCCTCTCCTGCATTTCTGGTTTTGACACTTTATTCAGCATGGCCCTTTTGACCGATGGGAAGCGAGACTTCTTTGTAGCGCTGATTTGCCTTTCCAGGTTGCTTGGTTGGCCAAAAAGGGCGTATGCGTTTTTTCCTGAATATATTCAGGAAAAAACGCATACGCCCTTTTTGGCCAAGGGCATCATTGTCGAGGTTTTGCCGCTTTTCCTGTGCTTTAAAGGCGATTCGAATCTCCCTCCTGAAATCTGTTTCCTGCAATTCTGCCTTGCTTTCCAATCCTCTTCGTTGCCTTCCCTCAATATATTTGTGGACGAGAGTTATCATTTATAAGTCTGCAGGTTTGTGAATTGTAGTGCCCCTGAGCTCCATTTTTCAACTCGCTTTCTTGGGAGCTGGCCGCAAAAGCGCAGGATTGCTTCAGGCCCTATTCTGGTCCCGGGCGGCAGGCTGAGCCTCTGGTTAATTCTTCTTCCTGATGGGAAAGTAGAGTGACCTGTGCCTGTCCCAACACCTAGAGCTAGTCTCTCATTGGTTCCCACTCTTCCCGTTCATCCTCAGGACAAATTGCAACCTGTACGGAACAGGAGGTTAAAGGTGCTGATTCTCCAAGGAGGGAGATTGCTACTAAAGCGGCTGGAATGGCGAACCCGAGCACAAGGAGATGAGAAATGAGGTGCGTTTTGGAAACCTTTCCCGATCACACGGTGTACCATCTTCTGGGTTTCTCATGCATGTTTTCGATGTAGGAAGATGCCCTTGAACCTGGAGATTTGGGACCCATGGGATGGATATCACGCAGTATTACTTTAAAGGGTCTGCGTTTCCTCACCCAACCTCACCAAACCTCTCAGCCCCAAGAGTGTCCACCCTTATGTCTCCATCAGCTGTGGGTCTAGATATGGTCAATCCAGGTGGCATCACAGCCCCTGAACGAATTTTGTAAGAATTTCTCTCTCTTTCACTGTCTTTGTTTCACGGGTTTTTAAAAGTAATTGATTTTTATAATGGGGTTTAGCTGCTTTTCACTGCTGTGTTTCTGCCGCTTTACACCCACTTGACTCACTTACAGAGAGATATCAAAACATAGGTTTTAAGATTCTTACTAGTCAGATATATTCTTGGGCGGTGAATAGGGGGTGTTGAGTCCAATTCACTGATCAAGGAGTAGGTCTTGGCTATTACATATTGGGTTTATCGAACCGTATCTGACCTAATTTGAAACCCTTGTTTTATGCATCACCCCACCTCACCTTTCCCGTTAAGCAGCCATAGTGTGTTTTCTAAACGTGGGACTCTGTTTTGTTTTGTAATTCAGTTCAAGGGTAGCGGTTTATACATTGCCTCTATAAGTGATATCTTATGATAAGTGTCTTTTTCTGTGTGACTTTTTTCACTTAGAATCGTCGTACCTAAATCCACTCATCATGCTGCTACTAGCCTTATGACGTTGATTTCATGGCTGAGTGATATTCCATTGTACATAAGGACCACAACTTCTTTATCCATTTTTCTCTTTCCTGGGATATTTAAGGTGTAACGAAGTGGAGGTTCTTGTCAACAGAGCAGCCCTAAACTTTGAGGTGCCTGTGTCTTGCTGATTTTTAGTTTTCCCAATTTATACGCCCATGAGTGGAAGTGCCGTGTGCTCTCTAAGCTGAGTTTTTTAGATGTTTCAGGACACACCGTACACTTCTCCAGAGTGGCTGTTGGCAATTTACATCCCACCCATCAGCGTAGCCAGGCTCCCGTTTCTCCATGGCCTGTCCTGCATTTCTGGTTTTGACACTTTATTCAGCATGGCCCTTTTGACCGATGGGAAGCGAGACTTCTTTGTAGCGCTGATTTGCCTTTCCAGGTTGCTTGGTTGGCCAAAAAGGGCGTATGCGTTTTTTCCTGAATATATTCAGGAAAAAACGCATACGCCCTTTTTGGCCAAGGGCATCATTGTCGAGGTTTTGCCGCTTTTCCTGTGCTTTAAAGGCGATTCGAATCTCCCTCCTGAAATCTGTTTCCTGCAATTCTGCCTTGCTTTCCAATCCTCTTCGTTGCCTTCCCTCAATATATTTGTGGACGAGAGTTATCATTTATAAGTCTGCAGGTTTGTGAATTGCAGTGCCCCTGAGCTCCATTTTTCAACTCGCTTTCTTGGGAGCTGGCCGCAAAAGCGCAGGATTGCTTCAGGCCCTATTCTGGTCCCGGGCGGCAGGCTGAGCCTGTGGTTAATTCTTCTTCCTGATGGGGAAGTAGAGTGACCTGTGCCTGTCCCAACACCTAGAGCTAGTCTCTCATTGGTTCCCACTCTTCCCGTTCATCCTCAGGACAAATTGCAACCTGTACGGAACAGGAGGTTAAAGGTGCTGATTCTCCAAGGAGGGAGATTGCTAGTAAAGCGGCTGGAATGGCGAACCCGAGCACAAGGAGATGAGAAATGAGGTGCGTTTTGGAAACCTTTCCCGATCACACGGTGTACCATCTTCTGGGTTTCTCATGCATGTTTTCGATGTAGGAAGATGCCCTTGAACCTGGAGATTTGGGACCTTTGGGATGGGAACCACGCAGTATTACTTTAAAGGGTCTGCGTTTCCTCACCCAACCTCACCAAACCTCTCAGCCCCAAGAGTGTCCACCCTTATGTCTCCATCAGCTGTGGGTCTAGATATGGTCAATCCAGGTGGCATCACAGCCCCTGAACGAATTTTTTAAGAATTTCTCTCTCTTTCACTGTCTTTGTTTCACGGGTTTTTAAAAGTAATTGATTTTTATAATGGGGTTTAGCTGCTTTTCACTGCTGTGTTTCTGCCGCTTTACACCCACTTGACTCACTTACAGAGAGATATCAAAACATAGGTTTTAAGCTTCTTACTAGTCAGATATATTCTTGGGCGGTGAATAGGGGGTGTTGAGTCCAATTCACTGATCAAGGAGTAGGTCTTGGCTATTACATATTGGGTTTATGGAACGGTATCTGACCTAATTTGAAACCCTTGTTTTATGCATCACCCCACCTCACCTTTCCCGTTAAGCAGCCATAGTGTGTTTTCTAAACGTGGGACTCTGGTCTGTTTTGTAATTCAGTTCAAGGGTAGCGGTTTTTACATTCCCTCTATAAGTGATATCTTATGATAAGTGTCTTTTTCTGTGTGACTTATTTCACTTAGAATCGTCGTACCTAAATCCACTCATCATGCTGCTACTAGCCTTATGACGTTGATTTCATGGCTGAGTGATATTCCATTGTACATAAGGACCACAACTTCTTTATCCATTTTTCTCTTTCCTGGGATATTTAAGGTGTAACGAAGTGGAGGTTCTTGTCAACAGAGCAGCCCTAAACTTTGGGGTGCCTGTGTCTTGCTGATTTTCAGTTTTCCCAATTTATACGCCCATGAGTGGAAGTGCCCTGTGCTCTCTAAGCTGAGTTTTTTAGATGTTTCAGGACACACCGTACACTTCTCCAGAGTGGCTGTTGGCAATTTACATCCCTCCCATCAGCGTAGCCAGGCTCCCGTTTCTCCATGGCCTGTCCTGCATTTCTGGTTTTGACACTTTATTCAGCATGGCCCTTTTGACCGATGGGAAGCGAGACTTCTTTGTAACGCTGATTTGCCTTTCCAGGTTGCTTGGTTGGCCAAAAAGGGCGTATGCGTTTTTTCCTGAATATATTCAGGAAAAAACGCATACGCCCTTTTTGGCCAAGGGCATCATTGTCGAGGTTTTGCCGCTTTTCCTGTGCTTTAAAGGCGATTCGAATCTCCCTCCTGAAATCTGTTTCCTGCAATTCTGCCTTGCTTTCCAATCCTCTTCGTTGCCTTCCCTCAATATATTTGTGGACGAGACTTATCATTTATAAGTCTGCAGGTTTGTGAATTGCAGTGCCCCTGAGCTCCATTTTTCAACAAGCTTTCTTGGGAGCTGGCCGCAAAAGCGCAGGATTGCTTCAGGCCCTATTCTGGTCCCGGGCGGCAGGCTGAGCCTGTGGTTAATTCTTCTTCCTGATGGGGAAGTAGAGTGACCTGTGCCTGTCCCAACACCTAGAGCTAGTCTCTCATTGGTTCCCACTCTTCCCGTTCATCCTCAGGACAAATTGCAACCTGTACGGAACAGGAGGTTAAAGGTGCTGACTCTCCAAGGAGGGAGATTGCTACTAAAGCGGCTGGAATGGCGAACCCGAGCATAAGGAGATGAGAAATGAGGTGCGTTTTGGAAACCTTTCCCGATCACACGGTGTACCATCTTCTGGGTTTCTCATGCATGTTTTCGATGTAGGAAGATGCCCTTGAACCTGGAGATTTGGGACCCATGGGATGGGAACCACGCAGTATTACTTTAAAGGGTCTGCGTTTCCTCACCCAACCTCACCAAACCTCTCAGCCCCAAGAGTGTCCACCCCTATGTCTCCATCAGCTGTGGGTCTAGATATGGTCAATCCAGGTGGATTCACAGCCCCTGAACGAATTTTGTAAGAATTTCTCTCTCTTTCACTGTCTTTGTTTCACGGGTTTTTAAAAGTAATTGATTTTTATAATGGGGTTTAGCTGCTTTTCACTGCTGTGTTTCTGCCGCTTTACACCCACTTGACTCACTTACAGAGAGATATCAAAACATAGGTTTTAAGCTTCTTACTAGTCAGATATATTCTTGGGCGGTGAATAGGGGGTGTTGAGTCCAATTCACTGATCAAGGAGTAGGTCTTGGCTATTACATATTGGGTTTATGGAACGGTATCTGACCTAATTTGAAACCCTTGTTTTATGCATCACCCCACCTCACCTTTCCCGTTAAGCAGCCATAGTGTGTTTTCTAAACGTGGGACTCTGTTCTGTTTTGTAATTCAGTTCAAGGGTAGCGGTTTTTACATTCCCTCTATAAGTGATATCTTATGATAAGTGTCTTTTTCTGTGTGACTTATTTCACTTAGAATCGTCGTACCTAAATCCACTCATCATGCTGCTACTAGCCTTATGACGTTGATTTCATGGCTGAGTGATATTCCATTGTACATAAGGACCACAACTTCTTTATCCATTTTTCTCTTTCCTGGGATATTTAAGGTGTAACGAAGTGGAGGTTCTTGTCAACAGAGCAGCCCTAAACTTTGGGGTGCCTGTGTCTTGCTGATTTTTAGTTTTCCCAATTTATACGCCCATGAGTGGAAGTGCCCTGTGCTCTCTAAGCTGAGTTTTTTAGATGTTTCAGGACACACCGTACACTTCTCCAGAGTGGCTGTTGGCAATTTACATCCCTCCCATCAGCGTAGCCAGGCTCCCGTTTCTCCATGGCCTGTCCTGCATTTCTGGTTTTGACACTTTATTCAGCATGGCCCTTTTGACCGATGGGAAGCGAGACTTCTTTGTAGCGCTGATTTGCCTTTCCAGGTTGCTTGGTTGGCCAAAAAGGGCGTATGCGTTTTTTCCTGAATATATTCAGGAAAAAACGCATACGCCCTTTTTGGCCAAGGGCATCATTGTCGAGGTTTTGCCGCTTTTCCTGTGCTTTAAAGGCGATTCGAATCTCCCTCCTGAAATCTGTTTCCTGCAATTCTGCCGTGGTTTCCAATCCTCTTCGTTGCCTTCCCTCAATATATTTGTGGACGAGAGTTATCATTTATAAGTCTGCAGGTTTGTGAATTGCAGTGCCCCTGAGCTCCATTTTTCAACTCGCTTTCTTGGGAGCTGGCCGCAAAAGCGCAGGATTGCTTCAGGCCCTATTCTGGTCCCGGGCGGCAGGCTGAGCCTGTGGTTAATTCTTCTTCCTGATGGGGAAGTAGAGTGACCTGTGCCTGTCCCAACACCTAGAGCTAGTCTCTCATTGGTTCCCACTCTTCCCGTTCATCCTCAGGACAAATTGCAACCTGTACGGAACAGGAGGTTAAAGGTGCTGATTCTCCAAGGAGGGAGATTGCTACTAAAGCGGCTGGAATGGCGAACCCGAGCATAAGGAGATGAGAAATGAGGTGCGTTTTGGAAACCTTTCCCGATCACACGGTGTACCATCTTCTGGGTTTCTCATGCATGTTTTCGATGTAGGAAGATGCCCTTGAACCTGGAGATTTGGGACCTTTGGGATGGGAACCACGCAGTATTACTTTAAAGGGTCTGCGTTTCCTCACCCAACCTCACCAAACCTCTCAGCCCCAAGAGTGTCCACCCTTATGTCTCCATCAGCTGTGGGTCTAGATATGGTCAATCCAGGTGGCATCACAGCCCCTGAACGAATTTTGTAAGAATTTCTCTCTCTTTCACTGTCTTTGTTTCACGGGTTTTTAAAAGTAATTGATTTTTATAATGGGGTTTAGCTGCTTTTCACTGCTGTGTTTCTGCCGCTTTACACCCACTTGACTCACTTACAGAGAGATATCAAAACATAGGTTTTAAGCTTCTTACTAGTCAGATATATTCTTGGGCGGTGAATAGGGGGTGTTGAGTCCAATTCACTGATCAAGGAGTAGGTCTTGGCTATTACATATTGGGTTTATGGAACGGTATCTGACCTAATTTGAAACCCTTGTTTTATGCATCACCCCACCTCACCTTTCCCGTTAAGCAGCCATAGTGTGTTTTCTAAACGTGGGACTCTGGTCTGTTTTGTAATTCAGTTCAAGGGTAGCGGTTTTTACATTCCCTCTATAAGTGATATCTTACGATAAGTGTCTTTTTCTGTGTGACTTATTTCACTTAGAATCGTCGTACCTGAATCCACTCATCATGCTGCTACTAGCCTTATGACGTTGATTTCATGGCTGAGTGATATTCCATTGTACATAAGGACCACAACTTCTTTATCCATTTTTCTCTTTCCTGGGATATTTAAGGTGTAACGAAGTGGAGGTTCTTGTCAACAGAGCAGCCCTAAACTTTGGGGTGCCTGTGTCTTGCTGATTTTTAGTTTTCCCAATTTATACGCCCATGAGTGGAAGTGCCCTGTGCTCTCTAAGCTGAGTTTTTTAGATGTTCCAGGACACACCGTACACTTCTCCAGAGTGGCTGTTGGCAATTTACATCCCTCCCATCAGCGTAGCCAGGCTCCCGTTTCTCCATGGCCTGTCCTGCATTTCTGGTTTTGACACTTTATTCAGCATGGCCCTTTTGACCGATGGGAAGCGAGACTTCTTTGTAACGCTGATTTGCCTTTCCAGGTTGCTTGGTTGGCCAAAAAGGGCGTATGCGTTTTTTCCTGAATATATTCAGGAAAAAACGCATACGCCCTTTTTGGCCAAGGGCATCATTGTCGAGGTTTTGCCGCTTTTCCTGTGCTTTAAAGGCGATTCGAATCTCCCTCCTGAAATCTGTTTCCTGCAATTCTGCCTTGCTTTCCAATCCTCTTCGTTGCCTTCCCTCAATAAATTTGTGGACGAGAGTTATCATTTATAAGTCTGCAGGTTTGTGAATTGCAGTGCCCCTGAGCTCCATTTTTCAACTCGCTTTCTTGGGAGCTGGCCACAAAAGCGCAGGTTTGCTTCAGGCCCTATTCTGGTCCCGGGAGGCAGGCTGAGCCTGTGGTTAATTCTTCTTCCTGATGGGAAAGTAGAGTGACCTGTGCCTGTCCCTACACCTAGAGCTAGTCTCTCATTGGTTCCCACTCTTCCCGTTCATCCTCAGGACAAATTGCAACCTGTACGGAACAGGAGGTTAAAGGTGCTGATTCTCCAAGGAGGGAGATTGCTAGTAAAGCGGCTGGAATGGCGAACCCGAGCACAAGGAGATGAGAAATGAGGTGCGTTTTGGAAACCTTTCCCGATCACACGGTGTACCATCTTCTGGGTTTCTCATGCATGTTTTCGATGTAGGAAGATGCCCTTGAACCTGGAGATTTGGGACCCATGGGATGGGTACCACGCAGTATTACTTTAAAGGGTCTGCGTTTCCTCACTCAACCTCACCAAACCTCTCAGCCCCAAGAGTGTCCACCCTTATGTCTCCATCAGCTGTGGGTCTAGATATGGTCAATCCAGGTGGCATCACAGCCCCTGAACGAATTTTGTAAGAATTTCCCTCTCTTTCACTGTCTTTGTTTCACGGGTTTTTAAAAGTAATTGATTTTTATAATGGGGTTTAGCTGCTTTTCACTGCTGTGTTTCTGCCGCTTTACACCCACTTGACTCACTTACAGAGAGATATCAAAACATAGGTTTTAAGATTCTTACTAGTCAGATATATTCTTGGGCGGTGAATAGGGGGTGTTGAGTCCAATTCACTGATCAAGGAGTAGGTCTTGTCTATTACATATTGGGTTTATGGAACCGTATCTGACCTAATTTGAAACCCTTGTTTTATGCATCACCCCACCTCACCTTTCCCGTTAAGCAGCCATAGTGTGTTTTCTAAACGTGGGACTCTGTTTTGTTTTGTAATTCAGTTCAAGGGTAGCGGTTTATACATTCCCTCTATAAGTGATATCTTATGATAAGTGTCTTTTTCTGTGTGACTTTTTTCACTTAGAATCGTCGTACCTAAATCCACTCATCATGCTGCTACTAGCCTTATGACGTTGATTTCATGGCTGAGTGATATTCCATTGTACATAAGGACCACAACTTCTTTATCCATTTTTCTCTTTCCTGGGATATTTAAGGTGTAACGAAGTGGAGGTTCTTGTCAACAGAGCAGCCCTAAATTTGAGGTGCCTGTGTCTTGCTGATTTTTAGTTTTCCCAATTTATACGCCCATGAGTGGAAGTGCCCTGTGCTCTCTAAGCTGAGTTTTTTAGATGTTTCAGGACACACCGTACACTTCTCCAGAGTGGCTGTTGGCAATTTACATCCCACCCATCAGCGTAGCCAGGCTCCCGTTTCTCCATGGCCTGTCCTGCATTTCTGGTTTTGACACTTTATTCAGCATGGCCCTTTTGACCGATGGGAAGCGAGACTTCTTTGTAGCGCTGATTTGCCTTTCCAGGTTGCTTGGTTGGCCAAAAAGGGCGTATGCGTTTTTTCCTGAATATATTCAGGAAAAAACGCATACGCCCTTTTTGGCCAAGGGCATCATTGTCGAGGTTTTGCCGCTTTTCCTGTGCTTTAAAGGCGATTCGAATCTCCCTCCTGAAATCTGTTTCCTGCAATTCTGCCTTGCTTTCCAATCCTCTTCGTTGCCTTCCCTCAATATATTTGTGGACGAGAGTTATCATTTATAAGTCTGCAGGTTTGTGAATTGCAGTGCCCCTGAGCTCCATTTTTCAACTCGCTTTCTTGGGAGCTGGCCACAAAAGCGCAGGATTGCTTCAGGCCCTATTCTGGTCCCAGGCGGCAGGCTGAGCCTGTGGTTAATTCTTCTTCCTGATGGGAAAGTAGAGTGACCTGTGCCTGTCCCAACACCTAGAGCTAGTCTCTCATTGGTTCCCACTCTTCCCGTTCATCCTCAGGACAAATTGCAACCTGTACGGAACAGGAGGTTAAAGGTGCTGATTCTCCAAGGAGGGAGATTGTTACTAAAGCGGCTGGAATGGCGAACCCGAGCATAAGGAGATGAGAAATGAGGTGCGTTTTGGAAACCTTTCCCGATCACACGGTGTACCATCTTCTGGGTTTCTCATGCATGTTTTCGATGTAGGAAGATGCCCTTGAACCTGGAGATTTGGGACCCATGGGATGGGAACCACGCAGTATTACTTTAAAGGGTCTGCGTTTCCTCACCCAACCTCACCAAACCTCTCAGCCCCAAGAGTGTCCACCCCTATGTCTCCATCAGCTGTGGGTCTAGATATGGTCAATCCAGGTGGCATCACAGCCCCTGAACGAATTTTGTAAGAATTTCTCTCTCTTTCACTGTCTTTGTTTCACGGGTTTTTAAAAGTAATTGATTTTTATAATGGGGTTTAGCTGCTTTTCACTGCTGTGTTTCTGCCGCTTTACACCCACTTGATTTACTTACAGAGAGATATCAAAACATAGGTTTTAAGCTTCTTACTAGTCAGATATATTCTTGGGCGGTGAATAGGGGGTGTTGAGTCCAATTCACTGATCAAGGAGTAGGTCTTGTCTATTACATATTGGGTTTATGGAACGGTATCTGACCTAATTTGAAACCCTTGTTTTATGCATCACCCCACCTCACCTTTCCCGTTAAGCAGCCATAGTGTGTTTTCTAAACGTGGGACTCTGTTCTGTTTTGTAATTCAGTTCAAGGGTAGCGGTTTCTACATTCCCCCTATAAGTGATATCTTATGATAAGTGTCTTTTTCTGTGTGACTTATTTCACTTAGAATCATCGTACCTAAATCCACTCATCATGCTGCTACTAGCCTTATGACGTTGATTTCATGGCTGAGTGATATTCCATTGTACATAAGGACCACAACTTCTTTATCCATTTTTCTCTTTCCTGGGATATTTAAGGTGTAACGAAGTGGAGGTTCTTGTCAACAGAGCAGCCCTAAACTTTGGGGTGCCTGTGTCTTGCTGATTTTTAGTTTTCCCAATTTATACGCCCATGAGTGGAAGTGCCCTGTGCTCTCTAAGCTGAGTTTTTTAGATGTTTCAGGACACACCGTACACTTCTCCAGAGTGGCTGTTGGCAATTTACATCCCTCCTATCAGCGTAGCCAGGCTCCCGTTTCTCCATGGCCTGTCCTGCATTTCTGGTTTTGACACTTTATTCAACATGGCCCTTTTGACCGATGGGAAGCGAGACTTCTTTGTAGCGCTGATTTGCCTTTCCAGGTTGCTTGGTTGGCCAAAAAGGGCGTATGCGTTTTTTCCTGAATATATTCAGGAAAAAAACGCATACGCCCTTTTTGGCCAAGGGCATCATTGTCGAGGTTTTGCCGCTTTTCCTGTGCTTTAAAGGCGATTCGAATCTCCCTCCTGAAATCTGTTTCCTGCAATTCTGCCTTGCTTTCCAATCCTCTTCGTTGCCTTCCCTCAATATATTTGTGGACGAGAGTTATCATTTATAAGTCTGCAGGTTTGTGAATTGCAGTGCCCCTGAGCTCCATTTTTCAACTCGCTTTCTTGGGAGCTGGCCGCAAAAGCGCAGGATTGCTTCAGGCCCTATTCTGGTCCCGGGCGGCAGGCTGAGCCTGTGGTTAATTCTTCTTCCTGATGGGGAAGTAGAGTGACCTGTGCCTGTCCCAACACCTAGAGCTAGTCTCTCATTGGTTCCCACTCTTCCCGTTCATCCTCAGGACAAATTGCAACCTGTACGGAACAGGAGGTTAAAGGTGCTGATTCTCCAAGGAGGGAGATTGCTACTAAAGCGGCTGGAATGGCGAACCTGAGCATAAGGAGATGAGAAATGAGGTGCGTTTTGGAAACCTTTCCCGATCACACGGTGTACCATCTTCTGGGTTTCTCATGCATGTTTTCGATGTAGGAAGATGCCCTTGAACCTGGAGATTTGGGACCCATGGGATGGGAACCACGCAGTATTACTTTAAAGGGTCTGCGTTTCCTCACCCAACCTCACCAAACCTCTCAGCCCCAAGAGTGTCCACCCCTATGACTCCATCAGCTGTGGGTCTAGATATGGTCAATCCAGGTGGCATCACAGCCCCTGAACGAATTTTGTAAGAATTTCTCTCTCTTTCACTGTCTTTGTTTCACGGGTTTTTAAAAGTAATTGATTTTTATAATGGGGTTTAGCTGCTTTTCACTGCTGTGTTTCTGCCGCTTTACACCCACTTGACTCACTTACAGAGAGATATCAAAACATAGGTTTTAAGCTTCCTACTAGTCAGATATATTCTTGGGCGGTGAATAGGGGGTGTTGAGTCCAATTCACTGATCAAGGAGTAGGTCTTGGCTATTACATATTGGGTTTATGGAACGGTATCTGACCTAATTTGAAACCCTTGTTTTATGCATCACCCCACCTCACCTTTCCCGTTAAGCAGCCATAGTGTGTTTTCTAAACGTGGGACTCTGTTCTGTTTTGTAATTCAGTTCAAGGGTAGCGGTTTATACATTCCCTCTATAAGTGATATCTTATGATAAGTGTCATTTTCTGTGTGACTTATTTCACTTAGAATCGTCGTACCTAAATCCACTCATCATGCTGCTACTAGCCTTATGACGTTGATTTCATGGCTGAGTGATATTCCATTGTACATAAGGACCACAACTTCTTTATCCATTTTTCTCTTTCCTGGGATATTTAAGGTGTAACGAAGTGGAGGTTCTTGTCAACAGAGCAGCCCTAAACTTTGGGGTGCCTGTGTCTTGCTGATTTTTAGTTTTCCCAATTTATACACCCATGAGTGGAAGTGCCCTGTGCTCTCTAAGCTGAGTTTTTTAGATGTTTCAGGACACACCGTACACTTCTGCAGAGTGGCTGTTGGCAATTTACATCCCTCCCATCAGCGTAGCCAGGCTCCCGTTTCTCCATGGCCTGTCCTGCATTTCTGGTTTTGACACTTTATTCAGCATGGCCCTTTTGACCGATGGGAAGCGAGACTTCTTTGTAGCGCTGATTTGCCTTTCCAGGTTGCTTGGTTGGCCAAAAAGGGCGTATGCGTTTTTTCCTGAATATATTCAGGAAAAAACGCATACGCCCTTTTTGGCCAAGGGCATCATTGTCGAGGTTTTGCCGCTTTTCCTGTGCTTTAAAGGCGATTCGAATCTCCCTCCTGAAATCTGTTTCCTGCAATTCTGCCTTGCTTTCCAATCCTCTTCGTTGCCTTCCCTCAATATATTTGTGGACGAGAGTTATCATTTATAAGTCTGCAGGTTTGTGAATTGCAGTGCCCCTGAGCTCCATTTTTCAACTCGCTTTCTTGGGAGCTGGCCGCAAAAGCGCAGGATTGCTTCAGGCCCTATTCTGGTCCCGGGCGGCAGGCTGAGCCTGTGGTTAATTCTTCTTCCTGATGGGAAAGTAGAGTGACCTGTGCCTGTCCCAACACCTAGAGCTAGTCTCTCATTGGTTCCCACTCTTCCCGTTCATCCTCAGGACAAATTGCAACCTGTACGGAACAGGAGGTTAAAGGTGCTGATTCTCCAAGGAGGGAGATTGCTACTAAAGGGGCTGGAATGGCGAACCCGAGCATAAGGAGATGAGAAATGAGGTGCGTTTTGGAAACCTTTCCCGATCACACGGTGTACCATCTTCTGGGTTTCTCATGCATGTTTTCGATGTAGGAAGATGCCCTTGAACCTGGAGATTTGGGACCCATGGGATGGGAACCACGCAGTATTACTTTAAAGGGTCTGCGTTTCCTCACCCAACCTCACCAAACCTCTCAGCCCCAAGAGTGTCCACCCCTATGTCTCCATCAGCTGTGGGTCTAGATATGGTCAATCCAGGTGGCATCACAGTCCCTGAACGAATTTTGTAAGAATTTCTCTCTCTTTCACTGTCTTTGTTTCACGGGTTTTTAAAAGTAATTGATTTTTATAATGGGGTTTAGCTGCTTTTCACTGCTGTGTTTCTGCCGCTTTACACCCACTTGACTCACTTACAGAGAGATATCAAAACATAGGTTTTAAGCTTCTTACTAGTCAGATATATTCTTGGGCGGTGAATAGGGGGTGTTGAGTCCAATTCACTGATCAAGGAGTAGGTCTTGGCTATTACATATTGGGTTTATGGAACGGTATCTGAGCTAATTTGAAACCCTTGTTTTATGCATCACCCCACCTCACCTTTCCCGTTAAGCAGCCATAGTGTGTTTTCTAAACGTGGGACTCTGTTCTGTTTTGTAATTCAGTTCAAGGGTAGCGGTTTTTACATTCCCTCTATAAGTGATATCTTATGATAAGTGTCTTTTTCTGTGTGACTTATTTCACTTAGAATCGTCGTACCTAAATCCACTCTTCATGCTGCTACTAGCCTTATGACGTTGATTTCATGGCTGAGTGATATTCCATTGTACATAAGGACCACAACTTCTTTATCCATTTTTCTCTTTCCTGGGATATTTAAGGTGTAACGAAGTGGAGGTTCTTGTCAACAGAGCAGCCCTAAACTTTGGGGTGCCTGTGTCTTGCTGATTTTTAGTTTTCCCAATTTATACGCCCATGAGTGGAAGTGCCCTGTGCTCTCTAAGCTGAGTTTTTTAGATGTTTCAGGACACACCGTACACTTCTCCAGAGTGGCTGTTGGCAATTTACATCCCTCCCATCAGCGTAGCCAGGCTCCCGTTTCTCCATGGCCTGTCCTGCATTTCTGGTTTTGACACTTTATTCAGCATGGCCCTTTTGACCGATGGGAAGCGAGACTTCTTTGTAGCGCTGATTTGCCTTTCCAGGTTGCTTGGTTGGCCAAAAAGGGCGTATGCGTTTTTTCCTGAATATATTCAGGAAAAAACGCATACGCCCTTTTTGGCCAAGGGCATCATTGTCGAGGTTTTGCCACTTTTCCTGTGCTTTAAAGGCGATTCGAATCTCCCTCCTGAAATCTGTTTCCTGCAATTCTGCCTTGCTTTCCAATCCTCTTCGTTGCCTTCCCTCAATATATTTGTGGACGAGAGTTATCATTTATAAGTCTGCAGGTTTGTGAATTGCAGTGCCCCTGAGCTCCATTTTTCAACTCGCTTTCTTGGGAGCTGGCCGCAAAAGCGCAGGATTGCTTCAGGCCCTATTCTGGTCCCGGGCGGCAGGCTGAGCCTCTGGTTAATTCTTCTTCCTGATGGGGAAGTAATGTGACCTGTGCCTGTCCCAACACCTAGAGCTAGTCCCTCATTGGTTCCCACTCTTCCCGTTCATCCTCAGGACAAATTGCAACCTGTACGGAACAGGAGGTTAAAGGTGCTGATTCTCCAAGGAGGGAGATTGCTACTAAAGCGGCTGGAATGGCGAACCCGAGCACAAGGAGATGAGAAATGAGGTGCGTTTTGGAAACCTTTCCCGATTACACGGTGTACCATCTTCTGGGTTTCTCATGCATGTTTTCGATGTAGGAAGATGCCCTTGAACCTGGAGATTTGGGACCCATGGGATGGGAACCACGCAGTATTACTTTAAAGGGTCTGCGTTTCCTCACCCAACCTCACCAAACCTCTCAGCCCCAAGAGTGTCCACCCTTATGTCTCCATCAGCTGTGGGTCTAGATATGGTCAATCCAGGTGGCATCACAGCCCCTGAACGAATTTTGTAAGAATTTCTCTCTCTTTCACTGTCTTTGTTTCACGGGTTTTTAAAAGTAATTGATTTTTATAATGGGGTTTAGCTGCTTTTCACTGCTGTGTTTCTGCCGCTTTACACCCACTTGACTCACTTACAGAGAGATATCAAAACATAGTTTTTAAGCTTCTTACTAGTCAGATATATTCTTGGGCGGTGAATAGGGTGTGTTGAGTCCAATTCATTGATCAAGGAGTAGGTCTTGGCTATTACATATTGGGTTTATGGAACGGTATCTGAGCTCATTTGAAACCCTTGTTTTATGCATCACCCCACCTCACCTTTCCCGTTAAGCAGCCATAGTGTGTTTTCTAAACGTGGGACTCTGTTCTGTTTTGTAATTCAGTTCAAGGGTAGCGGTTTTTACATTCCCTCTATAAGTGATATCTTATGATAAGTGTCTTTTTCTGTGTGACTTATTTCACTTAGAATCGTCGTACCTAAATCCACTCATGATGCTGCTACTAGCCTTATGACGTTGATTTCATGGCTGAGTGATATTCCATTGTACATAAGGACCACAACTTCTTTATCCAATTTTCTCTTTCCTGGGATATTTAAGGTGTAACGAAGTGGAGGTTCTTGTCAACAGAGCAGCCCTAAACTTTGGGGTGCCTGTGTCTTGCTGATTTTTAGTTTTCCCAATTTATACGCCCATGAGTGGAAGTGCCCTGTGCTCTCTAAGCTGAGTTTTTTAGATGTTTCAGGACACACCGTACACTTCTCCAGAGTGGCTGTTGGCAATTTACATCCCTCCCATCAGCGTAGCCAGGCTCCCGTTTCTCCATGGCCTGTCCTGCATTTCTGGTTTTGACACTTTATTCAGCATGGCCCTTTTGACCGATGGGAAGCGAGACTTCTTTGTAGCGCTGATTTGCCTTTCCAGGTTGCTTGGTTGGCCAAAAAGGGCGTATGCGTTTTTTCCTGAATATATTCAGGAAAAAACGCATACGCCCTTTTTGGCCAAGGGCATCATTGTCGAGGTTTTGCCACTTTTCCTGTGCTTTAAAGGCGATTCGAATCTCCCTCCTGAAATCTGTTTCCTGCAATTCTGCCTTGCTTTCCAATCCTCTTCGTTGCCTTCCCTCAATATATTTGTGGACGAGAGTTATCATTTATAAGTCTGCAGGTTTGTGAATTGCAGTGCCCCTGAGCTCCATTTTTCAACTCGCTTTCTTGGGAGCTGGCCGCAAAAGCGCAGGATTGCTTCAGGCCCTATTCTGGTCCCGGGCGGCAGGCTGAGCCTCTGGTTAATTCTTCTTCCTGATGGGGAAGTAATGTGACCTGTGCCTGTCCCAACACCTAGAGCTAGTCCCTCATTGGTTCCCACTCTTCCCGTTCATCCTCAGGACAAATTGCAACCTGTACGGAACAGGAGGTTAAAGGTGCTGATTCTCCAAGGAGGGAGATTGCTACTAAAGCGGCTGGAATGGCGAACCCGAGCACAAGGAGATGAGAAATGAGGTGCGTTTTGGAAACCTTTCCCGATTACACGGTGTACCATCTTCTGGGTTTCTCATGCATGTTTTCGATGTAGGAAGATGCCCTTGAACCTGGAGATTTGGGACCCATGGGATGGGAACCACGCAGTATTACTTTAAAGGGTCTGCGTTTCCTCACCCAACCTCACCAAACCTCTCAGCCCCAAGAGTGTCCACCCTTATGTCTCCATCAGCTGTGGGTCTAGATATGGTCAATCCAGGTGGCATCACAGCCCCTGAACGAATTTTGTAAGAATTTCTCTCTCTTTCACTGTCTTTGTTTCACGGGTTTTTAAAAGTAATTGATTTTTATAATGGGGTTTAGCTGCTTTTCACTGCTGTGTTTCTGCCGCTTTACACCCACTTGACTCACTTACAGAGAGATATCAAAACATAGTTTTTAAGCTTCTTACTAGTCAGATATATTCTTGGGCGGTGAATAGGGTGTGTTGAGTCCAATTCATTGATCAAGGAGTAGGTCTTGGCTATTACATATTGGGTTTATGGAACGGTATCTGAGCTCATTTGAAACCCTTGTTTTATGCATCACCCCACCTCACCTTTCCCGTTAAGCAGCCATAGTGTGTTTTCTAAACGTGGGACTCTGTTCTGTTTTGTAATTCAGTTCAAGGGTAGCGGTTTTTACATTCCCTCTATAAGTGATATCTTATGATAAGTGTCTTTTTCTGTGTGACTTATTTCACTTAGAATCGTCGTACCTAAATCCACTCATCATGCTGCTACTAGCCTTATGACGTTGATTTCATGGCTGAGTGATATTCCATTGTACATAAGGACCACAACTTCTTTATCCAATTTTCTCTTTCCTGGGATATTTAAGGTGTAACGAAGTGGAGGTTCTTGTCAACAGAGCAGCCCTAAACTTTGGGGTGCCTGTGTCTTGCTGATTTTTAGTTTTCCCAATTTATACGCCCATGAGTGGAAGTGCCCTGTGCTCTCTAAGCTGAGTTTTTTAGATGTTTCAGGACACACCGTACACTTCTCCAGAGTGGCTGTTGGCAATTTACATCCCTCCCATCAGCGTAGCCAGGCTCCCGTTTCTCCATGGCCTGTCCTGCATTTCTGGTTTTGACACTTTATTCAGCATGGCCCTTTTGACCGATGGGAAGCGAGACTTCTTTGTAGCGCTGATTTGCCTTTCCAGGTTGCTTGGTTGGCCAAAAAGGGCGTATGCGTTTTTTCCTGAATATATTCAGGAAAAAACGCATACGCCCTTTTTGGCCAAGGGCATCATTGTCGAGGTTTTGCCGCTTTTCCTGTGCTTTAAAGGCGATTCGAATCTCCCTCCTGCAATCTGTTTCCTGCAATTCTGCCTTGCTTTCCAATCCTCTTCGTTGCCTTCCCTCAATATATTTGTGGACGAGAGTTATCATTTATAAGTCTGCAGGTTTGTGAATTGCAGTGCCCCTGAGCTCCATTTTTCACCTCGCTTTCTTGGGAGCTGGCCTCAAAAGCGCAGGATTGCTTCAGGCCCTATTCTGGTCCCGGGCGGCAGGCTGAGCCTGTGGTTAATTCTTCTTCCTGATGGGGAAGTAGAGTGACCTGTGCCTGTCCCAACACCTAGAGCTAGACTCTCATTGGTTCCCACTCTTCCCGTTCATCCTCAGGACAAATTGCAACCTGTACGGAGCAGGAGGTTAAAGGTGCTGATTCTCCAAGGAGGGAGATTGCTAGTAAAGTGGCTGGAATGGCGAAGCCGAGCACAAGGAGATGAGAAATAAGGTGCGTTTTGGAAACCTTTCCCGATCACACGGTGTACCATCTTCTGGGTTTCTCATGCATGTTTTCGACGTAGGAAGATGCCCTTGAACCTGGAGATTTGGGACCCATGGGATGGATATCACGCAGTATTACTTTAAAGGGTCTGCGATTCCTCACCCAACCTCACCAAACCTCTCAGCCCCAAGAGTGTCCACCCCTATGTCTCCATCAGCTGTGGGTCTAGATATGGTCAATCCAGGTGGCATCACAGCCCCTGAACGAATTTTGTAAGAATTTCTCTCTCTTTCACTGTCTTTGTTTCACGGGTTTTTAAAAGTAATTGATTTTTATAATGGGGTTTAGCTGCTTTTCACTGCTGTGTTTCTGCCGCTTTACACCCACTTGACTCACTTACAGAGAGATATCAAAACATAGGTTTTAAGCTTCTTACTAGTCAGATATATTCTTGGGCGGTGAATAGGGGGTGTTGAGTCCAATTCACTGATCAAGGAGTAGGTCTTGTCTATTACGTATTGGGTTTATGGAACGGTATCTGACCTAATTTGAAACCCTTGTTTTATGCATCACCCCACCTCACCTTTCCCGTTAAGCAGCCATAGTGTGTTTTCTAAACGTGGGACTCTGTTCTGTTTTGTAATTCAGTTCAAGGGTAGCGGTTTATACATTCCCTCTATAAGTGATATCTTATGATAAGTGTCTTTTTCTGTGTGACTTATTTCACTTAGAATCGTCGTACCTAAACCACTCATCACGCTGCTACTAGCCTTATGACGTTGATTTCATGGCTGAGTGATATTCCATTGTACATAAGGACCACAACTTCTTTATCCATTTTTCTCTTTCCTGGGATATTTAAGGTGTAACGAAGTGGAGGTTCTTGTCAACAGAGCAGCCCTAAACTTTGGGGTGCCTGTGTCTTGCTGATTTTTAGTTTTCCCAATTTATACGCCCATGAGTGGAAGTGCCCTGTGCTCTCTAAGCTGAGTTTTTTAGATGTTTCAGGACACACCGTACACTTCTCCAGAGTGGCTGTTGGCAATTTACATCCCTCCCATCAGCGTAGCCAGGCTCCCGTTTCTCCATGGCCTGTCCTGCATTTCTGGTTTTGACACTTTATTCAGCATGGCCCTTTTGACCGATGGGAAGCGAGACTTCTTTGTAGCGCTGATTTGCCTTTCCAGGTTGCTTGGTTGGCCAAAAAGGGCGTATGCGTTTTTTCCTGAATATATTCAGGAAAAAACGCATACGCCCTTTTTGGCCAAGGGCATCATTGTCGAGGTTTTGCCGCTTTTCCTGTGCTTTAAAGGCGATTCGAATCTCCCTCCTGAAATCTGTTTCCTGCAATTCTGCCTTGCTTTCCAATCCTCTTCGTTGCCTTCCCTCAATATATTTGTGGACGAGAGTTATCATTTATAAGTCTGCAGGTTTGTGAATTGCAGTGCCCCTGAGCTCCATTTTTCAACTCGCTTTCTTGGGAGCTGGCCGCAAAAGCGCAGGATTGCTTCAGGCCCTATTCTGGTCCCGGGCGGCAGGCTGAGCCTCTGGTTAATTCTTCTTCCTGATGGGAAAGTAGAGTGACCTGTGCCTGTCCCAACACCTAGAGCTAGTCTCTCATTGGTTCCCACTCTTCCCGTTCATCCTCAGGACAAATTGCAACCTGTACGGAACAGGAGGTTAAAGGTGCTGATTCTCCAAGGAGGGAGATTGCTACTAAAGCGGCTGGAATGGCGAACCCGAGCACAAGGAGATGAGAAATGAGGTGCGTTTTGGAAACCTTTCCCGATCACACGGTGTACCATCTTCTGGGTTTCTCATGCATGTTTTCGATGTAGGAAGATGCCCTTGAACCTGGAGATTTGGGACCCATGGGATGGATATCACGCAGTATTACTTTAAAGGGTCTGCGTTTCCTCACCCAACCTCACCAAACCTCTCAGCCCCAAGAGTGTCCACCCTTATGTCTCCATCAGCTGTGGGTCTAGATATGGTCAATCCAGGTGGCATCACAGCCCCTGAACGAATTTTGTAAGAATTTCTCTCTCTTTCACTGTCTTTGTTTCACGGGTTTTTAAAAGTAATTGATTTTTATAATGGGGTTTAGCTGCTTTTCACTGCTGTGTTTCTGCCGCTTTACACCCACTTGACTCACTTACAGAGAGATATCAAAACATAGGTTTTAAGATTCTTACTAGTCAGATATATTCTTGGGCGGTGAATAGGGGGTGTTGAGTCCAATTCACTGATCAAGGAGTAGGTCTTGGCTATTACATATTGGGTTTATGGAACCGTATCTGACCTAATTTGAAACCCTTGTTTTATGCATCACCCCACCTCACCTTTCCCGTTAAGCAGCCATAGTGTGTTTTCTAAACGTGGGACTCTGTTTTGTTTTGTAATTCAGTTCAAGGGTAGCGGTTTATACATTCCCTCTATAAGTGATATCTTATGATAAGTGTCTTTTTCTGTGTGACTTTTTTCACTTAGAATCGTCGTACCTAAATCCACTCATCATGCTGCTACTAGCCTTATGACGTTGATTTCATGGCTGAGTGATATTCCATTGTACATAAGGACCACAACTTCTTTATCCATTTTTCTCTTTCCTGGGATATTTAAGGTGTAACGAAGTGGAGGTTCTTGTCAACAGAGCAGCCCTAAACTTTGAGGTGCCTGTGTCTTGCTGATTTTTAGTTTTCCCAATTTATACGCCCATGAGTGGAAGTGCCGTGTGCTCTCTAAGCTGAGTTTTTTAGATGTTTCAGGACACAAAGTACACTTCTCCAGAGTGGCTGTTGGCAATTTACATCCCACCCATCAGCGTAGCCAGGCTCCCGTTTCTCCATGGCCTGTCCTGCATTTCTGGTTTTGACACTTTATTCAGCATGGCCCTTTTGACCGATGGGAAGCGAGACTTCTTTGTAGCGCTGATTTGCCTTTCCAGGTTGCTTGGTTGGCCAAAAAGGGCGTATGCGTTTTTTCCTGAATATATTCAGGAAAAAACGCATACGCCCTTTTTGGCCAAGGGCATCATTGTCGAGGTTTTGCCGCTTTTCCTGTGCTTTAAAGGCGATTCGAATCTCCCTCCTGAAATCTGTTTCCTGCAATTCTGCCTTGCTTTCCAATCCTCTTCGTTGCCTTCCCTCAATATATTTGTGGACGAGAGTTATCATTTATAAGTCTGCAGGTTTGTGAATTGCAGTGCCCCTGAGCTCCATTTTTCAACTCGCTTTCTTGGGAGCTGGCCGCAAAAGCGCAGGATTGCTTCAGGCCCTATTCTGGTCCCGGGCGGCAGGCTGAGCCTGTGGTTAATTCTTCTTCCTGATGGGGAAGTAGAGTGACCTGTGCCTGTCCCAACACCTAGAGCTAGTCTCTCATTGGTTCCCACTCTTCCCGTTCATCCTCAGGACAAATTGCAACCTGTACGGAACAGGAGGTTAAAGGTGCTGATTCTCCAAGGAGGGAGATTGCTAGTAAAGCGGCTGGAATGGCGAACCCGAGCACAAGGAGATGAGAAATGAGGTGCGTTTTGGAAACCTTTCCCGATCACACGGTGTACCATCTTCTGGGTTTCTCATGCATGTTTTCGATGTAGGAAGATGCCCTTGAACCTGGAGATTTGGGACCTTTGGGATGGGAACCACGCAGTATTACTTTAAAGGGTCTGCGTTTCCTCACCCAACCTCACCAAACCTCTCAGCCCCAAGAGTGTCCACCCTTATGTCTCCATCAGCTGTGGGTCTAGATATGGTCAATCCAGGTGGCATCACAGCCCCTGAACGAATTTTTTAAGAATTTCTCTCTCTTTCACTGTCTTTGTTTCACGGGTTTTTAAAAGTAATTGATTTTTATAATGGGGTTTAGCTGCTTTTCACTGCTGTGTTTCTGCCGCTTTACACCCACTTGACTCACTTACAGAGAGATATCAAAACATAGGTTTTAAGCTTCTTACTAGTCAGATATATTCTTGGGCGGTGAATAGGGGGTGTTGAGTCCAATTCACTGATCAAGGAGTAGGTCTTGGCTATTACATATTGGGTTTATGGAACGGTATCTGACCTAATTTGAAACCCTTGTTTTATGCATCACCCCACCTCACCTTTCCCGTTAAGCAGCCATAGTGTGTTTTCTAAACGTGGGACTCTGGTCTGTTTTGTAATTCAGTTCAAGGGTAGCGGTTTTTACATTCACTCTATAAGTGATATCTTATGATAAGTGTCTTTTTCTGTGTGACTTATTTCACTTAGAATCGTCGTACCTAAATCCACTCATCATGCTGCTACTAGCCTTATGACGTTGATTTCATGGCTGAGTGATATTCCATTGTACATAAGGACCACAACTTCTTTATCCATTTTTCTCTTTCCTGGGATATTTAAGGTGTAACGAAGTGGAGGTTCTTGTCAACAGAGCAGCCCTAAACTTTGGGGTGCCTGTGTCTTGCTGATTTTCAGTTTTCCCAATTTATACGCCCATGAGTGGAAGTGCCCTGTGCTCTCTAAGCTGAGTTTTTTAGATGTTTCAGGACACACCGTACACTTCTCCAGAGTGGCTGTTGGCAATTTACATCCCTCCCATCAGCGTAGCCAGGCTCCCGTTTCTCCATGGCCTGTCCTGCATTTCTGGTTTTGACACTTTATTCAGCATGGCCCTTTTGACCGATGGGAAGCGAGACTTCTTTGTAACGCTGATTTGCCTTTCCAGGTTGCTTGGTTGGCCAAAAAGGGCGTATGCGTTTTTTCCTGAATATATTCAGGAAAAAACGCATACGCCCTTTTTGGCCAAGGGCATCATTGTCGAGGTTTTGCCGCTTTTCCTGTGCTTTAAAGGCGATTCGAATCTCCCTCCTGAAATCTGTTTCCTGCAATTCTGCCTTGCTTTCCAATCCTCTTCGTTGCCTTCCCTCAATATATTTGTGGACGAGACTTATCATTTATAAGTCTGCAGGTTTGTGAATTGCAGTGCCCCTGAGCTCCATTTTTCAACAAGCTTTCTTGGGAGCTGGCCGCAAAAGCGCAGGATTGCTTCAGGCCCTATTCTGGTCCCGGGCGGCAGGCTGAGCCTGTGGTTAATTCTTCTTCCTGATGGGGAAGTAGAGTGACCTGTGCCTGTCCCAACACCTAGAGCTAGTCTCTCATTGGTTCCCACTCTTCCCGTTCATCCTCAGGACAAATTGCAACCTGTACGGAACAGGAGGTTAAAGGTGCTGACTCTCCAAGGAGGGAGATTGCTACTAAAGCGGCTGGAATGGCGAACCCGAGCATAAGGAGATGAGAAATGAGGTGCGTTTTGGAAACCTTTCCCGATCACACGGTGTACCATCTTCTGGGTTTCTCATGCATGTTTTCGATGTAGGAAGATGCCCTTGAACCTGGAGATTTGGGACCCATGGGATGGGAACCACGCAGTATTACTTTAAAGGGTCTGCGTTTCCTCACCCAACCTCACCAAACCTCTCAGCCCCAAGAGTGTCCACCCCTATGTCTCCATCAGCTGTGGGTCTAGATATGGTCAATCCAGGTGGATTCACAGCCCCTGAACGAATTTTGTAAGAATTTCTCTCTCTTTCACTGTCTTTGTTTCACGGGTTTTTAAAAGTAATTGATTTTTATAATGGGGTTTAGCTGCTTTTCACTGCTGTGTTTCTGCCGCTTTACACCCACTTGACTCACTTACAGAGAGATATCAAAACATAGGTTTTAAGCTTCTTACTAGTCAGATATATTCTTGGGCGGTGAATAGGGGGTGTTGAGTCCAATTCACTGATCAAGGAGTAGGTCTTGGCTATTACATATTGGGTTTATGGAACGGTATCTGACCTAATTTGAAACCCTTGTTTTATGCATCACCCCACCTCACCTTTCCCGTTAAGCAGCCATAGTGTGTTTTCTAAACGTGGGACTCTGTTCTGTTTTGTAATTCAGTTCAAGGGTAACGGTTTTTACATTCCCTCTATAAGTGATATCTTATGATAAGTGTCTTTTTCTGTGTGACTTATTTCACTTAGAATCGTCGTACCTAAATCCACTCATCATGCTGCTACTAGCCTTATGACGTTGATTTCATGGCTGAGTGATATTCCATTGTACATAAGGACCACAACTTCTTTATCCATTTTTCTCTTTACTGGGATATTTAAGGTGTAACGAAGTGGAGGTTCTTGTCAACAGAGCAGCCCTAAACTTTGGGGTGCCTGTGTCTTGCTGATTTTTAGTTTTCCCAATTTATACGCCCATGAGTGGAAGTGCCCTGTGCTCTCTAAGCTGAGTTTTTTAGATGTTTCAGGACACACCGTACACTTCTCCAGAGTGGCTGTTGGCAATTTACATCCCTCCCATCAGCGTAGCCAGGCTCCCGTTTCTCCATGGCCTGTCCTGCATTTCTGGTTTTGACACTTTATTCAGCATGGCCCTTTTGACCGATGGGAAGCGAGACTTCTTTGTAGCGCTGATTTGCCTTTCCAGGTTGCTTGGTTGGCCAAAAAGGGCGTATGCGTTTTTTCCTGAATATATTCAGGAAAAAACGCATACGCCCTTTTTGGCCAAGGGCATCATTGTCGAGGTTTTGCCGCTTTTCCTGTGCTTTAAAGGCGATTCGAATCTCCCTCCTGCAATCTGTTTCCTGCAATTCTGCCTTGCTTTCCAATCCTCTTCGTTGCCTTCCCTCAATATATTTGTGGACGAGAGTTATCATTTATAAGTCTGCAGGTTTGTGAATTGCAGTGCCCCTGAGCTCCATTTTTCACCTCGCTTTCTTGGGAGCTGGCCTCAAAAGCGCAGGATTGCTTCAGGCCCTATTCTGGTCCCGGGCGGCAGGCTGAGCCTGTGGTTAATTCTTCTTCCTGATGGGGAAGTAGAGTGACCTGTGCCTGTCCCAACACCTAGAGCTAGACTCTCATTGGTTCCCACTCTTCCCGTTCATCCTCAGGACAAATTGCAACCTGTACGGAGCAGGAGGTTAAAGGTGCTGATTCTCCAAGGAGGGAGATTGCTAGTAAAGTGGCTGGAATGGCGAAGCCGAGCACAAGGATATGAGAAATAAGGTGCGTTTTGGAAACCTTTCCCGATCACACGGTGTACCATCTTCTGGGTTTCTCATGCATGTTTTCGACGTAGGAAGATGCCCTTGAACCTGGAGATTTGGGACCCATGGGATGGATATCACGCAGTATTACTTTAAAGGGTCTGCGATTCCTCACCCAACCTCACCAAACCTCTCAGCCCCAAGAGTGTCCACCCCTATGTCTCCATCAGCTGTGGGTCTAGATATGGTCAATCCAGGTGGCATCACAGCCCCTGAACGAATTTTGTAAGAATTTCTCTCTCTTTCACTGTCTTTGTTTCACGGGTTTTTAAAAGTAATTGATTTTTATAATGGGGTTTAGCTGCTTTTCACTGCTGTGTTTCTGCCGCTTTACACCCACTTGACTCACTTACAGAGAGATATCAAAACATAGGTTTTAAGCTTCTTACTAGTCAGATATATTCTTGGGCGGTGAATAGGGGGTGTTGAGTCCAATTCACTGATCAAGGAGTAGGTCTTGGCTATTACATATTGGGTTTATGGAACGGTATCTGACCTAATTTGAAACCCTTGTTTTATGCATCACCCCACCTCACCTTTCCCGTTAAGCAGCCATAGTGTGTTTTCTAAACGTGGGACTCTGTTCTGTTTTGTAATTCAGTTCAAGGGTAGCGGTTTTTACATTCCCTCTATAAGTGATATCTTATGATAAGTGTCTTTTTCTGTGTGACTTATTTCACTTAGAATCGTCGTACCTAAATCCACTCATCATGCTGCTACTAGCCTTATGACGTTGATTTCATGGCTGAGTGATATTCCATTGTACATAAGGACCACAACTTCTTTATCCATTTTTCTCTTTCCTGGGATATTTAAGGTGTAACGAAGTGGAGGTTCTTGTCAACAGAGCAGCCCTAAACTTTGGGGTGCCTGTGTCTTGCTGATTTTTAGTTTTCCCAATTTATACGCCCATGAGTGGAAGTGCCCTGTGCTCTCTAAGCTGAGTTTTTTAGATGTTTCAGGACACACCGTACACTTCTCCAGAGTGGCTGTTGGCAATTTACATCCCTCCCATCAGCGTAGCCAGGCTCCCGTTTCTCCATGGCCTGTCCTGCATTTCTGGTTTTGACACTTTATTCAGCATGGCCCTTTTGACCGATGGGAAGCGAGACTTCTTTGTAGCGCTGATTTGCCTTTCCAGGTTGCTTGGTTGGCCAAAAAGGGCGTATGCGTTTTTTCCTGAATATATTCAGGAAAAAACGCATACGCCCTTTTTGGCCAAGGGCATCATTGTCGAGGTTTTGCCGCTTTTCCTGTGCTTTAAAGGCGATTCGAATCTCCCTCCTGAAATCTGTTTCCTGCAATTCTGCCTTGCTTTCCAATCCTCTTCGTTGCCTTCCCTCAATATATTTGTGGACGAGAGTTATCATTTATAAGTCTGCAGGTTTGTGAATTGCAGTGCCCCTGAGCTCCATTTTTCAACTCGCTTTCTTGGGAGCTGGCCGCAAAAGCGCAGGATTGCTTCAGGTCCTATTCTGGTCCCGGGCGGCAGCCTGAGCCTCTGGTTAATTCTTCTTCCTGATGGGGAAGTAGAGTGACCTGTGCCTGTCCCAACACCTAGAGCTAGTCTCTCATTGGTTCCCACTCTTCCCGTTCATCCTCAGGACAAATTGCAACCTGTACGGAACAGGAGGTTAAAGGTGCTGATTCTCCAAGGAGGGAGATTGCTACTAAAGCGGCTGGAATGGCGAACCCGAGCATAAGGAGATGAGAAATGAGGTGCGTTTTGGAAACCTTTCCCGATCACACGGTGCACCATCTTCTGGGTTTCTCATGCATGTTTTCGATGTAAGAAGATGCCCTTGAACCTGGAGATTTGGGACCCATGGGATGGGAACCACGCAGTATTACTTTAAAGGGTCTGCGTTTCCTCACCCAACCTCACCAAACCTCTCAGCCCCAAGAGTGTCCATCACTATGTCTCCATCAGCTGTGGGTCTAGATATGGTCAATCCAGGTGGCATCACAGCCCCTGAACGAATTTTGTAAGAATTTCTCTCTCTTTCACTGTCTTTGTTTCACGGGTTTTTAAAAGTAATTGATTTTTATAATGGGGTTTAGCTGCTTTTCACTGCTGTGTTTCTGCCGCTTTACACCCACTTGACTCACTTACAGAGAGATATCAAAACATAGGTTTTAAGCTTCTTACTAGTCAGATATATTCTTGTGCGGTGAATAGGGGGTGTTGAGTCCAATTCACTGATCAAGGAGTAGGTCTTGTCTATTACATATTGGGTTTATGGAACGGTATCTGACCTAATTTGAAACCCTTGTTTTATGCATCACCCCACCTCACCTTTCCCGTTAAGCAGCCATAGTGTGTTTTCTAAACGTGGGACTCTGTTCTGTTTTGTAATTCAGTTCAAGGGTAGCGGTTTATACATTCCCTCTATAAGTGATATCTTATGATAAGTGTCTTTTTCTGTGTGACTTATTTCACTTAGAATCGTCGTACCTAAACCACTCATCATGCTGCTACTAGCCTTATGACGTTGATTTCATGGCTGAGTGATATTCCATTGTACATAAGGACCACAACTTCTTTATCCATTTTTCTCTTTCCTGGGATATTTAAGGTGTAACGAAGTGGAGGTTCTTGTCAACAGAGCAGCCCTAAACTTTGGGGTGCCTGTGTCTTGCTGATTTTTAGTTTTCCCAATTTATACGCCCATGAGTGGAAGTGCCCTGTGCTCTCTAAGCTGAGTTTTTTAGATGTTTCAGGACACACCGTACACTTCTCCAGAGTGGCTGTTGGCAATTTACATCCCTCCCATCAGCGTAGCCAGGCTCCCGTTTCTCCATGGCCTGTCCTGCATTTCTGGTTTTGACACTTTATTCAGCATGGCCCTTTTGACCGATGGGAAGCGAGACTTCTTTGTAGCGCTGATTTGCCTTTCCAGGTTGCTTGGTTGGCCAAAAAGGGCGTATGCGTTTTTTCCTGAATATATTCAGGAAAAAAACGCATACGCCCTTTTTGGCCAAGGGCATCATTGTCGAGGTTTTGCCGCTTTTCCTGTGCTTTAAAGGCGATTCGAATCTCCCTCCTGAAATCTGTTTCCTGCAATTCTGCCTTGCTTTCCAATCCTCTTCGTTGCCTTCCCTCAATATATTTGTGGACGAGAGTTATCATTTATAAGTCTGCAGGTTTGTGAATTGCAGTGCCCCTGAGCTCCATTTTTCAACTCGCTTTCTTGGGAGCTGGCCGCAAAAGCGCAGGATTGCTTCAGGCCTTATTCTGGTCCCGGGCGTCAGCCTCAGCCTCTGGTTAATTCTTCTTCCTGATGGGGAAGTAGAGTGACCTGTGCCTGTCCCAACACCTAGAGCTAGTCTCTCATTGGTTCCCACTCTTCCCGTTCATCCTCAGGACAAATTGCAACCTGTACGGAACAGGAGGTTAAAGGGGCTGATTCTCCACGGAGGGAGATTGCTACTAAAGTGGCTGGAATGGCGAACCCGAGCATAAGGAGATGAGAAATGAGGTGCGTTTTGGAAACCTTTCCCGATCACACGGTGTACCATCTTCTGGGTTTCTCATGCATGTTTTCGATGTAGGAAGATGCCCTTGAACCTGGAGATTTGGGACCCATGGGATGGGAACCACGCAGTATTACTTTAAAGGGTCTGCGTTTCCTCACCCAACCTCACCAAACCTCTCAGCCACAAGAGTGTCCACCCCTATGTCTCCATCAGCTGTGGGTCTAGATATGGTCAATCCAGGTGGCATCACAGCCCCTGAACGAATTTTGTAAGAATTTCTCTCTCTTTCACTGTCTTTGTTTCACGGGTTTTTAAAAGTAATTGATTTTTATAATGGGGTTTAGCTGCTTTTCACTGCTGTGTTTCTGCCGCTTTACACCCACTTGACTCACTTACAGAGAGATATCAAAACATAGGTTTTAAGCTTCTTACTAGTCAGATATATTCTTGGGCGGTGAATAGGGGGTGTTGAGTCCAATTCACTGATCAAGGAGTAGGTCTTGTCTATTACATATTGGGTTTATGGAACGGTATCTGACCTAATTTGAAACCCTTGTTTTATGCATCACCCCACCTCACCTTTCCCGTTAAGCAGCCATAGTGTGTTTTCTAAACGTGGGACTCTGGTCTGTTTTGTAATTCAGTTCAAGGGTAGCGGTTTTTACATTCCCTCTATAAGTGATATCTTATGATAAGTGTCTTTTTCTGTGTGACTTATTTCACTTAGAATCGTCGTACCTAAACCACTCATCATGCTGCTACTAGCCTTATGACGTTGATTTCATGGCTGAGTGATATTCCATTGTACATAAGGACCACAACTTCTTTATCCATTTTTCTCTTTCCTGGGATATTTAAGGTGTAACGAAGTGGAGGTTCTTGTCAACAGAGCAGCCCTAAACTTTGGGGTGCCTGTGTCTTGCTGATTTTTAGTTTTCCCAATTTATACGCCCATGAGTGGAAGTGCCCTGTGCTCTCTAAGCTGAGTTTTTTAGATGTTTCAGGACACACCGTACACTTCTCCAGAGTGGCTGTTGGCAATTTACATCCCTCCCATCAGCGTAGCCAGGCTCCCGTTTCTCCATGGCCTGTCCTGCATTTCTGGTTTTGACACTTTATTCAACATGGCCCTTTTGACCGATGGGAAGCGAGAATTCTTTGTAGCGCTGATTTGCCTTTCCAGGTTGCTTGGTTGGCCAAAAAGGGCGTATGCGTTTTTTCCTGAATATATTCAGGAAAAAAACGCATACGCCCTTTTTGGCCAAGGGCATCATTGTCGAGGTTTTGCCGCTTTTCCTGTGCTTTAAAGGCGATTCGAATCTCCCTCCTGAAATCTGTTTCCTGCAATTCTGCCTTGCTTTCCAATCCTCTTCGTTGCCTTCCCTCAATATATTTGTGGACGAGAGTTATCATTTATAAGTCTGCAGGTTTGTGAATTGCAGTGCCCCTGAGCTCCATTTTTCAACTCGCTTTCTTGGGAGCTGGCCGCAAAAGCGCAGGATTGCTTCAGGCCCTATTCTGGTCCCGGGCGGCAGGCTGAGCCTGTGGTTAATTCTTCTTCCTGATGGGGAAGTAGAGTGACCTGTGCCTGTCCCAACACCTAGAGCTAGTCTCTCATTGGTTCCCACTCTTCCCGTTCATCCTCAGGACAAATTGCAACCTGTACGGAACAGGAGGTTAAAGGTGCTGATTCTCCAAGGAGGGAGATTGCTACTAAAGCGGCTGGAATGGCGAACCCGAGCATAAGGAGATGAGAAATGAGGTGCGTTTTGGAAACCTTTCCCGATCACACGGTGTACCATCTTCTGGGTTTTTCATGCATGTTTTCGATGTAGGAAGATGCCCTTGAACCTGGAGATTTGGGACCCATGGGATGGGAACCACGCAGTATTACTTTAAAGGGTCTGCGTTTCCTCACCCAACCTCACCAAACCTCTCAGCCCCAAGAGTGTCCACCCCTATGTCTCCATCAGCTGTGGGTCTAGATATGGTCAATCCAGGTGGCATCACAGCCCCTGAACGAATTTTGTAAGAATTTCTCTCTCTTTCACTGTCTTTGTTTCACGGGTTTTTAAAAGTAATTGATTTTTATAATGGGGTTTAGCTGCTTTTCACTGCTGTGTTTCTGCCGCTTTACACCCACTTGACTCACTTACAGAGAGATATCAAAACATAGGTTTTAAGCTTCTTACTAGTCAGATATATTCTTGGGCGGTGAATAGGGGGTGTTGAGTCCAATTCACTGATCAAGGAGTAGGTCTTGGCTATTACATATTGGGTTTATGGAACGGTATCTGACCTAATTTGAAACCCTTGTTTTATGCATCACCCCACCTCACCTTTCCCGTTAAGCAGCCATAGTGTGTTTTCTAAACGTGGGACTCTGTTCTGTTTTGTAATTCAGTTCAAGGGTAGCGGTTTATACATTCCCTCTATAAGTGATATCTTATGATAAGTGTCTTTTTCTGTGTGACTTATTTCACGTAGAATCGTCGTACCTAAATCCACTCATCATGCTGCTACTAGCCTTATGACGTTGATTTCATGGCTGAGTGATATTCCATTGTACATAAGGACCACAACTTCTTTATCCATTTTTCTCTTTCCTGGGATATTTAAGGTGTAACGAAGTGGAGGTTCTTGTCAACAGAGCAGCCCTAAACTTTGGGGTGCCTGTGTCTTGCTGATTTTTAGTTTTCCCAATTTATACGCCCATGAGTGGAAGTGCCCTGTGCTCTCTAAGCTGAGTTTTTTAGATGTTTCAGGACACACCGTACACTTCTCCAGAGTGGCTGTTGGCAATTTACATCCCTCCCATCAGCGTAGCCAGGCTCCCGTTTCTCCATGGCCTGTCCTGCATTTCTGGTTTTGACACTTTATTCAGCATGGCCCTTTTGACCGATGGGAAGCGAGACTTCTTTGTAGCGCTGATTTGCCTTTCCAGGTTGCTTGGTTGGCCAAAAAGGGCGTATGCGTTTTTTCCTGAATATATTCAGGAAAAAAACGCATACGCCCTTTTTGGCCAAGGGCATCATTGTCGAGGTTTTGCCGCTTTTCCTGTGCTTTAAAGGCGATTCGAATCTCCCTCCTGAAATCTGTTTCCTGCAATTCTGCCTTGCTTTCCAATCCTCTTCGTTGCCTTCCCTCAATATATTTGTGGACGAGAGTTATCATTTATAAGTCTGCAGGTTTGTGAATTGCAGTGCCCCTGAGCTCCATTTTTCAACTCGCTTTCTTGGGAGCTGGCCGCAAAAGCGCAGGATTGCTTCAGGCCCTATTCTGGTCCCGGGCGGCAGGCTGAGCCTGTGGTTAATTCTTCTTCCTGATGGGGAAGTAGAGTGACCTGTGCCTGTCCCAACACCTAGAGCTAGTCTCTCATTGGTTCCCACTCTTCCCGTTCATCCTCAGGACAAATTGCAACCTGTACGGAACAGGAGGTTAAAGGTGCTGATTCTCCAAGGAGGGAGATTGCTACTAAAGCGGCTGGAATGGCGAACCCGAGCACAAGGAGATGAGAAATGAGGTGCGTTTTGGAAACCTTTCCCGATCACACGGTGTACCATCTTCTGGGTTTCTCATGCATGTTTTCGATGTAGGAAGATGCCCTTGAACCTGGAGATTTGGGACCCATGGGATGGATATCACGCAGTATTACTTTAAAGGGTCTGCGTTTCCTCACCCAACCTCACCAAACCTCTCAGCCCCAAGAGTGTCCACCCTTATGTCTCCATCAGCTGTGGGTCTAGATATGGTCAATCCAGGTGGCATCACAGCCCCTGAACGAATTTTGTAAGAATTTCTCTCTCTTTCACTGTCTTTGTTTCACGGGTTTTTAAAAGTAATTGATTTTTATAATGGGGTTTAGCTGCTTTTCACTGCTGTGTTTCTGCCGCTTTACACCCACTTGACTCACTTACAGAGAGATATCAAAACATAGGTTTTAAGCTTCTTACTAGTCAGATATATTCTTGGGCGGTGAATAGGGGGTGTTGAGTCCAATTCACTGATCAAGGAGTAGGTCTTGGCTATTACATATTGGGTTTATGGAACGGTATCTGACCTAATTTGAAACCCTTGTTTTATGCATCACCCCACCTCACCTTTCCCGTTAAGCAGCCATAGTGTGTTTTCTAAACGTGGGACTCTGTTCTGTTTTGTAATTCAGTTCAAGGGTAGCGGTTTTTACATTCCCTCTATAAGTGATATCTTATGATAAGTGTCTTTTTCTGTGTGACTTATTTCACTTAGAATCGTCGTACCTAAACCACTCATCATGCTGCTACTAGCCTTATGACGTTGATTTCATGGCTGAGTGATATTCCATTGTACATAAGGACCACAACTTCTTTATCCATTTTTCTCTTTCCTGGGATATTTAAGGTGTAACGAAGTGGAGGTTCTTGTCAACAGAGCAGCCCTAAACTTTGGGGTGCCTGTGTCTTGCTGATTTTTAGTTTTCCCAATTTATACGCCCATGAGTGGAAGTGCCCTGTGCTCTCTAAGCTGAGTTTTTTAGATGTTTCAGGACACACCGTACACTTCTCCAGAGTGGCTGTTGGCAATTTACATCCCTCCCATCAGCGTAGCCAGGCTCCCGTTTCTCCATGGCCTGTCCTGCATTTCTGGTTTTGACACTTTATTCAGCATGGCCCTTTTGACCGATGGGAAGCGAGACTTCTTTGTAGCGCTGATTTGCCTTTCCAGGTTGCTTGGTTGGCCAAAAGGGCGTATGCGTTTTTTCCTGAATATATTCAGGAAAAAACGCATACGCCCTTTTTGGCCAAGGGCATCATTGTCGAGGTTTTGCCACTTTTCCTGTGCTTTAAAGGCGATTCGAATCTCCCTCCTGAAATCTGTTTCCTGCAATTCTGCCTTGCTTTCCAATCCTCTTCGTTGCCTTCCCTCAATATATTTGTGGACGAGAGTTATCATTTATAAGTCTGCAGGTTTGTGAATTGCAGTGCCCCTGAGCTCCATTTTTCAACTCGCTTTCTTGGGAGCTGGCCGCAAAAGCACAGGATTGCTTCAGGTCCTATTCTGGTCCCGGGCGGCAGGCTGAGCCTGTGGTTAATTCTTCTTCCTGATGGGGAAGTAGAGTGACCTGTGCCTGTCCCAACACCTAGAGCTAGTCTCTCATTGGTTCCCACTCTTCCCGTTCATCCTCAGGACAAATTGCAACCTGTACGGAACAGGAGGTTAAAGGTGCTGATTCTCCAAGGAGGGAGATTCCTACTAAAGCGGCTGGAATGGCGAACCCGAGCATAAGGAGATGAGAAATGAGGTGCGTTTTGGAAACCTTTCCCGATCACACGGTGTACCATCTTCTGGGTTTCTCATGCATGTTTTCGATGTAGGAAGATGCCCTTGAACCTGGAGATTTGGGACCCATGGGATGGGAACCACGCAGTATTACTTTAAAGGGTCTGCGTTTCCTCACCCAACCTCAGCAAACCTCTCAGCCCCAAGAGTGTCCACCACTATGTCTCCATCAGCTGTGGGTCTAGATATGGTCAATCCAGGTGGCATCACAGCCCCTGAACGAATTTTGTAAGAATTTCTCTCTCTTTCACTGTCTTTGTTTCACGGGTTTTTAAAAGTAATTGATTTTTATAATGGGGTTTAGCTGCTTTTCACTGCTGTGTTTCTGCCGCTTTACACCCACTTGACTCACTTACAGAGAGATATCAAAACATAGGTTTTAAGCTTCTTACTAGTCAGATATATTCTTGTGCGGTGAATAGGGGGTGTTGAGTCCAATTCACTGATCAAGGAGTAGGTCTTGTCTATTACATATTGGGTTTATGGAACGGTATCTGACCTAATTTGAAACCCTTGTTTTATGCATCACCCCACCTCACCTTTCCCGTTAAGCAGCCATAGTGTGTTTTCTAAACGTGGGACTCTGTTCTGTTTTGTAATTCAGTTCAAGGGTAGCGGTTTATACATTCCCTCTATAAGTGATATCTTATGATAAGTGTCTTTTTCTGTGTGACTTATTTCACTTAGAATCGTCGTACCTAAACCACTCATCATGCTGCTACTAGCCTTATGACGTTGATTTCATGGCTGAGTGATATTCCATTGTACATAAGGACCACAACTTCTTTATCCATTTTTCTCTTTCCTGGGATATTTAAGGTGTAACGAAGTGGAGGTTCTTGTCAACAGAGCAGCCCTAAACTTTGGGGTGCCTGTGTCTTGCTGATTTTTAGTTTTCCCAATTTATACGCCCATGAGTGGAAGTGCCCTGTGCTCTCTAAGCTGAGTTTTTTAGATGTTTCAGGACACACCGTACACTTCTCCAGAGTGGCTGTTGGCAATTTACATCCCTCCCATCAGCGTAGCCAGGCTCCCGTTTCTCCATGGCCTGTCCTGCATTTCTGGTTTTGACACTTTATTCAGCATGGCCCTTTTGACCGATGGGAAGCGAGACTTCTTTGTAGCGCTGATTTGCCTTTCCAGGTTGCTTGGTTGGCCAAAAAGGGCGTATGCGTTTTTTCCTGAATATATTCAGGAAAAAACGCATACGCCCTTTTTGGCCAAGGGCATCATTGTCGAGGTTTTGCCACTTTTCCTGTGCTTTAAAGGCGATTCGAATCTCCCTCCTGAAATCTGTTTCCTGCAATTCTGCCTTGCTTTCCAATCCTCTTCGTTGCCTTCCCTCAATATATTTGTGGACGAGAGTTATCATTTATAAGTCTGCAGGTTTGTGAATTGCAGTGCCCCTGAGCTCCATTTTTCAACTCGCTTTCTTGGGAGCTGGCCGCAAAAGCGCAGGATTGCTTCAGGTCCTATTCTGGTCCCGGGCGGCAGCCTGAGCCTCTGGTTAATTCTTCTTCCTGATGGGGAAGTAGAGTGACCTGTGCCTGTCCCAACACCTAGAGCTAGTCTCTCATTGGTTCCCACTCTTCCCGTTCATCCTCAGGACAAATTGCAACCTGTACGGAACAGGAGGTTAAAGGTGCTGATTCTCCAAGGAGGGAGATTGCTACTAAAGCGGCTGGAATGGCGAACCCGAGCATAAGGAGATGAGAAATGAGGTGCGTTTTGGAAACCTTTCCCGATCACACGGTGCACCATCTTCTGGGTTTCTCATGCATGTTTTCGATGTAAGAAGATGCCCTTGAACCTGGAGATTTGGGACCCATGGGATGGGAACCACGCAGTATTACTTTAAAGGGTCTGCGTTTCCTCACCCAACCTCACCAAACCTCTCAGCCCCAAGAGTGTCCATCACTATGTCTCCATCAGCTGTGGGTCTAGATATGGTCAATCCAGGTGGCATCACAGCCCCTGAACGAATTTTGTAAGAATTTCTCTCTCTTTCACTGTCTTTGTTTCACGGGTTTTTAAAAGTAATTGATTTTTATAATGGGGTTTAGCTGCTTTTCACTGCTGTGTTTCTGCCGCTTTACACCCACTTGACTCACTTACAGAGAGATATCAAAACATAGGTTTTAAGCTTCTTACTAGTCAGATATATTCTTGTGCGGTGAATAGGGGGTGTTGAGTCCAATTCACTGATCAAGGAGTAGGTCTTGTCTATTACATATTGGGTTTATGGAACGGTATCTGACCTAATTTGAAACCCTTGTTTTATGCATCACCCCACCTCACCTTTCCCGTTAAGCAGCCATAGTGTGTTTTCTAAACGTGGGACTCTGTTCTGTTTTGTAATTCAGTTCAAGGGTAGCGGTTTATACATTCCCTCTATAAGTGATATCTTATGATAAGTGTCTTTTTCTGTGTGACTTATTTCACTTAGAATCGTCGTACCTAAACCACTCATCATGCTGCTACTAGCCTTATGACGTTGATTTCATGGCTGAGTGATATTCCATTGTACATAAGGACCACAACTTCTTTATCCATTTTTCTCTTTCCTGGGATATTTAAGGTGTAACGAAGTGGAGGTTCTTGTCAACAGAGCAGCCCTAAACTTTGGGGTGCCTGTGTCTTGCTGATTTTTAGTTTTCCCAATTTATACGCCCATGAGTGGAAGTGCCCTGTGCTCTCTAAGCTGAGTTTTTTAGATGTTTCAGGACACACCGTACACTTCTCCAGAGTGGCTGTTGGCAATTTACATCCCTCCCATCAGCGTAGCCAGGCTCCCGTTTCTCCATGGCCTGTCCTGCATTTCTGGTTTTGACACTTTATTCAGCATGGCCCTTTTGACCGATGGGAAGCGAGACTTCTTTGTAGCGCTGATTTGCCTTTCCAGGTTGCTTGGTTGGCCAAAAAGGGCGTATGCGTTTTTTCCTGAATATGTTCAGGAAAAAAACGCATACGCCCTTTTTGGCCAAAGGCATCATTGTCGAGGTTTTGCCGCTTTTCCTGTGCTTTAAAGGCGATTCGAATCTCCCTCCTGAAATCTGTTTCCTGCAATTCTGCCTTGCTTTCCAATCCTCTTCGTTGCCTTCCCTCAATATATTTGTGGACGAGAGTTATCATTTATAAGTCTGCAGGTTTGTGAATTGCAGTGCCCCTGAGCTCCATTTTTCAACTCGCTTTCTTGGGAGCTGGCCGCAAAAGCGCAGGATTGCTTCAGGCCCTATTCTGGTCCCGGGCGGCAGGCTGAGCCTGTGGTTAATTCTTCTTCCTGATGGGGAAGTAGAGTGACCTGTGCCTGTCCCAACACCTAGAGCTAGTCTCTCATTGGTTCCCACTCTTCCCGTTCATCCTCAGGACAAATTGCAACCTGTACGGAACAGGAGGTTAAAGGTGCTGATTCTCCAAGGAGGGAGATTGCTACTAAAGCGGCTGGAATGGCGAACCCGAGCATAAGGAGATGAGAAATGAGGTGCGTTTTGGAAACCTTTCCTGATCACACAGTGTACCATCTTCTGGGTTTCTCATGCATGTTTTCGATGTAGGAAGATGCCCTTGAACCTGGAGATTTGGGACCCATGGGATGGGAACCACGCAGTATTACTTTAAAGGGTCTGCGTTTCCTCACCCAACCTCACCAAACCTCTCAGCCACAAGAGTGTCCACCCCTATGTCTCCATCAGCTGTGGGTCTAGATATGGTCAATCCAGGTGGCATCACAGCCCCTGAACGAATTTTGTAAGAATTTCTCTCTCTTTCACTGTCTTTGTTTCACGGGTTTTTAAAAGTAATTGATTTTTATAATGGGGTTTAGCTGCTTTTCACTGCTGTGTTTCTGCCGCTTTACACCCACTTGACTCACTTACAGAGAGATATCAAAACATAGGTTTTAAGATTCTTACTAGTCAGATATATTCTTGGGCGGTGAATAGGGGGTGTTGAGTCCAATTCACTGATCAAGGAGTAGGTCTTGTCTATTACATATTGGGTTTATGGAACGGTATCTGACCTAATTTGAAACCCTTGTTTTATGCATCACCCCACCTCACCTTTCCCGTTAAGCAGCCATAGTGTGTTTTCTAAACGTGGGACTCTGTTCTGTTTTGTAATTCAGTTCAAGGGTAGCGGTTTTTACATTCCCTCTATAAGTGATATCTTATGATAAGTGTCTTTTTCTGTGTGACTTATTTCACTTAGAATCGTCGTACCTAAACCACTCATCATGCTGCTACTAGCCTTATGACGTTGATTTCATGGCTGAGTGATATTCCATTGTACATAAGGACCACAACTTCTTTATCCATTTTTCTCTTTCCTGGGATATTTAAGGTGTAACGAAGTGGAGGTTCTTGTCAACAGAGCAGCCCTAAACTTTGGGGTGCCTGTGTCTTGCTGATTTTTAGTTTTCCCAATTTATACGCCCATGAGTGGAAGTGCCCTGTGCTCTCTAAGCTGAGTTTTTTAGATGTTTCAGGACACACCGTACACTTCTCCAGAGTGGCTGTTGGCAATTTACATCCCTCCCATCAGCGTAGCCAGGCTCCCGTTTCTCCATGGCCTGTCCTGCATTTCTGGTTTTGACACTTTATTCAGCATGGCCCTTTTGACCGATGGGAAGCGAGACTTCTTTGTAGCGCTGATTTGCCTTTCCAGGTGGCTTGGTTGGCCAAAAAGGGCGTATGCGTTTTTTCCTGAATATATTCAGGAAAAAACGCATACGCCCTTTTTGGCCAAGGGCATCATTGTCGAGGTTTTGCCGCTTTTCCTGTGCTTTAAAGGCGATTCGAATCTCCCTCCTGAAATCTGTTTCCTGCAATTCTGCCTTGCTTTCCAATCCTCTTCGTTGCCTTCCCTCAATATATTTGTGGACGAGAGTTATCATTTATAAGTCTGCAGGTTTGTGAATTGCAGTGCCCCTGAGCTCCATTTTTCAACTCGCTTTCTTGGGAGCTGGCCGCAAAAGCGCAGGATTGCTTCAGGCCCTATTCTGGTCCCGGGCGGCAGCCTGAGCCTCTGGTTAATTCTTCTTCCTGATGGGGAAGTAGAGTGACCTGTGCCTGTCCCAACACCTAGAGCTAGTCTCTCATTGGTTCCCACTCTTCCCGTTCATCCTCAGGACAAATTGCAACCTGTACGGAACAGGAGGTTAAAGGTGCTGATTCTCCAAGGAGGGAGATTGCTACTAAAGCGGCTGGAATGGCGAACCCGAGCATAAGGAGATGAGAAATGAGGTGCGTTTTGGAAACCTTTCCCGATCACACGGTGTACCATCTTCTGGGTTTCTCATGCATGTTTTCGATGTAGGAAGATGCCCTTGAACCTGGAGATTTGGGACCCATGGGATGGGAACCACGCAGTATTACTTTAAAGGGTCTGCGTTTCCTCACCCAACCTCACCAAACCTCTCAGCCACAAGAGTGTCCACCCCTATGTCTCCATCAGCTGTGGGTCTAGATATGGTCAATCCAGGTGGCATCACAGCCCCTGAACGAATTTTGTAAGAATTTCTCTCTCTTTCACTGTCTTTGTTTCACGGGTTTTTAAAAGTAATTGATTTTTATAATGGGGTTTAGCTGCTTTTCACTGCTGTGTTTCTGCCGCTTTACACCCACTTGACTCACTTACAGAGAGATATCAAAACATAGGTTTTAAGCTTCTTACTAGTCAGATATATTCTTGGGCGGTGAATAGGGGGTGTTGAGTCCAATTCACTGATCAAGGAGTAGGTCTTGGCTATTACATATTGGGTTTATGGAACGGTATCTGACCTAATTTGAAACCCTTGTCTTATGCATCACCCCACCTCACCTTTCCCGTTAAGCAGCCATAGTGTGTTTCCTAAACGTGGGACTCTGTTCTGTTTTGTAATTCAGTTCAAGGGTAGCGGTTTATACATTCCCTCTATAAGTGATATCTTATGATAAGTGTCTTTTTCTGTGTGACTTATTTCACTTAGAATCGTCGTACCTAAATCCACTCATCATGCTGCTACTAGCCTTATGACGTTGATTTCATGGCTGAGTGATATTCCATTGTACATAAGGACCACAACTTCTTTATCCATTTTTCTCTTTCCTGGGATATTTAAGGTGTAACGAAGTGGAGGTTCTTGTCAACAGAGCAGCCCTAAACTTTGGGGTGCCTGTGTCTTGCTGATTTTTAGTTTTCCCAATTTATACGCCCATGAGTGGAAGTGCCCTGTGCTCTCTAAGCTGAGTTTTTTAGATGTTTCAGGACACACCGTACACTTCTCCAGAGTGGCTGTTGGCAATTTACATCCCTCCCATCAGCGTAGCCAGGCTCCCGTTTCTCCATGGCCTGTCCTGCATTTCTGGTTTTGACACTTTATTCAGCATGGCCCTTTTGACCGATGGGAAGCGAGACTTCTTTGTAGCGCTGATTTGCCTTTCCAGGTTGCTTGGTTGGCCAAAAAGGGCGTATGCGTTTTTTCCTGAATATATTCAGGAAAAAACGCATACGCCCTTTTTGGCCAAGGGCATCATTGTCGAGGTTTTGCCGCTTTTCCTGTGCTTTAAAGGCGATTCGAATCTCCCTGCTGAAATCTGTTTCCTGCAATTCTGCCTTGCTTTCCAATCCTCTTCGTTGCCTTCCCTCAATATATTTGTGGACGAGAGTTATCATTTATAAGTCTGCAGGTTTGTGAATTGCAGTGCCCCTGAGCTCCATTTTTCAACTCGCTTTCTTGGGAGCTGGCCGCAAAAGCGCAGGATTGCTTCAGGCCCTATTCTGGTCCCGGGCGGCAGGCTGAGCCTGTGGTTAATTCTTCTTCCTGATGGGGAAGTAGAGTGACCTGTGCCTGTCCCAACACCTAGAGCTAGTCTCTCATTGGTTCCCACTCTTCCCGTTCATCCTCAGGACAAATTGCAACCTGTACGGAACAGGAGGTTAAAGGTGCTGATTCTCCAAGGAGGGAGATTGCTACTAAAGCGGCTGGAATGGCGAACCCGAGCATAAGGAGATGAGAAATGAGGTGCGTTTTGGAAACCTTTCCCGATCACACGGTGTACCATCTTCTGGGTTTCTCATGCATGTTTTCGATGTAGGAAGATGCCCTTGAACCTGGAGATTTGGGACCCATGGGATGGGAACCACGCAGTATTACTTTAAAGGGTCTGCGTTTCCTCACCCAACCTCACCAAAACTCTCAGCCCCAAGAGTGTCCACCCCTATGTCTCCATCAGCTGTGGGTCTAGATATGGTCAATCCAGGTGGCATCACAGCCCCTGAACGAATTTTGTAAGAATTTCTCTCTCTTTCACTGTCTTTGTTTCACGGGTTTTTAAAAGTAATTGATTTTTATAATGGGGTTTAGCTGCTTTTCACTGCTGTGTTTCTGCCGCTTTACACCCACTTGACTCACTTACAGAGAGATATCAAAACATAGGTTTTAAGCTTCTTACTAGTCAGTTATATTCTTGGGCGGTGAATAGGGGGTGTTGAGTCCAATTCACTGATCAAGGAGTAGGTCTTGGCTATTACATATTGGGTTTATGGAACGGTATCTGACCTAATTTGAAACCCTTGTTTTATGCATCACCCCACCTCACCTTTCCCGTTAAGCAGCCATAGTGTGTTTTCTAAACGTGGGACTCTGTTCTGTTTTGTAATTCAGTTCAAGGGTAGCGGTTTTTACATCCCCTCTATAAGTGATATCTTATGATAAGTGTCTTTTTCTGTTTGACTTATTTCACTTAGAATCGTCGTACCTAAATCCACTCATCATGCTGCTACTAGCCTTATGACGTTGATTTCATGGCTGAGTGATATTCCATTGTACATAAGGACCACAACTTCTTTATCCATTTTTCTCTTTCCTGGGATATTTAAGGTGTAACGAAGTGGAGGTTCTTGTCAACAGAGCAGCCGTAAGCTTTGGGGTGCCTGTGTCTTGCTGATTTTTAGTTTTCCCAATTTATACGCCCATGAGTGGAAGTGCCCTGTGCTCTCTAAGCTGAGTTTTTTAGATGTTTCAGGACACACCGTACACTTCTGCAGAGTGGCTGTTGGCAATTTACATCCCTCCCATCAGCGTAGCCAGGCTCCCGTTTCTCCATGGCCTGTCCTGCATTTCTGGTTTTGACACTTTATTCAGCATGGCCCTTTTGACCGATGGGAAGCGAGACTTCTTTGTAGCGCTGATTTGCCTTTCCAGGTTGCTTGGTTGGCCAAAAAGGGCGTATGCGTTTTTTCCTGAATATATTCAGGAAAAAACGCATACGCCCTTTTTGGCCAAGGGCATCATTGTCGAGGTTTTGCCGCTTTTCCTGTGCTTTAAAGGCGATTCGAATCTCCCTGCTGAAATCTGTTTCCTGCAATTCTGCCTTGCTTTCCAATCCTCTTCGTTGCCTTCCCTCAATATATTTGTGGACGAGAGTTATCATTTATAAGTCTGCAGGTTTGTGAATTGCAGTGCCCCTGAGCTCCATTTTTCAACTCGCTTTCTTGGGAGCTGGCCGCAAAAGCGCAGGATTGCTTCAGGCCCTATTCTGGTCCCGGGCGGCAGGCTGAGCCTGTGGTTAATTCTTCTTCCTGATGGGGAAGTAGAGTGACCTGTGCCTGTCCCAACACCTAGAGCTAGTCTCTCATTGGTTCCCACTCTTCCCGTTCATCCTCAGGACAAATTGCAACCTGTACGGAACAGGAGGTTAAAGGTGCTGATTCTCCAAGGAGGGAGATTGCTACTAAAGCGGCTGGAATGGCGAACCCGAGCATAAGGAGATGAGAAATGAGGTGCGTTTTGGAAACCTTTCCCGATCACACGGTGTACCATCTTCTGGGTTTCTCATGCATGTTTTCGATGTAGGAAGATGCCCTTGAACCTGGAGATTTGGGACCCATGGGATGGGAACCACGCAGTATTACTTTAAAGGGTCTGCGTTTCCTCACCCAACCTCACCAAAACTCTCAGCCCCAAGAGTGTCCACCCCTATGTCTCCATCAGCTGTGGGTCTAGATATGGTCAATCCAGGTGGCATCACAGCCCCTGAACGAATTTTGTAAGAATTTCTCTCTCTTTCACTGTCTTTGTTTCACGGGTTTTTAAAAGTAATTGATTTTTATAATGGGGTTTAGCTGCTTTTCACTGCTGTGTTTCTGCCGCTTTACACCCACTTGACTCACTTACAGAGAGATATCAAAACATAGGTTTTAAGCTTCTTACTAGTCAGTTATATTCTTGGGCGGTGAATAGGGGGTGTTGAGTCCAATTCACTGATCAAGGAGTAGGTCTTGGCTATTACATATTGGGTTTATGGAACGGTATCTGACCTAATTTGAAACCCTTGTTTTATGCATCACCCCACCTCACCTTTCCCGTTAAGCAGCCATAGTGTGTTTTCTAAACGTGGGACTCTGTTCTGTTTTGTAATTCAGTTCAAGGGTAGCGGTTTTTACATCCCCTCTATAAGTGATATCTTATGATAAGTGTCTTTTTCTGTTTGACTTATTTCACTTAGAATCGTCGTACCTAAATCCACTCATCATGCTGCTACTAGCCTTATGACGTTGATTTCATGGCTGAGTGATATTCCATTGTACATAAGGACCACAACTTCTTTATCCATTTTTCTCTTTCCTGGGATATTTAAGGTGTAACGAAGTGGAGGTTCTTGTCAACAGAGCAGCCGTAAGCTTTGGGGTGCCTGTGTCTTGCTGATTTTTAGTTTTCCCAATTTATACGCCCATGAGTGGAAGTGCCCTGTGCTCTCTAAGCTGAGTTTTTTAGATGTTTCAGGACACACCGTACACTTCTGCAGAGTGGCTGTTGGCAATTTACATCCCTCCCATCAGCGTAGCCAGGCTCCCGTTTCTCCATGGCCTGTCCTGCATTTCTGGTTTTGACACTTTATTCAGCATGGCCCTTTTGACCGATGGGAAGCGAGACTTCTTTGTAGCGCTGATTTGCCTTTCCAGGTTGCTTGGTTGGCCAAAAAGGGCGTATGCGTTTTTTCCTGAATATATTCAGGAAAAAACGCATACGCCCTTTTTGGCCAAGGGCATCATTGTCGAGGTTTTGCCGCTTTTCCTGTGCTTTAAAGGCGATTCGAATCTCCCTGCTGAAATCTGTTTCCTGCAATTCTGCCTTGCTTTCCAATCCTCTTCGTTGCCTTCCCTCAATATATTTGTGGACGAGAGTTATCATTTATAAGTCTGCAGGTTTGTGAATTGCAGTGCCCCTGAGCTCCATTTTTCAACTCGCTTTCTTGGGAGCTGGCCGCAAAAGCGCAGGATTGCTTCAGGCCCTATTCTGGTCCCGGGCGGCAGGCTGAGCCTGTGGTTAATTCTTCTTCCTGATGGGGAAGTAGAGTGACCTGTGCCTGTCCCAACACCTAGAGCTAGTCTCTCATTGGTTCCCACTCTTCCCGTTCATCCTCAGGACAAATTGCAACCTGTACGGAACAGGAGGTTAAAGGTGCTGATTCTCCAAGGAGGGAGATTGCTACTAAAGCGGCTGGAATGGCGAACCCGAGCATAAGGAGATGAGAAATGAGGTGCGTTTTGGAAACCTTTCCCGATCACACGGTGTACCATCTTCTGGGTTTCTCATGCATGTTTTCGATGTAGGAAGATGCCCTTGAACCTGGAGATTTGGGACCCATGGGATGGGAACCACGCAGTATTACTTTAAAGGGTCTGCGTTTCCTCACCCAACCTCACCAAAACTCTCAGCCCCAAGAGTGTCCACCCCTATGTCTCCATCAGCTGTGGGTCTAGATATGGTCAATCCAGGTGGCATCACAGCCCCTGAACGAATTTTGTAAGAATTTCTCTCTCTTTCACTGTCTTTGTTTCACGGGTTTTTAAAAGTAATTGATTTTTATAATGGGGTTTAGCTGCTTTTCACTGCTGTGTTTCTGCCGCTTTACACCCACTTGACTCACTTACAGAGAGATATCAAAACATAGGTTTTAAGCTTCTTACTAGTCAGTTATATTCTTGGGCGGTGAATAGGGGGTGTTGAGTCCAATTCACTGATCAAGGAGTAGGTCTTGGCTATTACATATTGGGTTTATGGAACGGTATCTGACCTAATTTGAAACCCTTGTTTTATGCATCACCCCACCTCACCTTTCCCGTTAAGCAGCCATAGTGTGTTTTCTAAACGTGGGACTCTGTTCTGTTTTGTAATTCAGTTCAAGGGTAGCGGTTTTTACATCCCCTCTATAAGTGATATCTTATGATAAGTGTCTTTTTCTGTGTGACTTATTTCACTTAGAATCGTCGTACCTAAATCCACTCATCATGCTGCTACTAGCCTTATGACGTTGATTTCATGGCTGAGTGATATTCCATTGTACATAAGGACCACAACTTCTTTATCCATTTTTCTCTTTCCTGGGATATTTAAGGTGTAACGAAGTGGAGGTTCTTGTCAACAGAGCAGCCGTAAGCTTTGGGGTGCCTGTGTCTTGCTGATTTTTAGTTTTCCCAATTTATACGCCCATGAGTGGAAGTGCCCTGTGCTCTCTAAGCTGAGTTTTTTAGATGTTTCAGGACACACCGTACACTTCTCCAGAGTGGCTGTTGGCAATTTACATCCCTCCCATCAGCGTAGCCAGGCTCCCGTTTCTCCATGGCCTGTCCTGCATTTCTGGTTTTGACACTTTATTCAGCATGGCCCTTTTGACCGATGGGAAGCGAGACTTCTTTGTAGCGCTGATTTGCCTTTCCAGGTTGCTTGGTTGGCCAAAAAGGGCGTATGCGTTTTTTCCTGAATATATTCAGGAAAAAACGCATACGCCCTTTTTGGCCAAGGGCATCATTGTCGAGGTTTTGCCGCTTTTCCTGTGCTTTAAAGGCGATTCGAATCTCCCTCCTGAAATCTGTTTCCTGCAATTCTGCCTTGCTTTCCAATCCTCTTCGTTGCCTTCCCTCAATATATTTGTGGACGAGAGTTATCATTTATAAGTCTGCAGGTTTGTGAATTGCAGTGCCCCTGAGCTCCATTTTTCAACTCGCTTTCTTGGGAGCTGGCCGCAAAAGCGCAGGATTGCTTCAGGCCCTATTCTGGTCCCGGGCGGCAGGCTGAGCCTGTGGTTAATTCTTCTTCCTGATGGGAAAGTAGAGTGACCTGTGCCTGTCCCAACACCTAGAGCTAGTCTCTCATTGGTTCCCACTCTTCCCGTTCATCCTCAGGACAAATTGCAACCTGTACGGAACAGGAGGTTAAAGGTGCTGATTCTCCAAGGAGGGAGATTGCTACTAAAGGGGCTGGAATGGCGAACCCGAGCATAAGGAGATTAGAAATGAGGTGCGTTTTGGAAACCTTTCCCGATAACACGGTGTACCATCTTCTGGGTTTCTCATGCATGTTTTTGATGTAGGAAGATGCTTTTGAACCTGGAGATTTGGGACCCATGGGATGGGAACCACGCAGTATTACTTTAAAGGGTCTGCGTTTCCTCACCCAACCTCACCAAACCTCTCAGCCCCAAGAGTGTCCACCCCTATGTCTCCATCAGCTGTGGGTCTAGATATGGTCAATCCAGGTGGCATCACAGCCCTTGAACGAATTTTGTAAGAATTTCTCTCTCTTTCACTGTCTTTGTTTCACGGGTTTTTAAAAGTAATTGATTTTTATAATGGGGTTTAGCTGCTTTTCACTGCTGTGTTTCTGCCGCTTTACACCCACTTGACTCACTTACAGAGAGATATCAAAACATAGGTTTTAAGCTTCTTACTAGTCAGATATATTCTTGGGCGGTGAATAGGCGGTGTTGAGTCCAATTCACTGATCAAGGAATAGGTCTTGGCTATTACATTTTGGGTTTATGGAACGGTGTCTGACCTAATTTGAAACCCTTGTTTTATGCATCACCCCACCTCACCTTTCCCGTTAAGCAGCCATAGTGTGTTTTCTAAACGTGGGACTCTGTTCTGTTTTGTAATTCAGTTCAAGGGTAGCGGTTTTTACATCCCCTCTATAAGTGATATCTTATGATAAGTGTCTTTTTCTGTGTGACTTATTTCACTTAGAATCGTCGTACCTAAATCCACTCATCATGCTGCTACTAGCCCTATGACGTTGATTTCATGGCTGAGTGATATTCCATTGTACATAAGGACCACAACTTCTTTATCCATTTTTCTCTTTCCTGGGATATTTAAGGTGTAACGAAGTGGAGGTTCTTGTCAACAGAGCAGCCGTAAACTTTGGGGTGCCTGTGTCTTGCTGATTTTTAGTTTTCCCAATTTATACGCCCATGAGTGGAAGTGCCCTGTGCTCTCTAAGCTGAGTTTTTTAGATGTTTCAGGACACACCGTACACTTCTCCAGAGTGGCTGTTGGCAATTTACATCCCTCCCATCAGCGTAGCCAGGCTCCCGTTTCTCCATGGCCTGTCCTGCATTTCTGGTTTTGACAGTTTATTCAGCATGGCCCTTTTGACCGATGGGAAGCGAGACTTCTTTGTAGCGCTGATTTGCCTTTCCAGGTTGCTTGGTTAGCCAAAAAAGGCGTATGCGTTTTTTCCTGAATATATTCAGGAAAAAACGCATACGCCCTTTTTGGCCAAGGGCATCATTGTAGAGGTTTTGCCACTTTTCCTGTGCTTTAAAGGCGATTCGAATCTCCCTCCTGAAATCTGTTTCCTGCAATTCTGCCTTGCTTTCCAATCCTCTTCGTTGCCTTCCCTCAATATATTTGTGGACGAGAGTTATCATTTATAAGTCTGCAGGTTTGTGAATTGCAGTGCCCCTGAGCTCCATTTTTCAACTCGCTTTCTTGGGAGCTGGCCGCAAAAGCGCAGGATTGCTTCAGGCCCTATTCTGGTCCCGGGCGGCAGCCTGAGCCTCTGGTTAATTCTTCTTCCTGATGGGGAAGTAGAGTGACCTGTGCCTGTCCCAACACCTAGAGCTAGTCTCTCATTGGTTCCCACTCTTCCCGTTCATCCTCAGGACAAATTGCAACGTGTACGGAACAGGAGGTTAAAGGTGCTGATTCTCCAAGGAGGGAGATTGCTACTAAAGCGGCTGGAATGGCGAACCCGAGCATAAGGAGATGAGAAATGAGGTGCGTTTTGGAAACCTTTCCCGATCACACGGTGTACCATCTTCTGGGTTTCTCATGCATGTTTTCGATGTAGGAAGATGCCCTTGAACCTGGAGATTTGGGACCCATGGGATGGGAACCACGCAGTATTACTTTAAAGGGACTGCGTTTCCTCACCCAACCTCACCAAACCTCTCAGCCCCAAGAGTGTCCACCCCTATGTCTCCATCAGCTGTGGGTCTAGATATGGTCAATCCAGGTGGCATCACAGCCCCTGAACGAATTTTGTAAGAATTTCTCTCTCTTTCACTGTCTTTGTTTCACGGGTTTTTAAAAGTAATTGATATTTATAATGGGGTTTAGCTGGTTTTCACTGCTGTGTTTCTGCCGCTTTACACTCACTTGACTCACTTACAGAGAGATATCAAAACATAGGTTTTAAGCTTCTTACTAGTCAGATATATTCTTGGGCGGTGAATAGGGGGTGTTGAGTCCAATTCACTGATCAAGGAGTAGGTCTTGGCTATTACATATTGGGTTTATGGAACGGTATCTGACCTAATTTGAAACCCTTGTTTTATGCATCACCCCACCTCACCTTTCCCGTTAAGCAGCCATAGTGTGTTTTCTAAACGTGGGACTCTGTTCTGTTTTGTAATTCAGTTCAAGGGTAGCGGTTTATACATTCCCTCTATAAGTGATATCTTATGATAAGTGTCTTTTTCTGTGTGACTTATTTCACTTAGAATCGTCGTACCTAAATCCACTCATCATGCTGCTACTAGCCTTATGACGTTGATTTCATGGCTGAGTGATATTCCATTGTACATAAGGACCACAACTTCTTTATCCATTTTTCTCTTTCCTGGGATATTTAAGGTGTAACGAAGTGGAGGTTCTTGTCAACAGAGCAGCCGTAAGCTTTGGGGTGCCTGTGTCTTGCTGATTTTTAGTTTTCCCAATTTATACGCCCATGAGTGGAAGTGCCCTGTGCTCTCTAAGCTGAGTTTTTTAGATGTTTCAGGACACACCGTACACTTCTCCAGAGTGGCTGTTGGCAATTTACATCCCTCCCATCAGCGTAGCCAGGCTCCCGTTTCTCCATGGCCTGTCCTGCATTTCTGGTTTTGACACTTTATTCAGCATGGCCCTTTTGACCGATGGGAAGCGAGACTTCTTTGTAGCGCTGATTTGCCTTTCCAGGTTGCTTGGTTGGCCAAAAAGGGCGTATGCGTTTTTTCCTGAATATGTTCAGGAAAAAAACGCATACGCCCTTTTTGGCCAAAGGCATCATTGTCGAGGTTTTGCCGCTTTTCCTGTGCTTTAAAGGCGATTCGAATCTCCCTCCTGAAATCTGTTTCCTGCAATTCTGCCTTGCTTTCCAATCCTCTTCGTTGCCTTCCCTCAATATATTTGTGGACGAGAGTTATCATTTATAAGTCTGCAGGTTTGTGAATTGCAGTGCCCCTGAGCTCCATTTTTCAACTCGCTTTCTTGGGAGCTGGCCGCAAAAGCGCAGGATTGCTTCAGGCCCTATTCTGGTCCCGGGCGGCAGGCTGAGCCTGTGGTTAATTCTTCTTCCTGATGGGGAAGTAGAGTGACCTGTGCCTGTCCCAACACCTAGAGCTAGTCTCTCATTGGTTCCCACTCTTCCCGTTCATCCTCAGGACAAATTGCAACCTGTACGGAACAGGAGGTTAAAGGTGCTGATTCTCCAAGGAGGGAGATTGCTACTAAAGCGGCTGGAATGGCGAACCCGAGCATAAGGAGATGAGAAATGAGGTGCGTTTTGGAAACCTTTCCTGATCACACAGTGTACCATCTTCTGGGTTTCTCATGCATGTTTTCGATGTAGGAAGATGCCCTTGAACCTGGAGATTTGGGACCCATGGGATGGGAACCACGCAGTATTACTTTAAAGGGTCTGCGTTTCCTCACCCAACCTCACCAAACCTCTCAGCCACAAGAGTGTCCACCCCTATGTCTCCATCAGCTGTGGGTCTAGATATGGTCAATCCAGGTGGCATCACAGCCCCTGAACGAATTTTGTAAGAATTTCTCTCTCTTTCACTGTCTTTGTTTCACGGGTTTTTAAAAGTAATTGATTTTTATAATGGGGTTTAGCTGCTTTTCACTGCTGTGTTTCTGCCGCTTTACACCCACTTGACTCACTTACAGAGAGATATCAAAACATAGGTTTTAAGATTCTTACTAGTCAGATATATTCTTGGGCGGTGAATAGGGGGTGTTGAGTCCAATTCACTGATCAAGGAGTAGGTCTTGTCTATTACATATTGGGTTTATGGAACGGTATCTGACCTAATTTGAAACCCTTGTTTTATGCATCACCCCACCTCACCTTTCCCGTTAAGCAGCCATAGTGTGTTTTCTAAACGTGGGACTCTGTTCTGTTTTGTAATTCAGTTCAAGGGTAGCGGTTTTTACATTCCCTCTATAAGTGATATCTTATGATAAGTGTCTTTTTCTGTGTGACTTATTTCACTTAGAATCGTCGTACCTAAACCACTCATCATGCTGCTACTAGCCTTATGACGTTGATTTCATGGCTGAGTGATATTCCATTGTACATAAGGACCACAACTTCTTTATCCATTTTTCTCTTTCCTGGGATATTTAAGGTGTAACGAAGTGGAGGTTCTTGTCAACAGAGCAGCCCTAAACTTTGGGGTGCCTGTGTCTTGCTGATTTTTAGTTTTCCCAATTTATACGCCCATGAGTGGAAGTGCCCTGTGCTCTCTAAGCTGAGTTTTTTAGATGTTTCAGGACACACCGTACACTTCTCCAGAGTGGCTGTTGGCAATTTACATCCCTCCCATCAGCGTAGCCAGGCTCCCGTTTCTCCATGGCCTGTCCTGCATTTCTGGTTTTGACACTTTATTCAGCATGGCCCTTTTGACCGATGGGAAGCGAGACTTCTTTGTAGCGCTGATTTGCCTTTCCAGGTGGCTTGGTTGGCCAAAAAGGGCGTATGCGTTTTTTCCTGAATATATTCAGGAAAAAACGCATACGCCCTTTTTGGCCAAGGGCATCATTGTCGAGGTTTTGCCGCTTTTCCTGTGCTTTAAAGGCGATTCGAATCTCCCTCCTGAAATCTGTTTCCTGCAATTCTGCCTTGCTTTCCAATCCTCTTCGTTGCCTTCCCTCAATATATTTGTGGACGAGAGTTATCATTTATAAGTCTGCAGGTTTGTGAATTGCAGTGCCCCTGAGCTCCATTTTTCAACTCGCTTTCTTGGGAGCTGGCCGCAAAAGCGCAGGATTGCTTCAGGCCCTATTCTGGTCCCGGGCGGCAGGCTGAGCCTGTGGTTAATTCTTCTTCCTGATGGGGAAGTAGAGTGACCTGTGCCTGTCCCAACACCTAGAGCTAGTCTCTCATTGGTTCCCACTCTTCCCGTTCATCCTCAGGACAAATTGCAACCTGTACGGAACAGGAGGTTAAAGGTGCTGATTCTCCAAGGAGGGAGATTGCTACTAAAGCGGCTGGAATGGCGAACCCGAGCATAAGGAGATGAGAAATGAGGTGCGTTTTGGAAACCTTTCCCGATCACACGGTGTACCATCTTCTGGGTTTCTCATGCATGTTTTCGATGTAGGAAGATGCCCTTGAACCTGGAGATTTGGGACCCATGGGATGGGAACCACGCAGTATTACTTTAAAGGGTCTGCGTTTCCTCACCCAACCTCACCAAACCTCTCAGCCACAAGAGTGTCCACCCCTATGTCTCCATCAGCTGTGGGTCTAGATATGGTCAATCCAGGTGGCATCACAGCCCCTGAACGAATTTTGTAAGAATTTCTCTCTCTTTCACTGTCTTTGTTTCACGGGTTTTTAAAAGTAATTGATTTTTATAATGGGGTTTAGCTGCTTTTCACTGCTGTGTTTCTGCCGCTTTACACCCACTTGACTCACTTACAGAGAGATATCAAAACATAGGTTTTAAGCTTCTTACTAGTCAGATATATTCTTGGGCGGTGAATAGGGGGTGTTGAGTCCAATTCACTGATCAAGGAGTAGGTCTTGGCTATTACATATTGGGTTTATGGAACGGTATCTGACCTAATTTGAAACCCTTGTCTTATGCATCACCCCACCTCACCTTTCCCGTTAAGCAGCCATAGTGTGTTTCCTAAACGTGGGACTCTGTTCTGTTTTGTAATTCAGTTCAAGGGTAGCGGTTTATACATTCCCTCTATAAGTGATATCTTATGATAAGTGTCTTTTTCTGTGTGACTTATTTCACTTAGAATCGTCGTACCTAAATCCACTCATCATGCTGCTACTAGCCTTATGACGTTGATTTCATGGCTGAGTGATATTCCATTGTACATAAGGACCACAACTTCTTTATCCATTTTTCTCTTTCCTGGGATATTTAAGGTGTAACGAAGTGGAGGTTCTTGTCAACAGAGCAGCCGTAAGCTTTGGGGTGCCTGTGTCTTGCTGATTTTTAGTTTTCCCAATTTATACGCCCATGAGTGGAAGTGCCCTGTGCTCTCTAAGCTGAGTTTTTTAGATGTTTCAGGACACACCGTACACTTCTCCAGAGTGGCTGTTGGCAATTTACATCCCTCCCATCAGCGTAGCCAGGCTCCCGTTTCTCCATGGCCTGTCCTGCATTTCTGGTTTTGACACTTTATTCAGCATGGCCCTTTTGACCGATGGGAAGCGAGACTTCTTTGTAGCGCTGATTTGCCTTTCCAGGTTGCTTGGTTGGCCAAAAAGGGCGTATGCGTTTTTTCCTGAATATATTCAGGAAAAAACGCATACGCCCTTTTTGGCCAAGGGCATCATTGTCGAGGTTTTGCCGCTTTTCCTGTGCTTTAAAGGCGATTCGAATCTCCCTCCTGAAATCTGTTTCCTGCAATTCTGCCTTGCTTTCCAATCCTCTTCGTTGCCTTCCCTCAATATATTTGTGGACGAGAGTTATCATTTATAAGTCTGCAGGTTTGTGAATTGCAGTGCCCCTGAGCTCCATTTTTCAACTCGCTTTCTTGGGAGCTGGCCGCAAAAGCGCAGGATTGCTTCAGGCCCTATTCTGGTCCCGGGCGGCAGGCTGAGCCTGTGGTTAATTCTTCTTCCTGATGGGAAAGTAGAGTGACCTGTGCCTGTCCCAACACCTAGAGCTAGTCTCTCATTGGTTCCCACTCTTCCCGTTCATCCTCAGGACAAATTGCAACCTGTACGGAACAGGAGGTTAAAGGTGCTGATTCTCCAAGGAGGGAGATTGCTACTAAAGGGGCTGGAATGGCGAACCCGAGCATAAGGAGATGAGAAATGAGGTGCGTTTTGGAAACCTTTCCCGATAACACGGTGTACCATCTTCTGGGTTTCTCATGCATGTTTTTGATGTAGGAAGATGCTTTTGAACCTGGAGATTTGGGACCCATGGGATGGGAACCACGCAGTATTACTTTAAAGGGTCTGCGTTTCCTCACCCAACCTCACCAAACCTCTCAGCCCCAAGAGTGTCCACCCCTATGTCTCCATCAGCTGTGGGTCTAGATATGGTCAATCCAGGTGGCATCACAGCCCTTGAACGAATTTTGTAAGAATTTCTCTCTCTTTCACTGTCTTTGTTTCACGGGTTTTTAAAAGTAATTGATTTTTATAATGGGGTTTAGCTGCTTTTCACTGCTGTGTTTCTGCCGCTTTACACCCACTTGACTCACTTACAGAGAGATATCAAAACATAGGTTTTAAGCTTCTTACTAGTCAGATATATTCTTGGGCGGTGAATAGGCGGTGTTGAGTCCAATTCACTGATCAAGGAATAGGTCTTGGCTATTACATTTTGGGTTTATGGAACGGTGTCTGACCTAATTTGAAACCCTTGTTTTATGCATCACCCCACCTCACCTTTCCCGTTAAGCAGCCATAGTGTGTTTTCTAAACGTGGGACTCTGTTCTGTTTTGTAATTCAGTTCAAGGGTAGCGGTTTTTACATCCCCTCTATAAGTGATATCTTATGATAAGTGTCTTTTTCTGTGTGACTTATTTCACTTAGAATCGTCGTACCTAAATCCACTCATCATGCTGCTACTAGCCCTATGACGTTGATTTCATGGCTGAGTGATATTCCATTGTACATAAGGACCACAACTTCTTTATCCATTTTTCTCTTTCCTGGGATATTTAAGGTGTAACGAAGTGGAGGTTCTTGTCAACAGAGCAGCCGTAAACTTTGGGGTGCCTGTGTCTTGCTGATTTTTAGTTTTCCCAATTTATACGCCCATGAGTGGAAGTGCCCTGTGCTCTCTAAGCTGAGTTTTTTAGATGTTTCAGGACACACCGTACACTTCTCCAGAGTGGCTGTTGGCAATTTACATCCCTCCCATCAGCGTAGCCAGGCTCCCGTTTCTCCATGGCCTGTCCTGCATTTCTGGTTTTGACACTTTATTCAGCATGGCCCTTTTGACCGATGGGAAGCGAGACTTCTTTGTAGCGCTGATTTGCCTTTCCAGGTTGCTTGGTTAGCCAAAAAAGGCGTATGCGTTTTTTCCTGAATATATTCAGGAAAAAACGCATACGCCCTTTTTGGCCAAGGGCATCATTGTAGAGGTTTTGCCACTTTTCCTGTGCTTTAAAGGCGATTCGAATCTCCCTCCTGAAATCTGTTTCCTGCAATTCTGCCTTGCTTTCCAATCCTCTTCGTTGCCTTCCCTCAATATATTTGTGGACGAGAGTTATCATTTATAAGTCTGCAGGTTTGTGAATTGCAGTGCCCCTGAGCTCCATTTTTCAACTCGCTTTCTTGGGAGCTGGCCGCAAAAGCGCAGGATTGCTTCAGGCCCTATTCTGGTCCCGGGCGGCAGCCTGAGCCTCTGGTTAATTCTTCTTCCTGATGGGGAAGTAGAGTGACCTGTGCCTGTCCCAACACCTAGAGCTAGTCTCTCATTGGTTCCCACTCTTCCCGTTCATCCTCAGGACAAATTGCAACGTGTACGGAACAGGAGGTTAAAGGTGCTGATTCTCCAAGGAGGGAGATTGCTACTAAAGCGGCTGGAATGGCGAACCCGAGCATAAGGAGATGAGAAATGAGGTGCGTTTTGGAAACCTTTCCCGATCACACGGTGTACCATCTTCTGGGTTTCTCATGCATGTTTTCGATGTAGGAAGATGCCCTTGAACCTGGAGATTTGGGACCCATGGGATGGGAACCACGCAGTATTACTTTAAAGGGACTGCGTTTCCTCACCCAACCTCACCAAACCTCTCAGCCCCAAGAGTGTCCACCCCTATGTCTCCATCAGCTGTGGGTCTAGATATGGTCAATCCAGGTGGCATCACAGCCCCTGAACGAATTTTGTAAGAATTTCTCTCTCTTTCACTGTCTTTGTTTCACGGGTTTTTAAAAGTAATTGATATTTATAATGGGGTTTAGCTGGTTTTCACTGCTGTGTTTCTGCCGCTTTACACTCACTTGACTCACTTACAGAGAGATATCAAAACATAGGTTTTAAGCTTCTTACTAGTCAGATATATTCTTGGGCGGTGAATAGGGGGTGTTGAGTCCAATTCACTGATCAAGGAGTAGGTCTTGGCTATTACATATTGGGTTTATGGAACGGTATCTGACCTAATTTGAAACCCTTGTTTTATGCATCACCCCACCTCACCTTTCCCGTTAAGCAGCCATAGTGTGTTTTCTAAACGTGGGACTCTGTTCTGTTTTGTAATTCAGTTCAAGGGTAGCGGTTTATACATTCCCTCTATAAGTGATATCTTATGATAAGTGTCTTTTTCTGTGTGACTTATTTCACTTAGAATCGTCGTACCTAAATCCACTCATCATGCTGCTACTAGCCTTATGACGTTGATTTCATGGCTGAGTGATATTCCATTGTACATAAGGACCACAACTTCTTTATCCATTTTTCTCTTTCCTGGGATATTTAAGGTGTAACGAAGTGGAGGTTCTTGTCAACAGAGCAGCCGTAAGCTTTGGGGTGCCTGTGTCTTGCTGATTTTTAGTTTTCCCAATTTATACGCCCATGAGTGGAAGTGCCCTGTGCTCTCTAAGCTGAGTTTTTTAGATGTTTCAGGACACACCGTACACTTCTCCAGAGTGGCTGTTGGCAATTTACATCCCTCCCATCAGCGTAGCCAGGCTCCCGTTTCTCCATGGCCTGTCCTGCATTTCTGGTTTTGACACTTTATTCAGCATGGCCCTTTTGACCGATGGGAAGCGAGACTTCTTTGTAGCGCTGATTTGCCTTTCCAGGTTGCTTGGTTGGCCAAAAAGGGCGTATGCGTTTTTTCCTGAATATATTCAGGAAAAAACGCATACGCCCTTTTTGGCCAAGGGCATCATTGTCGAGGTTTTGCCACTTTTCCTGTGCTTTAAAGGCGATTCGAATCTCCCTCCTGAAATCTGTTTCCTGCAATTCTGCCTTGCTTTCCAATCCTCTTCGTTGCCTTCCCTCAATATATTTGTGGACGAGAGTTATCATTTATAAGTCTGCAGGTTTGTGAATTGCAGTGCCCCTGAGCTCCATTTTTCAACTCGCTTTTTTGGGAGCTGGCCGCAAAAGCGCAGGATTGCTTCAGGCCCTATTCTGGTCCCGGGCGGCAGCCTGAGCCTCTGGTTAATTCTTCTTCCTGATGGGGAAGTAGAGTGACCTGTGCTTGTCCCAACACCTAGAGCTAGTCTCTCATTGGTTCCCACTCTTCCCGTTCATCCTCAGGACAAATTGCAACCTGTACGGAACAGGAGGTTAAAGGTGCTGATTCTCCAAGGAGGGAGATTGCTACTAAAGGGGCTGGAATGGCGAACCCGAGCATAAGGAGATGAGAAATGAGGTGCGTTTTGGAAACCTTTCCCGATCACACGGTGTACCATCTTCTGGGTTTCTCATGCATGTTTTCGATGTAGGAAGATGCCCATGAACCTGGAGATTTGGGACCCATGGGATGGGAACCACGCAGTATTACTTTAAAGGGTCTGCGTTTCCTCACCCAACCTCACCAAACCTCTCAGCCCCAAGAGTGTCCACCCCTATGTCTCCATCAGCTGTGGGTCTAGATATGGTCAATCCAGGTGGCATCACAGCCCATGCACGAATTTTGTAAGAATTTCTCTCTCTTTCACTGTCTTTGTTTCACGGGTTTTTAAAAGTAATTGATTTTTATAATGGGGTTTAGCTGCTTTTCACTGCTGTTTTTCTGCCGCTTTACACCCACTTGACTCACTTACAGAGAGATATCAAAACATAGGTTTTAAGCTTCTTACTAGTCAGATATATTCTTGGGCGGTGAATAGGGGGTGTTGAGTCCAATTCACTGATCAAGGAGTAGGTCTTGGCTATTACATATTGGGTTTATGGAACGGTATCTGAGCTAATTTGAAACCCTTGTTTTATGCATCACCCCACCTCACCTTTCCCGTTAAGCAGCCATAGTGTGTTTTCTAAACGTGGGACTCTGTTCTGTTTTGTAATTCAGTTCAAGGGTAGCGGTTTTTACATCCCCTCTATAAGTGATATCTTATGATAAGTGTCTTTTTCTGTGTGACTTATTTCACTTAGAATCGTCGTACCTAAATCCACTCATCATGCTGCTACTAGCCTTATGACGTTGATTTCATGGCTGAGTGATATTCCGTTGTACATAAGGACCACAACTTCTTTATCCATTTTTCTCTTTCCTGGGATATTTAAGGTGTAACGAAGTGGAGGTTCTTGTCAACAGAGCAGCCCTAAACTTTGGGGTGCCTGTGTCTTGCTGATTTTTAGTTTTCCCAATTTATACGCCCATGAGTGGAAGTGCCCTGTGCTCTCTAAGCTGAGTTTTTTAGATGTTTCAGGACACACCGTACACTTCTCCAGAGTGGCTGTTGGCAATTTACATCCCTCCCATCAGCGTAGCCAGGCTCCCGTTTCTCCATGGCCTGTCCTGCATTTCTGGTTTTGACACTTTATTCAGCATGGCCCTTTTGACCGATGGGAAGCGAGACTTCTTTGTAGCGCTGATTTGCCTTTCCAGGTTGCTTGGTTGGCCAAAAAGGGCGTATGCGTTTTTTCCTGAATATATTCAGGAAAAAACGCATACGCCCTTTTTGGCCAAGGGCATCATTGTCGAGGTTTTGCCGCTTTTCCTGTGCTTTAAAGGCGATTCGAATCTCCCTCCTGAAATCTGTTTCCTGCAATTCTGCCTTGCTTTCCAATCCTCTTCGTTGCCTTCCCTCAATATATTTGTGGACGAGAGTTATCATTTATAAGTCTGCAGGTTTGTGAATTGCAGTGCCCCTGAGCTCCATTTTTCAACTCGCTTTCTTGGGAGCTGGCCGCAAAAGCGCAGGATTGCTTCAGGCCCTATTCTGGTCCCGGGGGGAGGCTGAGCCTGTGGTTAATTCTTCTTCCTGATGGGAAAGTAGAGTGACCTGTGCCTGTCCCAACACCTAGAGCTAGTCTCTCATTGGTTCCCACTCTTCCCGTTCATCCTCAGGACAAATTGCAACCTGTACGGAACAGGAGGTTAAAGGTGCTGATTCTCCAAGGAGGGAGATTGCTACTAAAGGGGCTGGAATGGCGAACCCGAGCATAAGGAGATGAGAAATGAGGTGCGTTTTGGAAACCTTTCCCGATCAAACGGTGTACCATCTTCTGGGTTTCTCATGCATGTTTTCGATGTAGGAAGATGCCCTTGAACCTGGAGATTTGGGACCCATGGGATGGGAACCACGCAGTATTACTTTAAAGGGTCTGCGTTTCCTCACCCAACCTCACCAAACCTCTCAGCCCCAAGAGTGTCCACCCCTATGTCTCCATCAGCTGTGGGTCTAGATATGGTCAATCCAGGTGGCATCACAGCCCCTGAACGAATTTTGTAAGAATTTCTCTCTCTTTCACTGTCTTTGTTTCACGGGTTTTTAAAAGTAATTGATTTTTATAATGGGGTTTAGCTGCTTTTCACTGCTGTGTTTCTGCCGCTTTACACCCACTTGACTCACTTACAGAGAGATATCAAAACATAGGTTTTAAGCTTCTTACTAGTCAGATATATTCTTGGGCGGTGAATAGGGGGTGTTGAGTCCAATTCACTGATCAAGGAGTAGGTCTTGGCTATTACATATTGGGTTTATGGAACGGTATCTGAGCTAATTTGAAACCCTTGTTTTATGCATCACCCCACCTCACCTTTCCCGTTAAGCAGCCATAGTGTGTTTTCTAAACGTGGGACTCTGTTCTGTTTTGTAATTCAGTTCAAGGGTAGCGGTTTTTACATTCCCTCTATAAGTGATATCTTATGATAAGTGTCTTTTTCTGTGTGACTTATTTCACTTAGAATCGTCGTACCTAAATCCACTCATCATGCTGCTACTAGCCTTATGACGTTGATTTCATGGCTGAGTGATATTCCATTGTACATAAGGACCACAACTTCTTTATCCATTTTTCTCTTTCCTGGGATATTTAAGGTGTAACGAAGTGGAGGTTCTTGTCAACAGAGCAGCCCTAAACTTTGGGGTGCCTGTGTCTTGCTGATTTTTAGTTTTCCCAGTTTATACGCCCATGAGTGGAAGTGCCCTGTGCTCTCTAAGCTGAGTTTTTTAGATGTTTCAGGACACACCGTACACTTCTCCAGAGTGGCTGTTGGCAATTTACATCCCTCCCATCAGCGTAGCCAGGCTCCCGTTTCTCCATGGCCTGTCCTGCATTTCTGGTTTTGACACTTTATTCAGCATGGCCCTTTTGACCGATGGGAAGCGAGACTTCTTTGTAGCGCTGATTTGCCTTTCCAGGTTGCTTGGTTGGCCAAAAAGGGCGTATGCGTTTTTTCCTGAATATATTCAGGAAAAAACGCATACGCCCTTTTTGGCCAAGGGCATCATTGTCGAGGTTTTGCCGCTTTTCCTGTGCTTTAAAGGCGATTCGAATCTCCCTCCTGAAATCTGTTTCCTGCAATTCTGCCTTGCTTTCCAATCCTCTTCGTTGCCTTCCCTCAATATATTTGTGGACGAGAGTTATCATTTATAAGTCTGCAGGTTTGTGAATTGCAGTGCCCCTGAGCTCCATTTTTCAACTCGCTTTCTTGGGAGCTGGCCGCAAAAGCGCAGGATTGCTTCAGGCCCTATTCTGGTCCCGGGCGGCAGGCTGAGCCTGTGGTTAATTCTTCTTCCTGATGGGAAAGTAGAGTGACCTGTGCCTGTCCCAACACCTAGAGCTAGTCTCTCATTGGTTCCCACTCTTCCCGTTCATCCTCAGGACAAATTGCAACCTGTACGGAACAGGAGGTTAAAGGTGCTGATTCTCCAAGGAGGGAGATTGCTACTAAAGGGGCTGGAATGGCGAACCCGAGCATAAGGAGATGAGAAATGAGGTGCGTTTTGGAAACCTTTCCCGATCACACGGTGTACCATCTTCTGGGTTTCTCATGCATGCTTTTGATGTAGGAAGATGCCCTTGAACCTGGAGATTTGGGACCCATGGGATGGGAACCACGCAGTATTACTTTAAAGGGTCTGCGTTTCCTCACCCAACCTCACCAAACCTCTCAGCCCCAAGAGTGTCCACCCCTATGTCTCCATCAGCTGTGGGTCTAGATATGGTCAATCCAGGTGGCATCACAGTCCCTGAACGAATTTTGTAAGAATTTCTCTCTCTTTCACTGTCTTTGTTTCACGGGTTTTTAAAAGTAATTGATTTTTATAATGGGGTTTAGCTGCTTTTCACTGCTGTGTTTCTGCCGCTTTACACCCACTTGACTCACTTACAGAGAGATATCAAAACATAGGTTTTAAGCTTCTTACTAGTCAGTTATATTCTTGGGCGGTGAATAGGGGGTGTTGAGTCCAATTCACTGATCAAGGAGTAGGTCTTGGCTATTACATATTGGGTTTATGGAACGGTATCTGACCTAATTTGAAACCCTTGTTTTATGCATCACCCCACCTCACCTTTCCCCTTAAGCAGCCATAGTGTGTTTTCTAAACGTGGGACTCTGTTCTGTTTTGTAATTCAGTTCAAGGGTAGCGGTTTTTACATCCCCTCTATAAGTGATATCTTATGATAAGTGTCTTTTTCTGTGTGACTTATTTCACTTAGAATCGTCGTACCTAAATCCACTCATCATGCTGCTACTAGCCTTATGACGTTGATTTCATGGCTGAGTGATATTCCATTGTACATAAGGACCACAACTTCTTTATCCATTTTTCTCTTTCCTGGGATATTTAAGGTGTAACGAAGTGGAGGTTCTTGTCAACAGAGCAGCCGTAAGCTTAGGGGTGCCTGTGTCTTGCTGATTTTTAGTTTTCCCAATTTATACGCCCATGAGTGGAAGTGCCCTGTGCTCTCTAAGCTGAGTTTTTTAGATGTTTCAGGACACACCGTACACTTCTCCAGAGTGGCTGTTGGCAATTTACATCCCTCCCATCAGCGTAGCCAGGCTCCCGTTTCTCCATGGCCTGTCCTGCATTTCTGGTTTTGACACTTTATTCAGCATGGCCCTTTTGACCGATGGGAAGCGAGACTTCTTTGTAGCGCTGATTTGCCTTTCCAGGTTGCTTGGTTGGCCAAAAAGGGCGTATGCGTTTTTTCCTGAATATATTCAGGAAAAAACGCATACGCCCTTTTTGGCCAAGGGCATCATTGTCGAGGTTTTGCCGCTTTTCCTGTGCTTTAAAGGCGATTCGAATCTCCCTCCTGAAATCTGTTTCCTGCAATTCTGCCTTGCTTTCCAATCCTCTTCGTTGCCTTCCCTCAATATATTTGTGGACGAGAGTTATCATTTATAAGTCTGCAGGTTTGTGAATTGCAGTGCCCCTGAGCTCCATTTTTCAACTCGCTTTCTTGGGAGCTGGCCGCAAAAGCGCAGGATTGCTTCAGGCCCTATTCTGGTCCCGGGCGGCAGGCTGAGCCTGTGGTTAATTCTTCTTCCTGATGGGAAAGTAGAGTGACCTGTGCCTGTCCCAACACCTAGAGCTAGTCTCTCATTGGTTCCCACTCTTCCCGTTCATCCTCAGGACAAATTGCAACCTGTACGGAGCAGGAGGTTAAAGGTGCTGATTCTCCAAGGAGGGAGATTGCTACTAAAGGGGCTGGAATGGCGAACCCGAGCATAAGGAGATGAGAAATGAGGTGCGTTTTGGAAACCTTTCCCGATCACACGGTGTACCATCTTCTGGGTTTCTCATGCATGTTTTTGATGTAGGAAGATGCCCTTGAACCTGGAGATTTGGGACCCATGGGATGGGAACCACGCAGTATTACTTTAAAGGGTCTGCGTTTCCTCACCCAACCTCACCAAACCTCTCAGCCCCAAGAGTGTCCACCCCTATGTCTCCATCAGCTGTGGGTCTAGATATGGTCAATCCAGGTGGCATCACAGCCCCTGAACGAATTTTGTAAGAATTTCTCTCTCTTTCACTGTCTTTGTTTCACGGGTTTTTAAAAGTAATTGATTTTTATAATGGGGTTTAGCTGCTTTTCACTGCTGTGTTTCTGCCGCTTTACACCCACTTGACTCACTTACAGAGAGATATCAAAACATAGGTTTTAAGCTTCTTACTAGTCAGATATATTCTTGGGCGGTGAATAGGGGGTGTTGAGTCCAATTCACTGATCAAGGAGTAGGTCTTGGCTATTACATATTGGGTTTATGGAACGGTATCTGAGCTAATTTGAAACCCTTGTTTTATGCATCACCCCACCTCACCTTTCCCGTTAAGCAGCCATAGTGTGTTTTCTAAACGTGGGACTCTGTTCTGTTTTGTAATTCAGTTCAAGGGTAGCGGTTTTTACATCCCCTCTATAAGTGATATCTTATGATAAGTGTCTTTTTCTGTGTGACTTATTTCACTTAGAATCGTCGTACCTAAATCCACTCATCATGCTGCTACTAGCCTTATGACGTTGATTTCATGGCTGAGTGATATCCCATTGTACATAAGGACCACAACTTCTTTATCCATTTTTCTCTTTCCTGGGATATTTAAGGTGTAACGAAGTGGAGGTTCTTATCAACAGAGCAGCCCTAAACTTTGGGGTGCCTGTGTCTTGCTGATTTTTAGTTTTCCCAATTTATACGCCCATGAGTGGAAGTGCCCTGTGCTCTCTAAGCTGAGTTTTTTAGATGTTTCAGGACACACCGTACACTTCTCCAGAGTGGCTGTTGGCAATTTACATCCCTCCCATCAGCGTAGCCAGGCTCCCGTTTCTCCATGGCCTGTCCTGCATTTCTGGTTTTGACACTTTATTCAGCATGGCCCTTTTGACCGATGGGAAGCGAGACTTCTTTGTAGCGCTGATTTGCCTTTCCAGGTTGCTTGGTTGGCCAAAAAGGGCGTATGCGTTTTTTCCTGAATATATTCAGGAAAAAACGCATACGCCCTTTTTGGCCAAGGGCATCATTGTCGAGGTTTTGCCGCTTTTCCTGTGCTTTAAAGGCGATTCGAATCTCCCTCCTGAAATCTGTTTCCTGCAATTCTGCCTTGCTTTCCAATCCTCTTCGTTGCCTTCCCTCAATATATTTGTGGACGAGAGTTATCATTTATAAGTCTGCAGGTTTGTGAATTGCAGTGCCCCTGAGCTCCATTTTTCAACTCGCTTTCTTGGGAGCTGGCCGCAAAAGCGCAGGATTGCTTCAGGCCCTATTCTGGTCCCGGGCGGCAGGCTGAGCCTGTGGTTAATTCTTCTTCCTGATGGGAAAGTAGAGTGACCTGTGCCTGTCCCAACACCTAGAGCTAGTCTCTCATTGGTTCCCACTCTTCCCGTTCATCCTCAGGACAAATTGCAACCTGTACGGAACAGGAGGTTAAAGGTGCTGATTCTCCAAGGAGGGAGATTGCTACTAAAGCGGCTGGAATGGCGAACCCGAGCACAAGGAGATGAGAAATGAGGTGCGTTTTGGAAAACTTTCCCGATCACACGGTGTACCATCTTCTGGGTTTCTCATGCATGTTTTCGATGTAGGAAGATGCCCTTGAACCTGGAGATTTGGGACCCATGGGATGGATATCACGCAGTATTACTTTAAAGGGTCTGCGTTTCCTCACCCAACCTCACCAAACCTCTCAGCCCCAAGAGTGTCCACCCTTATGTCTCCATCAGCTGTGGGTCTAGATATGGTCAATCCAGGTGGCATCACAGCCCCTGAACGAATTTTGTAAGAATTTCTCTCTCTTTCACTGTCTTTGTTTCACGGGTTTTTAAAAGTAATTGATTTTTATAATGGGGTTTAGCTGCTTTTCACTGTTGTGTTTCTGCCGCTTTACACCCACTTGACTCACTTACAGAGAGATATCAAAACATAGGTTTTAAGCTTCTTACTAGTCAGATATATTCTTGGGCGGTGAATAGGGGGTGTTGAGTCCAATTCACTGATCAAGGAGTAGGTCTTGGCTATTACATATTGGGTTTATGGAACGGTATCTGACCTAATTTGAAACCCTTGTTTTATGCATCACCCCACCTCACCTTTCCCGTTAAGCAGCCATAATGTGTTTTCTAAACGTGGGACTCTGTTCTGTTTTGTAATTCAGTTCAAGGGTAGCGGTTTTTACATCCCCTCTATAAGTGATATCTTATGATAAGTGTCTTTTTCTGTGTGACTTATTTCACTTAGAATCGTCGTACCTAAATCCACTCATCATGCTGCTACTAGCCTTATGACGTTGATTTCATGGCTGAGTGATATTCCATTGTACATAAGGACCACAACTTCTTTATCCATTTTTCTCTTTCCTGGGATATTTAAGGTGTAACGAAGTGGAGGTTCTTGTCAACAGAGCAGCCGTAAACTTTGGGGTGCCTGTGTCTTGCTGATTTTTAGTTTTCCCAATTTATACGCCCATGAGTGGAAGTGCCCTGTGCTCTCTAAGCTGAGTTTTTTAGATGTTTCAGGACACACCGTACACTTCTCCAGAGTGGCTGTTGGCAATTTACATCCCTCCCATCAGCGTAGCCAGGCTCCCGTTTCTCCATGGCCTGTCCTGCATTTCTGGTTTTGACACTTTATTCAGCATGGCCCTTTTGACCGATGGGAAGCGAGACTTCTTTGTAGCGCTGATTTGCCTTTCCAGGTTGCTTGGTTGGCCAAAAAGGCGTATGCGTTTTTTCCTGAATATATTCAGGAAAAAACGCATACGCCCTTTTTGGCCAAGGGCATCATTGTAGAGGTTTTGCCACTTTTCCTGTGCTTTAAAGGCGATTCGAATCTCCCTCCTGAAATCTGTTTCCTGCAATTCTGCCTTGCTTTCCAATCCTCTTCGTTGCCTTCCCTCAATATATTTGTGGACGAGAGTTATCATTTATAAGTCTGCAGGTTTGTGAATTGCAGTGCCCCTGAGCTCCATTTTTCAACTCGCTTTCTTGGGAGCTGGCCGCAAAAGCGCAGGATTGCTTCAGGCCGTATTCTGCTCCCGGGCGGCAGCCTGAGCCTCTGGTTAATTCTTCTTCCTGATGGGAAAGTAGAGTGACCTGTGCCTGTCCCAACACCTAGAGCTAGTCTCTCATTGGTTCCCACTCTTCCCGTTCATCCTCAGGACAAATTGCAACCTGTACGGAACAGGAGGTTAAAGGTGCTGATTCTCCAAGGAGGGAGATTGCTACTAAAGGGGCTGGAATGGCGAACCCGAGCATAAGGAGATGAGAAATGAGGTGCGTTTTGGAAACCTTTCCCGATCACACGGTGTACCATCTTCTGGGTTTCTCATGCATGTTTTCGATGTAGGAAGATGCCCTTGAACCTGGAGATTTGGGACCCATGGGATGGGAACCACGCAGTGTTACTTTAAAGGGTCTGCGTTTCCTCACCCAACCTCACCAAACCTCTCAGCCCCAAGAGTGTCCACCCCTATGTCTCCATCAGCTGTGGGTCTAGATATGGTCAATCCAGGTGGCATCACAGCCCCTGAACGAATTTTGTAAGAATTTCTCTCTCTTTCACTGTCTTTGTTTCACGGGTTTTTAAAAGTAATTGATTTTTATAATGGGGTTTAGCTGCTTTTCACTGCTGTGTTTCTGCCGCTTTACACCCACTTGACTCACTTACAGAGAGATATCAAAACATAGGTTTTAAGCTTCTTACTAGTCAGATATATTCTTGGGCGGTGAATAGGGGGTGTTGAGTCCAATTCACTGATCAAGGAGTAGGTCTTGTCTACTACATATTGGGTTTATGGAACGGTATCTGAGCTAATTTGAAACCCTTGTTTTATGCATCACCCCACCTCACCTTTCCCGTTAAGCAGCCATAGTGTGTTTTCTAAACGTGGGACTCTGTTCTGTTTTGTAATTCAGTTCAAGGGTAGCGGTTTTTACATTCCCTCTATAAGTGATATCTTATGATAAGTGTCTTTTTCTGTGTGACTTATTTCACTTAGAATCGTCGTACCTAAATCCACTCTTCATGCTGCTACTAGCCTTATGACGTTGATTTCATGGCTGAGTGATATTCCATTGTATATAAGGACCACAACTTCTTTATCCATTTTTCTCTTTCCTGGGATATTTAAGGTGTAACGAAGTGGAGGTTCTTGTCAACAGAGCAGCCCTAAACTTTGGGGTGCCTGTGTCTTGCTGATTTTTAGTTTTCCCAATTTATACGCCCATGAGTGGAAGTGCCCTGTGCTCTCTAAGCTGAGTTTTTTAGATGTTTCAGGACACACCGTACACTTCTCCAGAGTGGCTGTTGGCAATTTACATCCCTCCCATCAGCGTAGCCAGGCTCCCGTTTCTCCATGGCCTGTCCTGCATTTCTGGTTTTGACACTTTATTCAGCATGGCCCTTTTGACCGATGGGAAGCGAGACTTCTTTGTAGCGCTGATTTGCCTTTCCAGGTTGCTTGGTTGGCCAAAAAGGGCGTATGCGTTTTTTCCTGAATATATTCAGGAAAAAACGCATACGCCCTTTTTGGCCAAGGGCATCATTGTCGAGGTTTTGCCGCTTTTCCTGTGCTTTAAAGGCGATTCGAATCTCCCTCCTGAAATCTGTTTCCTGCAATTCTGCCTTGCTTTCCAATCCTCTTCGTTGCCTTCCCTCAATATATTTGTGGACGAGAGTTATCATTTATAAGTCTGCAGGTTTGTGAATTGCAGTGCCCCTGAGCTCCATTTTTCAACTCGCTTTCTTGGGAGCTGGCCGCAAAAGCGCAGGATTGCTTCAGGCCCTATTCTGGTCCCGGGCGGCAGGCTGAGCCTGTGGTTAATTCTTCTTCCTGATGGGAAAGTAGAGTGACCTGTGCCTGTCCCAACACCTAGAGCTAGTCTCTCATTGGTTCCCACTCTTCCCGTTCATCCTCAGGACAAATTGCAACCTGTACGGAACAGGAGGTTAAAGGTGCTGATTCTCCAAGGAGGGAGATTGCTACTAAAGGGGCTGGAATGGCGAACCCGAGCATAAGGAGATGAGAAATGAGGTGCGTTTTGGAAACCTTTCCCGATCACACGGTGTACCATCTTCTGGGTTTCTCATGCATGTTTTCGATGTAGGAAGATGCCCTTGAACCTGGAGATTTGGGACCCATGGGATGGGAACCACGCAGTATTACTTTAAAGGGTCTGCGTTTCCTCACCCAACCTCACCAAACCTCTCAGCCCCAAGAGTGTCCACCCCTATGTCTCCATCAGCTGTGGGTCTAGATATGGTCAATCCAGGTGGCATCACAGTCCCTGAACGAATTTTGTAAGAATTTCTCTCTCTTTCACTGTCTTTGTTTCACGGGTTTTTAAAAGTAATTGATTTTTATAATGGGGTTTAGCTGCTTTTCACTGCTGTGTTTCTGCCGCTTTACACCCACTTGACTCACTTACAGAGAGATATCAAAACATAGGTTTTAAGCTTCTTACTAGTCAGATATATTCTTGGGCGGTGAATAGGGGGTGTTGAGTCCAATTCACTGATCAAGGAGTAGGTCTTGGCTATTACATATTGGGTTTATGGAACGGTATCTGAGCTAATTTGAAACCCTTGTTTTATGCATCACCCCACCTCACCTTTCCCGTTAAGCAGCCATAGTGTGTTTTCTAAACGTGGGACTCTGTTCTGTTTTGTAATTCAGTTCAAGGGTAGCGGTTTTTACATTCCCTCTATAAGTGATATCTTATGATAAGTGTCTATTTCTGTGTGACTTATTTCACTTAGAATCGTCGTACCTAAATCCACTCTTCATGCTGCTACTAGCCTTATGACGTTGATTTCATGGCTGAGTGATATTCCATTGTACATAAGGACCACAACTTATTTATCCATTTTTCTCTTTCCTGGGATATTTAAGGTGTAACGAAGTGGAGGTTCTTGTCAACAGAGCAGCCCTAAACTTTGGGGTGCCTGTGTCTTGCTGATTTTTAGTTTTCCCAATTTATACGCCCATGAGTGGAAGTGCCCTGTGCTCTCTAAGCTGAGTTTTTTAGATGTTTCAGGACACACCGTACACTTCTCCAGAGTGGCTGTTGGCAATTTACATCCCTCCCATCAGCGTAGCCAGGCTCCCGTTTCTCCATGGCCTGTCCTGCATTTCTGGTTTTGACACTTTATTCAGCATGGCCCTTTTGACCGATGGGAAGCGAGACTTCTTTGTAGCGCTGATTTGCCTTTCCAGGTTGCTTGGTTGGCCAAAAAGGGCGTATGCGTTTTTTCCTGAATATATTCAGGAAAAAACGCATACGCCCTTTTTGGCCAAGGGCATCATTGTCGAGGTTTTGCCACTTTTCCTGTGCTTTAAAGGCGATTCGAATCTCCCTCCTGAAATCTGTTTCCTGCAATTCTGCCTTGCTTTCCAATCCTCTTCGTTGCCTTCCCTCAATATATTTGTGGACGAGAGTTATCATTTATAAGTCTGCAGGTTTGTGAATTGCAGTGCCCCTGAGCTCCATTTTTCAACTCGCTTTCTTGGGAGCTGGCCGCAAAAGCACAGGATTGCTTCAGGCCCTATTCTGGTCCCGGGCGGCAGGCTGAGCCTCTGGTTAATTCTTCTTCCTGATGGGGAAGTAATGTGACCTGTGCCTGTCCCAACACCTAGAGCTAGTCCCTCATTGGTTCCCACTCTTCCCGTTCATCCTCAGGACAAATTGCAACCTGTACGGAACAGGAGGTTAAAGGTGCTGATTCTCCAAGGAGGGAGATTGCTAGTAAAGTGGCTGGAATGGCGAAGCCGAGCACAAGGAGATGAGAAATAAGGTGCGTTTTGGAAACCTTTCCCGATCACACGGTGTACCATCTTCTGGGTTTCTCATGCATGTTTTCGACGTAGGAAGATGCCCTTGAACCTGGAGATTTGGGACCCATGGGATGGATATCACGCAGTATTACTTTAAAGGGTCTGCGATTCCTCACCCAACCTCACCAAACCTCTCAGCCCCAAGAGTGTCCACCCCTATGTCTCCATCAGCTGTGGGTCTAGATATGGTCAATCCAGGTGGCATCACAGCCCCTGAACGAATTTTGTAAGAATTTCTCTCTCTTTCACTGTCTTTGTTTCACGGGTTTTTAAAAGTAATTGATTTTTATAATGGGGTTTAGCTGCTTTTCACTGCTGTGTTTCTGCCGCTTTACACCCACTTGACTCACTTACAGAGAGATATCAAAACATAGGTTTTAAGCTTCTTACTAGTCAGATATATTCTTGGGCGGTGAATAGGGGGTGTTGAGTCCAATTCACTGATCAAGGAGTAGGTCTTGGCTATTACATATTGGGTTTATGGAACGGTATCTGACCTAATTTGAAACCCTTGTTTTATGCATCACCCCACCTCACCTTTCCCGTTAAGCAGCCATAGTGTGTTTTCTAAACGTGGGACTCTGTTCTGTTTTGTAATTCAGTTCAAGGGTAGCGGTTTTTACATTCCCTCTATAAGTGATATCTTATGATAAGTGTCTTTTTCTGTGTGACTTATTTCACTTAGAATCGTCGTACCTAAATCCACTCATCATGCTGCTACTAGCCTTATGACGTTGATTTCATGGCTGAGTGATATTCCATTGTACATAAGGACCACAACTTCTTTATCCATTTTTCTCTTTCCTGGGATATTTAAGGTGTAACGAAGTGGAGGTTCTTGTCAACAGAGCAGCCCTAAACTTTGGGGTGCCTGTGTCTTGCTGATTTTTAGTTTTCCCAATTTATACGCCCATGAGTGCAAGTGCCCTGTGCTCTCTAAGCTGAGTTTTTTAGATGTTTCAGGACACACCGTACACTTCTCCAGAGTGGCTGTTGGCAATTTACATCCCTCCCATCAGCGTAGCCAGGCTCCCGTTTCTCCATGGCCTGTCCTGCATTTCTGGTTTTGACACTCTATTCAGCATGGCCCTTTTGACCGATGGGAAGCGAGACTTCTTTGTAGCGCTGATTTGCCTTTCCAGGTTGCTTGGTTGGCCAAAAAGGGCGTATGCGTTTTTTCCTGAATATATTCAGGAAAAAACGCATACGCCCTTTTTGGCCAAGGGCATCATTGTCGAGGTTTTGCCGCTTTTCCTGTGCTTTAAAGGCGATTCGAATCTCCCTCCTGAAATCTGTTTCCTGCAATTCTGCCTTGCTTTCCAATCCTCTTCGTTGCCTTCCCTCAATATATTTGTGGACGAGAGTTATCATTTATAAGTCTGCAGGTTTGTGAATTGCAGTGCCCCTGAGCTCCATTTTTCAACTCGCTTTCTTGGGAGCTGGCCGCAAAAGCGCAGGATTGCTTCAGGCCCTATTCTGGTCCCGGGCGGCAGGCTGAGCCTGTGGTTAATTCTTCTTCCTGATGGGGAAGTAGAGTGACCTGTGCCTGTCCCAACACCTAGAGCTAGTCTCTCATTGGTTCCCACTCTTCCCGTTCATCCTCAGGACAAATTGCAACCTGTACGGAACAGGAGGTTAAAGGTGCTGATTCTCCAAGGAGGGAGATTGCTACTAAAGCGGCTGGAATGGCGAACCCGAGCACAAGGAGATGAGAAATGAGGTGCGTTTTGGAAACCTTTCCCGATCACACGGTGTACCATCTTCTGGGTTTCTCATGCATGTTTTCGATGTAGGAAGATGCCCTTGAACCTGGAGATTTGGGACCCATGGGATGGATATCACGCAGTATTACTTTAAAGGGTCTGCGTTTCCTCACCCAACCTCACCAAACCTCTCAGCCCCAAGAGTGTCCACCCTTATGTCTCCATCAGCTGTGGGCCTAGATATGGTCAATCCAGGTGGCATCACAGCCCCTGAACGAATTTTGTAAGAATTTCTCTCTCTTTCACTGTCTTTGTTTCACGGGTTTTTAAAAGTAATTGATTTTTATAATGGGGTTTAGCTGCTTTTCACTGCTGTGTTTCTGCCGCTTTACACCCACTTGACTCACTTACAGAGAGATATCAAAACATAGGTTTTAAGCTTCTTACTAGTCAGATATATTCTTGGGCGGTGAATAGGGGGTGTTGAGTCCAATTCACTGATCAAGGAGTAGGTCTTGTCTATTACGTATTGGGTTTATGGAACGGTATCTGACCTAATTTGAAACCCTTGTTTTATGCATCACCCCACCTCACCTTTCCCGTTAAGCAGCCATAGTGTGTTTTCTAAACGTGGGACTCTGTTCTGTTTTGTAATTCAGTTCAAGGGTAGCGGTTTATACATTCCCTCTATAAGTGATATCTTATGATAAGTGTCTTTTTCTGTGTGACTTATTTCACTTAGAATCGTCGTACCTAAACCACTCATCACGCTGCTACTAGCCTTATGACGTTGATTTCATGGCTGAGTGATATTCCATTGTACATAAGGACCACAACTTCTTTATCCATTTTTCTCTTTCCTGGGATATTTAAGGTGTAACGAAGTGGAGGTTCTTGTCAACAGAGCAGCCCTAAACTTTGGGGTGCCTGTGTCTTGCTGATTTTTAGTTTTCCCAATTTATACGCCCATGAGTGGAAGTGCCCTGTGCTCTCTAAGCTGAGTTTTTTAGATGTTTCAGGACACACCGTACACTTCTCCAGAGTGGCTGTTGGCAATTTACATCCCTCCCATCAGCGTAGCCAGGCTCCCGTTTCTCCATGGCCTCTCCTGCATTTCTGGTTTTGACACTTTATTCAGCATGGCCCTTTTGACCGATGGGAAGCGAGACTTCTTTGTAGCGCTGATTTGCCTTTCCAGGTTGCTTGGTTGGCCAAAAAGGGCGTATGCGTTTTTTCCTGAATATATTCAGGAAAAAACGCATACGCCCTTTTTGGCCAAGGGCATCATTGTCGAGGTTTTGCCGCTTTTCCTGTGCTTTAAAGGCGATTCGAATCTCCCTCCTGAAATCTGTTTCCTGCAATTCTGCCTTGCTTTCCAATCCTCTTCGTTGCCTTCCCTCAATATATTTGTGGACGAGAGTTATCATTTATAAGTCTGCAGGTTTGTGAATTGTAGTGCCCCTGAGCTCCATTTTTCAACTCGCTTTCTTGGGAGCTGGCCGCAAAAGCGCAGGATTGCTTCAGGCCCTATTCTGGTCCCGGGCGGCAGGCTGAGCCTCTGGTTAATTCTTCTTCCTGATGGGAAAGTAGAGTGACCTGTGCCTGTCCCAACACCTAGAGCTAGTCTCTCATTGGTTCCCACTCTTCCCGTTCATCCTCAGGACAAATTGCAACCTGTACGGAACAGGAGGTTAAAGGTGCTGATTCTCCAAGGAGGGAGATTGCTACTAAAGCGGCTGGAATGGCGAACCCGAGCACAAGGAGATGAGAAATGAGGTGCGTTTTGGAAACCTTTCCCGATCACACGGTGTACCATCTTCTGGGTTTCTCATGCATGTTTTCGATGTAGGAAGATGCCCTTGAACCTGGAGATTTGGGACCCATGGGATGGATATCACGCAGTATTACTTTAAAGGGTCTGCGTTTCCTCACCCAACCTCACCAAACCTCTCAGCCCCAAGAGTGTCCACCCTTATGTCTCCATCAGCTGTGGGTCTAGATATGGTCAATCCAGGTGGCATCACAGCCCCTGAACGAATTTTGTAAGAATTTCTCTCTCTTTCACTGTCTTTGTTTCACGGGTTTTTAAAAGTAATTGATTTTTATAATGGGGTTTAGCTGCTTTTCACTGCTGTGTTTCTGCCGCTTTACACCCACTTGACTCACTTACAGAGAGATATCAAAACATAGGTTTTAAGATTCTTACTAGTCAGATATATTCTTGGGCGGTGAATAGGGGGTGTTGAGTCCAATTCACTGATCAAGGAGTAGGTCTTGGCTATTACATATTGGGTTTATCGAACCGTATCTGACCTAATTTGAAACCCTTGTTTTATGCATCACCCCACCTCACCTTTCCCGTTAAGCAGCCATAGTGTGTTTTCTAAACGTGGGACTCTGTTTTGTTTTGTAATTCAGTTCAAGGGTAGCGGTTTATACATTGCCTCTATAAGTGATATCTTATGATAAGTGTCTTTTTCTGTGTGACTTTTTTCACTTAGAATCGTCGTACCTAAATCCACTCATCATGCTGCTACTAGCCTTATGACGTTGATTTCATGGCTGAGTGATATTCCATTGTACATAAGGACCACAACTTCTTTATCCATTTTTCTCTTTCCTGGGATATTTAAGGTGTAACGAAGTGGAGGTTCTTGTCAACAGAGCAGCCCTAAACTTTGAGGTGCCTGTGTCTTGCTGATTTTTAGTTTTCCCAATTTATACGCCCATGAGTGGAAGTGCCGTGTGCTCTCTAAGCTGAGTTTTTTAGATGTTTCAGGACACACCGTACACTTCTCCAGAGTGGCTGTTGGCAATTTACATCCCACCCATCAGCGTAGCCAGGCTCCCGTTTCTCCATGGCCTGTCCTGCATTTCTGGTTTTGACACTTTATTCAGCATGGCCCTTTTGACCGATGGGAAGCGAGACTTCTTTGTAGCGCTGATTTGCCTTTCCAGGTTGCTTGGTTGGCCAAAAAGGGCGTATGCGTTTTTTCCTGAATATATTCAGGAAAAAACGCATACGCCCTTTTTGGCCAAGGGCATCATTGTCGAGGTTTTGCCGCTTTTCCTGTGCTTTAAAGGCGATTCGAATCTCCCTCCTGAAATCTGTTTCCTGCAATTCTGCCTTGCTTTCCAATCCTCTTCGTTGCCTTCCCTCAATATATTTGTGGACGAGAGTTATCATTTATAAGTCTGCAGGTTTGTGAATTGCAGTGCCCCTGAGCTCCATTTTTCAACTCGCTTTCTTGGGAGCTGGCCGCAAAAGCGCAGGATTGCTTCAGGCCCTATTCTGGTCCCGGGCGGCAGGCTGAGCCTGTGGTTAATTCTTCTTCCTGATGGGGAAGTAGAGTGACCTGTGCCTGTCCCAACACCTAGAGCTAGTCTCTCATTGGTTCCCACTCTTCCCGTTCATCCTCAGGACAAATTGCAACCTGTACGGAACAGGAGGTTAAAGGTGCTGATTCTCCAAGGAGGGAGATTGCTAGTAAAGCGGCTGGAATGGCGAACCCGAGCACAAGGAGATGAGAAATGAGGTGCGTTTTGGAAACCTTTCCCGATCACACGGTGTACCATCTTCTGGGTTTCTCATGCATGTTTTCGATGTAGGAAGATGCCCTTGAACCTGGAGATTTGGGACCTTTGGGATGGGAACCACGCAGTATTACTTTAAAGGGTCTGCGTTTCCTCACCCAACCTCACCAAACCTCTCAGCCCCAAGAGTGTCCACCCTTATGTCTCCATCAGCTGTGGGTCTAGATATGGTCAATCCAGGTGGCATCACAGCCCCTGAACGAATTTTTTAAGAATTTCTCTCTCTTTCACTGTCTTTGTTTCACGGGTTTTTAAAAGTAATTGATTTTTATAATGGGGTTTAGCTGCTTTTCACTGCTGTGTTTCTGCCGCTTTACACCCACTTGACTCACTTACAGAGAGATATCAAAACATAGGTTTTAAGCTTCTTACTAGTCAGATATATTCTTGGGCGGTGAATAGGGGGTGTTGAGTCCAATTCACTGATCAAGGAGTAGGTCTTGGCTATTACATATTGGGTTTATGGAACGGTATCTGACCTAATTTGAAACCCTTGTTTTATGCATCACCCCACCTCACCTTTCCCGTTAAGCAGCCATAGTGTGTTTTCTAAACGTGGGACTCTGGTCTGTTTTGTAATTCAGTTCAAGGGTAGCGGTTTTTACATTCCCTCTATAAGTGATATCTTATGATAAGTGTCTTTTTCTGTGTGACTTATTTCACTTAGAATCGTCGTACCTAAATCCACTCATCATGCTGCTACTAGCCTTATGACGTTGATTTCATGGCTGAGTGATATTCCATTGTACATAAGGACCACAACTTCTTTATCCATTTTTCTCTTTCCTGGGATATTTAAGGTGTAACGAAGTGGAGGTTCTTGTCAACAGAGCAGCCCTAAACTTTGGGGTGCCTGTGTCTTGCTGATTTTCAGTTTTCCCAATTTATACGCCCATGAGTGGAAGTGCCCTGTGCTCTCTAAGCTGAGTTTTTTAGATGTTTCAGGACACACCGTACACTTCTCCAGAGTGGCTGTTGGCAATTTACATCCCTCCCATCAGCGTAGCCAGGCTCCCGTTTCTCCATGGCCTGTCCTGCATTTCTGGTTTTGACACTTTATTCAGCATGGCCCTTTTGACCGATGGGAAGCGAGACTTCTTTGTAACGCTGATTTGCCTTTCCAGGTTGCTTGGTTGGCCAAAAAGGGCGTATGCGTTTTTTCCTGAATATATTCAGGAAAAAACGCATACGCCCTTTTTGGCCAAGGGCATCATTGTCGAGGTTTTGCCGCTTTTCCTGTGCTTTAAAGGCGATTCGAATCTCCCTCCTGAAATCTGTTTCCTGCAATTCTGCCTTGCTTTCCAATCCTCTTCGTTGCCTTCCCTCAATATATTTGTGGACGAGACTTATCATTTATAAGTCTGCAGGTTTGTGAATTGCAGTGCCCCTGAGCTCCATTTTTCAACAAGCTTTCTTGGGAGCTGGCCGCAAAAGCGCAGGATTGCTTCAGGCCCTATTCTGGTCCCGGGCGGCAGGCTGAGCCTGTGGTTAATTCTTCTTCCTGATGGGGAAGTAGAGTGACCTGTGCCTGTCCCAACACCTAGAGCTAGTCTCTCATTGGTTCCCACTCTTCCCGTTCATCCTCAGGACAAATTGCAACCTGTACGGAACAGGAGGTTAAAGGTGCTGACTCTCCAAGGAGGGAGATTGCTACTAAAGCGGCTGGAATGGCGAACCCGAGCATAAGGAGATGAGAAATGAGGTGCGTTTTGGAAACCTTTCCCGATCACACGGTGTACCATCTTCTGGGTTTCTCATGCATGTTTTCGATGTAGGAAGATGCCCTTGAACCTGGAGATTTGGGACCCATGGGATGGGAACCACGCAGTATTACTTTAAAGGGTCTGCGTTTCCTCACCCAACCTCACCAAACCTCTCAGCCCCAAGAGTGTCCACCCCTATGTCTCCATCAGCTGTGGGTCTAGATATGGTCAATCCAGGTGGATTCACAGCCCCTGAACGAATTTTGTAAGAATTTCTCTCTCTTTCACTGTCTTTGTTTCACGGGTTTTTAAAAGTAATTGATTTTTATAATGGGGTTTAGCTGCTTTTCACTGCTGTGTTTCTGCCGCTTTACACCCACTTGACTCACTTACAGAGAGATATCAAAACATAGGTTTTAAGCTTCTTACTAGTCAGATATATTCTTGGGCGGTGAATAGGGGGTGTTGAGTCCAATTCACTGATCAAGGAGTAGGTCTTGGCTATTACATATTGGGTTTATGGAACGGTATCTGACCTAATTTGAAACCCTTGTTTTATGCATCACCCCACCTCACCTTTCCCGTTAAGCAGCCATAGTGTGTTTTCTAAACGTGGGACTCTGTTCTGTTTTGTAATTCAGTTCAAGGGTAGCGGTTTTTACATTCCCTCTATAAGTGATATCTTATGATAAGTGTCTTTTTCTGTGTGACTTATTTCACTTAGAATCGTCGTACCTAAATCCACTCATCATGCTGCTACTAGCCTTATGACGTTGATTTCATGGCTGAGTGATATTCCATTGTACATAAGGACCACAACTTCTTTATCCATTTTTCTCTTTCCTGGGATATTTAAGGTGTAACGAAGTGGAGGTTCTTGTCAACAGAGCAGCCCTAAACTTTGGGGTGCCTGTGTCTTGCTGATTTTTAGTTTTCCCAATTTATACGCCCATGAGTGGAAGTGCCCTGTGCTCTCTAAGCTGAGTTTTTTAGATGTTTCAGGACACACCGTACACTTCTCCAGAGTGGCTGTTGGCAATTTACATCCCTCCCATCAGCGTAGCCAGGCTCCCGTTTCTCCATGGCCTGTCCTGCATTTCTGGTTTTGACACTTTATTCAGCATGGCCCTTTTGACCGATGGGAAGCGAGACTTCTTTGTAGCGCTGATTTGCCTTTCCAGGTTGCTTGGTTGGCCAAAAAGGGCGTATGCGTTTTTTCCTGAATATATTCAGGAAAAAACGCATACGCCCTTTTTGGCCAAGGGCATCATTGTCGAGGTTTTGCCGCTTTTCCTGTGCTTTAAAGGCGATTCGAATCTCCCTCCTGAAATCTGTTTCCTGCAATTCTGCCGTGGTTTCCAATCCTCTTCGTTGCCTTCCCTCAATATATTTGTGGACGAGAGTTATCATTTATAAGTCTGCAGGTTTGTGAATTGCAGTGCCCCTGAGCTCCATTTTTCAACTCGCTTTCTTGGGAGCTGGCCGCAAAAGCGCAGGATTGCTTCAGGCCCTATTCTGGTCCCGGGCGGCAGGCTGAGCCTGTGGTTAATTCTTCTTCCTGATGGGGAAGTAGAGTGACCTGTGCCTGTCCCAACACCTAGAGCTAGTCTCTCATTGGTTCCCACTCTTCCCGTTCATCCTCAGGACAAATTGCAACCTGTACGGAACAGGAGGTTAAAGGTGCTGATTCTCCAAGGAGGGAGATTGCTACTAAAGCGGCTGGAATGGCGAACCCGAGCATAAGGAGATGAGAAATGAGGTGCGTTTTGGAAACCTTTCCCGATCACACGGTGTACCATCTTCTGGGTTTCTCATGCATGTTTTCGATGTAGGAAGATGCCCTTGAACCTGGAGATTTGGGACCTTTGGGATGGGAACCACGCAGTATTACTTTAAAGGGTCTGCGTTTCCTCACCCAACCTCACCAAACCTCTCAGCCCCAAGAGTGTCCACCCTTATGTCTCCATCAGCTGTGGGTCTAGATATGGTCAATCCAGGTGGCATCACAGCCCCTGAACGAATTTTGTAAGAATTTCTCTCTCTTTCACTGTCTTTGTTTCACGGGTTTTTAAAAGTAATTGATTTTTATAATGGGGTTTAGCTGCTTTTCACTGCTGTGTTTCTGCCGCTTTACACCCACTTGACTCACTTACAGAGAGATATCAAAACATAGGTTTTAAGCTTCTTACTAGTCAGATATATTCTTGGGCGGTGAATAGGGGGTGTTGAGTCCAATTCACTGATCAAGGAGTAGGTCTTGGCTATTACATATTGGGTTTATGGAACGGTATCTGACCTAATTTGAAACCCTTGTTTTATGCATCACCCCACCTCACCTTTCCCGTTAAGCAGCCATAGTGTGTTTTCTAAACGTGGGACTCTGGTCTGTTTTGTAATTCAGTTCAAGGGTAGCGGTTTTTACATTCCCTCTATAAGTGATATCTTACGATAAGTGTCTTTTTCTGTGTGACTTATTTCACTTAGAATCGTCGTACCTGAATCCACTCATCATGCTGCTACTAGCCTTATGACGTTGATTTCATGGCTGAGTGATATTCCATTGTACATAAGGACCACAACTTCTTTATCCATTTTTCTCTTTCCTGGGATATTTAAGGTGTAACGAAGTGGAGGTTCTTGTCAACAGAGCAGCCCTAAACTTTGGGGTGCCTGTGTCTTGCTGATTTTTAGTTTTCCCAATTTATACGCCAATGAGTGGAAGTGCCCTGTGCTCTCTAAGCTGAGTTTTTTAGATGTTCCAGGACACACCGTACACTTCTCCAGAGTGGCTGTTGGCAATTTACATCCCTCCCATCAGCGTAGCCAGGCTCCCGTTTCTCCATGGCCTGTCCTGCATTTCTGGTTTTGACACTTTATTCAGCATGGCCCTTTTGACCGATGGGAAGCGAGACTTCTTTGTAACGCTGATTTGCCTTTCCAGGTTGCTTGGTTGGCCAAAAAGGGCGTATGCGTTTTTTCCTGAATATATTCAGGAAAAAACGCATACGCCCTTTTTGGCCAAGGGCATCATTGTCGAGGTTTTGCCGCTTTTCCTGTGCTTTAAAGGCGATTCGAATCTCCCTCCTGAAATCTGTTTCCTGCAATTCTGCCTTGCTTTCCAATCCTCTTCGTTGCCTTCCCTCAATAAATTTGTGGACGAGAGTTATCATTTATAAGTCTGCAGGTTTGTGAATTGCAGTGCCCCTGAGCTCCATTTTTCAACTCGCTTTCTTGGGAGCTGGCCACAAAAGCGCAGGTTTGCTTCAGGCCCTATTCTGGTCCCGGGCGGCAGGCTGAGCCTGTGGTTAATTCTTCTTCCTGATGGGAAAGTAGAGTGACCTGTGCCTGTCCCTACACCTAGAGCTAGTCTCTCATTGGTTCCCACTCTTCCCGTTCATCCTCAGGACAAATTGCAACCTGTACGGAACAGGAGGTTAAAGGTGCTGATTCTCCAAGGAGGGAGATTGCTAGTAAAGCGGCTGGAATGGCGAACCCGAGCATAAGGAGATGAGAAATGAGGTGCGTTTTGGAAACCTTTCCCGATCACACGGTGTACCATCTTCTGGGTTTCTCATGCATGTTTTCGATGTAGGAAGATGCCCTTGAACCTGGAGATTTGGGACCCATGGGATGGGTACCACGCAGTATTACTTTAAAGGGTCTGCGTTTCCTCACTCAACCTCACCAAACCTCTCAGCCCCAAGAGTGTCCACCCTTATGTCTCCATCAGCTGTGGGTCTAGATATGGTCAATCCAGGTGGCATCACAGCCCCTGAACGAATTTTGTAAGAATTTCCCTCTCTTTCACTGTCTTTGTTTCACGGGTTTTTAAAAGTAATTGATTTTTATAATGGGGTTTAGCTGCTTTTCACTGCTGTGTTTCTGCCGCTTTACACCCACTTGACTCACTTACAGAGAGATATCAAAACATAGGTTTTAAGATTCTTACTAGTCAGATATATTCTTGGGCGGTGAATAGGGGGTGTTGAGTCCAATTCACTGATCAAGGAGTAGGTCTTGTCTATTACATATTGGGTTTATGGAACCGTATCTGACCTAATTTGAAACCCTTGTTTTATGCATCACCCCACCTCACCTTTCCCGTTAAGCAGCCATAGTGTGTTTTCTAAACGTGGGACTCTGTTTTGTTTTGTAATTCAGTTCAAGGGTAGCGGTTTATACATTCCCTCTATAAGTGATATCTTATGATAAGTGTCTTTTTCTGTGTGACTTTTTTCACTTAGAATCGTCGTACCTAAATCCACTCATCATGCTGCTACTAGCCTTATGACGTTGATTTCATGGCTGAGTGATATTCCATTGTACATAAGGACCACAACTTCTTTATCCATTTTTCTCTTTCCTGGGATATTTAAGGTGTAACGAAGTGGAGGTTCTTGTCAACAGAGCAGCCCTAAATTTGAGGTGCCTGTGTCTTGCTGATTTTTAGTTTTCCCAATTTATACGCCCATGAGTGGAAGTGCCCTGTGCTCTCTAAGCTGAGTTTTTTAGATGTTTCAGGACACACCGTACACTTCTCCAGAGTGGCTGTTGGCAATTTACATCCCACCCATCAGCGTAGCCAGGCTCCCGTTTCTCCATGGCCTGTCCTGCATTTCTGGTTTTGACACTTTATTCAGCATGGCCCTTTTGACCGATGGGAAGCGAGACTTCTTTGTAGCGCTGATTTGCCTTTCCAGGTTGCTTGGTTGGCCAAAAAGGGCGTATGCGTTTTTTCCTGAATATATTCAGGAAAAAACGCATACGCCCTTTTTGGCCAAGGGCATCATTGTCGAGGTTTTGCCGCTTTTCCTGTGCTTTAAAGGCGATTCGAATCTCCCTCCTGAAATCTGTTTCCTGCAATTCTGCCTTGCTTTCCAATCCTCTTCGTTGCCTTCCCTCAATATATTTGTGGACGAGAGTTATCATTTATAAGTCTGCAGGTTTGTGAATTGCAGTGCCCCTGAGCTCCATTTTTCAACTCGCTTTCTTGGGAGCTGGCCACAAAAGCGCAGGATTGCTTCAGGCCCTATTCTGGTCCCAGGCGGCAGGCTGAGCCTGTGGTTAATTCTTCTTCCTGATGGGAAAGTAGAGTGACCTGTGCCTGTCCCAACACCTAGAGCTAGTCTCTCATTGGTTCCCACTCTTCCCGTTCATCCTCAGGACAAATTGCAACCTGTACGGAACAGGAGGTTAAAGGTGCTGATTCTCCAAGGAGGGAGATTGCTACTAAAGCGGCTGGAATGGCGAACCCGAGCATAAGGAGATGAGAAATGAGGTGCGTTTTGGAAACCTTTCCCGATCACACGGTGTACCATCTTCTGGGTTTCTCATGCATGTTTTCGATGTAGGAAGATGCCCTTGAACCTGGAGATTTGGGACCCATGGGATGGGAACCACGCAGTATTACTTTAAAGGGTCTGCGTTTCCTCACCCAACCTCACCAAACCTCTCAGCCCCAAGAGTGTCCACCCCTATGTCTCCATCAGCTGTGGGTCTAGATATGGTCAATCCAGGTGGCATCACAGCCCCTGAACGAATTTTGTAAGAATTTCTCTCTCTTTCACTGTCTTTGTTTCACGGGTTTTTAAAAGTAATTGATTTTTATAATGGGGTTTAGCTGCTTTTCACTGCTGTGTTTCTGCCGCTTTACACCCACTTGATTTACTTACAGAGAGATATCAAAACATAGGTTTTAAGCTTCTTACTAGTCAGATATATTCTTGGGCGGTGAATAGGGGGTGTTGAGTCCAATTCACTGATCAAGGAGTAGGTCTTGTCTATTACATATTGGGTTTATGGAACGGTATCTGACCTAATTTGAAACCCTTGTTTTATGCATCACCCCACCTCACCTTTCCCGTTAAGCAGCCATAGTGTGTTTTCTAAACGTGGGACTCTGTTCTGTTTTGTAATTCAGTTCAAGGGTAGCGGTTTCTACATTCCCCCTATAAGTGATATCTTATGATAAGTGTCTTTTTCTGTGTGACTTATTTCACTTAGAATCATCGTACCTAAATCCACTCATCATGCTGCTACTAGCCTTATGACGTTGATTTCATGGCTGAGTGATATTCCATTGTACATAAGGACCACAACTTCTTTATCCATTTTTCTCTTTCCTGGGATATTTAAGGTGTAACGAAGTGGAGGTTCTTGTCAACAGAGCAGCCCTAAACTTTGGGGTGCCTGTGTCTTGCTGATTTTTAGTTTTCCCAATTTATACGCCCATGAGTGGAAGTGCCCTGTGCTCTCTAAGCTGAGTTTTTTAGATGTTTCAGGACACACCGTACACTTCTCCAGAGTGGCTGTTGGCAATTTACATCCCTCCTATCAGCGTAGCCAGGCTCCCGTTTCTCCATGGCCTGTCCTGCATTTCTGGTTTTGACACTTTATTCAACATGGCCCTTTTGACCGATGGGAAGCGAGACTTCTTTGTAGCGCTGATTTGCCTTTCCAGGTTGCTTGGTTGGCCAAAAAGGGCGTATGCGTTTTTTCCTGAATATATTCAGGAAAAAAACGCATACGCCCTTTTTGGCCAAGGGCATCATTGTCGAGGTTTTGCCGCTTTTCCTGTGCTTTAAAGGCGATTCGAATCTCCCTCCTGAAATCTGTTTCCTGCAATTCTGCCTTGCTTTCCAATCCTCTTCGTTGCCTTCCCTCAATATATTTGTGGACGAGAGTTATCATTTATAAGTCTGCAGGTTTGTGAATTGCAGTGCCCCTGAGCTCCATTTTTCAACTCGCTTTCTTGGGAGCTGGCCGCAAAAGCGCAGGATTGCTTCAGGCCCTATTCTGGTCCCGGGCGGCAGGCTGAGCCTGTGGTTAATTCTTCTTCCTGATGGGGAAGTAGAGTGACCTGTGCCTGTCCCAACACCTAGAGCTAGTCTCTCATTGGTTCCCACTCTTCCCGTTCATCCTCAGGACAAATTGCAACCTGTACGGAACAGGAGGTTAAAGGTGCTGATTCTCCAAGGAGGGAGATTGCTACTAAAGCGGCTGGAATGGCGAACCTGAGCATAAGGAGATGAGAAATGAGGTGCGTTTTGGAAACCTTTCCCGATCACACGGTGTACCATCTTCTGGGTTTCTCATGCATGTTTTCGATGTAGGAAGATGCCCTTGAACCTGGAGATTTGGGACCCATGGGATGGGAACCACGCAGTATTACTTTAAAGGGTCTGCGTTTCCTCACCCAACCTCACCAAACCTCTCAGCCCCAAGAGTGTCCACCCCTATGACTCCATCAGCTGTGGGTCTAGATATGGTCAATCCAGGTGGCATCACAGCCCCTGAACGAATTTTGTAAGAATTTCTCTCTCTTTCACTGTCTTTGTTTCACGGGTTTTTAAAAGTAATTGATTTTTATAATGGGGTTTAGCTGCTTTTCACTGCTGTGTTTCTGCCGCTTTACACCCACTTGACTCACTTACAGAGAGATATCAAAACATAGGTTTTAAGCTTCCTACTAGTCAGATATATTCTTGGGCGGTGAATAGGGGGTGTTGAGTCCAATTCACTGATCAAGGAGTAGGTCTTGGCTATTACATATTGGGTTTATGGAACGGTATCTGACCTAATTTGAAACCCTTGTTTTATGCATCACCCCACCTCACCTTTCCCGTTAAGCAGCCATAGTGTGTTTTCTAAACGTGGGACTCTGTTCTGTTTTGTAATTCAGTTCAAGGGTAGCGGTTTATACATTCCCTCTATAAGTGATATCTTATGATAAGTGTCATTTTCTGTGTGACTTATTTCACTTAGAATCGTCGTACCTAAATCCACTCATCATGCTGCTACTAGCCTTATGACGTTGATTTCATGGCTGAGTGATATTCCATTGTACATAAGGACCACAACTTCTTTATCCATTTTTCTCTTTCCTGGGATATTTAAGGTGTAACGAAGTGGAGGTTCTTGTCAACAGAGCAGCCCTAAACTTTGGGGTGCCTGTGTCTTGCTGATTTTTAGTTTTCCCAATTTATACACCCATGAGTGGAAGTGCCCTGTGCTCTCTAAGCTGAGTTTTTTAGATGTTTCAGGACACACCGTACACTTCTGCAGAGTGGCTGTTGGCAATTTACATCCCTCCCATCAGCGTAGCCAGGCTCCCGTTTCTCCATGGCCTGTCCTGCATTTCTGGTTTTGACACTTTATTCAGCATGGCCCTTTTGACCGATGGGAAGCGAGACTTCTTTGTAGCGCTGATTTGCCTTTCCAGGTTGCTTGGTTGGCCAAAAAGGGCGTATGCGTTTTTTCCTGAATATATTCAGGAAAAAACGCATACGCCCTTTTTGGCCAAGGGCATCATTGTCGAGGTTTTGCCGCTTTTCCTGTGCTTTAAAGGCGATTCGAATCTCCCTCCTGAAATCTGTTTCCTGCAATTCTGCCTTGCTTTCCAATCCTCTTCGTTGCCTTCCCTCAATATATTTGTGGACGAGAGTTATCATTTATAAGTCTGCAGGTTTGTGAATTGCAGTGCCCCTGAGCTCCATTTTTCAACTCGCTTTCTTGGGAGCTGGCCGCAAAAGCGCAGGATTGCTTCAGGCCCTATTCTGGTCCCGGGCGGCAGGCTGAGCCTGTGGTTAATTCTTCTTCCTGATGGGAAAGTAGAGTGACCTGTGCCTGTCCCAACACCTAGAGCTAGTCTCTCATTGGTTCCCACTCTTCCCGTTCATCCTCAGGACAAATTGCAACCTGTACGGAACAGGAGGTTAAAGGTGCTGATTCTCCAAGGAGGGAGATTGCTACTAAAGGGGCTGGAATGGCGAACCCGAGCATAAGGAGATGAGAAATGAGGTGCGTTTTGGAAACCTTTCCCGATCACACGGTGTACCATCTTCTGGGTTTCTCATGCATGTTTTCGATGTAGGAAGATGCCCTTGAACCTGGAGATTTGGGACCCATGGGATGGGAACCACGCAGTATTACTTTAAAGGGTCTGCGTTTCCTCACCCAACCTCACCAAACCTCTCAGCCCCAAGAGTGTCCACCCCTATGTCTCCATCAGCTGTGGGTCTAGATATGGTCAATCCAGGTGGCATCACAGTCCCTGAACGAATTTTGTAAGAATTTCTCTCTCTTTCACTGTCTTTGTTTCACGGGTTTTTAAAAGTAATTGATTTTTATAATGGGGTTTAGCTGCTTTTCACTGCTGTGTTTCTGCCGCTTTACACCCACTTGACTCACTTACAGAGAGATATCAAAACATAGGTTTTAAGCTTCTTACTAGTCAGATATATTCTTGGGCGGTGAATAGGGGGTGTTGAGTCCAATTCACTGATCAAGGAGTAGGTCTTGGCTATTACATATTGGGTTTATGGAACGGTATCTGAGCTAATTTGAAACCCTTGTTTTATGCATCACCCCACCTCACCTTTCCCGTTAAGCAGCCATAGTGTGTTTTCTAAACGTGGGACTCTGTTCTGTTTTGTAATTCAGTTCAAGGGTAGCGGTTTTTACATTCCCTCTATAAGTGATATCTTATGATAAGTGTCTTTTTCTGTGTGACTTATTTCACTTAGAATCGTCGTACCTAAATCCACTCTTCATGCTGCTACTAGCCTTATGACGTTGATTTCATGGCTGAGTGATATTCCATTGTACATAAGGACCACAACTTCTTTATCCATTTTTCTCTTTCCTGGGATATTTAAGGTGTAACGAAGTGGAGGTTCTTGTCAACAGAGCAGCCCTAAACTTTGGGGTGCCTGTGTCTTGCTGATTTTTAGTTTTCCCAATTTATACGCCCATGAGTGGAAGTGCCCTGTGCTCTCTAAGCTGAGTTTTTTAGATGTTTCAGGACACACCGTACACTTCTCCAGAGTGGCTGTTGGCAATTTACATCCCTCCCATCAGCGTAGCCAGGCTCCCGTTTCTCCATGGCCTGTCCTGCATTTCTGGTTTTGACACTTTATTCAGCATGGCCCTTTTGACCGATGGGAAGCGAGACTTCTTTGTAGCGCTGATTTGCCTTTCCAGGTTGCTTGGTTGGCCAAAAAGGGCGTATGCGTTTTTTCCTGAATATATTCAGGAAAAAACGCATACGCCCTTTTTGGCCAAGGGCATCATTGTCGAGGTTTTGCCACTTTTCCTGTGCTTTAAAGGCGATTCGAATCTCCCTCCTGAAATCTGTTTCCTGCAATTCTGCCTTGCTTTCCAATCCTCTTCGTTGCCTTCCCTCAATATATTTGTGGACGAGAGTTATCATTTATAAGTCTGCAGGTTTGTGAATTGCAGTGCCCCTGAGCTCCATTTTTCAACTCGCTTTCTTGGGAGCTGGCCGCAAAAGCGCAGGATTGCTTCAGGCCCTATTCTGGTCCCGGGCGGCAGGCTGAGCCTCTGGTTAATTCTTCTTCCTGATGGGGAAGTAATGTGACCTGTGCCTGTCCCAACACCTAGAGCTAGTCCCTCATTGGTTCCCACTCTTCCCGTTCATCCTCAGGACAAATTGCAACCTGTACGGAACAGGAGGTTAAAGGTGCTGATTCTCCAAGGAGGGAGATTGCTACTAAAGCGGCTGGAATGGCGAACCCGAGCACAAGGAGATGAGAAATGAGGTGCGTTTTGGAAACCTTTCCCGATTACACGGTGTACCATCTTCTGGGTTTCTCATGCATGTTTTCGATGTAGGAAGATGCCCTTGAACCTGGAGATTTGGGACCCATGGGATGGGAACCACGCAGTATTACTTTAAAGGGTCTGCGTTTCCTCACCCAACCTCACCAAACCTCTCAGCCCCAAGAGTGTCCACCCTTATGTCTCCATCAGCTGTGGGTCTAGATATGGTCAATCCAGGTGGCATCACAGCCCCTGAACGAATTTTGTAAGAATTTCTCTCTCTTTCACTGTCTTTGTTTCACGGGTTTTTAAAAGTAATTGATTTTTATAATGGGGTTTAGCTGCTTTTCACTGCTGTGTTTCTGCCGCTTTACACCCACTTGACTCACTTACAGAGAGATATCAAAACATAGTTTTTAAGCTTCTTACTAGTCAGATATATTCTTGGGCGGTGAATAGGGTGTGTTGAGTCCAATTCATTGATCAAGGAGTAGGTCTTGGCTATTACATATTGGGTTTATGGAACGGTATCTGAGCTCATTTGAAACCCTTGTTTTATGCATCACCCCACCTCACCTTTCCCGTTAAGCAGCCATAGTGTGTTTTCTAAACGTGGGACTCTGTTCTGTTTTGTAATTCAGTTCAAGGGTAGCGGTTTTTACATTCCCTCTATAAGTGATATCTTATGATAAGTGTCTTTTTCTGTGTGACTTATTTCACTTAGAATCGTCGTACCTAAATCCACTCATGATGCTGCTACTAGCCTTATGACGTTGATTTCATGGCTGAGTGATATTCCATTGTACATAAGGACCACAACTTCTTTATCCAATTTTCTCTTTCCTGGGATATTTAAGGTGTAACGAAGTGGAGGTTCTTGTCAACAGAGCAGCCCTAAACTTTGGGGTGCCTGTGTCTTGCTGATTTTTAGTTTTCCCAATTTATACGCCCATGAGTGGAAGTGCCCTGTGCTCTCTAAGCTGAGTTTTTTAGATGTTTCAGGACACACCGTACACTTCTCCAGAGTGGCTGTTGGCAATTTACATCCCTCCCATCAGCGTAGCCAGGCTCCCGTTTCTCCATGGCCTGTCCTGCATTTCTGGTTTTGACACTTTATTCAGCATGGCCCTTTTGACCGATGGGAAGCGAGACTTCTTTGTAGCGCTGATTTGCCTTTCCAGGTTGCTTGGTTGGCCAAAAAGGGCGTATGCGTTTTTTCCTGAATATATTCAGGAAAAAACGCATACGCCCTTTTTGGCCAAGGGCATCATTGTCGAGGTTTTGCCACTTTTCCTGTGCTTTAAAGGCGATTCGAATCTCCCTCCTGAAATCTGTTTCCTGCAATTCTGCCTTGCTTTCCAATCCTCTTCGTTGCCTTCCCTCAATATATTTGTGGACGAGAGTTATCATTTATAAGTCTGCAGGTTTGTGAATTGCAGTGCCCCTGAGCTCCATTTTTCAACTCGCTTTCTTGGGAGCTGGCCGCAAAAGCGCAGGATTGCTTCAGGCCCTATTCTGGTCCCGGGCGGCAGGCTGAGCCTCTGGTTAATTCTTCTTCCTGATGGGGAAGTAATGTGACCTGTGCCTGTCCCAACACCTAGAGCTAGTCCCTCATTGGTTCCCACTCTTCCCGTTCATCCTCAGGACAAATTGCAACCTGTACGGAACAGGAGGTTAAAGGTGCTGATTCTCCAAGGAGGGAGATTGCTACTAAAGCGGCTGGAATGGCGAACCCGAGCACAAGGAGATGAGAAATGAGGTGCGTTTTGGAAACCTTTCCCGATTACACGGTGTACCATCTTCTGGGTTTCTCATGCATGTTTTCGATGTAGGAAGATGCCCTTGAACCTGGAGATTTGGGACCCATGGGATGGGAACCACGCAGTATTACTTTAAAGGGTCTGCGTTTCCTCACCCAACCTCACCAAACCTCTCAGCCCCAAGAGTGTCCACCCTTATGTCTCCATCAGCTGTGGGTCTAGATATGGTCAATCCAGGTGGCATCACAGCCCCTGAACGAATTTTGTAAGAATTTCTCTCTCTTTCACTGTCTTTGTTTCACGGGTTTTTAAAAGTAATTGATTTTTATAATGGGGTTTAGCTGCTTTTCACTGCTGTGTTTCTGCCGCTTTACACCCACTTGACTCACTTACAGAGAGATATCAAAACATAGTTTTTAAGCTTCTTACTAGTCAGATATATTCTTGGGCGGTGAATAGGGTGTGTTGAGTCCAATTCATTGATCAAGGAGTAGGTCTTGGCTATTACATATTGGGTTTATGGAACGGTATCTGAGCTCATTTGAAACCCTTGTTTTATGCATCACCCCACCTCACCTTTCCCGTTAAGCAGCCATAGTGTGTTTTCTAAACGTGGGACTCTGTTCTGTTTTGTAATTCAGTTCAAGGGTAGCGGTTTTTACATTCCCTCTATAAGTGATATCTTATGATAAGTGTCTTTTTCTGTGTGACTTATTTCACTTAGAATCGTCGTACCTAAATCCACTCATCATGCTGCTACTAGCCTTATGACGTTGATTTCATGGCTGAGTGATATTCCATTGTACATAAGGACCACAACTTCTTTATCCAATTTTCTCTTTCCTGGGATATTTAAGGTGTAACGAAGTGGAGGTTCTTGTCAACAGAGCAGCCCTAAACTTTGGGGTGCCTGTGTCTTGCTGATTTTTAGTTTTCCCAATTTATACGCCCATGAGTGGAAGTGCCCTGTGCTCTCTAAGCTGAGTTTTTTAGATGTTTCAGGACACACCGTACACTTCTCCAGAGTGGCTGTTGGCAATTTACATCCCTCCCATCAGCGTAGCCAGGCTCCCGTTTCTCCATGGCCTGTCCTGCATTTCTGGTTTTGACACTTTATTCAGCATGGCCCTTTTGACCGATGGGAAGCGAGACTTCTTTGTAGCGCTGATTTGCCTTTCCAGGTTGCTTGGTTGGCCAAAAAGGGCGTATGCGTTTTTTCCTGAATATATTCAGGAAAAAACGCATACGCCCTTTTTGGCCAAGGGCATCATTGTCGAGGTTTTGCCGCTTTTCCTGTGCTTTAAAGGCGATTCGAATCTCCCTCCTGCAATCTGTTTCCTGCAATTCTGCCTTGCTTTCCAATCCTCTTCGTTGCCTTCCCTCAATATATTTGTGGACGAGAGTTATCATTTATAAGTCTGCAGGTTTGTGAATTGCAGTGCCCCTGAGCTCCATTTTTCACCTCGCTTTCTTGGGAGCTGGCCTCAAAAGCGCAGGATTGCTTCAGGCCCTATTCTGGTCCCGGGCGGCAGGCTGAGCCTGTGGTTAATTCTTCTTCCTGATGGGGAAGTAGAGTGACCTGTGCCTGTCCCAACACCTAGAGCTAGACTCTCATTGGTTCCCACTCTTCCCGTTCATCCTCAGGACAAATTGCAACCTGTACGGAGCAGGAGGTTAAAGGTGCTGATTCTCCAAGGAGGGAGATTGCTAGTAAAGTGGCTGGAATGGCGAAGCCGAGCACAAGGAGATGAGAAATAAGGTGCGTTTTGGAAACCTTTCCCGATCACACGGTGTACCATCTTCTGGGTTTCTCATGCATGTTTTCGACGTAGGAAGATGCCCTTGAACCTGGAGATTTGGGACCCATGGGATGGATATCACGCAGTATTACTTTAAAGGGTCTGCGATTCCTCACCCAACCTCACCAAACCTCTCAGCCCCAAGAGTGTCCACCCCTATGTCTCCATCAGCTGTGGGTCTAGATATGGTCAATCCAGGTGGCATCACAGCCCCTGAACGAATTTTGTAAGAATTTCTCTCTCTTTCACTGTCTTTGTTTCACGGGTTTTTAAAAGTAATTGATTTTTATAATGGGGTTTAGCTGCTTTTCACTGCTGTGTTTCTGCCGCTTTACACCCACTTGACTCACTTACAGAGAGATATCAAAACATAGGTTTTAAGCTTCTTACTAGTCAGATATATTCTTGGGCGGTGAATAGGGGGTGTTGAGTCCAATTCACTGATCAAGGAGTAGGTCTTGTCTATTACGTATTGGGTTTATGGAACGGTATCTGACCTAATTTGAAACCCTTGTTTTATGCATCACCCCACCTCACCTTTCCCGTTAAGCAGCCATAGTGTGTTTTCTAAACGTGGGACTCTGTTCTGTTTTGTAATTCAGTTCAAGGGTAGCGGTTTATACATTCCCTCTATAAGTGATATCTTATGATAAGTGTCTTTTTCTGTGTGACTTATTTCACTTAGAATCGTCGTACCTAAACCACTCATCACGCTGCTACTAGCCTTATGACGTTGATTTCATGGCTGAGTGATATTCCATTGTACATAAGGACCACAACTTCTTTATCCATTTTTCTCTTTCCTGGGATATTTAAGGTGTAACGAAGTGGAGGTTCTTGTCAACAGAGCAGCCCTAAACTTTGGGGTGCCTGTGTCTTGCTGATTTTTAGTTTTCCCAATTTATACGCCCATGAGTGGAAGTGCCCTGTGCTCTCTAAGCTGAGTTTTTTAGATGTTTCAGGACACACCGTACACTTCTCCAGAGTGGCTGTTGGCAATTTACATCCCTCCCATCAGCGTAGCCAGGCTCCCGTTTCTCCATGGCCTGTCCTGCATTTCTGGTTTTGACACTTTATTCAGCATGGCCCTTTTGACCGATGGGAAGCGAGACTTCTTTGTAGCGCTGATTTGCCTTTCCAGGTTGCTTGGTTGGCCAAAAAGGGCGTATGCGTTTTTTCCTGAATATATTCAGGAAAAAACGCATACGCCCTTTTTGGCCAAGGGCATCATTGTCGAGGTTTTGCCGCTTTTCCTGTGCTTTAAAGGCGATTCGAATCTCCCTCCTGAAATCTGTTTCCTGCAATTCTGCCTTGCTTTCCAATCCTCTTCGTTGCCTTCCCTCAATATATTTGTGGACGAGAGTTATCATTTATAAGTCTGCAGGTTTGTGAATTGCAGTGCCCCTGAGCTCCATTTTTCAACTCGCTTTCTTGGGAGCTGGCCGCAAAAGCGCAGGATTGCTTCAGGCCCTATTCTGGTCCCGGGCGGCAGGCTGAGCCTCTGGTTAATTCTTCTTCCTGATGGGAAAGTAGAGTGACCTGTGCCTGTCCCAACACCTAGAGCTAGTCTCTCATTGGTTCCCACTCTTCCCGTTCATCCTCAGGACAAATTGCAACCTGTACGGAACAGGAGGTTAAAGGTGCTGATTCTCCAAGGAGGGAGATTGCTACTAAAGCGGCTGGAATGGCGAACCCGAGCACAAGGAGATGAGAAATGAGGTGCGTTTTGGAAACCTTTCCCGATCACACGGTGTACCATCTTCTGGGTTTCTCATGCATGTTTTCGATGTAGGAAGATGCCCTTGAACCTGGAGATTTGGGACCCATGGGATGGATATCACGCAGTATTACTTTAAAGGGTCTGCGTTTCCTCACCCAACCTCACCAAACCTCTCAGCCCCAAGAGTGTCCACCCTTATGTCTCCATCAGCTGTGGGTCTAGATATGGTCAATCCAGGTGGCATCACAGCCCCTGAACGAATTTTGTAAGAATTTCTCTCTCTTTCACTGTCTTTGTTTCACGGGTTTTTAAAAGTAATTGATTTTTATAATGGGGTTTAGCTGCTTTTCACTGCTGTGTTTCTGCCGCTTTACACCCACTTGACTCACTTACAGAGAGATATCAAAACATAGGTTTTAAGATTCTTACTAGTCAGATATATTCTTGGGCGGTGAATAGGGGGTGTTGAGTCCAATTCACTGATCAAGGAGTAGGTCTTGGCTATTACATATTGGGTTTATGGAACCGTATCTGACCTAATTTGAAACCCTTGTTTTATGCATCACCCCACCTCACCTTTCCCGTTAAGCAGCCATAGTGTGTTTTCTAAACGTGGGACTCTGTTTTGTTTTGTAATTCAGTTCAAGGGTAGCGGTTTATACATTCCCTCTATAAGTGATATCTTATGATAAGTGTCTTTTTCTGTGTGACTTTTTTCACTTAGAATCGTCGTACCTAAATCCACTCATCATGCTGCTACTAGCCTTATGACGTTGATTTCATGGCTGAGTGATATTCCATTGTACATAAGGACCACAACTTCTTTATCCATTTTTCTCTTTCCTGGGATATTTAAGGTGTAACGAAGTGGAGGTTCTTGTCAAAAGAGCAGCCCTAAACTTTGAGGTGCCTGTGTCTTGCTGATTTTTAGTTTTCCCAATTTATACGCCCATGAGTGGAAGTGCCGTGTGCTCTCTAAGCTGAGTTTTTTAGATGTTTCAGGACACAAAGTACACTTCTCCAGAGTGGCTGTTGGCAATTTACATCCCACCCATCAGCGTAGCCAGGCTCCCGTTTCTCCATGGCCTGTCCTGCATTTCTGGTTTTGACACTTTATTCAGCATGGCCCTTTTGACCGATGGGAAGCGAGACTTCTTTGTAGCGCTGATTTGCCTTTCCAGGTTGCTTGGTTGGCCAAAAAGGGCGTATGCGTTTTTTCCTGAATATATTCAGGAAAAAACGCATACGCCCTTTTTGGCCAAGGGCATCATTGTCGAGGTTTTGCCGCTTTTCCTGTGCTTTAAAGGCGATTCGAATCTCCCTCCTGAAATCTGTTTCCTGCAATTCTGCCTTGCTTTCCAATCCTCTTCGTTGCCTTCCCTCAATATATTTGTGGACGAGAGTTATCATTTATAAGTCTGCAGGTTTGTGAATTGCAGTGCCCCTGAGCTCCATTTTTCAACTCGCTTTCTTGGGAGCTGGCCGCAAAAGCGCAGGATTGCTTCAGGCCCTATTCTGGTCCCGGGCGGCAGGCTGAGCCTGTGGTTAATTCTTCTTCCTGATGGGGAAGTAGAGTGACCTGTGCCTGTCCCAACACCTAGAGCTAGTCTCTCATTGGTTCCCACTCTTCCCGTTCATCCTCAGGACAAATTGCAACCTGTACGGAACAGGAGGTTAAAGGTGCTGATTCTCCAAGGAGGGAGATTGCTAGTAAAGCGGCTGGAATGGCGAACCCGAGCACAAGGAGATGAGAAATGAGGTGCGTTTTGGAAACCTTTCCCGATCACACGGTGTACCATCTTCTGGGTTTCTCATGCATGTTTTCGATGTAGGAAGATGCCCTTGAACCTGGAGATTTGGGACCTTTGGGATGGGAACCACGCAGTATTACTTTAAAGGGTCTGCGTTTCCTCACCCAACCTCACCAAACCTCTCAGCCCCAAGAGTGTCCACCCTTATGTCTCCATCAGCTGTGGGTCTAGATATGGTCAATCCAGGTGGCATCACAGCCCCTGAACGAATTTTTTAAGAATTTCTCTCTCTTTCACTGTCTTTGTTTCACGGGTTTTTAAAAGTAATTGATTTTTATAATGGGGTTTAGCTGCTTTTCACTGCTGTGTTTCTGCCGCTTTACACCCACTTGACTCACTTACAGAGAGATATCAAAACATAGGTTTTAAGCTTCTTACTAGTCAGATATATTCTTGGGCGGTGAATAGGGGGTGTTGAGTCCAATTCACTGATCAAGGAGTAGGTCTTGGCTATTACATATTGGGTTTATGGAACGGTATCTGACCTAATTTGAAACCCTTGTTTTATGCATCACCCCACCTCACCTTTCCCGTTAAGCAGCCATAGTGTGTTTTCTAAACGTGGGACTCTGGTCTGTTTTGTAATTCAGTTCAAGGGTAGCGGTTTTTACATTCACTCTATAAGTGATATCTTATGATAAGTGTCTTTTTCTGTGTGACTTATTTCACTTAGAATCGTCGTACCTAAATCCACTCATCATGCTGCTACTAGCCTTATGACGTTGATTTCATGGCTGAGTGATATTCCATTGTACATAAGGACCACAACTTCTTTATCCATTTTTCTCTTTCCTGGGATATTTAAGGTGTAACGAAGTGGAGGTTCTTGTCAACAGAGCAGCCCTAAACTTTGGGGTGCCTGTGTCTTGCTGATTTTCAGTTTTCCCAATTTATACGCCCATGAGTGGAAGTGCCCTGTGCTCTCTAAGCTGAGTTTTTTAGATGTTTCAGGACACACCGTACACTTCTCCAGAGTGGCTGTTGGCAATTTACATCCCTCCCATCAGCGTAGCCAGGCTCCCGTTTCTCCATGGCCTGTCCTGCATTTCTGGTTTTGACACTTTATTCAGCATGGCCCTTTTGACCGATGGGAAGCGAGACTTCTTTGTAACGCTGATTTGCCTTTCCAGGTTGCTTGGTTGGCCAAAAAGGGCGTATGCGTTTTTTCCTGAATATATTCAGGAAAAAACGCATACGCCCTTTTTGGCCAAGGGCATCATTGTCGAGGTTTTGCCGCTTTTCCTGTGCTTTAAAGGCGATTCGAATCTCCCTCCTGAAATCTGTTTCCTGCAATTCTGCCTTGCTTTCCAATCCTCTTCGTTGCCTTCCCTCAATATATTTGTGGACGAGACTTATCATTTATAAGTCTGCAGGTTTGTGAATTGCAGTGCCCCTGAGCTCCATTTTTCAACAAGCTTTCTTGGGAGCTGGCCGCAAAAGCGCAGGATTGCTTCAGGCCCTATTCTGGTCCCGGGCGGCAGGCTGAGCCTGTGGTTAATTCTTCTTCCTGATGGGGAAGTAGAGTGACCTGTGCCTGTCCCAACACCTAGAGCTAGTCTCTCATTGGTTCCCACTCTTCCCGTTCATCCTCAGGACAAATTGCAACCTGTACGGAACAGGAGGTTAAAGGTGCTGACTCTCCAAGGAGGGAGATTGCTACTAAAGCGGCTGGAATGGCGAACCCGAGCATAAGGAGATGAGAAATGAGGTGCGTTTTGGAAACCTTTCCCGATCACACGGTGTACCATCTTCTGGGTTTCTCATGCATGTTTTCGATGTAGGAAGATGCCCTTGAACCTGGAGATTTGGGACCCATGGGATGGGAACCACGCAGTATTACTTTAAAGGGTCTGCGTTTCCTCACCCAACCTCACCAAACCTCTCAGCCCCAAGAGTGTCCACCCCTATGTCTCCATCAGCTGTGGGTCTAGATATGGTCAATCCAGGTGGATTCACAGCCCCTGAACGAATTTTGTAAGAATTTCTCTCTCTTTCACTGTCTTTGTTTCACGGGTTTTTAAAAGTAATTGATTTTTATAATGGGGTTTAGCTGCTTTTCACTGCTGTGTTTCTGCCGCTTTACACCCACTTGACTCACTTACAGAGAGATATCAAAACATAGGTTTTAAGCTTCTTACTAGTCAGATATATTCTTGGGCGGTGAATAGGGGGTGTTGAGTCCAATTCACTGATCAAGGAGTAGGTCTTGGCTATTACATATTGGGTTTATGGAACGGTATCTGACCTAATTTGAAACCCTTGTTTTATGCATCACCCCACCTCACCTTTCCCGTTAAGCAGCCATAGTGTGTTTTCTAAACGTGGGACTCTGTTCTGTTTTGTAATTCAGTTCAAGGGTAACGGTTTTTACATTCCCTCTATAAGTGATATCTTATGATAAGTGTCTTTTTCTGTGTGACTTATTTCACTTAGAATCGTCGTACCTAAATCCACTCATCATGCTGCTACTAGCCTTATGACGTTGATTTCATGGCTGAGTGATATTCCATTGTACATAAGGACCACAACTTCTTTATCCATTTTTCTCTTTACTGGGATATTTAAGGTGTAACGAAGTGGAGGTTCTTGTCAACAGAGCAGCCCTAAACTTTGGGGTGCCTGTGTCTTGCTGATTTTTAGTTTTCCCAATTTATACGCCCATGAGTGGAAGTGCCCTGTGCTCTCTAAGCTGAGTTTTTTAGATGTTTCAGGACACACCGTACACTTCTCCAGAGTGGCTGTTGGCAATTTACATCCCTCCCATCAGCGTAGCCAGGCTCCCGTTTCTCCATGGCCTGTCCTGCATTTCTGGTTTTGACACTTTATTCAGCATGGCCCTTTTGACCGATGGGAAGCGAGACTTCTTTGTAGCGCTGATTTGCCTTTCCAGGTTGCTTGGTTGGCCAAAAAGGGCGTATGCGTTTTTTCCTGAATATATTCAGGAAAAAACGCATACGCCCTTTTTGGCCAAGGGCATCATTGTCGAGGTTTTGCCGCTTTTCCTGTGCTTTAAAGGCGATTCGAATCTCCCTCCTGCAATCTGTTTCCTGCAATTCTGCCTTGCTTTCCAATCCTCTTCGTTGCCTTCCCTCAATATATTTGTGGACGAGAGTTATCATTTATAAGTCTGCAGGTTTGTGAATTGCAGTGCCCCTGAGCTCCATTTTTCACCTCGCTTTCTTGGGAGCTGGCCTCAAAAGCGCAGGATTGCTTCAGGCCCTATTCTGGTCCCGGGCGGCAGGCTGAGCCTGTGGTTAATTCTTCTTCCTGATGGGGAAGTAGAGTGACCTGTGCCTGTCCCAACACCTAGAGCTAGACTCTCATTGGTTCCCACTCTTCCCGTTCATCCTCAGGACAAATTGCAACCTGTACGGAGCAGGAGGTTAAAGGTGCTGATTCTCCAAGGAGGGAGATTGCTAGTAAAGTGGCTGGAATGGCGAAGCCGAGCACAAGGATATGAGAAATAAGGTGCGTTTTGGAAACCTTTCCCGATCACACGGTGTACCATCTTCTGGGTTTCTCATGCATGTTTTCGACGTAGGAAGATGCCCTTGAACCTGGAGATTTGGGACCCATGGGATGGATATCACGCAGTATTACTTTAAAGGGTCTGCGATTCCTCACCCAACCTCACCAAACCTCTCAGCCCCAAGAGTGTCCACCCCTATGTCTCCATCAGCTGTGGGTCTAGATATGGTCAATCCAGGTGGCATCACAGCCCCTGAACGAATTTTGTAAGAATTTCTCTCTCTTTCACTGTCTTTGTTTCACGGGTTTTTAAAAGTAATTGATTTTTATAATGGGGTTTAGCTGCTTTTCACTGCTGTGTTTCTGCCGCTTTACACCCACTTGACTCACTTACAGAGAGATATCAAAACATAGGTTTTAAGCTTCTTACTAGTCAGATATATTCTTGGGCGGTGAATAGGGGGTGTTGAGTCCAATTCACTGATCAAGGAGTAGGTCTTGGCTATTACATATTGGGTTTATGGAACGGTATCTGACCTAATTTGAAACCCTTGTTTTATGCATCACCCCACCTCACCTTTCCCGTTAAGCAGCCATAGTGTGTTTTCTAAACGTGGGACTCTGTTCTGTTTTGTAATTCAGTTCAAGGGTAGCGGTTTTTACATTCCCTCTATAAGTGATATCTTATGATAAGTGTCTTTTTCTGTGTGACTTATTTCACTTAGAATCGTCGTACCTAAATCCACTCATCATGCTGCTACTAGCCTTATGACGTTGATTTCATGGCTGAGTGATATTCCATTGTACATAAGGACCACAACTTCTTTATCCATTTTTCTCTTTCCTGGGATATTTAAGGTGTAACGAAGTGGAGGTTCTTGTCAACAGAGCAGCCCTAAACTTTGGGGTGCCTGTGTCTTGCTGATTTTTAGTTTTCCCAATTTATACGCCCATGAGTGGAAGTGCCCTGTGCTCTCTAAGCTGAGTTTTTTAGATGTTTCAGGACACACCGTACACTTCTCCAGAGTGGCTGTTGGCAATTTACATCCCTCCCATCAGCGTAGCCAGGCTCCCGTTTCTCCATGGCCTGTCCTGCATTTCTGGTTTTGACACTTTATTCAGCATGGCCCTTTTGACCGATGGGAAGCGAGACTTCTTTGTAGCGCTGATTTGCCTTTCCAGGTTGCTTGGTTGGCCAAAAAGGGCGTATGCGTTTTTTCCTGAATATATTCAGGAAAAAACGCATACGCCCTTTTTGGCCAAGGGCATCATTGTCGAGGTTTTGCCGCTTTTCCTGTGCTTTAAAGGCGATTCGAATCTCCCTCCTGAAATCTGTTTCCTCCAATTCTGCCTTGCTTTCCAATCCTCTTCGTTGCCTTCCCTCAATATATTTGTGGACGAGAGTTATCATTTATAAGTCTGCAGGTTTGTGAATTGCAGTGCCCCTGAGCTCCATTTTTCACCTCGCTTTCTTGGGAGCTGGCCTCAAAAGCGCAGGATTGCTTCAGGCCCTATTCTGGTCCCGGGCGGCAGGCTGAGCCTGTGGTTAATTCTTCTTCCTGATGGGGAAGTAGAGTGACCTGTGCCTGTCCCAACACCTAGAGCTAGACTCTCATTGGTTCCCACTCTTCCCGTTCATCCTCAGGACAAATTGCAACCTGTACGGAGCAGGAGGTTAAAGGTGCTGATTCTCCAAGGAGGGAGATTGCTACTAAAGCGGCTGGAATGGCGAAGCCGAGCACAAGGAGATGAGAAATAAGGTGCGTTTTGGAAACCTTTCCCGATCACACGGTGTACCATCTTCTGGGTTTCTCATGCATGTTTTCGACGTAGGAAGATGCCCTTGAACCTGGAGATTTGGGACCCATGGGATGGATATCACGCAGTATTACTTTAAAGGGTCTGCGATTCCTCACCCAACCTCACCAAACCTCTCAGCCCCAAGAGTGTCCACCCCTATGTCTCCATCAGCTGTGGGTCTAGATATGGTCAATCCAGGTGGCATCACAGCCCCTGAACGAATTTTGTAAGAATTTCTCTCTCTTTCACTGTCTTTGTTTCACGGGTTTTTAAAAGTAATTGATTTTTATAATGGGGTTTAGCTGCTTTTCACTGCTGTGTTTCTGCCGCTTTACACCCACTTGACTCACTTACAGAGAGATATCAAAACATAGGTTTTAAGCTTCTTACTAGTCAGATATATTCTTGGGCGGTGAATAGGGGGTGTTGAGTCCAATTCACTGATCAAGGAGTAGGTCTTGTCTATTACGTATTGGGTTTATGGAACGGTATCTGACCTAATTTGAAACCCTTGTTTTATGCATCACCCCACCTCACCTTTCCCGTTAAGCAGCCATAGTGTGTTTTCTAAACGTGGGACTCTGTTCTGTTTTGTAATTCAGTTCAAGGGTAGCGGTTTTTACATTCCCTCTATAAGTGATATCTTATGATAAGTGTCTTTTTCTGTGTGACTTATTTCACTTAGAATCGTCGTACCTAAATCCACTCATCACGCTGCTACTAGCCTTATGACGTTGATTTCATGGCTGAGTGATATTCCATTGTACATAAGGACCACAACTTCTTTATCCATTTTTCTCTTTCCTGGGATATTTAAGGTGTAACGAAGTGGAGGTTCTTGTCAACAGAGCAGCCCTAAACTTTGGGGTGCCTGTGTCTTGCTGATTTTTAGTTTTCCCAATTTATACGCCCATGAGTGGAAGTGCTCTGTGCTCTCTAAGCTGAGTTTTTTAGATGTTTCAGGACACACCGTACACTTCTCCAGAGTGGCTGTTGGCAATTTACATCCCTCCCATCAGCGTAGCCAGGCTCCCGTTTCTCCATGGCCTGTCCTGCATTTCTGGTTTTGACACTTTATTCAGCATGGCCCTTTTGACCGATGGGAAGCGAGACTTCTTTGTAGCGCTGATTTGCCATTCCAGGTTGCTTGGTTGGCCAAAAAGGGCGTATGCGTTTTTTCCTGAATATATTCAGGAAAAAACGCATACGCCCTTTTTGGCCAAGGGCATCATTGTCGAGGTTTTGCCGCTTTTCCTGTGCTTTAAAGGCGATTCGAATCTCCCTCCTGAAATCTGTTTCCTGCAATTCTGCCTTGCTTTCCAATCCTCTTCGTTGCCTTCCCTCAATATATTTGTGGACGAGAGTTATCATTTATAAGTCTGCAGGTTTGTGAATTGCAGTGCCCCTGAGCTCCATTTTTCAACTCGCTTTCTTGGGAGCTGGCCGCAAAAGCGCAGGATTGCTTCAGGCCCTATTCTGGTCCCGGGCGGCAGGCTGAGCCTGTGGTTAATTCTTCTTCCTGATGGGGAAGTAGAGTGACCTGTGCCTGTCCCAACACCTAGAGCTAGTCTCTCATTGGTTCCCACTCTTCCCGTTCATCCTCAGGACAAATTGCAACCTGTACGGAACAGGAGGTTAAAGGTGCTGATTCTCCAAGGAGGGAGATTGCTACTAAAGCGGCTGGAATGGCGAACCCGAGCACAAGGAGATGAGAAATGAGGTGCGTTTTGGAAACCTTTCCCGATCACACGGTGTACCATCTTCTGGGTTTCTCATGCATGTTTTCGATGTAGGAAGATGCCCTTGAACCTGGAGATTTGGGACCCATGGGATGGATATCACGCAGTATTACTTTAAAGGGTCTGCGTTTCCTCACCCAACCTCACCAAACCTCTCAGCCCCAAGAGTGTCCACCCTTATGTCTCCATCAGCTGTGGGCCTAGATATGGTCAATCCAGGTGGCATCACAGCCCCTGAACGAATTTTGTAAGAATTTCTCTCTCTTTCACTGTCTTTGTTTCACGGGTTTTTAAAAGTAATTGATTTTTATAATGGGGTTTAGCTGCTTTTCACTGCTGTGTTTCTGCCGCTTTACACCCACTTGACTCACTTACAGAGAGATATCAAAACATAGGTTTTAAGATTCTTACTAGTCAGATATATTCTTGGGCGGTGAATAGGGGGTGTTGAGTCCAATTCACTGATCAAGGAGTAGGTCTTGGCTATTACATATTGGGTTTATGGAACCGTATCTGACCTAATTTGAAACCCTTGTTTTATGCATCACCCCACCTCACCTTTCCCGTTAAGCAGCCATAGTGTGTTTTCTAAACGTGGGACTCTGTTTTGTTTTGTAATTCAGTTCAAGGGTAGCGGTTTATACATTCCCTCTATAAGTGATATCTTATGATAAGTGTCTTTTTCTGTGTGACTTTTTTCACTTAGAATCGTCGTACCTAAATCCACTCATCATGCTGCTACTAGCCTTATGACGTTGATTTCATGGCTGAGTGATATTCCATTGTACATAAGGACCACAACTTCTTTATCCATTTTTCTCTTTCCTGGGATATTTAAGGTGTAACGAAGTGGAGGTTCTTGTCAACAGAGCAGCCCTAAACTTTGAGGTGCCTGTGTCTTGCTGATTTTTAGTTTTCCCAATTTATACGCCCATGAGTGGAAGTGCCGTGTGCTCTCTAAGCTGAGTTTTTTAGATGTTTCAGGACACACCGTACACTTCTCCAGAGTGGCTGTTGGCAATTTACATCCCACCCATCAGCGTAGCCAGGCTCCCGTTTCTCCATGGCCTGTCCTGCATTTCTGGTTTTGACACTTTATTCAGCATGGCCCTTTTGACCGATGGGAAGCGAGACTTCTTTGTAGCGCTGATTTGCCTTTCCAGGTTGCTTGGTTGGCCAAAAAGGGCGTATGCGTTTTTTCCTGAATATATTCAGGAAAAAACGCATACGCCCTTTTTGGCCAAGGGCATCATTGTCGAGGTTTTGCCGCTTTTCCTGTGCTTTAAAGGCGATTCGAATCTCCCTCCTGAAATCTGTTTCCTGCAATTCTGCCTTGCTTTCCAATCCTCTTCGTTGCCTTCCCTCAATATATTTGTGGACGAGAGTTATCATTTATAAGTCTGCAGGTTTGTGAATTGCAGTGCCCCTGAGCTCCATTTTCCAACTCGCTTTCTTGGGAGCTGGCCGCAAAAGCGCAGGATTGCTTCAGGCCCTATTCTGGTCCCGGGCGGCAGGCTGAGCCTGTGGTTAATTCTTCTTCCTGATGGGGAAGTAGAGTGACCTGTGCCTGTCCCAACACCTAGAGCTAGTCTCTCATTGGTTCCCACTCTTCCCGTTCATCCTCAGGACAAATTGCAACCTGTACGGAACAGGAGGTTAAAGGTGCTGATTCTCCAAGGAGGGAGATTGCTAGTAAAGCGGCTGGAATGGTGAACCCGAGCACAAGGAGATGAGAAATGAGGTGCGTTTTGGAAACCTTTCCCGATCACACGGTGTACCATCTTCTGGGTTTCTCATGCATGTTTTCGATGTAGGAAGATGCCCTTGAACCTGGAGATTTGGGACCTTTGAGATGGGAACCACGCAGTATTACTTTAAAGGGTCTGCGTTTCCTCACCCAACCTCACCAAACCTCTCAGCCCCAAGAGTGTCCACCCTTATGTCTCCATCAGCTGTGGGTCTAGATATGGTCAATCCAGGTGGCATCACAGCCCCTGAACGAATTTTGTAAGAATTTCTCTCTCTTTCACTGTCTTTGTTTCACGGGTTTTTAAAAGTAATTGATTTTTATAATGGGGTTTAGCTGCTTTTCACTGCTGTGTTTCTGCCGCTTTACACCCACTTGACTCACTTACAGAGAGATATCAAAACATAGGTTTTAAGCTTCTTACTAGTCAGATATATTCTTGGGCGGTGAATAGGGGGTGTTGAGTCCAATTCACTGATCAAGGAGTAGGTCTTGGCTATTACATATTGGGTTTATGGAACGGTATCTGAGCTAATTTGAAACCCTTGTTTTATGCATCACCCCACCTCACCTTTCCCGTTAAGCAGCCATAGTGTGTTTTCTAAACGTGGGACTCTGGTCTGTTTTGTAATTCAGTTCAAGGGTAGCGGTTTTTACATTCCCTCTATAAGTGATATCTTATGATAAGTGTCTTTTTCTGTGTGACTTATTTCACTTAGAATCGTCGTACCTAAATCCACTCATCATGCTGCTACTAGCCTTATGACGTTGATTTCATGGCTGAGTGATATTCCATTGTACATAAGGACCACAACTTCTTTATCCATTTTTCTCTTTCCTGGGATATTTAAGGTGTAACGAAGTGGAGGTTCTTGTCAACAGAGCAGCCCTAAACTTTGGGGTGCCTGTGTCTTGCTGATTTTTAGTTTTCCCAATTTATACGCCCATGAGTGGAAGTGCCCTGTGCTCTCTAAGCTGAGTTTTTTAGATGTTTCAGGACACACCGTACACTTCTCCAGAGTGGCTGTTGGCAATTTACATCCCTCCCATCAGCGTAGCCAGGCTCCCGTTTCTCCATGGCCTGTCCTGCATTTCTGGTTTTGACACTTTATTCAGCATGGCCCTTTTGACCGATGGGAAGCGAGACTTCTTTGTAGCGCTGATTTGCCTTTCCAGGTTGCTTGGTTGGCCAAAAAGGGCGTATGCGTTTTTTCCTGAATATATTCAGGAAAAAACGCATACGCCCTTTTTGGCCAAGGGCATCATTGTCGAGGTTTTGCCGCTTTTCCTGTGCTTTAAAGGCGATTCGAATCTCCCTCCTGAAATCTGTTTCCTGCAATTCTGCCTTGCTTTCCAATCCTCTTCGTTGCCTTCCCTCAATATATTTGTGGACGAGAGTTATCATTTATAAGTCTGCAGGTTTGTGAATTGCAGTGCCCCTGAGCTCCATTTTTCAACTCGCTTTCTTGGGAGCTGGCCGCAAAAGCGCAGGATTGCTTCAGGCCCTATTCTGGTCCCGGGCGGCAGGCTGAGCCTGTGGTTAATTCTTCTTCCTGATGGGGAAGTAGAGTGACCTGTGCCTGTCCCAACACCTAGAGCTAGTCTCTCATTGGTTCCCACTCTTCCCGTTCATCCTCAGGACAAATTGCAACCTGTACGGAACAGGAGGTTAAAGGTGCTGATTCTCCAAGGAGGGAGATTGCTAGTAAAGCGGCTGGAATGGTGAACCCGAGCACAAGGAGATGAGAAATGAGGTGCGTTTTGGAAACCTTTCCCGATCACACGGTGTACCATCTTCTGGGTTTCTCATGCATGTTTTCGATGTAGGAAGATGCCCTTGAACCTGGAGATTTGGGACCTTTGAGATGGGAACCACGCAGTATTACTTTAAAGGGTCTGCGTTTCCTCACCCAACCTCACCAAACCTCTCAGCCCCAAGAGTGTCCACCCTTATGTCTCCATCAGCTGTGGGTCTAGATATGGTCAATCCAGGTGGCATCACAGCCCCTGAACGAATTTTGTAAGAATTTCTCTCTCTTTCACTGTCTTTGTTTCACGGGTTTTTAAAAGTAATTGATTTTTATAATGGGGTTTAGCTGCTTTTCACTGCTGTGTTTCTGCCGCTTTACACCCACTTGACTCACTTACAGAGAGATATCAAAACATAGGTTTTAAGCTTCTTACTAGTCAGATATATTCTTGGGCGGTGAATAGGGGGTGTTGAGTCCAATTCACTGATCAAGGAGTAGGTCTTGGCTATTACATATTGGGTTTATGGAACGGTATCTGAGCTAATTTGAAACCCTTGTTTTATGCATCACCCCACCTCACCTTTCCCGTTAAGCAGCCATAGTGTGTTTTCTAAACGTGGGACTCTGGTCTGTTTTGTAATTCAGTTCAAGGGTAGCGGTTTTTACATTCCCTCTATAAGTGATATCTTATGATAAGTGTCTTTTTCTGTGTGACTTATTTCACTTAGAATCGTCGTACCTAAATCCACTCATCATGCTGCTACTAGCCTTATGACGTTGATTTCATGGCTGAGTGATATTCCATTGTACATAAGGACCACAACTTCTTTATCCATTTTTCTCTTTCCTGGGATATTTAAGGTGTAACGAAGTGGAGGTTCTTGTCAACAGAGCAGCCCTAAACTTTGGGGTGCCTGTGTCTTGCTGATTTTTAGTTTTCCCAATTTATACGCCCATGAGTGGAAGTGCCCTGTGCTCTCTAAGCTGAGTTTTTTAGATGTTTCAGGACACACCGTACACTTCTCCAGAGTGGCTGTTGGCAATTTACATCCCTCCCATCAGCGTAGCCAGGCTCCCGTTTCTCCATGGCCTGTCCTGCATTTCTGGTTTTGACACTTTATTCAGCATGGCCCTTTTGACCGATGGGAAGCGAGACTTCTTTGTAGCGCTGATTTGCCTTTCCAGGTTGCTTGGTTGGCCAAAAAGGGCGTATGCGTTTTTTCCTGAATATATTCAGGAAAAAACGCATACGCCCTTTTTGGCCAAGGGCATCATTGTCGAGGTTTTGCCGCTTTTCCTGTGCTTTAAAGGCGATTCGAATCTCCCTCCTGAAATCTGTTTCCTGCAATTCTGCCTTGCTTTCCAATCCTCTTCGTTGCCTTCCCTCAATATATTTGTGGACGAGAGTTATCATTTATAAGTCTGCAGGTTTGTGAATTGCAGTGCCCCTGAGCTCCATTTTTCAACTCGCTTTCTTGGGAGCTGGCCGCAAAAGCGCAGGATTGCTTCAGGCCCTATTCTGGTCCCGGGCGGCAGGCTGAGCCTGTGGTTAATTCTTCTTCCTGATGGGGAAGTAGAGTGACCTGTGCCTGTCCCAACACCTAGAGCTAGTCTCTCATTGGTTCCCACTCTTCCCGTTCATCCTCAGGACAAATTGCAACCTGTACGGAACAGGAGGTTAAAGGTGCTGATTCTCCAAGGAGGGAGATTGCTAGTAAAGCGGCTGGAATGGTGAACCCGAGCACAAGGAGATGAGAAATGAGGTGCGTTTTGGAAACCTTTCCCGATCACACGGTGTACCATCTTCTGGGTTTCTCATGCATGTTTTCGATGTAGGAAGATGCCCTTGAACCTGGAGATTTGGGACCTTTGAGATGGGAACCACGCAGTATTACTTTAAAGGGTCTGCGTTTCCTCACCCAACCTCACCAAACCTCTCAGCCCCAAGAGTGTCCACCCTTATGTCTCCATCAGCTGTGGGTCTAGATATGGTCAATCCAGGTGGCATCACAGCCCCTGAACGAATTTTGTAAGAATTTCTCTCTCTTTCACTGTCTTTGTTTCACGGGTTTTTAAAAGTAATTGATTTTTATAATGGGGTTTAGCTGCTTTTCACTGCTGTGTTTCTGCCGCTTTACACCCACTTGACTCACTTACAGAGAGATATCAAAACATAGGTTTTAAGCTTCTTACTAGTCAGATATATTCTTGGGCGGTGAATAGGGGGTGTTGAGTCCAATTCACTGATCAAGGAGTAGGTCTTGGCTATTACATATTGGGTTTATGGAACGGTATCTGAGCTAATTTGAAACCCTTGTTTTATGCATCACCCCACCTCACCTTTCCCGTTAAGCAGCCATAGTGTGTTTTCTAAACGTGGGACTCTGGTCTGTTTTGTAATTCAGTTCAAGGGTAGCGGTTTTTACATTCCCTCTATAAGTGATATCTTATGATAAGTGTCTTTTTCTGTGTGACTTATTTCACTTAGAATCGTCGTACCTAAATCCACTCATCATGCTGCTACTAGCCTTATGACGTTGATTTCATGGCTGAGTGATATTCCATTGTACATAAGGACCACAACTTCTTTATCCATTTTTCTCTTTCCTGGGATATTTAAGGTGTAACGAAGTGGAGGTTCTTGTCAACAGAGCAGCCCTAAACTTTGGGGTGCCTGTGTCTTGCTGATTTTTAGTTTTCCCAATTTATACGCCCATGAGTGGAAGTGCCCTGTGCTCTCTAAGCTGAGTTTTTTAGATGTTTCAGGACACACCGTACACTTCTCCAGAGTGGCTGTTGGCAATTTACATCCCTCCCATCAGCGTAGCCAGGCTCCCGTTTCTCCATGGCCTGTCCTGCATTTCTGGTTTTGACACTTTATTCAGCATGGCCCTTTTGACCAATGGGAAGCGAGACTTCTTTGTAACGCTGATTTGCCTTTCCAGGTTGCTTGGTTGGCCAAAAAGGGCGTATGCGTTTTTTCCTGAATATATTCAGGAAAAAACGCATACGCCCTTTTTGGCCAAGGGCATCATTGTCGAGGTTTTGCCGCTTTTCCTGTGCTTTAAAGGCGATTCGAATCTCCCTCCTGAAATCTGTTTCCTGCAATTCTGCCTTGCTTTCCAATCCTCTTCGTTGCCTTCCCTCAATATATTTGTGGACGAGACTTATCATTTATAAGTCTGCAGGTTTGTGAATTGCAGTGCCCCTGAGCTCCATTTTTCAACAAGCTTTCTTGGGAGCTGGCCGCAAAAGCGCAGGATTGCTTCAGGCCCTATTCTGGTCCCGGGCGGCAGGCTGAGCCTGTGGTTAATTCTTCTTCCTGATGGGGAAGTAGAGTGACCTGTGCCTGTCCCAACACCTAGAGCTAGTCTCTCATTGGTTCCCACTCTTCCCGTTCATCCTCAGGACAAATTGCAACCTGTACGGAACAGGAGGTTAAAGGTGCTGACTCTCCAAGGAGGGAGATTGCTACTAAAGCGGCTGGAATGGCGAACCCGAGCATAAGGAGATGAGAAATGAGGTGCGTTTTGGAAACCTTTCCCGATCACACGGTGTACCATCTTCTGGGTTTCTCATGCATGTTTTCGATGTAGGAAGATGCCCTTGAACCTGGAGATTTGGGACCCATGGGATGGGAACCACGCAGTATTACTTTAAAGGGTCTGCGTTTCCTCACCCAACCTCACCAAACCTCTCAGCCCCAAGAGTGTCCACCCCTATGTCTCCATCAGCTGTGGGTCTAGATATGGTCAATCCAGGTGGATTCACAGCCCCTGAACGAATTTTGTAAGAATTTCTCTCTCTTTCACTGTCTTTGTTTCACGGGTTTTTAAAAGTAATTGATTTTTATAATGGGGTTTAGCTGCTTTTCACTGCTGTGTTTCTGCCGCTTTACACCCACTTGACTCACTTACAGAGAGATATCAAAACATAGGTTTTAAGCTTCTTACTAGTCAGATATATTCTTGGGCGGTGAATAGGGGGTGTTGAGTCCAATTCACTGATCAAGGAGTAGGTCTTGGCTATTACATATTGGGTTTATGGAACGGTATCTGACCTAATTTGAAACCCTTGTTTTATGCATCACCCCACCTCACCTTTCCCGTTAAGCAGCCATAGTGTGTTTTCTAAACGTGGGACTCTGTTCTGTTTTGTAATTCAGTTCAAGGGTAGCGGTTTTTACATTCCCTCTATAAGTGATATCTTATGATAAGTGTCTTTTTCTGTGTGACTTATTTCACTTAGAATCGTCGTACCTAAATCCACTCATCATGCTGCTACTAGCCTTATGACGTTGATTTCATGGCTGAGTGATATTCCATTGTACATAAGGACCACAACTTCTTTATCCATTTTTCTCTTTCCTGGGATATTTAAGGTGTAACGAAGTGGAGGTTCTTGTCAACAGAGCAGCCCTAAACTTTGGGGTGCCTGTGTCTTGCTGATTTTTAGTTTTCCCAATTTATACGCCCATGAGTGGAAGTGCCCTGTGCTCTCTAAGCTGAGTTTTTTAGATGTTTCAGGACACACCGTACACTTCTCCAGAGTGGCTGTTGGCAATTTACATCCCTCCCATCAGCGTAGCCAGGCTCCCGTTTCTCCATGGCCTGTCCTGCATTTCTGGTTTTGACACTTTATTCAGCATGGCCCTTTTGACCGATGGGAAGCGAGACTTCTTTGTAGCGCTGATTTGCCTTTCCAGGTTGCTTGGTTGGCCAAAAAGGGCGTATGCGTTTTTTCCTGAATATATTCAGGAAAAAACGCATACGCCCTTTTTGGCCAAGGGCATCATTGTCGAGGTTTTGCCGCTTTTCCTGTGCTTTAAAGGCGATTCGAATCTCCCTCCTGAAATCTGTTTCCTGCAATTCTGCCGTGGTTTCCAATCCTCTTCGTTGCCTTCCCTCAATATATTTGTGGACGAGAGTTATCATTTATAAGTCTGCAGGTTTGTGAATTGCAGTGCCCCTGAGCTCCATTTTTCAACTCGCTTTCTTGGGAGCTGGCCGCAAAAGCGCAGGATTGCTTCAGGCCCTATTCTGGTCCCGGGCGGCAGGCTGAGCCTGTGGTTAATTCTTCTTCCTGATGGGGAAGTAGAGTGACCTGTGCCTGTCCCAACACCTAGAGCTAGTCTCTCATTGGTTCCCACTCTTCCCGTTCATCCTCAGGACAAATTGCAACCTGTACGGAACAGGAGGTTAAAGGTGCTGATTCTCCAAGGAGGGAGATTGCTACTAAAGCGGCTGGAATGGCGAACCCGAGCATAAGGAGATGAGAAATGAGGTGCGTTTTGGAAACCTTTCCCGATCACACGGTGTACCATCTTCTGGGTTTCTCATGCATGTTTTCGATGTAGGAAGATGCCCTTGAACCTGGAGATTTGGGACCTTTGGGATGGGAACCACGCAGTATTACTTTAAAGGGTCTGCGTTTCCTCACCCAACCTCACCAAACCTCTCAGCCCCAAGAGTGTCCACCCTTATGTCTCCATCAGCTGTGGGTCTAGATATGGTCAATCCAGGTGGCATCACAGCCCCTGAACGAATTTTGTAAGAATTTCTCTCTCTTTCACTGTCTTTGTTTCACGGGTTTTTAAAAGTAATTGATTTTTATAATGGGGTTTAGCTGCTTTTCACTGCTGTGTTTCTGCCGCTTTACACCCACTTGACTCACTTACAGAGAGATATCAAAACATAGGTTTTAAGCTTCTTACTAGTCAGATATATTCTTGGGCGGTGAATAGGGGGTGTTGAGTCCAATTCACTGATCAAGGAGTAGGTCTTGGCTATTACATATTGGGTTTATGGAACGGTATCTGACCTAATTTGAAACCCTTGTTTTATGCATCACCCCACCTCACCTTTCCCGTTAAGCAGCCATAGTGTGTTTTCTAAACGTGGGACTCTGTTTTGTTTTGTAATTCAGTTCAAGGGTAGCGGTTTATACATTCCCTCTATAAGTGATATCTTATGATAAGTGTCTTTTTCTGTGTGACTTTTTTCACTTAGAATCGTCGTACCTAAATCCACTCATCATGCTGCTACTAGCCTTATGACGTTGATTTCATGGCTGAGTGATATTCCATTGTACATAAGGACCACAACTTCTTTATCCATTTTTCTCTTTCCTGGGATATTTAAGGTGTAACGAAGTGGAGGTTCTTGTCAACAGAGCAGCCCTAAACTTTGAGGTGCCTGTGTCTTGCTGATTTTTAGTTTTCCCAATTTATACGCCCATGAGTGGAAGTGCCCTGTGCTCTCTAAGCTGAGTTTTTTAGATGTTTCAGGACACACCGTACACTTCTCCAGAGTGGCTGTTGGCAATTTACATCCCACCCATCAGCGTAGCCAGGCTCCCGTTTCTCCATGGCCTGTCCTGCATTTCTGGTTTTGACACTTTATTCAGCATGGCCCTTTTGACCGATGGGAAGCGAGACTTCTTTGTAGCGCTGATTTGCCTTTCCAGGTTGCTTGGTTGGCCAAAAAGGGCGTATGCGTTTTTTCCTGAATATATTCAGGAAAAAACGCATATGCCCTTTTTGGCCAAGGGCATCATTGTCGAGGTTTTGCCGCTTTTCCTGTGCTTTAAAGGCGATTCGAATCTCCCTCCTGAAATCTGTTTCCTGCAATTCTGCCTTGCTTTCCAATCCTCTTCGTTGCCTTCCCTCAATATATTTGTGGACGAGAGTTATCATTTATAAGTCTGCAGGTTTGTGAATTGCAGTGCCCCTGAGCTCCATTTTTCAACTCGCTTTCTTGGGAGCTGGCCACAAAAGCGCAGGATTGCTTCAGGCCCTATTCTGGTCCCAGGCGGCAGGCTGAGCCTGTGGTTAATTCTTCTTCCTGATGGGAAAGTAGAGTGACCTGTGCCTGTCCCAACACCTAGAGCTAGTCTCTCATTGGTTCCCACTCTTCCCGTTCATCCTCAGGACAAATTGCAACCTGTACGGAACAGGAGGTTAAAGGTGCTGATTCTCCAAGGAGGGAGATTGCTACTAAAGCGGCTGGAATGGCGAACCCGAGCATAAGGAGATGAGAAATGAGGTGCGTTTTGGAAACCTTTCCCGATCACACGGTGTACCATCTTCTGGGTTTCTCATGCATGTTTTCGATGTAGGAAGATGCCCTTGAACCTGGAGATTTGGGACCCATGGGATGGGAACCACGCAGTATTACTTTAAAGGGTCTGCGTTTCCTCACCCAACCTCACCAAACCTCTCAGCCCCAAGAGTGTCCACCCCTATGTCTCCATCAGCTGTGGGTCTAGATATGGTCAATCCAGGTGGCATCACAGCCCCTGAACGAATTTTGTAAGAATTTCTCTCTCTTTCACTGTCTTTGTTTCACGGGTTTTTAAAAGTAATTGATTTTTATAATGGGGTTTAGCTGCTTTTCACTGCTGTGTTTCTGCCGCTTTACACCCACTTGATTTACTTACAGAGAGATATCAAAACATAGGTTTTAAGCTTCTTACTAGTCAGATATATTCTTGGGCGGTGAATAGGGGGTGTTGAGTCCAATTCACTGATCAAGGAGTAGGTCTTGTCTATTACATATTGGGTTTATGGAACGGTATCTGACCTAATTTGAAACCCTTGTTTTATGCATCACCCCACCTCACCTTTCCCGTTAAGCAGCCATAGTGTGTTTTCTAAACGTGGGACTCTGTTCTGTTTTGTAATTCAGTTCAAGGGTAGCGGTTTCTACATTCCCCCTATAAGTGATATCTTATGATAAGTGTCTTTTTCTGTGTGACTTATTTCACTTAGAATCATCGTACCTAAATCCACTCATCATGCTGCTACTAGCCTTATGACGTTGATTTCATGGCTGAGTGATATTCCATTGTACATAAGGACCACAACTTCTTTATCCATTTTTCTCTTTCCTGGGATATTTAAGGTGTAACGAAGTGGAGGTTCTTGTCAACAGAGCAGCCCTAAACTTTGGGGTGCCTGTGTCTTGCTGATTTTTAGTTTTCCCAATTTATACGCCCATGAGTGGAAGTGCCCTGTGCTCTCTAAGCTGAGTTTTTTAGATGTTTCAGGACACACCGTACACTTCTCCAGAGTGGCTGTTGGCAATTTACATCCCTCCTATCAGCGTAGCCAGGCTCCCGTTTCTCCATGGCCTGTCCTGCATTTCTGGTTTTGACACTTTATTCAACATGGCCCTTTTGACCGATGGGAAGCGAGACTTCTTTGTAGCGCTGATTTGCCTTTCCAGGTTGCTTGGTTGGCCAAAAAGGGCGTATGCGTTTTTTCCTGAATATATTCAGGAAAAAAACGCATACGCCCTTTTTGGCCAAGGGCATCATTGTCGAGGTTTTGCCGCTTTTCCTGTGCTTTAAAGGCGATTCGAATCTCCCTCCTGAAATCTGTTTCCTGCAATTCTGCCTTGCTTTCCAATCCTCTTCGTTGCCTTCCCTCAATATATTTGTGGACGAGAGTTATCATTTATAAGTCTGCAGGTTTGTGAATTGCAGTGCCCCTGAGCTCCATTTTTCAACTCGCTTTCTTGGGAGCTGGCCGCAAAAGCGCAGGATTGCTTCAGGCCCTATTCTGGTCCCGGGCGGCAGGCTGAGCCTGTGGTTAATTCTTCTTCCTGATGGGGAAGTAGAGTGACCTGTGCCTGTCCCAACACCTAGAGCTAGTCTCTCATTGGTTCCCACTCTTCCCGTTCATCCTCAGGACAAATTGCAACCTGTACGGAACAGGAGGTTAAAGGTGCTGATTCTCCAAGGAGGGAGATTGCTACTAAAGTGGCTGGAATGGCGAACCCGAGCATAAGGAGATGAGAAATGAGGTGCGTTTTGGAAACCTTTCCCGATCACACGGTGTACCATCTTCTGGGTTTCTCATGCATGTTTTCGATGTAGGAAGATGCCCTTGAACCTGGAGATTTGGGACCCATGGGATGGGAACCACGCAGTATTACTTTAAAGGGTCTGCGTTTCCTCACCCAACCTCACCAAACCTCTCAGCCCCAAGAGTGTCCACCCCTATGTCTCCATCAGCTGTGGGTCTAGATATGGTCAATCCAGGTGGCATCACAGCCCCTGAACGAATTTTGTAAGAATTTCTCTCTCTTTCACTGTCTTTGTTTCACGGGTTTTTAAAAGTAATTGATTTTTATAATGGGGTTTAGCTGCTTTTCACTGCTGTGTTTCTGCCGCTTTACACCCACTTGACTCACTTACAGAGAGATATCAAAACATAGGTTTTAAGCTTCCTACTAGTCAGATATATTCTTGGGCGGTGAATAGGGGGTGTTGAGTCCAATTCACTGATCAAGGAGTAGGTCTTGGCTATTACATATTGGGTTTATGGAACGGTATCTGACCTAATTTGAAACCCTTGTTTTATGCATCACCCCACCTCACCTTTCCCGTTAAGCAGCCATAGTGTGTTTTCTAAACGTGGGACTCTGTTCTGTTTTGTAATTCAGTTCAAGGGTAGCGGTTTATACATTCCCTCTATAAGTGATATCTTATGATAAGTGTCATTTTCTGTGTGACTTATTTCACTTAGAATCGTCGTACCTAAATCCACTCATCATGCTGCTACTAGCCTTATGACGTTGATTTCATGGCTGAGTGATATTCCATTGTACATAAGGACCACAACTTCTTTATCCATTTTTCTCTTTCCTGGGATATTTAAGGTGTAACGAAGTGGAGGTTCTTGTCAACAGAGCAGCCCTAAACTTTGGGGTGCCTGTGTCTTGCTGATTTTTAGTTTTCCCAATTTATACACCCATGAGTGGAAGTGCCCTGTGCTCTCTAAGCTGAGTTTTTTAGATGTTTCAGGACACACCGTACACTTCTGCAGAGTGGCTGTTGGCAATTTACATCCCTCCCATCAGCGTAGCCAGGCTCCCGTTTCTCCATGGCCTGTCCTGCATTTCTGGTTTTGACACTTTATTCAGCTTGGCCCTTTTGACCGATGGGAAGCGAGACTTCTTTGTAGCGCTGATTTGCCTTTCCAGGTTGCTTGGTTGGCCAAAAAGGGCGTATGCGTTTTTTCCTGAATATATTCAGGAAAAAACGCATACGCCCTTTTTGGCCAAGGGCATCATTGTCGAAGTTTTGCCGCTTTTCCTGTGCTTTAAAGGCGATTCGAATCTCCCTCCTGAAATCTGTTTCCTGCAATTCTGCCTTGCTTTCCAATCCTCTTCGTTGCCTTCCCTCAATATATTTGTGGACGAGAGTTATCATTTATAAGTCTGCAGGTTTGTGAATTGCAGTGCCCCTGAGCTCCATTTTTCAACTCGCTTTCTTGGGAGCTGGCCGCAAAAGCGCAGGATTGCTTCAGGCCCTATTCTGGTCCCGGGCGGCAGGCTGAGCCTGTGGTTAATTCTTCTTCCTGATGGGAAAGTAGAGTGACCTGTGCCTGTCCCAACACCTAGAGCTAGTCTCTCATTGGTTCCCACTCTTCCCATTCATCCTCAGGACAAATTGCAACCTGTACGGAACAGGAGGTTAAAGGTGCTGATTCTCCAAGGAGGGAGATTGCTACTAAAGCGGCTGGAATGGCGAACCCGAGCACAAGGAGATGAGAAATGAGGTGCGTTGTGGAAACCTTTCCCGATCACACGGTGTACCATCTTCTGGGTTTCTCATGCATGTTTTCGATGTAGGAAGATGCCCTTGAACCTGGAGATTTGGGACCCATGGGATGGATATCACGCAGTATTACTTTAAAGGGTCTGCGTTTCCTCACCCAACCTCACCAAACCTCTCAGCCCCAAGAGTGTCCACCCTTATGTCTCCATCAGCTGTGGGTCTAGATATGGTCAATCCAGGTGGCATCACAGCCCCTGAACGAATTTTGTAAGAATTTCTCTCTCTTTCACTGTCTTTGTTTCACGGGTTTTTAAAAGTAATTGATTTTTATAATGGGGTTTAGCTGCTTTTCACTGCTGTGTTTCTGCCGCTTTACACCCACTTGACTCACTTACAGAGATATATCAAAACATAGGTTTTAAGCTTCTTACTAGTCAGATATATTCTTGGGCGGTGAATAGGGGGTGTTGAGTCCAATTCACTTATCAAGGAGTAGCTCTTGTCTATTACATATTGGGTTTATGGAACGGTATCTGACCTAATTTGAAACCCTTGTTTTATGCATCACCCCACCTCACCTTTCCCGTTAAGCAGCCATAGTGTGTTTTCTAAACGTGGGACTCTGTTCTGTTTTGTAATTCAGTTCAAGGGTAGCGGTTTATACATTCCCTCTATAAGTGATATCTTATGATAAGTGTCTTTTTCTGTGTGACTTATTTCACTTAGAATCGTCGTACCTAAACCACTCATCATGCTGCTACTAGCCTTATGACGTTGATTTCATGGCTGAGTGATATTCCATTGTACATAAGGACCACAACTTCTTTATCCATTTTTCTCTTTCCTGGGATATTTAAGGTGTAACGAAGTGGAGGTTCTTGTCAACAGAGCAGCCCTAAACTTTGGGGTGCCTGTGTCTTGCTGATTTTTAGTTTTCCCAATTTATACGCCCATGAGTGGAAGTGCCCTGTGCTCTCTAAGCTGAGTTTTTTAGATGTTTCAGGACACACCGTACACTTCTCCAGAGTGGCTGTTGGCAATTTACATCCCTCCCATCAGCGTAGCCAGGCTCCCGTTTCTCCATGGCCTGTCCTGCATTTCTGGTTTTGACACTTTATTCAGCATGGCCCTTTTGACCGATGGGAAGCGAGACTTCTTTGTAGCGCTGATTTGCCTTTCCAGGTTGCTTGGTTGGCCAAAAAGGGCGTATGCGTTTTTTCCTGAATATATTCAGGAAAAAACGCATACGCCCTTTTTGGCCAAGGGCATCATTGTCGAGGTTTTGCCGCTTTTCCTGTTCTTTAAAGGCGATTCGAATCTCCCTCCTGAAATCTGTTTCCTGCAATTCTGCCTTGCTTTCCAATCCTCTTCGTTGCCTTCCCTCAATATATTTGTGGACGAGAGTTATCATTTATAAGTCTGCAGGTTTGTGAATTGCAGTGCCCCTGAGCTCCATTTTTCAACTCGCTTTCTTGGGAGCTGGCCGCAAAAGCGCAGGATTGCTTCAGGCCCTATTCTGGTCCCGGGCGGCAGGCTGAGCCTGTGGTTAATTCTTCTTCCTGATGGGGAAGTAGAGTGACCTGTGCCTGTCCCAACACCTAGAGCTAGTCTCTCATTGGTTCCCACTCTTCCCGTTCATCCTCAGGACAAATTGCAACCTGTACGGAACAGGATGTTAAAGGTGCTGATTCTCCAAGGAGGGAGATTGCTACTAAAGCGGCTGGAATGGCGAACCCGAGCATAAGGAGATGAGAAATGAGGTGCGTTTTGGAAACCTTTCCCGATCACACGGTGTACCATCTTCTGGGTTTCTCATGCATGTTTTCGATGTAGGAAGATGCCCTTGAACCTGGAGATTTGGGACCCATGGGATGGGAACCACGCAGTATTACTTTAAAGGGTCTGCGTTTCCTCACCCAACCTCACCAAACCTCTCAGCCCCAAGAGTGTCCACCCCTATGTCTCCATCAGCTGTGGGTCTAGATATGGTCAATCCAGGTGGCATCACAGCCCCTGAACGAATTTTGTAAGAATTTCTCTCTCTTTCACTGTCTTTGTTTCACGGGTTTTTAAAAGTAATTGATTTTTATAATGGGGTTTAGCTGCTTTTCACTGCTGTGTTTCTGCCGCTTTACACCCACTTGACTCACTTACAGAGAGATATCAAAACATAGGTTTTAAGCTTCTTACTAGTCAGATATATTCTTGGGCGGTGAATAGGGGGTGTTGAGTCCAATTCACTGATCAAGGAGTAGGTCTTGGCTATTACATATTGGGTTTATGGAACGGTATCTGAGCTAATTTGAAACCCTTGTTTTATGCATCACCCCACCTCACCTTTCCCGTTAAGCAGCCATAGTGTGTTTTCTAAACGTTGGACTCTGTTCTGTTTTGTAATTCAGTTCAAGGGTAGCGGTTTTTACATTCCCTCTATAAGTGATATCTTATGATAAGTGTCTTTTTCTGTGTGACTTATTTCACTTAGAATCGTCGTACCTAAATCCACTCATCATGCTGCTACTAGCCTTATGACGTTGATTTCATGGCTGAGTGATATTCCATTGTACATAAGGACCACAACTTCTTTATCCATTTTTCTCTTTCCTGGGATATTTAAGGTGTAACGAAGTGGAGGTTCTTGTCAACAGAGCAGCCCTAAACTTTGGGGTGCCTGTGTCTTGCTGATTTTTAGTTTTCCCAATTTATACGCCCATGAGTGGAAGTGCCCTGTGCTCTCTAAGCTGAGTTTTTTAGATGTTTCAGGACACACCGTACACTTCTCCAGAGTGGCTGTTGGCAATTTACATCCCTCCCATCAGCGTAGCCAGGCTCCCGTTTCTCCATGGCCTGTCCTGCATTTCTGGTTTTGACACTTTATTCAGCATGGCCCTTTTGACCGATGGGAAGCGAGACTTCTTTGTAGCGCTGATTTGCCTTTCCAGGTTGCTTGGTTGGCCAAAAAGGGCGTATGCGTTTTTTCCTGAATATATTCAGGAAAAAACGCATACGCCCTTTTTGGCCAAGGGCATCATTGTCGAGGTTTTGCCGCTTTTCCTGTGCTTTAAAGGCGATTCGAATCTCCCTCCTGAAATCTGTTTCCTGCAATTCTGCCTTGCTTTCCAATCCTCTTCGTTGCCTTCCCTCAATATATTTGTGGACGAGAGTTATCATTTATAAGTCTGCAGGTTTGTGAATTGCAGTGCCCCTGAGCTCCATTTTTCAACTCGCTTTCTTGGGAGCTGGCCGCAAAAGCGCAGGATTGCTTCAGGCCCTATTCTAGTCCCGGGCGGCAGGCTGAGCCTGTGGTTAATTCTTCTTCCTGATGGGGAAGTAGAGTGACCTGTGCCTGTCCCAACACCTAGAGCTAGTCTCTCATTGGTTCCCACTCTTCCCGTTCATCCTCAGGACAAATTGCAACCTGTACGGAACAGGAGGTTAAAGGTGCTGATTCTCCAAGGAGGGAGATTGCTACTAAAGCGGCTGGAATGGCGAACCCGAGCATAAGGAGATGAGAAATGAGGTGCGTTTTGGAAACCTTTCCCGATCACACGGTGTACCATCTTCTGGGTTTCTCATGCATGTTTTCGATGTAGGAAGATGCCCTTGAACCTGGAGATTTGGGACCCATGGGATGGGAACCACGCAGTATTACTTTAAAGGGTCTGCGTTTCCTCACCCAACCTCACCAAACCTCTCAGCCCCAAGAGTGTCCACCCCTATGTCTCCATCAGCTGTGGGTCTAGATATGGTCAATCCAGGTGGCATCACAGCCCCTGAACGAATTTTGTAAGAATTTCTCTCTCTTTCACTGTCTTTGTTTCACGGGTTTTTAAAAGTAATTGATTTCTATAATGGGGTTTAGCTGCTTTTCACTGCTGTGTTTCTGCCGCTTTACACCCACTTGACTCACTTACAGAGAGATATCAAAACATAGGTTTTAAGCTTCTTACTAGTCAGATATATTCTTGGGCGGTGAATAGGGGGTGTTGAGTCCAATTCACTGATCAAGGAGTAGGTCTTGGCTATTACATATTGGGTTTATGGAACGGTATCTGACCTAATTTGAAACCCTTGTTTTATGCATCACCCCACCTCACCTTTCCCGTTAAGCAGCCATAGTGTGTTTTCTAAACGTGGGACTCTGTTCTGTTTTGTAATTCAGTTCAAGGGTAGCGGTTTTTACATTCCCTCTATAAGTGATATCTTATGATAAGTGTCTTTTTCTGTGTGACTTATTTCACTTAGAATCGTCGTACCTAAATCCACTCATCATGCTGCTACTAGCCTTATGACGTTGATTTCATGGCTGAGTGATATTCCATTGTACATAAGGACCACAACTTCTTTATCCATTTTTCTCTTTCCTGGGATATTTAAGGTGTAACGAAGTGGAGGTTCTTGTCAACAGAGCAGCCGTAAACTTTGGGGTGCCTGTGTCTTGCTGATTTTTAGTTTTCCCAATTTATACGCCCATGAGTGGAAGTGCCCTGTGCTCTCTAAGCTGAGTTTTTTAGATGTTTCAGGACACACCGTACACTTCTCCAGAGTGGCTGTTGGCAATTTACATCCCTCCCATCAGCGTAGCCAGGCTCCCGTTTCTCCATGGCCTGTCCTGCATTTCTGGTTTTGACACTTTATTCAGCATGGCCCTTTTGACCGATGGGAAGCGAGACTTCTTTGTAGCGCTGATTTGCCTTTCCAGGTTGCTTGGTTGGCCAAAAAGGGCGTATGCGTTTTTTCCTGAATATATTCAGGAAAAAACGCATACGCCCTTTTTGGCCAAGGGCATCATTGTCGAGGTTTTGCCGCTTTTCCTGTGCTTTAAAGGCGATTCGAATCTCCCTCCTGAAATCTGTTTCCTGCAATTCTGCCTTGCTTTCCAATCCTCTTCGTTGCCTTCCCTCAATATATTTGTGGACGAGAGTTATCATTTATAAGTCTGCAGGTTTGTGAATTGCAGTGCCCCTGAGCTCCATTTTTCAACTCGCTTTCTTGGGAGCTGGCCGCAAAAGCGCAGGATTGCTTCAGGCCCTATTCTGGTCCCGGGCGGCAGGCTGAGCCTGTGGTTAATTCTTCTTCCTGATGGGGAAGTAGAGTGACCTGTGCCTGTCCCAACACCTAGAGCTAGTCTCTCATTGGTTCCCACTCTTCCCGTTCATCCTCAGGACAAATTGCAACCTGTACGGAACAGGAGGTTAAAGGTGCTGATTCTCCAAGGAGGGAGATTGCTACTAAAGTGGCTGGAATGGCGAACCCGAGCATAAGGAGATGAGAAATGAGGTGCGTTTTGGAAACCTTTCCCGATCACACGGTGTACCATCTTCTGGGTTTCTCATGCATGTTTTCGATGTAGGAAGATGCCCTTGAACCTGGAGATTTGGGACCCATGGGATGGGAACCACGCAGTATTACTTTAAAGGGTCTGCGTTTCCTCACCCAACCTCACCAAACCTCTCAGCCCCAAGAGTGTCCACCCCTATGTCTCCATCAGCTGTGGGTCTAGATATGGTCAATCCAGGTGGCATCACAGCCCCTGAACGAATTTTGTAAGAATTTCTCTCTCTTTCACTGTCTTTGTTTCACGGGTTTTTAAAAGTAATTGATTTTTATAATGGGGTTTAGCTGCTTTTCACTGCTGTGTTTCTGCCGCTTTACACCCACTTGACTCACTTACAGAGAGATATCAAAACATAGGTTTTAAGCTTCTTACTAGTCAGATATATTCTTGGGCGGTGAATAGGGGGTGTTGAGTCCAATTCACTGATCAAGGAGTAGGTCTTGGCTATTACATATTGGGTTTATGGAACGGTATCTGAGCTAATTTGAAACCCTTGTTTTATGCATCACCCCACCTCACCTTTCCCGTTAAGCAGCCATAGTGTGTTTTCTAAACGTGGGACTCTGTTCTGTTTTGTAATTCAGTTCAAGGGTAGCGGTTTTTACATTCCCTCTATAAGTGATATCTTATGATAAGTGTCTTTTTCTGTGTGACTTATTTCACTTAGAATCGTCGTACCTAAATCCACTCATCATGCTGCTACTAGCCTTATGACGTTGATTTCATGGCTGAGTGATATTCCATTGTACATAAGGACCACAACTTCTTTATCCATTTTTCTCTTTCCTGGGATATTTAAGGTGTAACGAAGTGGAGGTTCTTGTCAACAGAGCAGCCCTAAACTTTGGGGTGCCTGTGTCTTGCTGATTTTTAGTTTTCCCAATTTATACGCCCATGAGTGGAAGTGCCCTGTGCTCTCTAACCTGAGTTTTTTATATGTTTCAGGACACACCGTACACTTCTCCAGAGTGGCTGTTGGCAATTTACATCCCTCCCATCAGCGTAGCCAGGCTCCCGTTTCTCCATGGCCTGTCCTGCATTTCTGGTTTTGACACTTTATTCAGCATGGCCCTTTTGACCGATGGGAAGCGAGACTTCTTTGTAGCGCTGATTTGCCTTTCCAGGTTGCTTGGTTGGCCAAAAAGGGCGTATGCGTTTTTTCCTGAATATATTCAGGAAAAAACGCATACGCCCTTTTTGGCCAAGGGCATCATTGTCGAGGTTTTGCCGCTTTTCCTGTGCTTTAAAGGCGATTCGAATCTCCCTCCTGAAATCTGTTTCCTGCAATTCTGCCTTGCTTTCCAATCCTCTTCGTTGCCTTCCCTCAATATATTTGTGGACGAGAGTTATCATTTATAAGTCTGCAGGTTTGTGAATTGCAGTGCCCCTGAGCTCCATTTTTCAACTCGCTTTCTTGGGAGCTGGCCGCAAAAGCGCAGGATTGCTTCAGGCCCTATTCTGGTCCCGGGCGGCAGGCTGAGCCTGTGGTTAATTCTTCTTCCTGATGGGGAAGTAGAGTGACCTGTGCCTGTCCCAACACCTAGAGCTAGTCTCTCATTGGTTCCCACTCTTCCCGTTCATCCTCAGGACAAATTGCAACCTGTACGGAACAGGAGGTTAAAGGTGCTGATTCTCCAAGGAGGGAGATTGCTACTAAAGTGGCTGGAATGGCGAACCCGAGCATAAGGAGATGAGAAATGAGGTGCGTTTTGGAAACCTTTCCCGATCACACGGTGTACCATCTTCTGGGTTTCTCATGCATGTTTTCGATGTAGGAAGATGCCCTTGAACCTGGAGATTTGGGACCCATGGGATGGGAACCACGCAGTATTACTTTAAAGGGTCTGCGTTTCCTCACCCAACCTCACCAAACCTCTCAGCCCCAAGAGTGTCCACCCCTATGTCTCCATCAGCTGTGGGTCTAGATATGGTCAATCCAGGTGGCATCACAGCCCCTGAACGAATTTTGTAAGAATTTCTCTCTCTTTCACTGTCTTTGTTTCACGGGTTTTTAAAAGTAATTGATTTTTATAATGGGGTTTAGCTGCTTTTCACTGCTGTGTTTCTGCCGCTTTACACCCACTTGACTCACTTACAGAGAGATATCAAAACATAGGTTTTAAGCTTCTTACTAGTCAGATATATTCTTGGGCGGTGAATAGGGGGTGTTGAGTCCAATTCACTGATCAAGGAGTAGGTCTTGGCTATTACATATTGGGTTTATGGAACGGTATCTGAGCTAATTTGAAACCCTTGTTTTATGCATCACCCCACCTCACCTTTCCCGTTAAGCAGCCATAGTGTGTTTTCTAAACGTGGGACTCTGTTCTGTTTTGTAATTCAGTTCAAGGGTAGCGGTTTTTACATTCCCTCTATAAGTGATATCTTATGATAAGTGTCTTTTTCTGTGTGACTTATTTCACTTAGAATCGTCGTACCTAAATCCACTCATCATGCTGCTACTAGCCTTATGACGTTGATTTCATGGCTGAGTGATATTCCATTGTACATAAGGACCACAACTTCTTTATCCATTTTTCTCTTTCCTGGGATATTTAAGGTGTAACGAAGTGGAGGTTGTTGTCAACAGAGCAGCCCTAAACTTTGGGGTGCCTGTGTCTTGCTGATTTTTAGTTTTCCCAATTTATACGCCCATGAGTGGAAGTGCCCTGTGCTCTCTAAGCTGAGTTTTTTAGATGTTTCAGGACACACCGTACACTTCTCCAGAGTGGCTGTTGGCAATTTACATCCCTCCCATCAGCGTAGCCAGGCTCCCGTTTCTCCATGGCCTGTCCTGCATTTCTGGTTTTGACACTTTATTCAGCATGGCCCTTTTGACCGATGGGAAGCGAGACTTCTTTGTAGCGCTGATTTGCCTTTCCAGGTTGCTTGGTTGGCCAAAAAGGGCGTATGCGTTTTTTCCTGAATATATTCAGGAAAAAACGCATACGCCCTTTTTGGCCAAGGGCATCATTGTCGAGGTTTTGCCGCTTTTCCTGTGCTTTAAAGGCGATTCGAATCTCCCTCCTGAAATCTGTTTCCTGCAATTCTGCCTTGCTTTCCAATCCTCTTCGTTGCCTTCCCTCAATATATTTGTGGACGAGAGTTATCATTTATAAGTCTGCAGGTTTGTGAATTGCAGTGCCCCTGAGCTCCATTTTTCAACTCGCTTTCTTGGGAGCTGGCCGCAAAAGCGCAGGATTGCTTCAGGCCCTATTCTAGTCCCGGGCGGCAGGCTGAGCCTGTGGTTAATTCTTCTTCCTGATGGGGAAGTAGAGTGACCTGTGCCTGTCCCAACACCTAGAGCTAGTCTCTCATTGGTTCCCACTCTTCCCGTTCATCCTCAGGACAAATTGCAACCTGTACGGAACAGGAGGTTAAAGGTGCTGATTCTCCAAGGAGGGAGATTGCTACTAAAGCGGCTGGAATGGCGAACCCGAGCATAAGGAGATGAGAAATGAGGTGCGTTTTGGAAACCTTTCCCGATCACACGGTGTACCATCTTCTGGGTTTCTCATGCATGTTTTCGATGTAGGAAGATGCCCTTGAACCTGGAGATTTGGGACCCATGGGATGGGAACCACGCAGTATTACTTTAAAGGGTCTGCGTTTCCTCACCCAACCTCACCAAACCTCTCAGCCCCAAGAGTGTCCACCCCTATGTCTCCATCAGCTGTGGGTCTAGATATGGTCAATCCAGGTGGCATCACAGCCCCTGAACGAATTTTGTAAGAATTTCTCTCTCTTTCACTGTCTTTGTTTCACGGGTTTTTAAAAGTAATTGATTTCTATAATGGGGTTTAGCTGCTTTTCACTGCTGTGTTTCTGCCGCTTTACACCCACTTGACTCACTTACAGAGAGATATCAAAACATAGGTTTTAAGCTTCTTACTAGTCAGATATATTCTTGGGCGGTGAATAGGGGGTGTTGAGTCCAATTCACTGATCAAGGAGTAGGTCTTGGCTATTACATATTGGGTTTATGGAACGGTATCTGAGCTAATTTGAAACCCTTGTTTTATGCATCACCCCACCTCACCTTTCCCGTTAAGCAGCCATAGTGTGTTTTCTAAACGTGGGACTCTGTTCTGTTTTGTAATTCAGTTCAAGGGTAGCGGTTTTTACATTCCCTCTATAAGTGATATCTTATGATAAGTGTCTTTTTCTGTGTGACTTATTTCACTTAGAATCGTCGTACCTAAATCCACTCATCATGCTGCTACTAGCCTTATGACGTTGATTTCATGGCTGAGTGATATTCCATTGTACATAAGGACCACAACTTCTTTATCCATTTTTCTCTTTCCTGGGATATTTAAGGTGTAACGAAGTGGAGGTTCTTGTCAACAGAGCAGCCCTAAACTTTGGGGTGCCTGTGTCTTGCTAATTTTTAGTTTTCCCAATTTATACGCCCATGAGTGGAAGTGCCCTGTGCTCTCTAACCTGAGTTTTTTAGATGTTTCAGGACACACCGTACACTTCTCCAGAGTGGCTGTTGGCAATTTACATCCCTCCCATCAGCGTAGCCAGGCTCCCGTTTCTCCATGGCCTGTCCTGCATTTCTGGTTTTGACACTTTATTCAGCATGGCCCTTTTGACCGATGGGAAGCGAGACTTCTTTGTAGCGCTGATTTGCCTTTCCAGGTTGCTTGGTTGGCCAAAAAGGGCGTATGCGTTTTTTCCTGAATATATTCAGGAAAAAACGCATACGCCCTTTTTGGCCAAGGGCATCATTGTCGAGGTTTTGCCGCTTTTCCTGTGCTTTAAAGGCGATTCGAATCTCCCTCCTGAAATCTGTTTCCTGCAATTCTGCCTTGCTTTCCAATCCTCTTCGTTGCCTTCCCTCAATATATTTGTGGACGAGAGTTATCATTTATAAGTCTGCAGGTTTGTGAATTGCAGTGCCCCTGAGCTCCATTTTTCAACTCGCTTTCCTGGGAGCTGGCCGCAAAAGCGCAGGATTGCTTCAGGCCCTATTCTGGTCCCGGGCGGCAGGCTGAGCCTGTGGTTAATTCTTCTTCCTGATGGGGAAGTAGAGTGACCTGTGCCTGTCCCAACACCTAGAGCTAGTCTCTCATTGGTTCCCACTCTTCCCGTTCATCCTCAGGACAAATTGCAACCTGTACGGAACAGGAGGTTAAAGGTGCTGATTCTCCAAGGAGGGAGATTGCTACTAAAGTGGCTGGAATGGCGAACCCGAGCATAAGGAGATGAGAAATGAGGTGCGTTTTGGAAACCTTTCCCGATCACACGGTGTACCATCTTCTGGGTTTCTCATGCATGTTTTCGATGTAGGAAGATGCCCTTGAACCTGGAGATTTGGGACCCATGGGATGGGAACCACGTAGTATTACTTTAAAGGGTCTGCGTTTCCTCACCCAACCTCACCAAACCTCTCAGCCCCAAGAGTGTCCACCCCTATGTCTCCATCAGCTGTGGGTCTAGATATGGTCAATCCAGGTGGCATCACAGCCCCTGAACGAATTTTGTAAGAATTTCTCTCTCTTTCACTGTCTTTGTTTCACGGGTTTTTAAAAGTAATTGATTTTTATAATGGGGTTTAGCTGCTTTTCACTGCTGTGTTTCTGCCGCTTTACACCCACTTGACTCACTTACAGAGAGATATCAAAACATAGGTTTTAAGCTTCTTACTACTCAGATATATTCTTGGGCGGTGAATAGGGGGTGTTGAGTCCAATTCACTGATCAAGGAGTAGGTCTTGGCTATTACATATTGGGTTTATGGAACGGTATCTGAGCTAATTTGAAACCCTTGTTTTATGCATCACCCCACCTCACCTTTCCCGTTAAGCAGCCATAGTGTGTTTTCTAAACGTGGGACTCTGTTCTGTTTTGTAATTCAGTTCAAGGGTAGCGGTTTTTACATTCCCTCTATAAGTGATATCTTATGATAAGTGTCTTTTTCTGTGTGACTTATTTCACTTAGAATCGTCGTACCTAAATCCACTCATCATGCTGCTACTAGCCTTATGACGTTGATTTCATGGCTGAGTGATATTCCATTGTACATAAGGACCACAACTTCTTTATCCATTTTTCTCTTTCCTGGGATATTTAAGGTGTAACGAAGTGGAGGTTCTTGTCAACAGAGCAGCCCTAAACTTTGGGGTGCCTGTGTCTTGCTGATTTTTAGTTTTCCCAATTTATACGCCCATGAGTGGAAGTGCCCTGTGCTCTCTAACCTGAGTTTTTTAGATGTTTCAGGACACACCGTACACTTCTCCAGAGTGGCTGTTGGCAATTTACATCCCTCCCATCAGCGTAGCCAGGCTCCCGTTTCTCCATGGCCTGTCCTGCATTTCTGGTTTTGACACTTTATTCAGCATGGCCCTTTTGACCGATGGGAAGCGAGACTTCTTTGTAGCGCTGATTTGCCTTTCCAGGTTGCTTGGTTGGCCAAAAAGGGCGTATGCGTTTTTTCCTGAATATATTCAGGAAAAAACGCATACGCCCTTTTTGGCCAAGGGCATCATTGTCGAGGTTTTGCCGCTTTTCCTGTGCTTTAAAGGCGATTCGAATCTCCCTCCTGAAATCTGTTTCCTGCAATTCTGCCTTGCTTTCCAATCCTCTTCGTTGCCTTCCCTCAATATATTTGTGGACGAGAGTTATCATTTATAAGTCTGCAGGTTTGTGAATTGCAGTGCCCCTGAGCTCCATTTTTCAACTCGCTTTCTTGGGAGCTGGCCGCAAAAGCACAGGATTGCTTCAGGCCCTATTCTGGTCCCGGGCGGCAGGCTGAGCCTGTGGTTAATTCTTCTTCCTGATGGGGAAGTAGAGTGACCTGTGCCTGTCCCAACACCTAGAGCTAGTCTCTCATTGGTTCCCACTCTTCCCGTTCATCCTCAGGACAAATTGCAACCTGTACGGAACAGGAGGTTAAAGGTGCTGATTCTCCAAGGAGGGAGATTGCTACTAAAGTGGCTGGAATGGCGAACCCGAGCATAAGGAGATGAGAAATGAGGTGCGTTTTGGAAACCTTTCCCGATCACACGGTGTACCATCTTCTGGGTTTCTCATGCATGTTTTCGATGTAGGAAGATGCCCTTGAACCTGGAGATTTGGGACCCATGGGATGGGAACCACGCAGTATTACTTTAAAGGGTCTGCGTTTCCTCACCCAACCTCACCAAACCTCTCAGCCCCAAGAGTGTCCACCCCTATGTCTCCATCAGCTGTGGGTCTAGATATGGTCAATCCAGGTGGCATCACAGCCCCTGAACGAATTTTGTAAGAATTTCTCTCTCTTTCACTGTCTTTGTTTCACGGGTTTTTAAAAGTAATTGATTTTTATAATGGGGTTTAGGTGCTTTTCACTGCTGTGTTTCTGCCGCTTTACACCCACTTGACTCACTTACAGAGAGATATCAAAACATAGGTTTTAAGCTTCTTACTACACAGATATATTCTTGGGCGGTGAATAGGGGGTGTTGAGTCCAATTCACTGATCAAGGAGTAGGTCTTGGCTATTACATATTGGGTTTATGGAACGGTATCTGAGCTAATTTGAAACCCTTGTTTTATGCATCACCCCACCTCACCTTTCCCGTTAAGCAGCCATAGTGTGTTTTCTAAAGGTGGGACTCTGTTCTGTTTTGTAATTCAGTTCAAGGGTAGCGGTTTTTACATTCCCTCTATAAGTGATATCTTATGATAAGTGTCTTTTTCTGTGTGACTTATTTCACTTAGAATCGTCGTACCTAAATCCACTCATCATGCTGCTACTAGCCTTATGACGTTGATTTCATGGCTGAGTGATATTCCATTGTACATAAGGACCACAACTTCTTTATCCATTTTTCTCTTTCCTGGGATATTTAAGGTGTAACGAAGTGGAGGTTCTTGTCAACAGAGCAGCCCTAAACTTTGGGGTGCCTGTGTCTTGCTGATTTTTAGTTTTCCCAATTTATACGCCCATGAGTGGAAGTGCCCTGTGCTCTCTAAGCTGAGTTTTTTAGATGTTTCAGGACACACCGTACACTTCTCCAGAGTGGCTGTTGGCAATTTACATCCCTCCCATCAGCGTAGCCAGGCTCCCGTTTCTCCATGGCCTGTCCTGCATTTCTGGTTTTGACACTTTATTCGGCATGGCCCTTTTGACCGATGGGAAGCGAGACTTCTTTGTAGCGCTGATTTGCCTTTCCAGGTTGCTTGGTTGGCCAAAAAGGGCGTATGCGTTTTTTCCTGAATATATTCAGGAAAAAACGCATACGCCCTTTTTGGCCAAGGGCATCATTGTCGAGGTTTTGCCGCTTTTCCTGTGCTTTAAAGGCGATTCGAATCTCCCTCCTGAAATCTGTTTCCTGCAATTCTGCCTTGCTTTCCAATCCTCTTCGTTGCCTTCCCTCAATATATTTGTGGACGAGAGTTATCATTTATAAGTCTGCAGGTTTGTGAATTGCAGTGCCCCTGAGCTCCATTTTTCAACTCGCTTTCTTGGGAGCTGGCCGCAAAAGCGCAGGATTGCTTCAGGCCCTATTCTGGTCCCGGGCGGCAGGCTGAGCCTGTGGTTAATTCTTCTTCCTGATGGGAAAGTAGAGTGACCTGTGCCTGTCCCAACACCTAGAGCTAGTCTCTCATTGGTTCCCACTCTTCCCGTTCATCCTCAGGACAAATTGCAACCTGTACGGAACAGGAGGTTAAAGGTGCTGATTCTCCAAGGAGGGAGATTGCTACTAAAGCGGCTGGAATGGCGAACCCGAGCATAAGGAGATGAGAAATGAGGTGCGTTTTGGAAACCTTTCCCGATCACACGGTGTACCATCTTCTGGGTTTCTCATGCATGTTTTCGATGTAGGAAGATGCCCTTGAACCTGGAGATTTGGGACCCATGGGATGGGAACCACGCAGTATTACTTTAAAGGATCTGCGTTTCCTCACCCAACCTCACCAAATCTCTCAGCCCCAAGAGTGTCCACCCCTATGTCTCCATCAGCTGTGGGTCTAGATATGGTCAATCCAGGTGGCATCACAGCCCCTGAACGAATTTTGTAAGAATTTCTCTCTCTTTCACTGTCTTTGTTTCACGGGTTTTTAAAAGTAATTGATTTTTATAATGGGGTTTAGCTGCTTTTCACTGCTGTGTTTCTGCCGCTTTACACCCACTTGACTCACTTACAGAGAGATATCAAAACATAGGTTTTAAGCTTCTTACTACTCAGATATATTCTTGGGCGGTGAATAGGGGGTGTTGAGTCCAATTCACTGATCAAGGAGTAGGTCTTGGCTATTACATATTGGGTTTATGGAACGGTATCTGACCTAATTTGAAACCCTTGTTTTATGCATCACCCCACCTCACCTTTCCCGTTAAGCAGCCATAGTGTGTTTTCTAAACGTGGGACTCTGTTCTGTTTTGTAATTCAGTTCAAGGGTAGCGGTTTTTACATTCCCTCTATAAGTGATATCTTATGATAAGTGTCTTTTTCTGTGTGACTTATTTCACTTAGAATCGTCGTACCTAAATCCACTCATCATGCTGCTACTAGCCTTATGACGTTGATTTCATGGCTGAGTGATATTCCATTGTACATAAGGACCACAACTTCTTTATCCATTTTTCTCTTTCCTGGGATATTTAAGGTGTAACGAAGTGGAGGTTCTTGTCAACAGAGCAGCCCTAAACTTTGGGGTGCCTGTGTCTTGCTGATTTTTAGTTTTCCCAATTTATACGCCCATGAGTGGAAGTGCCCTGTGCTCTCTAAGCTGAGTTTTTTAGATGTTTCAGGACACACCGTACACTTCTCCAGAGTGGCTGTTGGCAATTTACATCCCTCCCATCAGCGTAGCCAGGCTCCCGTTTCTCCATGGCCTGTCCTGCATTTCTGGTTTTGACACTTTATTCAGCACGGCCCTTTTGACCGATGGGAAGCGAGACTTCTTTGTAGCGCTGATTTGCCTTTCCAGGTTGCTTGGTTGGCCAAAAAGGGCGTATGCGTTTTTTCCTGAATATATTCAGGAAAAAACGCATACGCCCTTTTTGGCCAAGGGCATCATTGTCGAGGTTTTGCCGCTTTTCCTGTGCTTTAAAGGCGATTCGAATCTCCCTCCTGAAATCTGTTTCCTGCAATTCTGCCTTGCTTTCCAATCCTCTTCGTTGCCTTCCCTCAATATATTTGTGGACGAGAGTTATCATTTATAAGTCTGCAGGTTTGTGAATTGCAGTGCCCCTGAGCTCCATTTTTCAACTCGCTTTCTTGGGAGCTGGCCGCAAAAGCGCAGGATTGCTTCAGGCCCTATTCTGGTCCCGGGCGGCAGGCTGAGCCTGTGGTTAATTCTTCTTCCTGATGGGAAAGTAGAGTGACCTGTGCCTGTCCCAACACCTAGAGCTAGTCTCTCATTGGTTCCCACTCTTCCCGTTCATCCTCAGGACAAATTGCAACCTGTACGGAACAGGAGGTTAAAGGTGCTGATTCTCCAAGGAGGGAGATTGCTACTAAAGCGGCTGGAATGGCGAACCCGAGCATAAGGAGATGAGAAATGAGGTGCGTTTTGGAAACCTTTCCCGATCACACGGTGTACCATCTTCTGGGTTTCTCATGCATGTTTTCGATGTAGGAAGATGCCCTTGAACCTGGAGATTTGGGACCCATGGGATGGGAACCACGCAGTATTACTTTAAAGGATCTGCGTTTCCTCACCCAACCTCACCAAATCTCTCAGCCCCAAGAGTGTCCACCCCTATGTCTCCATCAGCTGTGGGTCTAGATATGGTCAATCCAGGTGGCATCACAGCCCCTGAACGAATTTTGTAAGAATTTCTCTCTCTTTCACTGTCTTTGTTTCACGGGTTTTTAAAAGTAATTGATTTTTATAATGGGGTTTAGCTGCTTTTCACTGCTGTGTTTCTGCCGCTTTACACCCACTTGACTCACTTACAGAGAGATATCAAAACATAGGTTTTAAGCTTCTTACTACTCAGATATATTCTTGGGCGGTGAATAGGGGGTGTTGAGTCCAATTCACTGATCAAGGAGTAGGTCTTGGCTATTACATATTGGGTTTATGGAACGGTATCTGACCTAATTTGAAACCCTTGTTTTATGCATCACCCCACCTCACCTTTCCCGTTAAGCAGCCATAGTGTGTTTTCTAAACGTGGGACTCTGTTCTGTTTTGTAATTCAGTTCAAGGGTAGCGGTTTTTACATTCCCTCTATAAGTGATATCTTATGATAAGTGTCTTTTTCTGTGTGACTTATTTCACTTAGAATCGTCGTACCTAAATCCACTCATCATGCTGCTACTAGCCTTATGACGTTGATTTCATGGCTGAGTGATATTCCATTGTACATAAGGACCACAACTTCTTTATCCATTTTTCTCTTTCCTGGGATATTTAAGGTGTAACGAAGTGGAGGTTCTTGTCAACAGAGCAGCCCTAAACTTTGGGGTGCCTGTGTCTTGCTGATTTTTAGTTTTCCCAATTTATACGCCCATGAGTGGAAGTGCCCTGTGCTCTCTAAGCTGAGTTTTTTAGATGTTTCAGGACACACCGTACACTTCTCCAGAGTGGCTGTTGGCAATTTACATCCCTCCCATCAGCGTAGCCAGGCTCCCGTTTCTCCATGGCCTGTCCTGCATTTCTGGTTTTGACACTTTATTCAGCACGGCCCTTTTGACCGATGGGAAGCGAGACTTCTTTGTAGCGCTGATTTGCCTTTCCAGGTTGCTTGGTTGGCCAAAAAGGGCGTATGCGTTTTTTCCTGAATATATTCAGGAAAAAACGCATACGCCCTTTTTGGCCAAGGGCATCATTGTCGAGGTTTTGCCGCTTTTCCTGTGCTTTAAAGGCGATTCGAATCTCCCTCCTGAAATCTGTTTCCTGCAATTCTGCCTTGCTTTCCAATCCTCTTCGTTGCCTTCCCTCAATATATTTGTGGACGAGAGTTATCATTTATAAGTCTGCAGGTTTGTGAATTGCAGTGCCCCTGAGCTCCATTTTTCAACTCGCTTTCTTGGGAGCTGGCCGCAAAAGCGCAGGATTGCTTCAGGCCCTATTCTGGTCCCGGGCGGCAGGCTGAGCCTGTGGTTAATTCTTCTTCCTGATGGGAAAGTAGAGTGACCTGTGCCTGTCCCAACACCTAGAGCTAGTCTCTCATTGGTTCCCACTCTTCCCGTTCATCCTCAGGACAAATTGCAACCTGTACGGAACAGGAGGTTAAAGGTGCTGATTCTCCAAGGAGGGAGATTGCTACTAAAGCGGCTGGAATGGCGAACCCGAGCATAAGGAGATGAGAAATGAGGTGCGTTTTGGAAACCTTTCCCGATCACACGGTGTACCATCTTCTGGGTTTCTCATGCATGTTTTCGATGTAGGAAGATGCCCTTGAACCTGGAGATTTGGGACCCATGGGATGGGAACCACGCAGTATTACTTTAAAGGGTCTGCGTTTCCTCACCCAACCTCACCAAACCTCTCAGCCCCAAGAGTGTCCACCCCTATGTCTCCATCAGCTGTGGGTCTAGATATGGTCAATCCAGGTGGCATCACAGCCCCTGAACGAATTTTGTAAGAATTTCTCTCTCTTTCACTGTCTTTGTTTCACGGGTTTTTAAAAGTAATTGATTTTTATAATGGGGTTTAGCTGCTTTTCACTGCTGTGTTTCTGCCGCTTTACACCCACTTGACTCACTTACAGAGAGATATCAAAACATAGGTTTTAAGCTTCTTACTACACAGATATATTCTTGGGCGGTGAATAGGGGGTGTTGAGTCCAATTCACTGATCAAGGAGTAGGTCTTGGCTATTACATATTGGGTTTATGGAACGGTATCTGACCTAATTTGAAACCCTTGTTTTATGCATCACCCCACCTCACCTTTCCCGTTAAGCAGCCATAGTGTGTTTTCTAAACGTGGGACTCTGTTCTGTTTTGTAATTCAGTTCAAGGGTAGCGGTTTTTACATTCCCTCTATAAGTGATATCTTATGATAAGTGTCTTTTTCTGTGTGACTTATTTCACTTAGAATCGTCGTACCTAAATCCACTCATCATGCTGCTACTAGCCTTATGACGTTGATTTCATGGCTGAGTGATATTCCATTGTACATAAGGACCACAACTTCTTTATCCATTTTTCTCTTTCCTGGGATATTTAAGGTGTAACGAAGTGGAGGTTCTTGTCAACAGAGCAGCCCTAAACTTTGGGGTGCCTGTGTCTTGCTGATTTTTAGTTTTCCCAATTTATACGCCCATGAGTGGAAGTGCCCTGTGCTCTCTAAGCTGAGTTTTTTAGATGTTTCAGGACACACCGTACACTTCTCCAGAGTGGCTGTTGGCAATTTACATCCCTCCCATCAGCGTAGCCAGGCTCCCGTTTCTCCATGGCCTGTCCTGCATTTCTGGTTTTGACACTTTATTCAGCATGGCCCTTTTGACCGATGGGAAGCGAGACTTCTTTGTAGCGCTGATTTGCCTTTCCAGGTTGCTTGGTTGGCCAAAAAGGGCGTATGCGTTTTTTCCTGAATATATTCAGGAAAAAACGCATACGCCCTTTTTGGCCAAGGGCATCATTGTCGAGGTTTTGCCGCTTTTCCTGTGCTTTAAAGGCGATTCGAATCTCCCTCCTGAAATCTGTTTCCTGCAATTCTGCCTTGCTTTCCAATCCTCTTCGTTGCCTTCCCTCAATATATTTGTGGACGAGAGTTATCATTTATAAGTCTGCAGGTTTGTGAATTGCAGTGCCCCTGAGCTCCATTTTTCAACTCGCTTTCTTGGGAGCTGGCCGCAAAAGCGCAGGATTGCTTCAGGCCCTATTCTGGTCCCGGGCGGCAGGCTGAGCCTGTGGTTAATTCTTCTTCCTGATGGGAAAGTAGAGTGACCTGTGCCTGTCCCAACACCTAGAGCTAGTCTCTCATTGGTTCCCACTCTTCCCGTTCATCCTCAGGACAAATTGCAACCTGTACGGAACAGGAGGTTAAAGGTGCTGATTCTCCAAGGAGGGAGATTGCTACTAAAGCGGCTGGAATGGCGAACCCGAGCATAAGGAGATGAGAAATGAGGTGCGTTTTGGAAACCTTTCCCGATCACACGGTGTACCATCTTCTGGGTTTCTCATGCATGTTTTCGATGTAGGAAGATGCCCTTGAACCTGGAGATTTGGGACCCATGGGATGGGAACCACGCAGTATTACTTTAAAGGGTCTGCGTTTCCTCACCCAACCTCACCAAACCTCTCAGCCCCAAGAGTGTCCACCCCTATGTCTCCATCAGCTGTGGGTCTAGATATGGTCAATCCAGGTGGCATCACAGCCCCTGAACGAATTTTGTAAGAATTTCTCTCTCTTTCACTGTCTTTGTTTCACGGGTTTTTAAAAGTAATTGATTTTTATAATGGGGTTTAGCTGCTTTTCACTGCTGTGTTTCTGCCGCTTTACACCCACTTGACTCACTTACAGAGAGATATCAAAACATAGGTTTTAAGCTTCTTACTACACAGATATATTCTTGGGCGGTGAATAGGGGGTGTTGAGTCCAATTCACTGATCAAGGAGTAGGTCTTGGCTATTACATATTGGGTTTATGGAACGGTATCTGACCTAATTTGAAACCCTTGTTTTATGCATCACCCCACCTCACCTTTCCCGTTAAGCAGCCATAGTGTGTTTTCTAAACGTGGGACTCTGTTCTGTTTTGTAATTCAGTTCAAGGGTAGCGGTTTTTACATTCCCTCTATAAGTGATATCTTATGATAAGTGTCTTTTTCTGTGTGACTTATTTCACTTAGAATCGTCGTACCTAAATCCACTCATCATGCTGCTACTAGCCTTATGACGTTGATTTCATGGCTGAGTGATATTCCATTGTACATAAGGACCACAACTTCTTTATCCATTTTTCTCTTTCCTGGGATATTTAAGGTGTAACGAAGTGGAGGTTCTTGTCAACAGAGCAGCCCTAAACTTTGGGGTGCCTGGGTCTTGCTGATTTTTAGTTTTCCCAATTTATACGCCCATGAGTGGAAGTGCCCTGTGCTCTCTAAGCTGAGTTTTTTAGATGTTTCAGGACACACCGTACACTTCTCCAGAGTGGCTGTTGGCAATTTACATCCCTCCCATCAGCGTAGCCAGGCTCCCGTTTCTCCATGGCCTGTCCTGCATTTCTGGTTTTGACACTTTATTCAGCATGGCCCTTTTGACCGATGGGAAGCGAGACTTCTTTGTAGCGCTGATTTGCCTTTCCAGGTTGCTTGGTTGGCCAAAAAGGGCGTATGCGTTTTTTCCTGAATATATTCAGGAAAAAACGCATACGCCCTTTTTGGCCAAGGGCATCATTGTCGAGGTTTTGCCGCTTTTCCTGTGCTTTAAAGGCGATTCGAATCTCCCTCCTGAAATCTGTTTCCTGCAATTCTGCCTTGCTTTCCAATCCTCTTCGTTGCCTTCCCTCAATATATTTGTGGACGAGAGTTATCATTTATAAGTCTGCAGGTTTGTGAATTGCAGTGCCCCTGAGCTCCATTTTTCAACTCGCTTTCTTGGGAGCTGGCCGCAAAAGCGCAGGATTGCTTCAGGCCCTATTCTGGTCCCGGGCGGCAGGCTGAGCCTGTGGTTAATTCTTCTTCCTGATGGGAAAGTAGAGTGACCTGTGCCTGTCCCAACACCTAGAGCTAGTCTCTCATTGGTTCCCACTCTTCCCGTTCATCCTCAGGACAAATTGCAACCTGTACGGAACAGGAGGTTAAAGGTGCTGATTCTCCAAGGAGGGAGATTGCTACTAAAGCGGCTGGAATGGCGAACCCGAGCATAAGGAGATGAGAAATGAGGTGCGTTTTGGAAACCTTTCCCGATCACACGGTGTACCATCTTCTGGGTTTCTCATGCATGTTTTCGATGTAGGAAGATGCCCTTGAACCTGGAGATTTGGGACCCATGGGATGGGAACCACGCAGTATTACTTTAAAGGGTCTGCGTTTCCTCACCCAACCTCACCAAACCTCTCAGCCCCAAGAGTGTCCACCCCTATGTCTCCATCAGCTGTGGGTCTAGATATGGTCAATCCAGGTGGCATCACAGCCCCTGAACGAATTTTGTAAGAATTTCTCTCTCTTTCACTGTCTTTGTTTCACGGGTTTTTAAAAGTAATTGATTTTTATAATGGGGTTTAGCTGCTTTTCACTGCTGTGTTTCTGCCGCTTTACACCCACTTGACTCACTTACAGAGAGATATCAAAACATAGGTTTTAAGCTTCTTACTACACAGATATATTCTTGGGCGGTGAATAGGGGGTGTTGAGTCCAATTCACTGATCAAGGAGTAGGTCTTGGCTATTACATATTGGGTTTATGGAACGGTATCTGACCTAATTTGAAACCCTTGTTTTATGCATCACCCCACCTCACCTTTCCCGTTAAGCAGCCATAGTGTGTTTTCTAAACGTGGGACTCTGTTCTGTTTTGTAATTCAGTTCAAGGGTAGCGGTTTTTACATTCCCTCTATAAGTGATATCTTATGATAAGTGTCTTTTTCTGTGTGACTTATTTCACTTAGAATCGTCGTACCTAAATCCACTCATCATGCTGCTACTAGCCTTATGACGTTGATTTCATGGCTGAGTGATATTCCATTGTACATAAGGACCACAACTTCTTTATCCATTTTTCTCTTTCCTGGGATATTTAAGGTGTAACGAAGTGGAGGTTCTTGTCAACAGAGCAGCCCTAAACTTTGGGGTGCCTGTGTCTTGCTGATTTTTAGTTTTCCCAATTTATACGCCCATGAGTGGAAGTGCCCTGTGCTCTCTAAGCTGAGTTTTTTAGATGTTTCAGGACACACCGTACACTTCTCCAGAGTGGCTGTTGGCAATTTACATCCCTCCCATCAGCGTAGCCAGGCTCCCGTTTCTCCATGGCCTGTCCTGCATTTCTGGTTTTGACACTTTATTCAGCATGGCCCTTTTGACCGATGGGAAGCGAGACTTCTTTGTAGCGCTGATTTGCCTTTCCAGGTTGCTTGGTTGGCCAAAAAGGGCGTATGCGTTTTTTCCTGAATATATTCAGGAAAAAACGCATACGCCCTTTTTGGCCAAGGGCATCATTGTCGAGGTTTTGCCGCTTTTCCTGTGCTTTAAAGGCGATTCGAATCTCCCTCCTGAAATCTGTTTCCTGCAATTCTGCCTTGCTTTCCAATCCTCTTCGTTGCCTTCCCTCAATATATTTGTGGACGAGAGTTATCATTTATAAGTCTGCAGGTTTGTGAATTGCAGTGCCCCTGAGCTCCATTTTTCAACTCGCTTTCTTGGGAGCTGGCCGCAAAAGCGCAGGATTGCTTCAGGCCCTATTCTGGTCCCGGGCGGCAGGCTGAGCCTGTGGTTAATTCTTCTTCCTGATGGGAAAGTAGAGTGACCTGTGCCTGTCCCAACACCTAGAGCTCGTCTCTCATTGGTTCCCACTCTTCCCGTTCATCCTCAGGACAAATTGCAACCTGTACGGAACAGGAGGTTAAAGGTGCTGATTCTCCAAGGAGGGAGATTGCTAGTAAAGCGGCTGGAATGGCGAACCCGAGCACAAGGAGATGAGAAATGAGGTGCGTTTTGGAAACCTTTCCCGATCACACGGTGTACCATCTTCTGGGTTTCTCATGCATGTTTTCGATGTAGGAAGATGCCCTTGAACCTGGAGATTTGGGACCCATGGGATGGGTACCACGCAGTATTACTTTAAAGGGTCTGCGTTTCCTCACCCAACCTCACCAAACCTCTCAGCCCCAAGAGTGTCCACCCTTATGTCTCCATCAGCTGTGGGTCTAGATATCGTCAATCCAGGTGGCATCCCAGCCCCTGAACGAATTTTGTAAGAATTTCCCTCTCTTTCACTGTCTTTGTTTCACGGGTTTTTAAAAGTAATTGATTTTTACAATGGGGTTTAGCTGCTTTTCACTGCTGTGTTTCTGCCGCTTTACACCCACTTGACTCACTTACAGAGAGATATCAAAACATAGGTTTTAAGATTCTTACTAGTCAGATATATTCTTGGGCGGTGAATAGGGGGTGTTGAGTCCAATTCACTGATCATGGAGTAGGTCTTGTCTATTACATATTGGGTTTATGGATCGGTATCTGACCTAATTTGAAACCCTTGTTTTATGCATCACCCCACCTCACCTTTCCCCTTAAGCAGCCATAGTGTGTTTTCTAAACGTGGGACTCTGTTCTGTTTTGTAATTCAGTTCAAGGGTAGCGGTTTATACATTCCCTCTATAAGTGATATCTTACGATAAGTGTCTTTTTCTGTGTGACTTATTTCACTTAGAATCGTCGTACCTAAATCCACTCATCATGCTGCTACTAGCCTTATGACGTTGATTTCATGGCTGAGTGATATTCCATTGTACATAAGGACCACAACTTCTTTATCCATTTTTCTCTTTCCTGGGATATTTAAGGTGTAACGAAGTGGAGGTTCTTGTCAACAGAGCAGCCCTAAACTTTGGGGTGCCTGTGTCTTGCTGATTTTTAGTTTTCCCAATTTATACGCCCATGAGTGGAAGTGCCCTGTGCTCTCTAAGCTGAGTTTTTTAGATGTTTCAGGACACACCGTACACTTCTCCAGAGTGGCTGTTGGCAATTTACATCCCTCCCATCAGCGTAGCCAGGCTCCCGTTTCTCCATGGCCTGTCCTGCATTTCTGGTTTTGACACTTTATTCAGCATGGCCCTTTTGACCGATGGGAAGCGAGACTTCTTTGTAGCGCTGATTTGCCTTTCCAGGTTGCTTGGTTGGCCAAAAAGGGCGTATGCGTTTTTTCCTGAATATATTCAGGAAAAAACGCATACGCCCTTTTTGGCCAAGGGCATCATTGTCGAGGTTTTGCCGCTTTTCCTGTGCTTTAAAGGCGATTCGAATCTCCCTCCTGAAATCTGTTTCCTGCAATTCTGCCTTGCTTTCCAATCCTCTTCGTTGCCTTCCCTCAATATATTTGTGGACGAGAGTTATCATTTATAAGTCTGCAGGTTTGTGAATTGCAGTGCCCCTGAGCTCCATTTTTCAACTCGCTTTCTTGGGAGCTGGCCGCAAAAGCGCAGGATTGCTTCAGGCCCTATTCTGGTCCCGGGCGGCAGGCTGAGCCTGTGGTTAATTCTTCTTCCTGATGGGAAAGTAGAGTGACCTGTGCCTGTCCCAACACCTAGAGCTAGTCTCTCATTGGTTCCCACTCTTCCCGTTCATCCTCAGGACAAATTGCAACCTGTACGGAACAGGAGGTTAAAGGTGCTGATTCTCCAAGGAGGGAGATTGCTACTAAAGCGGCTGGAATGGCGAACCCGAGCATAAGGAGATGAGAAATGAGGTGCGTTTTGGAAACCTTTCCCGATCACACGGTGTACCATCTTCTGGGTTTCTCATGCATGTTTTCGATGTAGGAAGATGCCCTTGAACCTGGAGATTTGGGACCCATGGGATGGGAACCACGCAGTATTACTTTAAAGGGTCTGCGTTTCCTCACCCAACCTCACCAAACCTCTCAGCCCCAAGAGTGTCCACCCCTATGTCTCCATCAGCTGTGGGTCTAGATATGGTCAATCCAGGTGGCATCACAGCCCCTGAACGAATTTTGTAAGAATTTCTCTCTCTTTCACTGTCTTTGTTTCACGGGTTTTTAAAAGTAATTGATTTTTATAATGGGGTTTAGCTGCTTTTCACTGCTGTGTTTCTGCCGCTTTACACCCACTTGACTCACTTACAGAGAGATATCAAAACATAGGTTTTAAGCTTCTTACTACTCAGATATATTCTTGGGCGGTGAATAGGGGGTGTTGAGTCCAATTCACTGATCAAGGAGTAGGTCTTGGCTATTACATATTGGGTTTATGGAACGGTATCTGACCTAATTTGAAACCCTTGTTTTATGCATCACCCCACCTCACCTTTCCCGTTAAGCAGCCATAGTGTGTTTTCTAAACGTGGGACTCTGTTCTGTTTTGTAATTCAGTTCAAGGGTAGCGGTTTTTACATTCCCTCTATAAGTGATATCTTATGATAAGTGTCTTTTTCTGTGTGACTTATTTCACTTAGAATCGTCGTACCTAAATCCACTCATCATGCTGCTACTAGCCTTATGACGTTGATTTCATGGCTGAGTGATATTCCATTGTACATAAGGACCACAACTTCTTTATCCATTTTTCTCTTTCCTGGGATATTTAAGGTGTAACGAAGTGGAGGTTCTTGTCAACAGAGCAGCCCTAAACTTTGGGGTGCCTGGGTCTTGCTGATTTTTAGTTTTCCCAATTTATACGCCCATGAGTGGAAGTGCCCTGTGCTCTCTAAGCTGAGTTTTTTAGATGTTTCAGGACACACCGTACACTTCTGCAGAGTGGCTGTTGGCAATTTACATCCCTCCCATCAGCGTAGCCAGGCTCCCGTTTCTCCATGGCCTGTCCTGCATTTCTGGTTTTGACACTTTATTCAGCATGGCCCTTTTGACCGATGGGAAGCGAGACTTCTTTGTAGCGCTGATTTGCCTTTCCAGGTTGCTTGGTTGGCCAAAAAGGGCGTATGCGTTTTTTCCTGAATATATTCAGGAAAAAACGCATACGCCCTTTTTGGCCAAGGGCATCATTGTCGAGGTTTTGCCGCTTTTCCTGTGCTTTAAAGGCGATTCGAATCTCCCTCCTGAAATCTGTTTCCTGCAATTCTGCCTTGCTTTCCAATCCTCTTCGTTGCCTTCCCTCAATATATTTGTGGACGAGAGTTATCATTTATAAGTCTGCAGGTTTGTGAATTGCAGTGCCCCTGAGCTCCATTTTTCAACTCGCTTTCTTGGGAGCTGGCCGCAAAAGCGCAGGATTGCTTCAGGCCCTATTCTGGTCCCGGGCGGCAGGCTGAGCCTGTGGTTAATTCTTCTTCCTGATGGGAAAGTAGAGTGACCTGTGCCTGTCCCAACACCTAGAGCTAGTCTCTCATTGTTTCCCACTCTTCCCGTTCATCCTCAGGACAAATTGCAACCTGTACGGAACAGGAGGTTAAAGGTGCTGATTCTCCAAGGAGGGAGATTGCTACTAAAGCGGCTGGAATGGCGAACCCGAGCATAAGGAGATGAGAAATGAGGTGCGTTTTGGAAACCTTTCCCGATCACACGGTGTACCATCTTCTGGGTTTCTCATGCATGTTTTCGATGTAGGAAGATGCCCTTGAACCTGGAGATTTGGGACCCATGGGATGGGAACCACGCAGTATTACTTTAAAGGGTCTGCGTTTCCTCACCCAACCTCACCAAACCTCTCAGCCCCAAGAGTGTCCACCCCTATGTCTCCATCAGCTGTGGGTCTAGATATGGTCAATCCAGGTGGCATCACAGCCCCTGAACGAATTTTGTAAGAATTTCTCTCTCTTTCACTGTCTTTGTTTCACGGGTTTTTAAAAGTAATTGATTTTTATAATGGGGTTTAGCTGCTTTTCACTGCTGTGTTTCTGCCGCTTTACACCCACTTGACTCACTTACAGAGAGATATCAAAACATAGGTTTTAAGCTTCTTACTACTCAGATATATTCTTGGGCGGTGAATAGGGGGTGTTGAGTCCAATTCACTGATCAAGGAGTAGGTCTTGGCTATTACATATTGGGTTTATGGAACGGTATCTGAGCTAATTTGAAACCCTTGTTTTATGCATCACCCCACCTCACCTTTCCCGTTAAGCAGCCATAGTGTGTTTTCTAAACGTGGGACTCTGTTCTGTTTTGTAATTCAGTTCAAGGGTAGCGGTTTTTACATTCCCTCTATAAGTGATATCTTATGATAAGTGTCTTTTTCTGTGTGACTTATTTCACTTAGAATCGTCGTACCTAAATCCACTCATCATGCTGCTACTAGCCTTATGACGTTGATTTCATGGCTGAGTGATATTCCATTGTACATAAGGACCACAACTTCTTTATCCATTTTTCTCTTTCCTGGGATATTTAAGGTGTAACGAAGTGGAGGTTCTTGTCAACAGAGCAGCCCTAAACTTTGGGGTGCCTGTGTCTTGCTGATTTTTAGTTTTCCCAATTTATACGCCCATGAGTGGAAGTGCCCTGTGCTCTCTAAGCTGAGTTTTTTAGATGTTTCAGGACACACCGTACACTTCTCCAGAGTGGCTGTTGGCAATTTACATCCCTCCCATCAGCGTAGCCAGGCTCCCGTTTCTCCATGGCCTGTCCTGCATTTCTGGTTTTGACACTTTATTCAGCATGGCCCTTTTGACCGATGGGAAGCGAGACTTCTTTGTAGCGCTGATTTGCCTTTCCAGGTTGCTTGGTTGGCCAAAAAGGGGGTATGCGTTTTTTCCTGAATATATTCAGGAAAAAACGCATACGCCCTTTTTGGCCAAGGGCATCATTGTCGAGGTTTTGCCGCTTTTCCTGTGCTTTAAAGGCGATTCGAATCTCCCTCCTGAAATCTGTTTCCTGCAATTCTGCCTTGCTTTCCAATCCTCTTCGTTGCCTTCCCTCAATATATTTGTGGACGAGAGTTATCATTTATAAGTCTGCAGGTTTGTGAATTGCAGTGCCCCTGAGCTCCATTTTTCAACTCGCTTTCTTGGGAGCTGGCCGCAAAAGCGCAGGATTGCTTCAGGCCCTATTCTGGTCCCGGGCGGCAGGCTGAGCCTGTGGTTAATTCTTCTTCCTGATGGGAAAGTAGAGTGACCTGTGCCTGTCCCAACACCTAGAGCTAGTCTCTCATTGGTTCCCACTCTTCCCGTTCATCCTCAGGACAAATTGCAACCTGTACGGAACAGGAGGTTAAAGGTGCTGATTCTCCAAGGAGGGAGATTGCTACTAAAGCGGCTGGAATGGCGAACCCGAGCATAAGGAGATGAGAAATGAGGTGCGTTTTGGAAACCTTTCCCGATCACACGGTGTACCATCTTCTGGGTTTCTCATGCATGTTTTCGATGTAGGAAGATGCCCTTGAACCTGGAGATTTGGGACCCATGGGATGGGAACCACGCAGTATTACTTTAAAGGGTCTGCGTTTCCTCACCCAACCTCACCAAACCTCTCAGCCCCAAGAGTGTCCACCCCTATGTCTCCATCAGCTGTGGGTCTAGATATGGTCAATCCAGGTGGCATCACAGCCCCTGAACGAATTTTGTAAGAATTTCTCTCTCTTTCACTGTCTTTGTTTCACGGGTTTTTAAAAGTAATTGATTTTTATAATGGGGTTTAGCTGCTTTTCACTGCTGTGTTTCTGCCGCTTTACACCCACTTGACTCACTTACAGAGAGATATCAAAACATAGGTTTTAAGCTTCTTACTACACAGATATATTCTTGGGCGGTGAATAGGGGGTGTTGAGTCCAATTCACTGATCAAGGAGTAGGTCTTGGCTATTACATATTGGGTTTATGGAACGGTATCTGACCTAATTTGAAACCCTTGTTTTATGCATCACCCCACCTCACCTTTCCCGTTAAGCAGCCATAGTGTGTTTTCTAAACGTGGGACTCTGTTCTGTTTTGTAATTCAGTTCAAGGGTAGCGGTTTTTACATTCCCTCTATAAGTGATATCTTATGATAAGTGTCTTTTTCTGTGTGACTTATTTCACTTAGAATCGTCGTACCTAAATCCACTCATCATGCTGCTACTAGCCTTATGACGTTGATTTCATGGCTGAGTGATATTCCATTGTACATAAGGACCACAACTTCTTTATCCATTTTTCTCTTTCCTGGGATATTTAAGGTGTAACGAAGTGGAGGTTCTTGTCAACAGAGCAGCCCTAAACTTTGGGGTGCCTGGGTCTTGCTGATTTTTAGTTTTCCCAATTTATACGCCCATGAGTGGAAGTGCCCTGTGCTCTCTAAGCTGAGTTTTTTAGATGTTTCAGGACACACCGTACACTTCTCCAGAGTGGCTGTTGGCAATTTACATCCCTCCCATCAGCGTAGCCAGGCTCCCGTTTCTCCATGGCCTGTCCTGCATTTCTGGTTTTGACACTTTATTCAGCATGGCCCTTTTGACCGATGGGAAGCGAGACTTCTTTGTAGCGCTGATTTGCCTTTCCAGGTTGCTTGGTTGGCCAAAAAGGGCGTATGCGTTTTTTCCTGAATATATTCAGGAAAAAACGCATACGCCCTTTTTGGCCAAGGGCATCATTGTCGAGGTTTTGCCGCTTTTCCTGTGCTTTAAAGGCGATTCGAATCTCCCTCCTGAAATCTGTTTCCTGCAATTCTGCCTTGCTTTCCAATCCTCTTCGTTGCCTTCCCTCAATATATTTGTGGACGAGAGTTATCATTTATAAGTCTGCAGGTTTGTGAATTGCAGTGCCCCTGAGCTCCATTTTTCAACTCGCTTTCTTGGGAGCTGGCCGCAAAAGCGCAGGATTGCTTCAGGCCCTATTCTGGTCCCGGGCGGCAGGCTGAGCCTGTGGTTAATTCTTCTTCCTGATGGGAAAGTAGAGTGACCTGTGCCTGTCCCAACACCTAGAGCTAGTCTCTCATTGGTTCCCACTCTTCCCGTTCATCCTCAGGACAAATTGCAACCTGTACGGAACAGGAGGTTAAAGGTGCTGATTCTCCAAGGAGGGAGATTGCTACTAAAGCGGCTGGAATGGCGAACCCGAGCATAAGGAGATGAGAAATGAGGTGCGTTTTGGAAACCTTTCCCGATCACACGGTGTACCATCTTCTGGGTTTCTCATGCATGTTTTCGATGTAGGAAGATGCCCTTGAACCTGGAGATTTGGGACCCATGGGATGGGAACCACGCAGTATTACTTTAAAGGGTCTGCGTTTCCTCACCCAACCTCACCAAACCTCTCAGCCCCAAGAGTGTCCACCCCTATGTCTCCATCAGCTGTGGGTCTAGATATGGTCAATCCAGGTGGCATCACAGCCCCTGAACGAATTTTGTAAGAATTTCTCTCTCTTTCACTGTCTTTGTTTCACGGGTTTTTAAAAGTAATTGATTTTTATAATGGGGTTTAGCTGCTTTTCACTGCTGTGTTTCTGCCGCTTTACACCCACTTGACTCACTTACAGAGAGATATCAAAACATAGGTTTTAAGCTTCTTACTACACAGATATATTCTTGGGCGGTGAATAGGGGGTGTTGAGTCCAATTCACTGATCAAGGAGTAGGTCTTGGCTATTACATATTGGGTTTATGGAACGGTATCTGACCTAATTTGAAACCCTTGTTTTATGCATCACCCCACCTCACCTTTCCCGTTAAGCAGCCATAGTGTGTTTTCTAAACGTGGGACTCTGTTCTGTTTTGTAATTCAGTTCAAGGGTAGCGGTTTTTACATTCCCTCTATAAGTGATATCTTATGATAAGTGTCTTTTTCTGTGTGACTTATTTCACTTAGAATCGTCGTACCTAAATCCACTCATCATGCTGCTACTAGCCTTATGACGTTGATTTCATGGCTGAGTGATATTCCATTGTACATAAGGACCACAACTTCTTTATCCATTTTTCTCTTTCCTGGGATATTTAAGGTGTAACGAAGTGGAGGTTCTTGTCAACAGAGCAGCCCTAAACTTTGGGGTGCCTGTGTCTTGCTGATTTTTAGTTTTCCCAATTTATACGCCCATGAGTGGAAGTGCCCTGTGCTCTCTAAGCTGAGTTTTTTAGATGTTTCAGGACACACCGTACACTTCTCCAGAGTGGCTGTTGGCAATTTACATCCCTCCCATCAGCGTAGCCAGGCTCCCGTTTCTCCATGGCCTGTCCTGCATTTCTGGTTTTGACACTTTATTCAGCATGGCCCTTTTGACCGATGGGAAGCGAGACTTCTTTGTAGCGCTGATTTGCCTTTCCAGGTTGCTTGGTTGGCCAAAAAGGGCGTATGCGTTTTTTCCTGAATATATTCAGGAAAAAACGCATACGCCCTTTTTGGCCAAGGGCATCATTGTCGAGGTTTTGCCGCTTTTCCTGTGCTTTAAAGGCGATTCGAATCTCCCTCCTGAAATCTGTTTCCTGCAATTCTGCCTTGCTTTCCAATCCTCTTCGTTGCCTTCCCTCAATATATTTGTGGACGAGAGTTATCATTTATAAGTCTGCAGGTTTGTGAATTGCAGTGCCCCTGAGCTCCATTTTTCAACTCGCTTTCTTGGGAGCTGGCCGCAAAAGCGCAGGATTGCTTCAGGCCCTATTCTGGTCCCGGGCGGCAGGCTGAGCCTGTGGTTAATTCTTCTTCCTGATGGGAAAGTAGAGTGACCTGTGCCTGTCCCAACACCTAGAGCTCGTCTCTCATTGGTTCCCACTCTTCCCGTTCATCCTCAGGACAAATTGCAACCTGTACGGAACAGGAGGTTAAAGGTGCTGATTCTCCAAGGAGGGAGATTGCTAGTAAAGCGGCTGGAATGGCGAACCCGAGCACAAGGAGATGAGAAATGAGGTGCGTTTTGGAAACCTTTCCCGATCACACGGTGTACCATCTTCTGGGTTTCTCATGCATGTTTTCGATGTAGGAAGATGCCCTTGAACCTGGAGATTTGGGACCCATGGGATGGGTACCACGCAGTATTACTTTAAAGGGTCTGCGTTTCCTCACCCAACCTCACCAAACCTCTCAGCCCCAAGAGTGTCCACCCTTATGTCTCCATCAGCTGTGGGTCTAGATATCGTCAATCCAGGTGGCATCCCAGCCCCTGAACGAATTTTGTAAGAATTTCCCTCTCTTTCACTGTCTTTGTTTCACGGGTTTTTAAAAGTAATTGATTTTTACAATGGGGTTTAGCTGCTTTTCACTGCTGTGTTTCTGCCGCTTTACACCCACTTGACTCACTTACAGAGAGATATCAAAACATAGGTTTTAAGATTCTTACTAGTCAGATATATTCTTGGGCGGTGAATAGGGGGTGTTGAGTCCAATTCACTGATCATGGAGTAGGTCTTGTCTATTACATATTGGGTTTATGGATCGGTATCTGACCTAATTTGAAACCCTTGTTTTATGCATCACCCCACCTCACCTTTCCCCTTAAGCAGCCATAGTGTGTTTTCTAAACGTGGGACTCTGTTCTGTTTTGTAATTCAGTTCAAGGGTAGCGGTTTATACATTCCCTCTATAAGTGATATCTTACGATAAGTGTCTTTTTCTGTGTGACTTATTTCACTTAGAATCGTCGTACCTAAATCCACTCATCATGCTGCTACTAGCCTTATGACGTTGATTTCATGGCTGAGTGATATTCCATTGTACATAAGGACCACAACTTCTTTATCCATTTTTCTCTTTCCTGGGATATTTAAGGTGTAACGAAGTGGAGGTTCTTGTCAACAGAGCAGCCCTAAACTTTGGGGTGCCTGTGTCTTGCTGATTTTTAGTTTTCCCAATTTATACGCCCATGAGTGGAAGTGCCCTGTGCTCTCTAAGCTGAGTTTTTTAGATGTTTCAGGACACACCGTACACTTCTCCAGAGTGGCTGTTGGCAATTTACATCCCTCCCATCAGCGTAGCCAGGCTCCCGTTTCTCCATGGCCTGTCCTGCATTTCTGGTTTTGACACTTTATTCAGCATGGCCCTTTTGACCGATGGGAAGCGAGACTTCTTTGTAGCGCTGATTTGCCTTTCCAGGTTGCTTGGTTGGCCAAAAAGGGCGTATGCGTTTTTTCCTGAATATATTCAGGAAAAAACGCATACGCCCTTTTTGGCCAAGGGCATCATTGTCGAGGTTTTGCCGCTTTTCCTGTGCTTTAAAGGCGATTCGAATCTCCCTCCTGAAATCTGTTTCCTGCAATTCTGCCTTGCTTTCCAATCCTCTTCGTTGCCTTCCCTCAATATATTTGTGGACGAGAGTTATCATTTATAAGTCTGCAGGTTTGTGAATTGCAGTGCCCCTGAGCTCCATTTTTCAACTCGCTTTCTTGGGAGCTGGCCGCAAAAGCGCAGGATTGCTTCAGGCCCTATTCTGGTCCCGGGCGGCAGGCTGAGCCTGTGGTTAATTCTTCTTCCTGATGGGAAAGTAGAGTGACCTGTGCCTGTCCCAACACCTAGAGCTAGTCTCTCATTGGTTCCCACTCTTCCCGTTCATCCTCAGGACAAATTGCAACCTGTACGGAACAGGAGGTTAAAGGTGCTGATTCTCCAAGGAGGGAGATTGCTACTAAAGCGGCTGGAATGGCGAACCCGAGCATAAGGAGATGAGAAATGAGGTGCGTTTTGGAAACCTTTCCCGATCACACGGTGTACCATCTTCTGGGTTTCTCATGCATGTTTTCGATGTAGGAAGATGCCCTTGAACCTGGAGATTTGGGACCCATGGGATGGGAACCACGCAGTATTACTTTAAAGGGTCTGCGTTTCCTCACCCAACCTCACCAAACCTCTCAGCCCCAAGAGTGTCCACCCCTATGTCTCCATCAGCTGTGGGTCTAGATATGGTCAATCCAGGTGGCATCACAGCCCCTGAACGAATTTTGTAAGAATTTCTCTCTCTTTCACTGTCTTTGTTTCACGGGTTTTTTAAAGTAATTGATTTTTATAATGGGGTTTAGCTGCTTTTCACTGCTGTGTTTCTGCCGCTTTACACCCACTTGACTCACTTACAGAGAGATATCAAAACATAGGTTTTAAGCTTCTTACTACTCAGATATATTCTTGGGCGGTGAATAGGGGGTGTTGAGTCCAATTCACTGATCAAGGAGTAGGTCTTGGCTATTACATATTGGGTTTATGGAACGGTATCTGACCTAATTTGAAACCCTTGTTTTATGCATCACCCCACCTCACCTTTCCCGTTAAGCAGCCATAGTGTGTTTTCTAAACGTGGGACTCTGTTCTGTTTTGTAATTCAGTTCAAGGGTAGCGGTTTTTACATTCCCTCTATAAGTGATATCTTATGATAAGTGTCTTTTTCTGTGTGACTTATTTCACTTAGAATCGTCGTACCTAAATCCACTCATCATGCTGCTACTAGCCTTATGACGTTGATTTCATGGCTGAGTGATATTCCATTGTACATAAGGACCACAACTTCTTTATCCATTTTTCTCTTTCCTGGGATATTTAAGGTGTAACGAAGTGGAGGTTCTTGTCAACAGAGCAGCCCTAAACTTTGGGGTGCCTGGGTCTTGCTGATTTTTAGTTTTCCCAATTTATACGCCCATGAGTGGAAGTGCCCTGTGCTCTCTAAGCTGAGTTTTTTAGATGTTTCAGGACACACCGTACACTTCTGCAGAGTGGCTGTTGGCAATTTACATCCCTCCCATCAGCGTAGCCAGGCTCCCGTTTCTCCATGGCCTGTCCTGCATTTCTGGTTTTGACACTTTATTCAGCATGGCCCTTTTGACCGATGGGAAGCGAGACTTCTTTGTAGCGCTGATTTGCCTTTCCAGGTTGCTTGGTTGGCCAAAAAGGGCGTATGCGTTTTTTCCTGAATATATTCAGGAAAAAACGCATACGCCCTTTTTGGCCAAGGGCATCATTGTCGAGGTTTTGCCGCTTTTCCTGTGCTTTAAAGGCGATTCGAATCTCCCTCCTGAAATCTGTTTCCTGCAATTCTGCCTTGCTTTCCAATCCTCTTCGTTGCCTTCCCTCAATATATTTGTGGACGAGAGTTATCATTTATAAGTCTGCAGGTTTGTGAATTGCAGTGCCCCTGAGCTCCATTTTTCAACTCGCTTTCTTGGGAGCTGGCCGCAAAAGCGCAGGATTGCTTCAGGCCCTATTCTGGTCCCGGGCGGCAGGCTGAGCCTGTGGTTAATTCTTCTTCCTGATGGGAAAGTAGAGTGACCTGTGCCTGTCCCAACACCTAGAGCTAGTCTCTCATTGTTTCCCACTCTTCCCGTTCATCCTCAGGACAAATTGCAACCTGTACGGAACAGGAGGTTAAAGGTGCTGATTCTCCAAGGAGGGAGATTGCTACTAAAGCGGCTGGAATGGCGAACCCGAGCATAAGGAGATGAGAAATGAGGTGCGTTTTGGAAACCTTTCCCGATCACACGGTGTACCATCTTCTGGGTTTCTCATGCATGTTTTCGATGTAGGAAGATGCCCTTGAACCTGGAGATTTGGGACCCATGGGATGGGAACCACGCAGTATTACTTTAAAGGGTCTGCGTTTCCTCACCCAACCTCACCAAACCTCTCAGCCCCAAGAGTGTCCACCCCTATGTCTCCATCAGCTGTGGGTCTAGATATGGTCAATCCAGGTGGCATCACAGCCCCTGAACGAATTTTGTAAGAATTTCTCTCTCTTTCACTGTCTTTGTTTCACGGGTTTTTAAAAGTAATTGATTTTTATAATGGGGTTTAGCTGCTTTTCACTGCTGTGTTTCTGCCGCTTTACACCCACTTGACTCACTTACAGAGAGATATCAAAACATAGGTTTTAAGCTTCTTACTACTCAGATATATTCTTGGGCGGTGAATAGGGGGTGTTGAGTCCAATTCACTGATCAAGGAGTAGGTCTTGGCTATTACATATTGGGTTTATGGAACGGTATCTGAGCTAATTTGAAACCCTTGTTTTATGCATCACCCCACCTCACCTTTCCCGTTAAGCAGCCATAGTGTGTTTTCTAAACGTGGGACTCTGTTCTGTTTTGTAATTCAGTTCAAGGGTAGCGGTTTTTACATTCCCTCTATAAGTGATATCTTATGATAAGTGTCTTTTTCTGTGTGACTTATTTCACTTAGAATCGTCGTACCTAAATCCACTCATCATGCTGCTACTAGCCTTATGACGTTGATTTCATGGCTGAGTGATATTCCATTGTACATAAGGACCACAACTTCTTTATCCATTTTTCTCTTTCCTGGGATATTTAAGGTGTAACGAAGTGGAGGTTCTTGTCAACAGAGCAGCCCTAAACTTTGGGGTGCCTGTGTCTTGCTGATTTTTAGTTTTCCCAATTTATACGCCCATGAGTGGAAGTGCCCTGTGCTCTCTAAGCTGAGTTTTTTAGATGTTTCAGGACACACCGTACACTTCTCCAGAGTGGCTGTTGGCAATTTACATCCCTCCCATCAGCGTAGCCAGGCTCCCGTTTCTCCATGGCCTGTCCTGCATTTCTGGTTTTGACACTTTATTCAGCATGGCCCTTTTGACCGATGGGAAGCGAGACTTCTTTGTAGCGCTGATTTGCCTTTCCAGGTTGCTTGGTTGGCCAAAAAGGGCGTATGCGTTTTTTCCTGAATATATTCAGGAAAAAACGCATACGCCCTTTTTGGCCAAGGGCATCATTGTCGAGGTTTTGCCGCTTTTCCTGTGCTTTAAAGGCGATTCGAATCTCCCTCCTGAAATCTGTTTCCTGCAATTCTGCCTTGCTTTCCAATCCTCTTCGTTGCCTTCCCTCAATATATTTGTGGACGAGAGTTATCATTTATAAGTCTGCAGGTTTGTGAATTGCAGTGCCCCTGAGCTCCATTTTTCAACTCGCTTTCTTGGGAGCTGGCCGCAAAAGCGCAGGATTGCTTCAGGCCCTATTCCTGGTCCCGGGCGGCAGGCTGAGCCTGTGGTTAATTCTTCTTCCTGATTGGGGAAGTAGAGTGACCTGTGCCTGTCCCAACACCTAGAGCTAGTCTCTCATTGGTTCCCACTCTTCCCGTTCATCCTCAGGACAAATTGCAACCTGTACGGAACAGGAGGTTAAAGGTGCTGATTCTCCAAGGAGGGAGACTGCTACTAAAGCGGCTGGAATGGCGAACCCGAGCATAAGGAGATGAGAAATGAGGTGCGTTTTGGAAACCTTTTCCGATCACACGGTGTACCATCTTCTGGGTTTCTCATGCATGTTTTCGATGTAGGAAGATGCCCTTGAACCTGGAGATTTGGGACCCATGGATGGGAACCACGCAGTATTACTTTAAAGGGTCTGCGTTTCCTCACCCAACCTCACCAAACCTCTCAGCCCCAAGAGTGTCCACCCCTATGTCTCCATCAGCTGTGGGTCTAGATATGGTCAATCCAGGTGGCATCACAGCCCCTGAACGAATTTTGTAAGAATTTCTCTCTCTTTCACTGTCTTTGTTTCACGGGTTTTTAAAAGTAATTGATTTTTATAATGGGGTTTAGCTGCTTTTCACTGCTGTGTTTCTGCCGCTTTACACCCACTTGACTCACTTACAGAGAGATATCAAAACATAGGTTTTAAGCTTCTTACTACACAGGATATATTCTTGGGCGGTGAATAGGGGGTGTTGAGTCCAATTCACTGATCAAGGAGTAGGTCTTGGCTATTACATATTGGGTTTATGGAACGGTATCTGACCTAATTTGAAACCCTTGTTTTATGCATCACCCCACCTCACCTTTCCCGTTAAGCAGCCATAGTGTGTTTTCTAAACGTGGGACTCTGTTCTGTTTTGTAATTCAGTTCAAGGGTAGCGGTTTTTACATTCCCTCTATAAGTGATATCTTATGATAAGTGTCTTTTTCTGTGTGACTTATTTTCACTTAGAATCGTCGTACCTAAATCCACTCATCATGCTGCTACTAGCCTTATGACGTTGATTTCATGGCTGAGTGATATTCCATTGTACATAAGGACCACAACTTCTTTATCCATTTTTTCTCTTTCCTGGGATATTTAAGGTGTAACGAAGTGGAGGTTCTTGTCAACAGAGCAGCCCTAAACTTTGGGGTGCCTGTGTCTTGCTGATTTTAGTTTTCCCAATTTATACGCCCATGAGTGGAAGTGCCCTGTGCTCTCTAAGCTGAGTTTTTTAGATGTTTCAGGACACACCGTACACTTCTCCAGAGTGGCTGTTGGCAATTTACATCCCTCCCATCAGCGTAGCCAGGCTCCCGTTTCTCCATGGCCTGTCCTGCATTTCTGGTTTTGACACTTTATTCAGCATGGCCCTTTTGACCGATGGGAAGCGAGACTTCTTTTGTAGCGCTGATTTGCCTTTCCAGGTTGCTTGGTTGGCCAAAAAGGGCGTATGCGTTTTTTCCTGAATATATTCAGGAAAAAACGCAT